>NC_073640.1:40225000-40936000 GCF_029407905.1 Bubalus kerabau | reverse complement strand
ATTATATTTATCACATTGTACACCACATCCCCTAATACTTAATTTATCTTACAAATATCTTGACAAATATATCAAAAGATATATTTGTACCTTTCGAGGGTCTTCACCCAATTCTCCCTTCCCTCACTCCCTGGCCTCTGCTGCTGCTGCTAAGTCGCTTCAGTCGTGTCCCACTCTGTGCGACCCCATAGACGGCAGCCCACCAGGCTCTGCCGTCCCCAGGATTCTCCAGGCAAGAACACTGGAATAACCGCAAATCTAATCTCTTTTTCTATGAGTTTGCTTTTGAAGTATAACTGACCTACAATACTATGTTAGTCTGATGCACAACACAGTGATTCAATATTTCTATACATTTCAGAAGGATCACCACAATAAATCTAGTTACTATCTGTCACCACAGAAAGATATTACATGATTACTGTGTTCCCCACACTGTCCATTTCATACCTTGGGACTCATTGACTTTGTAACTGGAAGTCTGTGCCTCTTAATTCCCTCACCAATTTCTCTTACCTACTTCACTTCTCCCCTCTGACAACTACCTGTTTATTCTCTGTATCTATGTAAAGTAATAGTAACAGTGAAGTATAGTAATTACTATTTAATTACTATAGTATAAGTAATATCTAAGCAAGTGATTTCAAGAACAGAAGCCCTTGGTACAGAATCCTGTTGCTAAAAGATTTCAGAGTATTATAAGGTTCAGGAAAAACTCAAAATTTTGGAGAGAAACTTCAGGGCAATAAGATACATTCTCAACTAGGTGAAGTGAACTCTGATGAGTAACATTTTAAAAAACCTCAGGAGAAGGAGCAGAACCTCTGGTTCTCTAAGACGAAGTGTGTATCAGAATACTTCCTTCTTCAAAGTACTCAGGATATAGACAACAGAAAAGAACACACTAAGCTGTTACTGAGAGGAAAGACAGGTCTCAGATCAAGTAGGAAGGGCAGTCAAAAATAATTTATGCAACATCTGCCAGCACAAGGAGATGATCTCCATAGGACTTCACATACTACGTAAGAACAAGACAAATCAGAGGATGTATGTGTGAATGACGCAAAGGGACTTCCACTTTATATAATGGCAAACTAATCCTTTTAGATTAGACCTTCTGCTGAAAACAACCTTCATATAAAACAGTGAAAACACCTCAAAAGTACTGAGTGTTGAGAAATCAAGGAGCTGGTCAAACTAAAGGGACTTCCACATTCTCCCAGAGCAGGAGAGGCCCTGTTTACCCCACAGGTATTTGTCAATGAGAATATCTGCCAAACCTGCAAATCTGAATTTTGGTTTCGACTGTCTTGCTGTATATGAAGTGGGACAAATACTAATATACCTAGAGCTCATATAGGGTTGTGAATCTAGTAGGAGACCTTCCTGCATTAAGCCAGGATCTTAAAGATTTCACATTAAAGATGACAAAAAGAATGTTAAAAAGGAAATAAGACATGCAAACAAGAGATGGAACATCCACCTGGAATAAAACACAACCCAAGGAAAAACAAAATTTCTTTTTGAGTACTTCATGTGCTATGGAAAATTTAATATGGCACAAATTTACTAAGTTGTTAAATGGTAGGCTATTAAAATAATAAAATGATATAAAAGAGATTGTGGCACTTAGACAAATTGAGGCTCAAAACATCATTATATAGTTAATAAATAAATTTGCACAAGTAGGATAGAATAGACATGACTGAAAATAGAATTAGTGGCATAGGGGAAAGGCTTCAGATGATTTTAGTGAATGAAAAGGGAAAGAGAAATAAAGGAAGACAATAGAAAATGAATAATCAATGTCTTTGAATCAGAGAATACAACAGATGGAGAAATAATCAGATATATAAGGGAAAAAGTATTTTAAAAGAGGAAGAAATAGATTTATCAAGCTAAGGGGACAGCACATTCTAGAAAAAGCTGATATAAATTAGTTGATGCTGAGAATTTCCTGGTGTAGGTGTTGAGTTCAAAGAAAAAAGAAAAAAACCTTCAGTTATCCAAGTAGAAAAATCAAGTTCCCTATAAACAGAAAACTTAAATGAGCCTCAGAATTCCTCCTAGGATTTAATCTCTGAAGACAAGGAAGCAAAATTTACAAGGTATTTTTTTTTTAACTGTATCTACGCTCTCTGGAGGCATATCTATACATCTATAGAAAATCCTGTCCAGTTAAACTGATGTTCAGATAAATCACAACACTGAGACATCCTCAAACATGAAGGAATTCAGAGTATGGAATCAATAAGTCCACCTACCAATGAAACAAATTATGAATGACATTTTTATGATTAAAGAACAATACTCAGAGCTAAGAGACAATGGAGAAAAGTCCACAAAATTCTGAAGGAAAGAAAGGATGATCTGAAAATTTTATAGCTAGCTAAAGTGTCCTTTCAATTATTCATTTATTTTTGTTCAGCTATTTCAATTTTGCTTCCTATGCCTTTAAACTGCTGCATCTTAAGCATAAAGACCTGGAGAAGGAAATGGCAACCCACTCCAGTGTTCTTGCCTGGAGAATCCCAGGAACGGGGGAGCCTGGTAGGCTGCCATCTCTGGGGTCGCACAGAGTCAGGCATGACTGAAGCGACTTAGCAGCAGCAGCAGCAGCAACCATAAAGACCACATATATTCTCAAGCATGCAAGAACTTAGAATACGGTATCCAAATATCTTCTAAAAGTCTACCTAAAAATAACATTTAACCAGCTAAAAGGGAAATCAAAATTAAGAAATGAATGGAGAACATGGATCTAAAAACCTGAGCACGGAACCAGTAAATACATAAAAACCTGAGCACTGAACCAGTAAATACATATTTTTATAATATGACAAAACTTATATGGTATTATTTATGCTTGAGAACAAACTGACAAATGTTAAAAACTGTGACAAAGTAAAACAATAACCAATAAATACAGGAAGCAGAAGAAACTGGGTGGCCATGTGCTAATTTTCTCATGAGTCAACCAATACTTCACAATACTGAAACATGAAATAAAACAATAGTGGATCTAGATAAAGTGTTTTCCTAATCATTTTTTTAACTGTAGACAGATTGCTTAGGAACTATATTCTAATGAAAAATATTCTTTTCCAGAGGATCAGAAATTCCTTCAGTTTCTCTTTTTCAATCTTTATGTTAAATTCTAATGTAACAAAGTCTTGCTATGTTACAACATTATATTTCATAATTGTTATTAGATCATATATGATTTTTTAAATCTGTTTCTCTGTGCCTGTTTGAACCTGTCATTCTCTGTTTCTCTCACCCTTCTCTTTTTTCTTTTTATATATACATGGCAAACAAATGCTTGGGAAAATGTTTACCAAATCTAAAAGATGACAGAGTGGTAAAAGTTTTTGAGTGGTAAAATTTTTAGTAAAATTGTGCTTTCTCCTTTGTACTTTACCATTTTTAATTTTATAAAGTAATATGTATAATTTTTATAAGAACACCAGCAGTCATTATTCTACAAAAGAAAAATATAGGCATCTAACACCTTGTTGTAAGTGTATTTTTGATTTTCTATATTGTAGAAAAGAAAGTAGCAGCTTAGAGATGCTAACAGCCCAGACTGGAAACTTGGGGCATAAAGAAAGGGGAGGAAAATTATAATAGAAGCATCATGTCATCTTTAATTTTTTCATATTTTTGCCTATGGTTTTGGATTAAAGAAACTGTTATTTTAACTTTACTACATTGTTAATTCTGCTATTTTCTTTAGAAGATTTAGCCTCTTAGGAAGCAGATGCCCCTTTTCTTTTTAATGGTACCAGATCCCTAATTCTGACTCTCTAAGAAATTTTAATCCTCAAGGTTTTGAGTATGTCAAAGGAGGACTCACCAGTGCCTGCATACATTTGCAGATTAACAGCTTCTACCATTAGCAAATTGGAAATTCTTTCCCGCATCCCTCTCATACAGAGAATCTTTCTTACTGGTACTATGATTTTCATTTCTGTATCTTCCTTAATGTTCTCTATAAAACATTTCTCTTTTTTCTTGGCTGCTTCAGCCTTCTGTTGAGTTTTAGGAGTATTGAATGAAATTTAATACTTATCTGAGGCAACAAAGCGAAGACTCTGCCTTCAACTAATGGGAACATTGGTCCTTAATACAGAAGACACACCTTGGTAGGAAGCAATATATGTGTAACGTATGTTTCATATTCCATAAAGTCATGGAGTTCCATTGAGATCACAGAGCAGACACCTGAGCAATAATGTTGCCACAGTGAGTGAAAAGAGATTATGAAAGATTGGCAGCTTCTGACTTAGGGATCTGAATGGGATCCTTCAGAATGTGATTCACACTTTCAGCATTAACACTCTATTAATAGATCCAATAGAGATACATTAGACCTTGGTAAGTGGAAGGGTGCAGACCATACCCATCATGAAATACCTTAGTCCAAAGGACAACTAGGAGTTGAAAGCCTCTATTATGCAATTCTTTAGACTGCTTGTTACTTAAATTCAATTGATTGTTAGTTGTACCAAGTAAAAAAGAGTTTCCCAGCTCCCAAGTATCCCAAGGGGATTCCCTTGAGTTCAGTACCTGATGGCATCTAGTCACTGCATTAAATATCTTGTTAATAATGAGCAGCATCCCTATTTCTAAGTACAAAATAAACATACAGAAGCATTCTTGTTCAAGGACGCATCAGTACTTTTGTTATTAATGAACAATTAACTTAGTTGACAGAATGAGCTATGTGCAGTCTGAATGTTTTAAGCATTTTCTAAATTATTATTACCCTTTGGGTATGATTTTTGGTTCCCTTAGTATGTTTCTGATAACTAAGAAATGATCCCAGATGGAAGAGCCATTGTTTTTGGCTATAAACCCAATTTTTAAGACATTTATAACTTTAAAATAGACCTAAATCCAAGAGGAAATTATATACACATATATAGCATTTATATAGATACTGAAATATAAATATGTTATATATTCTATATTATAAAATGACAATTAAAACACTCATATATTTTATGATTTTATATATACATATATATATACATGTATCATATGGGAGGACATTTCAGTCATCTTTTAGGAGAGAACACTTTCATAAACCCAACATTTTCATGTTAAAAGCCCAACTCTGCTTGAAAAATATCAAAGCTTTCATTTAAGTTGCCATTGGGCAAACAGAGTTATGTACAATTCAGAAATATTTGGAGAGATGGGGGGTGCACACCTGTACTTAACTTTCAAAACAAAGTGAGAGAATGAACTCAACACTATACAAAGAGCTCAGAGCTTTTGGAATAAACACATGGGAATCAGGGTTGGTGCAAGAGAGAAAAAAGAAATGGAAGATTACAAAATTCAGTCACATTTCAAAATTTTCTGCTACAATAATTCACTTTATGTGGAATTAATGTGGCTGATTGAACGTTTGTGCTGTAATTTACTTATAATTAACATTTTATAGTGAACAGATTTCACCATCTCCTTCATGCTGTGAACTCTAAGCCATAGGTCAAAAACAGAGATGAAACAGATAAGAGCACAAAATATCCTCACTGAAATATTAATGAGATTTTAATTTACTGCTTTAAAAACGCATCTTTCGTCAACGTCTGTATATAAAAATCACTATTTTATTTTGATTTCTTAATCACATTACAAATATAATGAATTCTTCTAGCTGGCAGAAGGACACTAAAGAATCTAATGCGTGCAGGCAATCGTGGCTAGGTAAAATGTATTTTCCAGCTTCTTCAGGTGCCAGAAAGATTGTCACATGAAGAAGTACCACCTGAAGCCAACACAGCCAAGAACCCCTTCTCAATTAACCAGTCTTAAGCACTAAACCCTACAGAGTGGACATGGAGCATCCCGACTACACCCTTCCAGATTCTCAATCCACACAATCTGTGATCACAATAAACCATGGCTGTTTCACATTGTAGCATTTTAGGATGCTTGGTAAAGCAATAAGAGATGAATGGAACCTCCTAAGATGCTTTAATATGCTGCATTACCACCATCTCAGATACCTACCACTTTTATTCTAGAGAGAAAAATCCAGGCAGAACCTTATTCAACCAGAAACTGTTCTACAGATGATAGAAAGATGGTGGGGTCTTTGAAGCTAACTCAGCAGATTTAATGAAATCAGCAGTAGAACCAGAGGACATTCCAAAGGAAACAAATACTTCATGAGGATTTTGTATGTGTTCTCCAAATCCTCAACACAGTAATGAAACCTTTAGTACCAAATTAGACCCACCAGTCTCTCCAGGAATTTTATGCAGGTTAGCTAGCAAATACTCAGGTTCTTTCTTCTATCACAACCAGATCCCTCAAAAGAGCTGTTTCCACATGTCTCAGGTTCTTAACCATCTATTCATTCCTCAATCCACCAAGGCCTTCACAATAACTGTTTTCTTTTCCAAGTTAGGTCACCCCTCTAAAAGAGGGTGTGTGGGTTAGGAAAAGAGGTAAGAAGTGACTACAAATACTTAGAAGAAAGATGTGTTGTGTTGCATAAAGAACATCTTATCTTTTCAGCCACAAATCATCCTATCTTTTCAGCCATAATACTATGTAAATACTCAAGACTTCCATCATTTACAGCAACAGTGTTGCAAAAGGTATGATATTAGAGCATAAAGCAGTAATAACAAAACAACAAAAACCAACTAAAACCAAAAAATCTGCAATAGAAAGCTAACCTGGGTCTTGATTTACCTTTGCTAAAGTCAGACCAAATGAGAATTAGACTTTTTATGTCAAGAACACGCTACTTACCTTTTCTTTTTTTTAATGATTTACAAATGGAAGCTTGTCATTACAAATTCTGACATGACTGTCTTTTTTTTTAAACCACTGTGGCATTATTTGGTGCCCATCATAGATGGGATAGCTTATAAAATTAAAACATGACCTCTTGATAGAAACCAAGATATGCACAGGCCTCATTTTCCTATCAGCCAACACTTGCTTTTAGAAGACACATTTAGTCCATAAAAAGAGCACCTCTGATCTGAGAGGTCCAAATACTTCCCAAGAAGCTTCCACTTGTATTCTTAGAGGAGAATTTCTTGGGAGAATGGAAAAGGTAACTCTTCCAATCCACTTGCACATCATAGGAATGTAAAAACTAAAGCGTGAAAAATACAGACCCAGGTGGCTGCATAAATGGACCCTACCTGATGGTTCTACCCAGTTACTCTTCCTGCTCCATGTTTGCATCTGTGTTTCATATCAACTCAACAAAAATCCCATGGAAAGAAAGGGTGACACCGAGAAGAGACCTAGGACATCTATGGGGAAGCCAGTAAAACCTCACAATTCAATAAAGACATTTCATTCCCTTTACTTTCTAACAAGCTCCAGCCCATTCAAAACACTTATTAGAATTTCAAATGAAAAGCTGAATACTATGAGCATTGTAAATCAGCTACAAACAGCTTTTAAAACTGTGTCAGGAGAAAATACACATGTAATTTTCTTCTTCTTTTTTTTAATATTGCTTTTTTTTTTTTTTTTTTTTGCCCTCAAAGGTTCGTTTGTTAAGAAGCAGGTACCAATTTATTTTTACAGAGGGAATCTGTTTGATGTGGGGAGGAGTGAAGGGGCTGGAGAAATCCTTTAACCTGCATTTGGAGGGCTCCCAGCATTACTTCCACGTGTGGTACGTGCCCTACCACCCAAGGTGGTGGGCGTCCCTTCACAAACCGCATTACACTGCTGACTTTTTTCTTTCTCAGAATTCTCAGAATCTGAAGCAGGAGTATCACTTACCTGGGAAGAACTGCTCGTCAGACTTCTCCAGTCCAGGAACCTGTGGCTGCTGTCTTCGAAGGGTCCAGGAAAGATCAGGGTGCTAGCGGGGAGCTCTCCCTCTAATGGAGAAGAGGGAAGCAGGATCCTTCTCAAGAGTCAGGAACCCTTCACCTCTTCTGCTGGCATGTCCTGCAGCCTTCCATAAGTTCATTTCCCCGAGAATATGACAGGGTCATGAGACAGGGATACTTTAGAATTGCTCCTTATTTCCTTTTTCGAGTTTCTGGAAAGAAAAGAAAAAGAGCTCTTTCAATTTGTCAAGTTCTTAAAGTAGCAGGAGACTGGGATTAATTTCCAAACTGAGAATGTCATCTCCTCCTTCCTTTCTTCCCCTGCCCCTTCCTCCCATCCTTCCTTCCTTATCTCTGGCAGCACAGGAAAGCCTGTGAGGTTATATGGATCACCTTCCGTACCTCACAAAGCAAAATGATAAAAACAAACCAAAGTGTCACAGAGACTAGATACATCCTCTAGAAAACATCCACAACAATTCAATCTCCTTGTTGGTTTCTTGACAGAGAACACTTACTGCTCAAGACTCTGAAAATGTGGGACAGTATGTTTTCATAGGAAAGACCACAGCCAGCTCTGGCGGAAAGCACGTGCCACTCAAAACTCAGAAACTTTCATCTCCTTTGTTTTGGTTCTAAAAGTAGCTACCTTGACAACAAAATGAAAATTACAACCTTGAAATGAATGAAGAGCTGCTCCAAGTCCTGGAGAATGGGATCCAGATGTCATTTTACCTCTATCTGGATAAAAAGATTGAATCAAGCTGCACTGGATAATTTATTTATTTAACAAAGAATTATTAAGCATCAACTACTGCAAACCATATGCATACACTCTAACTACTGACAATTCTCTGCCTACTTCTCCTTCAAATTTTGTAATTATCTTCCAGGCGAAAATACTTGAATGGTCAGTCAAAGGGTTATCCTATAAATTTTCTTTAGCGTGGGTAATGAAGGACTCTGGGCTTTAGGATCAGACAGACTGGAGAGACCATTCAGGAGGAAGGGAATCCACTGGTTGCTCTGGGTTAGAAATGGAGGGGTGTATTCACCACATATAGAGGGTGGCTGAACCTCACATTTCTGGGAAGACTGGAAGACCCACTCCTCTCCCTTTCCTGCACCCTCCCCTCATAGCGGATATAGTCCTCTGCAAGTTTTGGAAGATTTTAAATGAGGAAACGACGGTTTTCTTCCATAGGGGAGCATCTGCCTTGAACTAAGCCTGGTAGGTCAAGAGGTAATGACAGAGACCCCAGTGGGAATGGAAATCCTAGACACCAGATATGGAGAACAATGAGGTCTGGCCTTTCCTTTCAGAAAATGTTTCCCCCACCAGTGGCAGCCCTGAAATGCCTGGCTTTGATTGCCTTGTGGGAGCTGGAATGCTTCCTTCCATGTGGATCTGCTATGTATTAGCAGAATGACCTTGGGCAAGCTACCTAACTTCTCTGAACCTCATTCAGTCACCTTTAAAATAAGAGGATAATACCTGCTTCATGGTGATGCCAAAATTGGATAATGCACAGCAAGTTCTTAGGACACAGCCTTGCTCAGGGGCACGTGGCTACAGTATTTTTCCACCCTGGCTCCTGCTAGGGAGATGGTAATACTAGCTAAAGATAGTAGCTTAAACTCAGTTGTTCAGAAGATTCTTCTGTGACTTTCTATGAGCTGATTTCACAACCTTTACCCACAATAGACATTACTTTGCCAACAAGTTCTGTTTAGTCAAAGCTATGGTCTTTCCAGTCATGTATGGATGTGAGAGTTGGACCACAAAGACAGCTGAGTGCCAAAGAATTGATGTTTTTGAACTATGGCGCTGGAGAACACTCTTGAAAGTCACTTGGACAGCAAGGAGATCAAACCAGTCAATTCTAAAGGAAATCAACCCTGAATATTCATTGGAAGGACTGATGCTGAACCTGAAGGTCCAATACTTTGGCCACCTGATGCAAAGAGTTGACTCACTGGAAAAGACCGTGATGCTAGGAAAGATTGAAGGTAGGAGGAGAAGGGGGCAACAGAAGACTAGATGGTTGGATGGCATCACCAACTCAATGGACATGAGTTTGAGCAAACGCTGGGAGATAGTAAAGGACTGGGAAGCCTGGTGCCCTGTGGTTCATGGGGTCACAAAGAGTCAGACACAACTTAGCAACTAAACAACAACAACCCATAATAGTCACCTATTATGGTAAAGGATATTCATTTTGATTTTTCTGTCCCCTCTTTAGTCAACTAAAAAAACTATCCTTAAAGAAATTTCTCTTCCTTCCTCTTTCCATCCTCCTCTTCTTTCTCATGATCTCCCTTCTTTATTTCTCTCTTCCTTTTACATAGACATGTTCAGCCCAGCAGTGGTTACATGGTGCCTATGACATGCAAGGAGAATTCTTACACCTGAACTTGGAGTTTCTCCTCTGACTCTCTTGTTGTTGTTTTTTTGTTGTTGTTGTTGTTGTTATGCTTGTCACCTCTGTCTCAATATTCCATGTTACCTTCTTCTGCTCCTGATGCTGGGAAAGACTGAAGGCAAAAGGAGAACGGGGCGGCAGAGGACGAGATGGTTGGATGGCATCACCAATTCAAAGGACATGAATTGGAACAAACTCCAGGAGTTGGGGGAGGACAGAGGAGCCTGGTGTGCTGCAGTCCATGGGGTCCCAAAGAGTCGGACACAACTGAGCGACTGAACAACAAACAGATGGAATGTGGAAAAGTTTTGGAGTCACTGGATGCACTGAGCTCCTGGCTGCTTTATTTTTTTAATTAAAGTTTTTGGAGATAATTGTAAATTCATGTGCATTTAGGGAATAATAAGATCCTATGTACCTTGTTCCTCCAATGATACCATCTTCCAGAACTACAGTCCGCCATCACAAGTAGGCTACGACATCAATAGAGTCAAGATACAGAACATTTCCATCCCTCAGGGCTCTCTCCTATTGCCCTTTTATCGTCACAATTACTTCCTTCCAATCTCCATTCTCTCCCTGATCCTTGGCAACTAATCTGTTACCCATTTCTACACTTTTTCTCAATTTGAGAATGTTGTATAAATGAAATCATACAGCATGTAACTTTGGGGGACTGGCTTTTTCTACTCAGTAAAATTTTCCGGTGATCCACCCAGGTTGTTGGGTATATCAATGGTCTCTTCTGTTTTTATTGTTGAATGATATTCCACAGTATGGCTGTACCACTGCTGTTTAACAATTCACCCACTGAAGAACATCTGGGTTGTTTTCAGTTTTTCACTGTTACAAATAAAGTTGTTATTAATACAAACATTCATGGACAGGTTTTTGTGTAACATCCTTTTTCATTTCTCTGATATAAGTGTCTAGGAGTTGGGTTGTATAACTGAATGCTTCGTTTTTAAGTTAAGAAACTACCAAACTGTTTTCTAGAGCAGTTTTATCATTCTACATTCCTACCAGCAATGTATGAGGAATTTGATTTCTCTGCATCCTTGCTAGCATTTGGTGTTGACACTCTGTTTTACTTTATCAACCTAATATATGCATAATGATATCTCATTGTGGCTTTCATTTATATTTCCCAAATAGTTCGTGATGTTGAACATATTTCCAACTGCTTATTTCCCATCTGCTTATCATCTTTGGTGAAATGTCTCTTTGCGTCTTTTGCCCATTTTCTAACTGGATTGTTTGTTTTTCTATGTTGAGTTTTAAGTGTTCTTGGGCTTCCCTGGTGGCTCAGACAGTAAAGAATCTGAGTTCTCAAGAGTTCTTTAAGAGTTCTTAACATAGTTTAGAAATTAGTCCTTTGCTGGATACAGTTTGCAAATATTTTCTCCCAGTCTGCAGCTTGTCTTTTTCATCATCCTAAGACCTTTCATAGAGCAAAAGTTTTCAGTTTTGTTGAACCAATTATTAAGTTTTCCTTCAATGGATTGGGCTTTTGATATCAAGTCTAGAAATCTTTGCCTTGACCTAGATCCTGAAGATTCTCCAGTTTTTTTTGTACAAGTTTTTATCATTCTATGATTTACATTAAGTCTGGGATCCATTTTGAGTTAATTTTTGTATACAGTGTGAACTTGGGTTGAAGTTCATTTCTGTTTGCCCATGGGTATCCAATTGTGCCAGCAACATTTGCTGTAAGGCTATCTTTCCTCCATTGAATTGCTTTTATATCTTTGTCAAAAATCATTCGGACATATTTGTGTGGGTCTATTTCTGAGTTCTCTATTTTCTCCATTGATCTGTGTGACAACATCATATTGATTACTGTGGCCATATAAGAAGTCTTTAAATTGGATAGATTGATTTCCTCCCATTTCATTCTTCTTTTTCAAAATGGTTTTAGCTATTCCAGTTCTTTTGACTTTCCATATAAATGTTTAAATAATCTTGGTTAAATTTATAAAGAAAAATCTTGCTGGAAGTTTTACAGGAATTATGTTGAATTTATACATCAATTCAAGGAAAACTGATATCTTTACAATGGTGAGTGTTCCAAACCATGATCATAGTGTTTTCTCTCCATTTATTAAGATCTTCTTTGATTTCTCTCATCAGCATATTGCAATTTTCAACATACAAATCCTGCATATTCTGCTAGATTAATACCTAAGTAGTCATTTTTTAAAGCTATGATAAATGGCATTGTACTTTTACTTTTTATTTTTTGTGTTCAGTACTAGTATATAAAGATGGAGTTGGTTTTTGTATGTTTATCTCGCATTCTGTGACTTTGCTGAACTCATTTATTTAGGGAATTTGTTTGTTTGTTTGTTTACTGTAGAGTCCTTGGGATTTTCTATGTTGACAATCCTGTCTTCTGCAAATTAAGAAAATTTTATTCCTTTCCAATCTGCAAGTCGTGTTTCCTTTTTTGGTGTTTGCACTGACCAGAACTTCTAACAATGTAGGGAATGTGAGTGGTGAAAATAGACATCCTTGTCTTTTTCCTAAACTTGGGAAAAAGCAATCAGTCCTTCATCCTTTAGTATAGTATTAGTTGTAGGTTTTTGTAGGTACTTTTTAAAATTTGAATAAGTTTCACTCTATTCCTATTTTTCTCAGAGTTTTTATCATGAAAGGGTATTAAATTTTATGATCACGATCATGTGATTTTCTTGTTGATATGGTAGAATATATTGTTCGATTTTTGAATATTTAACCAGCTTTGAATGCCTAGGATAAACTCTGCTTGGTCATAGTATATAACTGTTTTCATATATTACTAAATTCTTTTTGCTAATATTTTATTTAAGATTTTTACATCTATGTTATGAGGGATATCTGTCTGAAGTTTTCCTTTTTTATGCTGTGTAAGTCTGTTCTTGGTATTGGGGTAATACTAATTTCATAAAATGAATTGAGAAGTATTTTCTCCTTTCTGGATGAAACTGTGTAGGATTGGTGTCAATATTTTAAACATTTGATAGAATTCTCTAGTGAAAGAATTGGGTCAGTGACTTTTCTCTTTTTTTCCAACTTTCCTTCCAGATCTTACTTCCTTCCACAATTGTGCAAGTTTCTGATGTCTATAATAAACTCCTTATTACATAATACTCATACTATCTGCTTCTGTGAATAAGTCCTGGCTGGTATTTTAAATCATTTGCTATTAAGCTAAAATAACAATAGTTTGTATTTACTGAGTACTTAAAAATGCCGAGTACCTGCCATGCAGTTTACGTTTGTTACGTATTGTAAGCAACCCCATAAGAAAGGATATACTACCATCCCAATTTTACAGAAAAGGAAATGGAAGGACAGAGAGGTTAAGTAAGCTGTAAACAACATACACTAAGGATCAGACGACGGAAATCAAACTCTCAGTCATGATCCTGTTGATGTTCTTGCTCTTGGCATCTCATTTCTCTTTCAGAAGACCAGGGCATATGGTGCTGGTACAATATATTTGAATCTGTTACATCCATCACTTCCAGTGTAACTTGTGCATTTAATTTTGTGGTTTTGTTGGCTTTCTCTTTACACCCACATCTTTCCCCTTTTTCTTCTTTTCTCTGCCCATTGAGGACTTTTCCCCTGAACTTTTCTCCACCTAAATGCCCTCCTCACTTCCCTATCACGTTTCATATAGCTGGAAAGTAATACTAACTGATGTGTCTCCTTCCAGATTCACTGGCCCCTATATCAGTAAAGTACCAGGCTTCCCTAGTGGCTTAGTTGTAAAGAATCCACCTGCCAATGCAGGAGATGTGGGTTCGATCCCTGGGTTGGGAAGATTCCCCTGGAGAAGGAACTGGCAACCTATACCAGTATTCTTGCCTGGGAAATCCCATGGACAGAGGAGCCTGGCGGACTACAGTCCATGTGGTCGAAAAAGAGCCAGACACGACTTAGCAACTAAACAACAACAAATATAAGTAAAGCACAGACAAGAGAACAAGGTCAAGCACTGGCTGGGGAGGCAGGATGGCTGGTGCAGTGTGCTCCACGGAAGGCATATGCATTAGAGCAAGAACCAGTGGGACTGTGTGGGGCCAGCAGACATAACCTGCTTAAAAAAACAGAAAAATGTTGCACAGTTACTCTGAGAAAACACCTCCCTTGTTCTGGCTTTTTTTTTTTTTTTTTTGCTCACTTTGGGGTCCATTTCTTTATTAAAATGCCTACCATGCCTTTAGAAACAATATTAATGCATTAAAATAAACAATAGTTTGGATGCAGAAATGAACATTTAAGTAGATGCAGCCCAGATCCATTCCATTCAGAGGGGGTGTGTGTGTGTGTGTGTGTGTGTGTTTTCTTTTCCCTGAGTGCCTTTGCTTGGTAAAAGCCATCAAATATCCTTGGGAATTATTACTAATTTTTTGAACAGCCTGAAGAATTAAAGAGAGAGAGTAAGAGAGAAAGAATAAGAGGAAGAGAGAGAGAAAGAGAGAGGTTAAGCTCAAAGGCAGAGAGAGGCGAAATGGACCAGATTATACAAAATTAAAAAGCAAATACGAGCAGACAATTTGTGCCGAGTGATTGCAAGCAATTACAGTCCAGCTTTTCTGGAGGGAAGATGGGGGAGGGGGTTATTTCAGCTTAAAAGGAGACTTTATTCATTCCTGATCAGCTTCTCCTACCATTCTCTCTTTTATTCTTGGATATCAATTTAAAAAAAAAAAAAATCAGCTTTCAGATGTTCCATGTCCACCCCTGCAAATCCACCCCTGGGCAGACAGTGAGAGTTTAAGCTTCCAGTCGGTTCTTTCTATAGCCCTGGAAACCAATTTGTTCATAAAGAATAAAACAAGGAGGGGGAGGGGGCAAAACACAACAAGAGCATGTGTTTCTTTTAGAGGAGAGCTTCAATTTTACTATAATTGTCTAAAGACGGAGCTGCTTTGATCTGAAGAATTATTATTGTGCCTCAAATGCCGGCTGCTAATGTCACAGCTGTGCTGGGGCTTGGTCACGCCAAGGGGCTTGGGGACCAACTTAGTCCCCAACCTGGCTCTGGGTCCCTGTCTCCTTATCTTTCTTTTGTCCACACAAGAAAGTTTGCTCTCCCAGTCCACCCCTCCTCTGCTGGCTTTATTCAGGATCCTGGGGAGGTAGGAATGTACATAGTGCTGACATAACGAGGGGCTGCTGAAGTTGGGCAGGAATGTGGGGATGAGCCTTCCATGGGGCCAGACATGACCTGGACATGCACATGCCCAGGAGGGCTGGTGTGGTCACTAGAGCAGGGCGACCCAGCTGCTCTTGGTCTCCCCCTGTGGGCAAGAGCAGCAAGGAAGAGGACCTCAGTGCTTATGAGAAACACATTCACTGCGTTTCCCTGATCTCGCTTCTCTGGGTTAATAGTTATTTTCCCTCTCTCCAGCTTAGGCTGTACTGAAGCAAAGGGCAACTCAAGAAGTAGAATTAAACAATTTTTTTCTTTCAGGAGAATGGCTAAAAACTGTATTTGGGGTCTGAGAGCTGAGCATCTCCAGTGCGCAGGTTTGCCTTCCCGGGGCTGAAGCAGAGACCCAGAAGCAGGTTCTCACAGTCGCTCCCCAGGTACCTAGGCAGGATGGGCTCCAGGCTGCTCAGGTCCATGCCTCGCCTCACCTGCTCCCAGCTAAGAAGCCTTTGCCAAGGGCCTCAGAGGTGTCCCTGGAGGCAGGAACCCTAGCAAGTCCTCCCCATCTGTTTCTTCTCGGGTTCCCCACTGCCTCCAGCACCAGCCAGCCTCCCCAGCCTGGTGCTCAAGTCTCCTCAGAGAAGCTGCCCACGGACCTTCCTCTGCTGGTTTCCTGCTCAGTCTCAGGTGACAGCCTCACCACTGTTTCAGATGTTCCAGCCAAGTTTTGCCTCTGGGCCCTGGTTTGAGCCTTTCCCTTGCCTGGAATAGAGCCTGTCCCTCTCTCCCCTTCCCAGAGTCCTTGCCCCTTCCTTGGCTCCTCTTCAGTCCCAAGAGCAGATGAGATGGATAAGAAAACTACTGCCCAAGGACTGAGACACCAAATTCTGGGCACAGAGCTACCTATGGCCTGCATTATGGTCTGGGAGGGTGCAGGGGGCAGGACATGACAATAAGGAAATGACAGACTGGGAGGGACAGACCCGCCCCACCCTGGACTCCAAGCCAGTGTTTCTCACACTGGAAGAATGCATGGAGCGTTTTCAAAGAAAATGTAGTAAAACATAAGAATGTTTGTGAGCGCCTAGGGTCTGAAGGTTTGGTTGGAAAAACACTGCCTTGAGAAACAAAAACACAGCAACATGAAAATATAAATGTAACTGTAGTTCTATTAAATTCCCCACAAAAATCATTCTTTCCAATCTCAGCTTCCCTGATACCAAAAGTACTTCTAAAAAACTTCCATCAGCTGTGTAAGCATGGACCAGTCACTTAACTTCTCTGAACCTGTTTCCTCATTCAAAACAGGAAGAGAAATAAAAGTACCTACTTCAAAGTATTGCTGGAGGGATAAAATGAAGTGATACACGAGGTGAAGTGCTTTCATGACCCCTGGCACTTTGCCAGTTCTCAACCAGCTGTGGCTGTGATCAAACATAACCCTTTAAGGTATCTGTTTTGTTACTGAAAAATTCAGGGACCTAATTCAGAACTCTTCACTCCCTCTTCAGCTCCAGGAGGTCTGATGTCCTGGGGTTTCCAGAGACTGGAATGAAGGAAGCTCAGAAGACCGAGGCTCTGAGGAAGGCTGAGCTGCAGCCCCAGGAAGGACAAGAAAGGAGGCAGAATCAACATAAGATGTGTGAGTGAAAGGGAGGTGAACTGGTTTTCTAGAGTGGTCTGGGTACATGACGAGCACAGAACACATGGACAAATGCCCTAAGGATGCGACACAGGGAGGCAAGCTTAAGCTTGTGGAGGAAAAGCTAGTTGAAAAGAAGAATGGATACAATTCCAGCTAAAGAGGATTGATCCTGGTACCTTAGTAAGCCCTAGGGGCAAATCACAGGAGTCAGGTGAGAAGGGAGAGAGCTGTAGGGCTCAAGGAAATCTAGAGAACCAGCTCAGGACAACTGTTAGAACAGAGAAAGAGGAGGCAAGATCTCTCCAGAGGACAACGCAGCTCTGTTGGCTTTGGTATCTACTTCCATTAACTGCCTGGGAACTTCAGGTGCTGGAAGAGGAAAGATGAACCCTATGCAGATCTGTGAGTCATAAATTTTAGCCCTCAACCTCCTGCTCTCCTTCCTTGCAGGGATATAGGCTTGAACAGAAGCGAAGAAGTTGTAAAAATGAACAGACTGTATAGAAAGCAGGAAACTATTCAAGAGAGAGGGAACTAGTGCCTGCAAATTACTTTGACATCAGTTGACCAAAAGGATAGAGTGATGGATGGGCAGAAGGGAGAACAGATAGATGGACTGTGACAAAGAAAATCCATTCAAATGTTCACAGCTGACTATAGATGGTGAGTGGATGGGTATTTATTACAAAAGTTTTTCAGTTTAAGTTTTAGCAAATTTTCATAATTAAAAAATTTAGAAAAATAAAAAGCAACAGTATCCAAAATAAATCTACTTATACTCTCAAGGCCCCAAGACAAGCTGTCCCAAAGAGCAGTTGGCAGAATGTTAAGAACATCAAAAGGGTAGATTTTCTTCAGCTCTTCTCTCTTGATTTTCAGTCCCCTGATGCTGGCCACCACCACCTTTTCCAAGGCTGGAAAACCTGCTAAGAATGTTGCTGGTAAGATTTAAGCTATGAGCCCACCCTGCGGAATCTACATCTTATCTAGTCTTTCTTGACTAGAGAATAAAGTTAAACATTCAAAGAAAAAAATCTTCAGAATTTAACCAACGCAGAAGATGCTTTAGGTGATACACCAGCTGGGATTAGGTTTGGTTGCAAGTGTCAGGTCAAAACAGCTGTCACAAACATGAAGGAAGTTCGTTTCATGTTTACATAAACAAAGTGCAAATGGAATATGCTCAAGACTCTACATCGCAAACATCTTAAGAACGCCAGTCCTTTCCAACTCAACTGCTCAACCATCCTAAGCAGCGGTCCCCCTCTTCCTGGCCCAAGATGGCTGCACCTTTATTCCAAGCAGAGGATGAAGGAAGGAACAAGGAAGACATGCAGCAGCGTGCACAAGGGACCCCTCAAGGGAGGGTTGGGAACCCGCCGTGTACACTTAGTCACATGTTTGTATTTGGCTTCAAGGGAAACTGGGAAATGCCGTCCTTATTCTCAGCAACAAATGTGCCCAGTAGAGAGATGATCTTACCATGAAAGAAGGGAGAAAGGATTTGGGGGAACAAGGAGTAATCTCTTTAAAAGGTGGGGAGAATGTTTAATCACAAATCCATAGTCTCTGACTTATTCTGTCTTCCCATAGGTACCCCTGACCTTATCCTGACTTCTACGATAATGGTTTTCTTTCTGGCCTGATTACATAGTGAAGAGGAGAAGGAAATTAGAAAACTGTAATAAGCGATTTAGAACTTAATAAACAGTGTAAGGTACGTATTAGCATCATCAGCTTAGAGATAAGAAATGGACTCTCGCTAAATGCAAAAGACTAGTAGGGTTCTAGTCTTCAAAGACTGCTGTTAAAAGTGCATGAGGATTTAGAGCAAGGCTCCTCAGCCTCTCCTACCACCTAACTCCTCTACCTCCATCAGATAACCGAAACCTTGAAAAGCACAGACGTTGCCTAAGAGCAGAGATGCCTTAAACAGGTGGTCTTACCTGGAGGGGAAAAGAATCAACCAAAGCTAGGGGTGGACTGCAGGGAGGCAGCAGGAAAATGCTGAGCCAGTAAAGGGCAGCCAAGGATCCTTGAGTGTTTGGGGGCTCTAGGAGGAGGACAGATGCTGTGGGCCTGGAGGGGAGGGAGAGGGGACTGACAGAGGGAGGTGTCCAGGTGGATGCAGATCACCTGCATGCATATGGCGGCCCCGAATCCACTCCAAGGATCAGAACATGAGTTCTCTAAGTTCTCAAGAGGTTTTAAGTTAATCTAGTGCGCCCGTCTTCCTGATGAGAAGTTGTCCGAGTTGACCACCCGTTAAAATTACCAGAGCTTCTGAAATCATGCTAACACTTTGCTCCAACCTCCAAGATACTGATTTTATTATTCTGGGGTAAAAGCCTGTGTGTTGGGTTTTTTCAAACTTCCCAGTAAGATTCTAGTGTGCAGCTGATTTGGAGAATTACTAGAGGCTAGGGCAGTGGTCCTCAAACTTCAATGTGCATAGCCATCACCTTGGATTATGTAAAAATGCTGAATCTTCTTCAGGAGGTCCAGGATGGGGCCTGCAGTGCTGCATTTTAATAATTTTCCAGGTGATGCTGATGCTGCCCATCTCTGGGGCACACTTGACTTTGAGTTGCAGGTGTGACACATTTCTCCCACAGATGAAGTGCCTTTTGCTCTCTTCATGGAGGTGTTGATATACTGTCTACTTATGCAAGGCTGTCTGGAGGCCACAGGAGCCCTGATCCCTGTAACAAGAGGCCTCCAATAGGACTTCAGATCTGCTCCTGGCCTCCGGGTCCACATCTGCCTTTAGGTTTAGTATGCACGTGTGTTAGTTGCCAGACTTCTCCATCCATAGGATTTTCCAGGCAAGAATACTGGAGTGGGTTGCCATTTCCTTCTCCAGGGGATCTTCCTGACCAGGGATTGAACCTGGGTCTCCTGCATTGCAGGCAGAGTCTTTACTATCTGAGCCACCAGGGAAGCCCTAATGGTTAGCATATTACCCACTAAGCCAATGATCTAGAATGGCCCAGCCTGGACACAGCAGACAGTAGGTTCCTGGTTCTCAAAACAGTTCTTATTAATATTAATAATTAATAGTTAGTGCTAATGAATAACCGATTACTCGTAGCAATAATGGCATCCAGAAAACAGTGATAGTCCTACAGGGTACAATCCTCTTTGCTCCTCCTACCCCAAATTATAGTTCTAAATGAGCTTCCAGAGTCTTGTTTTGACAGGTACAACCTCGCACACATTCACTTAGTAAGACAGCTCTATGGAGTGAAATTCACCTTTCGATGGATGCATTTTCAGCGTGGCTCACAGGAAATTAAATGCGAAAGTGTCACTAACGTGGAAGTTGTGAGTTTAGTTCCCTACCAGGGTGCTGACAAACTAAGATTACTTATCTATTTCTCATTATGGCTTTGTGTTTCTTACGGGATCCAGTGATTTCCTTGGAAGTCAAAGTCTTTCGTCTCCTTTTTTGGATGTACATCTAATCGCAGCTTCAAATACTGTCCTCAAAGACACATATTCTCAGCAGCCAAAGAAGCAAATGTGAGCACATCACGAGGGAGAACATGACTCTACGGTGTGGTTCGTGATCACTAGAGATGGCATTCAGCACTGATTCAGGACATAAAATGTGTGTGTGTGTCGTTTCTTTAAATGTTTCTTCTTAGAGGACGCAATGTAGCACTTAATGTCTAATGATATCTATTAAGGGATTCATTAAAGAAAAACTGATAACAAGATATGTTATCATAGTCAACAATTAACTGTGCCGTGTAGGAATCTTGATTGCTCTTAGGATGTGTGACTGGAGCTGCTTTTGGAGCTGTGCGTACAAAGTGGCAAGTGTGGCACTGGTGCCACTTTCTGGGGCTGATTCTGACCAGTGGGCAAGCTGCAAGTCCCGGCCATAGGTGAAGAGACGGGCCAAGGCAGGCTATTCATACCCTACGTTTGTTACACGTGGGCAAGACAGACCCCCACCGCGTGACTGTTTCTGTCTTTCTAAATCTCATCAGTCCTCAGGTCTCCTCTTTACTGCAGGTCTAACTGACTTGGGTGATGGTGGTTAAAAGAGATCCCGGGAAACCCTACAGGTTTTGATACCCTTGGGGACTAGGTTAGAGGGAACTATAGGAAAAACATTTCACTAGCAATCTCCCTTGATAAAAGAGCACCAAAGGAATGATGCTAAAGCTGAAACTCCAGTACTTTGGCCACCTCATGTGAAGAGTTGACTCATTGGAAAAGACCCTGATGCTGGGAGGGATTGGGGGCAGGAGGAGAAGGGGACGACAGAGGATGAGGTGGCTGGATGGCATCATCGACTCGATGGACGTGAGTTTGAGTGAACTCTGGGAGTTGGTGATGGACAGAGAGGCCTGGTGTGCTGCGATTCATGGGGTCGCAAAGAGTTGGACACAACTGAGCAACTGAACTGAACTGAAGGGAAACTCAAATGTCTCTGTTCCTCTGGGTGGAGAAGAGCAGAGTTAAGAACTTACTTGAATCTTTACAGTTAGTCTTAGCCTAGGAAAGACCTTGAAGCAAGCTGAGACATCTGAGAGCATCTGGTGTGTTAAGCATGCGAGCTAGCCCTCTTCTTGGGGATAAATCACCTTCTCACCTTCTGATTCTGACATTGTGATGCCAAACTTTGTCCAGCAGCCTAGGCATTTCAGAACCCACCCCTGCTTTTCCATACACTCACGTCTGAGGAGGGGCTTCAGGCATTCACTTGTATAACCTGTCATTCCTCCTAGTAGCCTTTGGTTTCGATTTAAAGACCTACTGAACATTTGGTCTTCCCAGGTGGCACTAGTGGTAAAGAGCACATGTAGGAGACGTAAGAGAGGTGGGTTCAGTCCCTGGGTTGGGAAGATCCTCTGGACAAGGGCATGGCAATCCATTGCAGTATTCTTGCCTAGAGAATCCCATGGACACAGGAGCCTGCAGAGCTACAGTCCATGGGGTTCCAAAGAGTTGGACATGACAATCAACAGCATGCATGCACTGAATGTTAGTGCCAAAAGAGATTTAAACCAGCTTTTAACCCCATTTCCTCATTTCACAGATGAGAAAACACCTAGAGAGGATTACCCACAGCCAGCTGGAGCAGGAGCCCAGGTTTTCTGACTACTAGTTCTGTTTTTTTAAATACCTAAAAATGTTAAATGTAAAGACTCAAATAAATACTTCTGGATTATCCTGCCTGTGGTGGTACGATGTGAAATCACACTTCATTGGCTTACTGGCTTTGTCTACACCACAGGTTCTGACGGAGCCAAAATACTTCTAGTTTGCTGCCAGATGCTCCACCATATTGAAAGGGGCATATTTTCTAGTCCTGCCACCAATGGGAGAAATAGCGCAGTGAGTTTTAGACAGGTCGTAACTGCCTGAGTCAGGAGCGCATACCCAAAGCAAGGGATGTGCTGTTTATTCTATTTTCTATTCTGCAGACTCCTACATTATCCTCCAGTTTCTCCACCAGGCTCTGTGTCCCAGGACACTAGCTTCTACAGATTGTATCACACGGATTCACTTTTCCTCCAGCTCCCAGATGGATTTGACCAATGGGAAGATCCAGAAGGAGGTCAGAGGTCAAAGTATTGGTTGTTTCAGCTCCCTCTCTGCTTCACCATTGCTTTGACGGTGGTCATATCCCTCTGCCTACAGGCACAGTTCTTTCACAGCCACAGGTCTCACAAGGGTGAGACCTTGTGTTCAACAGAAGGGGGGAAACTTCTGTTTCTCCTTTTGCCACTCTATTTCTCTGAGATGTTTCATCATCCTTTGTCAGTTCCCTTTACCTTTTCACCTCTATCAACACTATTAAACTCTCTTCATTAAATTAGCATCTCAGATACACCATCCATTCCCTGCCAGGACCCTGACTGTGGCCATGCCCGTGGATTGGAGCAGTCCTTAACGATCTAGTGTGTGCCTGGGTGGAATTGTATCACATGATGGTAGCTTACATTGTGTGCTGACTTGTGTGTGGGGGCACTTCCATTTGAATATAGTAGAAGGGCAAAAATGAGATATGAGGCATATGGGAACCACCAGCAGTTGGCAAAATCTGTCAGATACTTGAGATTCTCGTGATCTACTTTAGAGCATCCCACTCAAGTGAAAGGAGTCCACGGTAGAATCACAGGGTTCCACTTCCAGTGTCTCCATGGCTTTATTCTGTGGAACTGGGCAGGTCCCTCCTTTCAGTTCTCCAAACTGGCCACGTGATTCTGTTCCCTTATCTGCCCACTAAATATTAAGTGTCGCTATCTGCAATGTCCAAACTCTAGCAACTCACAGTAAGCTGTCTTAAATGCTAAAACAAACACAAATTGAACTGGTTTTCCCCATCTGTTTCTTTAACAAAAGGGAGCTTAAGCCCATGGGGAAACTGCGTGGGTCAGGGAAACATCAAATGAACACTTCTGAGTAAAAACAAATGTTTCTGAAGATCTCAAGATATTTTAAACAGAGCACTCCATTGGCCAGGCCAACTCCCCTCTGATGCCTGCACAAGATCCTGATGACAGCATTATTTGTTTGAATTGGATTTGTTTCTGTGCCCAGAAACAACACACAAGGAACCTGGAACAGGAAACAGCTACTGGGTCCTAAAAGTTTTTCCAGGACACTGTCTGAGACCAGACAGGAATGAAACAACAGTTGGAAAGCACACCAAGGGAGCAAAGATGATCATTCTTAGGGATCTGCATTATGGTTCTTATTTTATTATTAAAAATACCAAGAGCAAAGGGCAGTGTCTTGCATTCCAACCTGAAACCCTGCCAGGGGATACAGCACTTCCAGGGGGAAAGAAGGGAAAATGGAGAAGGAGCAGCAGGAGGAAGTTTTATTTAAGAATCCGGATCATCACCCCTGATGTGCCCCTCTGAGTAGATGTGCCTTCTGGGTCCCCTTTTTGCATTCTTCACCTGTGCCTAACGAGCTTGGCACATAGTAAGAATTAAGCAAATGCTTCTTGGTTCATTTAATTAAAGAATTAATGAATGACTGAGTGAATTTGTAAGAGATGGATGGGTCAGTGAATGGAGGAGTCAATAATCGATAGCACTGCCTCTCTAACTGATAAACTATTTCTTTCAAAAAATGTGATGGGTACTTACCACTAGGGGGACCTATATTGTGATGTCATGGGGCCATTTTCAGACTCACTACTGTTCATTTCCTGATACTCACCCCCACCCCCAGGAGTACACCAGCATCCCCAGGAGGGACTTCTTCAGCAGTTTGTACGCCAGGGCTCCCTTGGGGCTCCCCATCTCCCTTCCTGTCCCCTTCTTCCTCCTCCTGGGGCTTCCATGGTTTTCCTTCCTGTTCCCGCCTCTGCTCTCTGACTCTTTGATTCATTTTGATCTTTTCTTGCTGATGATTTCTTCAGTTTTTATTCCCATTATGAGGAGGCCACACATTTATCAACAAATATGGAGATTTTTCAGAGGAAAAGGAAGTGACAGGAATAATTAAAATTTGTAATTTAAAATATTAGCTTATTTACTAATATATGGATTTTATTTATATTGATGGAATATAAAATAGTTTTATTTAAAACCTATTTTCAAAGATGAAATCATTTCTATTAAAAATATAACACATATCTGTGTTCATTAAAGCAAAATGAAAATAATTTCTTTTGTTCAATCTATTATCTGAATATTAAACAATATCATTAGCAGAATAATGGTGCCTAGCATAGCTTCATATATTTTAATGTACTTTTAGTCATATTTATTTTTAATATTGATATTATTATGTCATGGTATTTTCATAAAGACCATTTTTTAAAACATGGATTTATTTTTTAATCTTTTTGTTTCATAAAATTGCATATAATCTTCTTTGAAGTGGCATTTTTAAAGTTTTCTGAAGTATTACACACCAAAAAGCACTGAAGTTGCATTTTACTGTTAATAATTTTGAAACTGTTGATACTCTCAATTGAACCGTCTCTGTAGATTATAATATTATTTTTAATTGAGAAAAATACTTTCTCTAAATTTACTAGGATGCCTTGTAAATTCAGAGCAAATTCTACCAGCATATACTCCAATGTTGTATTTTTCATATTAAAATCTGTAAATATTTTCGACCTCATGGACTATATGGTCCATGGAATTTTCTAGGCCAGAATACTGGAGTGGGTAGCCCTTCCCTTCTCCAGGGGATCTTCCCAACCCAGGGATCAAACCCAGGTCTCCCGCATTGCAGGCAGATTCTCTACCAGCTAAGCCACAAGGGAAGCCCAAGAATACTGGAATTGGTAGCCAGCCTATCCCTTCTCCAGAAGAAATCTTCCCCACCCAGTAATCAAACCAGGGTCTCCTGCACTGCACACAGATTCTTTACCAACTGAGCTATCAGGGAAACCCATAAATATTTTAGCTCATATATTTTCTCAGATATTGTCTTTTTACCTCCCAAGTACTTATTCCCACAGATATTTTTTCAGGGGAAAACCATTTAAATTAGTTTTGTTCATGATTCCAAAGGCTTCCTTGGTAGCTCAGCTGGTAAAGAATCTGCCTGCAATGCAGGAGACCTTGGTTCAATCCCTGGGTCGGGAAGATCCATGGAGGAGGGCATGGCAACCCACTCCAGTATTCTTGCCTGGAGAATCCCCATGGACAGAGAGGTCACAAAGAGTCAGACATGACTGAGCGACTTATACTTAACTTATGATTCCAAATCATAAGCCTTTCAGTTTCATTCCCTCTGCCAAGACTGTAACTTTAAGCAATTAAAAATGGAAATGTCATCAAAAGAGTCTTCCAACAGATCAAGATATCCTAAAGTGCAATAATAATTTTGAAAATAAAATTCATAATTTTTAAGTTCTCAACATTTAATTTGTTCATGGTTTTTTTCTTTCTGTTCTAGGGATAAATTTCATTGTCTTGTTTGCAAGCAATATTTTCAAAAATTGCAATTGGTTAAAAGCTTTAAAATAGTTTTTTGAATATTCTATTCTTAAAGTTATCTAACTGACATTGAATAAAATGCAATCCAATTTTATAAATTTGTTTATAAAAGGTCAGGACCATTGCAAAACATGTAGGTTGATTTACAAAATAGTTCTTCAAAGGTATAAAATCTTTTAAAATCCCTATTGATGACAGAATTCCAGCTGAGCTACTTAAAATCCAAAAAATGATGCTGTTAAAGTGCTGCACTCAATATGCTAGCAAATTTGGAAAACTCAGCAGTGGTCACAGGGACTGGAGAAGGTCAATCCCAAAGAAGGGCAATACCAAAGAATGTTCAAACTCCTCTACACTTATGCTCAATTTGCATGCTGGTAAAGTTATGCTCAACATCCTTCAAGTTAGGCTTCAGCAGTATGTGAACTGAGAACTTCCAGATGTACAAGCTGGGTTTAGAAAAGGCAGAGGAACCAGAGATCAAATTGCCAACATTCGTTGGATCATGGAGAAAGCAAGGGAATTTCAGAAAAGCATCGTCTTCACTGACTATGCTAAAGCCTTTGATTGTGTGGATCACAACAAACTGTGGGAAATTCTTAAAGAGATGGGAATACCAGACCACTTTACCTGTTTCCTGAGAAACCTGTATGCAGGTCAAAAAGTTACAGTTAGAGCAAGACATGGAACAAGGGACTAGTTCAAAATTGGGAAAGGAGTAGGACAAGGTTGCATATTGTTACCCTGTTTATTAATCTACATGCAGAGGACATCATGAGAAGTGCCAGGCTGGAGGAATCACAAGCTGGAATCAAGACTGCTGGGTGACATATCACAACCTATATGCAGACGATGCCACTCTAATGGCAGAAAGTGAAGAGGAACGAAGAGCCTCTTGAGGAGGGTGGAAGAGGAGAGTGAAAAAACTGGCTTGAAACTCAATATTCAAAAAATTAAGATCATGGCATCTTGTCTCATCACTTCATGGCAAACAGAAGGAGAAAAAGTCGAAGCAGTGACAGATTTTATTTTCTTGGGCTGCAAAATCCCTGTGGACAGTGATTGCAGCCATAACACTAAAAGATACTTGCCCCTTGGAAGCAAAGCTATGACAAATCTAGACACCATATTAAAAAGCAGAGTTGTCACTTTGCCAACAAAGCTCCGTATAGTCAGAGCTATGGTTTTACCAGTAGTCATGCACGGATGTGAGAGTTGGACCATAAAGAAGGCTGAGTGACAAAGAATTGATGCTTTCAAAGTGTAGTGCTGGAGAAGACTCTTGAGAGTCCCTTGGTCTGCAAGATCAAACCAGTCAATTCTAAAGGAAATCAACCCAGAATAGAAATTCCAATACTTTGGCCACCTAATGCATAGAGCTGACTCATTGGAAAATACCCTGATGCTGGGAAAGATTGAGAGCAGGAGGAAAAGGAGGTGGCAGAGGATGAGAAGGACAGACAGCATTACTGATTGGATGAACATGAATTTGAGCAAACTCTTGGAGACAGAGGAGGACAAGGGAGCCTGGAGTGTCCATGAGATCTCAAAGGGACAGACACCGCTTAGTGACTAAACAACAACTGATGATGAGCAACAAGGAAAAAGTGCATCCTGGCACAGGAAAGCATTCCTTAATTATTTTAATTGATCTAATGTTGCAGTTTAGTGGGAGGGAACTATGAATTATATGAGCACCAAAGCAAATTCAAAGCCTATTTCTGTTCCATAAATATCTTAATTTTGTCATCACACTACCTTTACCATGAAGATGTGTATCACCAAAACTTAAATGTGTATTTACCACTACAAAAACTAATTGCTTTATCTTCAAAGTTAAACTAAAAAGATCATTTTTTAAAAGTGAATTTTACACTAATACTAAAAAAGTAGGTATTTCACCTTCTTCAGAAATTCCAGAAACTTCATTATTGTTTCCTGAATTGAAAGTGAGTATTTGAACTAATTATTAGAATTAATTGATTTTCTTTGTGAAGTATCAAATAGCACTAATAAAATTGATACCCTTGAACTAGCTGCAGTTTTTCTTCTGCTTAATCTCAACATATTAGTACTATGAACACCAAGTTTTGCACATATATGAGACTAGGAATAAAAATATTCGTGAAATTTAGGAAACAACAGTCATTTGATATAAAGCATGCTTTACAGAGGAGTCTGTAAACCCACCTTTGGCAGATTCATATGTGAATTCATCATCTAGAAGAGAACCTTCTTAAAATAACTGACTTTAAAAATTAGATGCTAATGTTTTGCAAGTCAAGTTTTTCCTCTATTTTTAATGTGGTCATTTACAACAATGGATGGTAAATGTGGATAAACATTTTGTGTAAGTTACACGTTCATCAACTTTCCCAAGAAACAGAAACCCAGTAATTAATTTTTTATTAAACATGCATTTTTGGAGCTCATTGCTGCCAGAAGTGTTTCTTTCAAAATAAAAATGTTACCAAATAATGAAATAAATAAGTTGTGGATGTAAATGACAATGAGTGACAAAACCGCTATTACAAGAGCACTCTGTTCCAGGCAGACCTGCTGAGACTCCATTTTCTACATGGAACCAGTATTTTCATGTACACCTAACCTGTGGTTTTCCACAGTTCATACACATCCTGCCAACTGGCATCCTAGTGGCCTGTTGCATGCTGAGGGCCCCAACACTGGCTAAAGGCAGGTAGCAAGTAGGGCTGGCAGCATCAGTCCCTTCTCACCACCAGAGACCTGGAGGAGGCCCTGAACCCCAGTGCTCAAAGCTGCATGCGCTTCACACCATCAGCAAGTACCCTGCACACTGCACTGTAGAAAGTGGCATCAATTACCTTGTGCCTGGAACAAACTGGGAAAAGGGACACGTCATCCCTGGTAATTTTTCAGCCTGAACCAAACTTGCATCTCACACACAGTTGGATGGTATCTTGACAGGAGCCAGCAGAACCAAGTGGAAGTCCATCAGACCTCCTGGGTTATTTTAATGCAACAGTTAATTATGCCACTTTGTTTAAAAATAGTAATAAAAGGAAAATCCAGGACAAATAATAAACTGCATGCATGCCGAGACAATCGTCACACCCCAGGAATCCTTTGGTTTACCAAAGAGGGATTTTGTTTTTAGGACTTTTGGGTTGTATTTTTCACTGCAGCGAATATCTAAATTTCTTACTCTTTTCTGTGCTGTTTTTCTGTTCACCTGTCCACCCCTTATAACTCCTAGCTTTTTCATAAAACAAAAAGGTAAGGTGCAAATACCTGATAGGGTATGGATGCAAGATGACTGCAAATCTCACGGAGGTAATGGCCACAGCCCACACCCAAGAGAAACCCACACCCCCTCACCTGTTGGAAAAGGCTTTGCTACAGCCTGTTTCGTGCCCATGCCATGCCCATGCTACCCTTTCTCCTTACGAGGGAGAAGATCCTGAAGAGGGAAGTCACCTGCTAAGAATGGTGGATCAGAAAAACCAAAGGACTGTGGGTTGCGGATGGCTGTGGAGTTCCCACAGCTGCAAACTGCCGAAGTCTAGTGCCAGGAATCTAGCTCCTGACTTACCTAAACACCCGGGGGTACAGTTCCTGCTTCCCGCTCCAGGATCCTCTGTCTCCGGTCTGTCGTTTGTACCGCAATTCCTTTGCCAGAAGAGTCTTTTCAACAGCTTCCAAACTCATTCCTCTCGACCTTCGCACATGCTGTTCCCTTGACTGAGATGCCCTTCCCAGCCTTGACACCCAGCCACTTCTGCCAGAAACGAGCATAGTCGGCACTTCCTCCAGGAAGCCTCTCCAGGTTGAGCTCCCATGACATCCCATGCTTGCTCCCTCACACTGCTCTATAATCACCTGTTACCTTGCCTGCCTTCCTTCAACCTGTGGTCAACCTGAGGGAGGGATGGGGTGCTTTCTCCATGATGACTATCACATGCCACCGTACTTGGTACAGAGAGGCATGCTTCTTATGAAGTGACTGAATGCTGAAACTCACCAGAAAAGGGAGGGTCCCCAAAGGCCTCTGGGAGGATACCTGCTGGGCTAAAGGCAGCAAAAATGGCAGTTACTCACTCTCCATCGATAGGATTAGGACCATTATCCTATTACACTTCCTTAGGGACCAGGGGGATGAGAGGACACGCCTATTAGTAACCCCAGTTTATAGCTGGGCAAATGGAGGCCCACAAAGGTTAAAAGCCCCAGGTCAGCCCAGGAGCTAGTGATGGACTGGGCTTCACAATCAGGGCAAGGCTGTCCACGTGCCCTGATAGGGGTCTGCCACCTCCAAGGCCTCATCAATCCTTTTTCTATTTTTTAAGTAGAATTCAAAAAGTCTTCTCTCCAGATTAAGTCATCCTGGCTTCAAATATCTAAAGCAGCTCTTTTTTTTTTTTTCTTCAGCATTTGAAATGTTTTTAAGGGTTTATTTCAAACACCTTTTTCTTTGAACTGATTGTTCAGAACTTTCATTCCACTTTGTCAGTGTTTTTTGTAGTCAGCTCTGATTTCTAAAAGGTTTTTATTTCTTCTCTATTAGCAGCTACCACCTGCTTACTGTTTGGATGGGGTCTGCTGTATTTTCTTTGCTTTCATCTATTGAAATGGATGAGTGGGACCTTAGGAAATGAACCTCGTTTCCCCCAAACTTCCCTTATTTTTAACTCCTCCTGCAACGACTGAGGATGAGGAGGAGGGTGGAAAACTCCTGGGGTGTTGATAAAGTCTACAGGAGTCCCTCCACCTTCCTTTCCAGGCACAGAGAGGGAGTGGCGAGCAGAAGAGGGCAGAACTGTGCCTGGAACATCACACATGCCCTTGGAGACTGCCTGGCCATCCTGCTCAGCCTTCTAAAAGGCCTTTCTGGCTGGGAATGAACGGGTGTCTTTCTTTATTCTAATGGTGACCCATTGGCTGTGACGGCAGTGTGTGTCACTGGCCACTGCTGAGGCCCCACCTTGATGGACACTCGCTTGTCCCACTTGGGAATAATCTGCACACACTGGCCTTTGTGGGAGTAGCCTTGCGTATAAATATATAAATATTTTACCAGTCCAGCCTGCCCTCGGGGTATCAAGTTGAATGAACTAAACATCCTCCATTAATCACCCAGCAGAACATTATTTACTTCTAGTGAGGGGGTAAGTGGCCAGCTGCAAAGATGGGTGAGGGCTCTGTTGGCACAACTCCTCCCTAAGCCATGTTGTCCCAAACCTTTAAGAAAAAAGGCTTAAATCCATCAGGCCTGCAAGCTGCATCGACATCTCACCACCTTGCCCTCTTCTCTCCCCCTGCCACATATCACATACCAACTTTCTCCCCTGTCTTCTGTCATCTTAAAAAAAAAAATAATAAACAAAACTCATTCACCCCTAGTATCTGCCAAGTTCTGGAAATGCATAACCTGTCTGCACAAATGCAAGGTAGTATATGCCTGGTAAATTGCTTCAGTCATGTTTGACTCTTTCCAACACTATGGACCATAGCCCTCCAGGCTCCTCTGTGGGATTCTCTAGGCAAGAATACCAGAGTGGGTTGCCATGCTCTTCTCCAGGGGATCTTCCCAGCCCAGGGATCGAAACTGCGTCTGGTGGCAGGAGGGTTCTTTAGCACCCCCTGGCAGGCTTCTGGAAATGCATGGCTGTGGGGTATTTTAGCCTAGCGAGGGAGAAAGCGGTGCTTCTTGAATGCTTCTCCCACAGCCAAGGTCAAGTAAGTTGTAAGTGACGCTGAGAAAATGTAGCTGAGGTGGGTTCAGTATCAGAGGCCCTTTGACATATCTGAATATGCTTTGTAGATAATATCTGTCATCTAGCTTAGAGCTCTGACAGCCACTCAATGCAAGTGTGTGGAGCTGGGAATGAAGGAAGGGGCGGGCACAGGCAGGGAAGTGGGGGCTGGTGTTGGTCTGCAGGAGGCGGGCTTGAGGAGGTGGCACGGTGACTGGGTTGAGCAGGGCTTTTCCAGCCTCAGGTAGTCCATCCTCTCCTCCTACAAACAAAGGCAAGGCTTAGAAGCTGACATCTCACCTGATTCTTACCGGAAACAGTGATGTCCTGGTACATGTTGACCTCACGGACATCTAAGGGAATGGGGGGAGCTGCCATCCTGGCACAGAAAACAGGTATGAGCTACTGAGGCCCTGAGATGCGTTCTGCCCTTTGTCTCAGTTCTTTGGCAGGGCTGACCCCGGCCTCGCCTACTCCCCACTAGGTGGGCAGGCTCCTCCCTGCACTTGGCTAGGCTTTCAGAGCATCCTGCCTTGGGCCAGAGGTCTAGCAAAGCCTCTCCCGCCTGGGCTGTGCATTGCTTTAGCCCAATGCTAATTAGTGATGCAATCCCACAAAGAGTGAAGCTGTCTGCCACCTCCCCTCACTCATAGTGATTTATGTTCAATTTGTACAAATGGAGAAAATGAGATTTCAAATTTCAATGCCATTTCTGCAATGAGGTGATTAAAAGAGAGAGAGGTATCGCCTTCCACTGTATAGAATATTGATCCCAGTGCTCTTTTCCTTTGCAATAACCATTAGCTCGGTATTATTTGCAAACCTCTAATGTGAACCTGGAGATGTAATTTACATTTGTGCCTCACTTATTTGCTTTAACAAAACAACACAAAAGCTTTGGGTCTTTCAATCTATCCATATTGTCAATAAAATTAGCAGCTTGAAGGGGGAAAAATTATATTCAAAACCATAACTTCCCATTAACTACCGCAAGACACACACATTGTTCCAAAGAAGCAAGCACGTCATGGTAAGCCCCTTTCTCATTCTTCGTCTCCTCCTTCGCCCCCACCCGCTTCGAGGGGCTAAGACTGAATAAGAAAACTTAAAAGTGAAGCATCTCCTCCTCTAAATGTGGATCAGCCTGGGCGCTCGGGGCTGGCCCTGCAAGTTCCATCCCTGGGAGCGCGTCCCCGGAAGGGCGCGTCCCCAGCGCCAAGTGCCTGCACGCGCCTTGCCCAGAGGTCCTAGCCCGACTGCCTGGACAAATGCATACACACAGACACGTGCGGGCCGCCGCTAACCCTCTGAGAGGCTTCCCCAAAGAGAGGCGGGGGCGCCGGGGCAGGGGGCAGGCGGAGATGGAAGAAAAGAGGAGGAGGGAACCGTGAATAAAGGCGCAGGGCTGTGTGAGCGCAATTCAAGTGGCAGTCCGTCAGCCCCCGACTCTTAACAAATAGGCCACGCAGCTCTGCGCTCTCATTTCTTGTCTCTGCAAATCCGTCAGCTGCCTACCACTGCCTACCAGACCCTGGAAGACAGAACAAGAAAAAGCGGGGTGGGGGTGAGTTGGGGGGGGAAGCTAATGACCCATAATTGCCATGATAGTGGGAGAGGGGCCAGGCAGCTGTTTTACATTCCTGGTATGTATAGTATGCAAATATCGACAAAGGCTCGACACAGTTTCGCTATTGTGGATCCGGAGGGTAACCAAATTAGCCTTTGGCAGCCATGGTAATTGGGAGGTGCTGTTCCCATTAGGAGTCCTGCAAATTATGAAGAAAAATGGACCGAGGGCTTTGTCACAAATAATAATACCAAGAAGAAAAGAGCAGGCGGCTGTCTTTTCTTTTCTCTCCCCCCGCCCCTCACCCTCTGCATTTTTAAAAAATTTCTGCATTGTGTTAATACCTTTCCATTTAGTAATAAGAAAACAGTCTGAAATACCCCACTAGTGGGTGCCTAGACTTTGTTGCAAGAATGTCAAATTTGCAAGGGCAAGAATATGGGTTTGGTTCAGGAGCTCCTTTTCTGTCCTGGAACCCAGTGTCTGCAGGTAAGAAAAGTACAGATTTCCTGGGTCGAAGTTCTGGCTCAGAGCCCTGGGTGATGAGAGAGGCTTTGGAACTGATGGGGTGGAAAAAAAAAAAAAAAACACTCTCACCAAGGAGTATCCTCACCTTAGTCCAATGGTCCAGATAACCTGGCCTTCTGGGTTATAGCTGTGCTATAACTCCATCTCACTCTCAAAGAGTCTAAAGTCTGGCTGCTTTTAAGGTCCTAACAGTTCTGGTACTGGGCTCAAAACCTCCAGTTCGGATGCCTTAAGTCCCAAACTCAGACAGAAAAAATCCGGAGACTTTTGCCCTGGGCATTCTCTTGAGACAGCCTAATTCCATGTCCCCAGGAGCTGGGTGCCTAGTGACCAGATGGGCCCCTAGAATATCAGATGACTGCTAGGGTGAGCTCACCCCTCTGTGTGTCATGAGTCAAGGTCAGCTGAGGGCATCAGAGGGGACAGCCAGCACTGTATTCCCGAGTCCTCAATGTGAAGAAGGCCCACACTTCTAAAAAGTCTCTCTGCTTTAAAGCATCAGCTTCCAGTTTCCCTTGTTTTAGCCTCTGTTCTGCAGGAGGTATGCCTTCCATGAAAAAGGCCTCTCAGGACACACAGTGTCTCTCATTTATATTCTTCCAGAGGCATAGGAACATTACATGCATTGCTTTGGCACTTTATTTTTATTTTGTATTTCATAAAAATCGTCAGTGTTGATATATGGGAAGGAACAGGAACCTTCCATTTGGATAACTGGAAAGATATAGCCACATACATGTCTTTAAAACCAGATAGCATTTCCCACAAGAAAAAAAAAAAAAAAGGAATGTTTCTGAGGTTTGAAGTATCCTTAGAGATGCATCTGCAAAAGGACCCCACCAATTTTGTCCTTTAAAGGGTAAAGAAAGAACTAATGGCTAGTTTTGTGCATTTGGAAAATTAACAAAAACATGAGAAAGGCTAAAAATAGATGAGGCAAAGTCAAACAGAGGGTTGAAAAATGAGTAAAAGAAAATGACAAATTGCTTATCCAATGTCAGGGCAGACGGGACCAATGGGTGATCTGGGGAACAGGACTGAGATGCTGGGCCCTTCAGTCCTGTAGTGTTTAAGCCAGTTCAGGAGACAGGGAGCAAGAGGCCAGGGCTTCTCTACTCAGCCTCCCTCCCAGCCCCATTCCTGGCTGGTTGTAAATGAAGAACTCTTGACTGTTGGGTACAATCTAGGTTTCGATTCTCTTTGGAGAAAAACTTGAGAGTATGTGGGGGAACTTCTCAAGCATTTACTTTTTTAAAAAAAAAAAAGAAAAAAATGTTTCTGGTGAAAATGCCCTTCCATTTTGTGATTGTGTTTAAGTCTTTGTTCTGGTTCTACTCCTTGGTGTGGCTGATGAGGCTGCAGCCTCCAGGCTCCCATCTGCCCTCCAACAGGATTTCTTCTCCCTCCTCAGAAACCCAACCGTGCTAAATGCGCTCAGTGTCTTAAACTCAACGTGCCTTCTCTCGCCTCTTACTTCCACACCAGTTACTGCCTCTGCCCACTGAGGGGTCCCTGACCACCGCTCCACTCTGTCACACAGCGCCTGCAGGCGCACACGGGGATGTGTACGCGCACAACTGCCCTCAGGCTGACTTATCTGAATCCTCTTCCTTAGCTCTCTGCTTAGACGCTGCTTCCTCCACTGACCTCCCAAGGCTGGAGCAAGCCCCCTCTCACACTGCCAGCGCTAGAACATATTGCCATGTTCTCTAACGGATCACTTTCCCAAGCCTGTAAGCTCCATGAGAGCAGCAGTCAGCCCTCTCCTAATCATCTTGAGCCCCGAGGACCTAGCATGGGTGCCTGGCACATAACAGTGGGTCCATAAACATGTGTTAAATAAATGCCACCTGATTATCCAAAAGCTTAATTGAGGGCTCAAAGTGGCATGTGCTGATGCTTCTCCACCACTGCCTTTGCATCTAGGAAAACAGGTTTTGCATTACCAGCAAAGCCTGTCTGTTCCAGAATCCCAGCAAGTCCCCAACATAAAGGTAGACCTATGTGACTTCAAAATACACCAGATAAACTCCGTGGTGCTTGGTGACCTAGTGGGTTTTGTCATGCAGCTTTCACTCTAACTCAGAATCCTCCTCATTTCCTGCTGAAACTAGGGGCCTCTCTTCTCTATTTTTTTATCTTCAGAAATGGAATTCACTTTTATCTGAGAATGTTGCAAAGAATCCATCCTTCAATGTGCTGTGCTGTGTTCTACACACTTCAGGATCTCAGGCTTCCCCATAAACCCAGAACAAGATCACTTCAACCCTTGCAGGGAATTCACAAACCCCAAGGCAGTTTGGGATTTTTTTTAACATAAGCCCAAGTCAAGACAGGTTACTGGGTATTTATTTATATCTTCCGTATATATGTGTTAGGGCCTGAGACTTACTTGGAAAATAAGGTTTCTGAGATGACAGCAATAGTAGGAATGATATGATGGGAAATGAGGCTGGAGATTGGAGTTTGGTAGAAGAATAGTGTTCCTTCAGCGGAAATAGCTTACTATTTAGAGAGCAAGGTTCTGACCCTGGGTAAATGGGAAGAGACACTGAATAGGAACAATGGCTAGAGATTTCTGAAGAGGTTTATAAAAAGATAATTTTAGAAGAGATCCACATTGTGTGAGCCTTCAAAATCAAACTAAGGAGTTTAGTTGATGGTGGGCAGTTTAGGTTTGGTGTTGTACGACCAGAGTCACACCAATGTCTTCTGAACCAACTCCAGGATGACCGTTAAGGTCTGTTATAGCCACGGTCCAGTGAATGACATCTCTTGGCATCCACAGTATTATGTAGACCCTTTCACACTAACTCTGGGCTTGATCATGTGACTTGCTTTGGCTAATGGGACTTTAGTAAATGTGACGTATGCAGAAGTTTTGTATTCATACATTGGAGTTTGTCTTCTGTTACTGCTTGCTGGGATGCTTCTGGCACCATGTGAAAATAGCCTAGGCTAGCCTCCTTGAGGGTGAGAGACCAAATGGAGAGAGTGATCCAACTATTCTAGTTGATCCAGCTGAACTCCCAGACATGTTAAGTGAGTTCAGCCAACACTGTGTGGGACAGAAATGCGCTATCTGGCTGAACCCAGCCCAAATGGTCTGCCTACAGAAGAGTGGAATACCTTATCATTTTTGTCTTCAGCTTCCAATTTTGGGGGTGATTTGTTACTTGGCAGTAGATAAATGATACCAGGTCCTCAAGGGAGGAACCTAGAAGAACCTGAAAGAGCAGAGCCACTCTTTTGGGAACTGACAGAAGAGCTGCAAACACTTTAAGAAAGCTAAAGGAGTGGGGCCATCCTTTAGAGCTGCTTACTCAGTGTTGTAACACTATCATAGCAGATTGATGATAGCAGCCATGAGGGTGGCAAGGAAAAGAGAGACAGCTCGTGATGGTGGTGATCAGAAAAGCAACGTGGCCAAGCAATGGTTGGAGTGGGGTTAAGGGAAGTCAGAAGGACGAAAAGAAAAAAAGAGCCCACATCAGTAGGAATCTCATGGCCAAATGGCAGGTCACAGCTAATGTCAGCCCACACTGGAGGAACCGCAGGGATGACAGAGTGTAAGTTCATACTGACATGGATGGATCTAGCAGGCAAACCTCAGTGGTTGCCTCTTGAATCCTGTTGGGGAAAAAAAACAAGGAAGAGGAGGGTAATATTTAGACTCTACTGGGAAAAGGTTCACTGATCAAGTTTTCCCCATTCTAGGCAGTTGGCTATGATTTAGGAAAGTATAGGCTGTCCAGAGGCTAAAACTGCATGACAGGACATATAAAACCCCCTGCAAAAGTTGTCTGTCAGCTTAGACGTTATTTTTGTTTTTGTCTGCATCACCCCATCCACTACTGAAGTTGATGTCCAGTTATATTTACAGTTGTTAGGGGCCAAGATAGAATGGTGACTGAAGGTACCTGTTCTAGAGCCAAATGCCAGTGTAAACACCTACTGACTGATGGCCTTGGACAACTTACTTTACAGTCAGTTTCCTGATTGTAAAATGGAGATGATAATAGCTTCTATCTCATATGGTTGCTGTGATGATTAAATAAAATTAAACGTTCAGCATATTTAAACACAGCATCCAGATCATAGCAAACTCTTCATATTATCATTATTTTCAATAGTTATTTGGTCCTTCATATTTTCTCAAGGTTCTGATAAACTCATCTGGATTGTCCAGAAATACTTTGCCATTTGAATATCATCAATAACTCCTCTGATACCTAAAATAGATTCATTAGGGAAGATGCCCTCTAGACCACAGCATTTGAAACTGGCAAGGAGATAAGGAGGTTCCCTGCTTTCCTCATGGTTGAGATTCTAATGTATTCCTGATGAAAATCTATATATACATTCAACAGTATTTGATCTTTATTTCTATCCCATCTAGCTAGCAAGTTCTCATTAAGATATGATTTAAGAACCAAAAGTTCATTAAAAAGATCATTCTATGACAAAGTGAGATGAGCAACACAGAAATGATTCCATATCTTCTCCAGATCATCCCATTTAGGGCTTTTTTCCAACTGAATCCAGCATAATTCATAAAAGCACTGAGATTTGCCTTTTAAAGCCCTGGAATGACTGAACAATTAACATTATACATTCCTGATATCTGATGGATGCACTGGCTCCAAATTTGAACAAATACCACCATTAGTAACTGTCTTCTACAGCTTTCTTACTTTAAGCACATTATCTTAGGAATCTTTCCTTCTATGTTCAGTTCTACAGGAAAATATTCACAAATAGCCTCTGACTTCAATATAATTTCCCCTTACTTTCTTTTTTTTTTATTTACACTACTTTATTTTTTTTTATTTTATTTTTAAACTTTACAAAATTGTATGAGTTTTGCCAAATATCAAAATGAATCTTAAGAATAAGAATATGGGGAATGAAAAGGACTGAAGTTTTCATTCAGAATGCTTAAAACATCTTTTTTTCCAGTTTTTTTTTTCAAATGAATAAAACAAAAACTCATAGTAATTGCAATGTTACTAACATTCTTTTAAAAGCAGGGATCAGTCACAGAAATCTTGTGTTCTACAATGTCAAAATTTGTCTGAACGGCACTTTAATAAAATCACAAAAGAATAGCATGTCTATTCATGCTATATAAATATGAAAAACACCATCAAATGTAAAACGTGAGATGCACCATTTATGTAATTGTTACAAATTTCTGTTGTACCAATTCCCACGACATGCCACTGCAGTTGTTCAAATACTTGTGGAAGAGTATCTTAAAATCCCTACATTTTGCACCTTAAGGTTAACAAAAATACCATCAACCAAGATTCTAACAGTTTTATCAAGAATTCCCCTGCTGCTCAGAATGGAGGGATAATATCATCTAGTGAGATATAAAGTTCAAGAAACATCACATGAACTATAGTACTTTCACAGACATATTTTCCAAAGAAAGGAAGATCTTCATATTTTTATAGCACAGAGTTGTGAAATTTTGCCCAACTTCTGTTGTAAAACTTTGTAAGTTTTTTAAAACCCACAGAGAATTTCCTTCTTGCTTACATTAGGGAACATTTTATTGTGATTTAAGTAATGTGGAAATTAGTTTCAAAACACATGATACATCTGAAATCAAGACTGAATTGGAACACTGAATAATTCCACCTTTCACTGACACAAACTCCATTTACCAGAGTCATGTTGTGTCAAAAAATAAATGAATGAATAAAAAACAACTCCATTGAAAGTGGGAAACTACGGAGGTGACAGCTACCTGATGCTTCTCTGACTGAATATATAACACCATGTCAGATTTCTCAGTGCTACTAACATCGATCTTACTATTCTATTAGGCACAGTTCTTATACGTGATTGTCACATACGTGGTTCCTGTAAAGTGCACATACATTTCACAAAACCTCAGTAAAATTTTCTTGCTCCCCCTGCCTTCTTTGCCAATAAGAGTTCTATTCATCAGAGTAAAGCGAAGCTCTGCTGTGGTAACAAATAAACCTCCAAGTGTTAGTCTAAGCCTTGACACCTCATATCCATACAAAGTCAGATATGGCTCAGGCAGCCCTCTTCCATCTAGAAAATAAGTCATCTGGAATATGGCTTTTGATGCCATTGTGTCAGGGCAAGAGAAATGGAAAAAGACACCTGGCTTTTATCTATTTCAGCCCAGAAGTGATACATGTCAATTCCTCTCTCCCAAATCACTGAATAAACCAGTTGCCTGACTCTAACTCAACTGTCTGAGAAATATGAGAGCACGTGGGTAGTTGGTGAGCATCAGCTGCCTTTGACACAGGCACCGAAACTGTATAATTAAGTGATTTTGAACACACCTCAAAAGGTTTCAAACTATAGGCAAATGACTAGTGCTAAAGAATTTAGAAATATTCCATCTTCTGTTTCATAGCAGAGTCATTTTTCCTTGTGTATGTAATTACAAGAGCAGCGCTGAGTCCCATTGACTGAAAACGTAGCACAGATGATGTGATTCACATATATGTGTATACATAGGTGTGTGTAACATGATATTTATGCTTAGAAAATAGTCACATGAACTAGAAATAAAACTCTTAGGTTTATCTACCTCAGTGGTTTTTAGCTGGGGGCAACTTTGCTCCCCCACAAGGGACATTTGGAAGTGTCTGGAGACATTTTTGGTTGCCACGGCTGGCATCTAGTGGATAAAGGCCAGGGAAGCTGCTAAAATCCCACAGTGCATGAGACAGCCGCTCACAGCCATAACTCACCTGACCCAGACTGCAATGGCCCTGACCTGAGAAACCCTTGTCCCCCAGTCGGTCCATGAAATGCCCAATGCCCGATGCGTCCAGTGAGTGCTTGTGAACAGAGCAGTCAGAGACAGTTGCTTCTTTTTGGCTTGTGCTCCTGCTTGCTTGGCATCTTTGTTGCTGTATACCTAACTGTAATCTCTCCTGAATGCCATATATCTAACTACTATTAGTTATGCTTATCTGGATGTTCAACCATCTCCTTACATGAAACCTGTTCAAAATGAAATTCACTGCCATCTCCTGCCTCTGGCTCCAACGCCCTTTCCACCGTCTCTGTATTAGTCACTGACCTTCTTCCCTTCTGGGCACCCAAGCTGGGAACCTTAAAAGCTGTCCCTGACTCCTCCACCTTCACAATTCACTCGCCTCCCAATCTCGTGGAGAGCTCTGAGGAGGCTGCTGAGCCTGACTCTTCTCCCACTCCCTTGTCATCTGTACACTGTGTAATCTCCTTGTACATCCACTGCTATTCTCATCAAATAACAATACTATTATTCCCCTCACGGGTCCCTCATACCAGTCTCTCTACCCTGGCCAAACTTCCACATATCACCAGGGAAGCTGCCTGGTGGAGAAGAATGAGTGAAGGATCTGGGATCCGATATGCCTAAATTCGAAATCCATATCTTCCTCCATAACATGTGGGAGTTATGTTAACCTCGCTAAGCCATGTGTGTAAAATGGCACTAAAAACCTCTCCCTTACAAAACAGTTGTGAGGATTAAATGATGCAATATAGAGAGATTTCCCAGCACAATTCCTGGGCAGAGATAGGTGTTCAATACATTTCATCATTATTTCTTCCTGTTATTATTATATCACTTTAAAAAATCACTTTTAACATTAAATTATTTCAGTTCGTAAGGATTAAGTTTTCATTGCCAAATGCCTTAAGCCTCCAGTAATCTGCTTCTAGACAGCTGTTGTGAGACTGTAAACTCTACATGGTCACTAACCAAGTCTGTATTGTGTCCCACCGTGTTGACCATGCATTCAAGGCACAGTAGGTGGTTGATAAGTACACAGTAAACAGATGAATAAAAAATAAATGAGATATTAACTATATATATAATAATCTAAATACGTAATGGTAAGTGAAGTAACAACTACTTCTTTATTTAAACCATTTATTTATTTGATAATTCTTTCAAATTTCAAAGGCTTCTTGCTCAAATACAATCCTTCTTGAAATCTACCCCTAGCTACTTCTCCCCCTGCAGTAACTCCCGCCTCTCTGTTCTGCTCTAACTTTGAGCCTCTCTTTGGAGTCACTTACTGCTTTGCAGCCGTTGGCCTCATCTGCCTCTAATAGACTCAGCACTCTTGTCTTGCTAGGATCCTAACTGAGTCACTGTTATTAATATTTCTCCCTCCCCAATACACACATAAATGCACATAGATTTATGCATTTCAGTTGAAGTGACAGATATTTTTGACTTACTCTTTTTTTCCAGAAACTTCCATGGCTACAACTCCAACCCACCCCATCCACTTGCACATCCAACTTTGTAAATTCTATCATGTAATATTCCAAGGGAAAGCTTCATGTCACAGAAAAGCAGCATCCCCACTCCCTAGGTGACTGGAGAAAACAAAAACTTACACCCAAAGGAGTGAGAAGCTGTTAAAGCAATAATTGACTGGGGCAGGACTGAGTGAGGGCTTCTGGCACGGTGGGCGACTTAATCAGGGCTGGCCTGGCCTGTGGCGCTCGGGAAGCACAGGCTCACATGGTCCTCAGCCCGGCCACACCACAGACAAGCCCTGACCTCCAGGGTCAGTGCCATTCATTCTTCCCAAGGCCTTAGCCCAGTTCTACCCAGGTAATTTCCTGGCTACTGAGAAGACAATTAACTCAAACACCATTGTTCATGGGTACCTGGCAGCCTGATGGGCAGGTGCACACGCAGCTGACCCTTGACCAGCTGAGATTTCTCTGATCTGAATTCAGTCATTGCCCATGTCATCTGACACTCAGGCTCCCAGACCTCAGAGCTGCCGGAAGGGAGGATAAAAAGCCAAATTAATGAAGGTTGAATCAAGTGTACCCTGGACTGAAGTGTCCACGTGGCTTTTGAAATTGCCTTGCTTGCTGCTCAGAATGCTTTATTTCTTTCCACCTTGGGCTGTTCTTCTTGTAACCTCCAGACTTGCTGCCTCACCCGTAGGTCTGCCTGCCTTCCTCCCGGGTTTCCCTTAGGGCCTTTTTAGACTGGCAGCCAAAGAGTCACTTCCCGGTAGGTGCAGTTGGCACGCCTGCAAGTGTACTTAAACTTTGTGTCTGATCAAGTTATGTGTATTGGATCTGAAACCAGTTAGTCAATTCGTTCAGGTCCCTAAGTGGCGATTTGTGGTAATGTCTACATCAATACGAACGGAGCGGTTTGCTAGCTGGTTTACGTAAAGCAAATGGCTACAGGAAAGAGGGGCTGCCTCTAGCCTTCTCTCTGCTAATGAAGATATGGCTGGAAAAGCAAGGAAAGCGAATGGAAGCAAAAGCAGCCATCTCCATGTGCAGAAACACATCGGTGAGGTCCGTATTCTGGGTTGAATCAATTTACCTCTTCAATCCATCCTATTTCTTTCTCCCCAGTGGCTGTTTTTGCTGATGTTTACATGTAATCAGGAGTATTCTAATCATATTCTGTATAGGATAAACCTCCAGATCCAGGGCCAATCTGTGTTTTTAAGAGGGAAACTGGGGTGCCAATATAAGCTCCGCTCGGAGACATAGGAAAAACTGAACACAGAAAAGAATGTGTGATGTTGTTTTCCACCTATCTCCATGTTGCTCTTTTGTACAGTCTCTGCATTTGCCTTGGAGAGGGTGGGGGGCGGGCGGAACAACCAGCCTAAGAGGGAATTTATTTCGTGTATGTCTGCATATTGGCTGTATCTCTTTACTACTGCAGAGTACATTGTTTCTAATAATTGTGATGGATTGATACTTATGACTGGCTGGCAGAATTCCTTTAGCATGTTAAAATATTACCTTTTATTCCTTGGTCTACTGCATAAGCTGATGTTTCGGTTGGTTTTTCAAATGTAATAAACAAACTTGAAAAGCAAATACCCCTAAAGGAAAGGAAGATGCTATGTCTCTGGGTGGGTTCCCTTTGAAATCACTGCCCTCTGCAAGCCAAAGGAACCACTCACTTAGCAGCAGCCTTGTTCTTTAGCTCTGGTACGTTCATGCCTTCTAGGAGTCTGATACTAAAAGAAGAAATCTGTGCCCATAAAATACACTGAGATCTGTATGGCAGAAATACTTCTGCTAAAATGGAGCAGCTCAAATCCACCTTGCTGTGGTCTGCTAAGCTAGGCAGGAAACAGTGGATTTCATGACTCAAGGCTGAGAAGTGCTTTCTTGAGTTCCATTTCTGTCTTCACCTGTTGGTGGGAAATTTGGTCCCAGTTTTGCTGTTACAATTCCTCCTCAGTACACTGGCCCCTAAGATCCCTCTGGAAAGTTTGCCCCCGAAAAGACACTAAGGCTCACAAGCTTACCACCACCACCCCCACCTCAGTTGTGGAGACAATCCTCAGGGCCTTGACCAGAGACACATTTGATACAGCAAGAGAACAGGCTAAACGGCTTAGCAGCCAAGTGGCTAAATGCAGACTGAATACTTGATTTCCTTCCCTTAATCAATGCACATTTCTGAAATAAGTGGCTTTAACTCTCGGGTCACATGGATTTTGACTTCATTTTGTTTTCTTGCATTTTAATTTCCATTCTTTCTTATTGTTAGCTACATCGCTTTTCACTGTGATTGTGCTGTAGAAGCGGAGAGCACGATTTATGCAGCCTTAACATAAATATGATGCTAGACAGAAAAAGAGCGACATATTAGTTTAGAATTTGCAGACTCTCCCACACGGAGCGCACATCGCTGATTTATGAAACTGCAATCGCCTGTAAATCCTAAAGTAAGGTGCGGCATCTGTAAGCTCGAAAAAAGCAAGAAACAGAGCCCCTCAGCACAGCCTCCAGCTGGCAGTCCCCAGGCCCTGAAAACAAAGGCACTAAAGGTTCAGCCTTCTGCTTTCCTTAGGAACGCATCCTACAAAACTGGTTGTACACAGAGGTGGTAGGAAGGGTTTCTATTCATCAGTTATGGAGGGATGGGAAAGGGGGTCCGCTGGTCATTGGCCTCTTTGCTCTCAAAGGCAAACCCTCCTTTCCTGCCCCATATTCCAGAGGGCAGCCCTGTGCAAACTCTATTCCCCAAGAGCTCCCTCTCCAAATGGCTCCTGGTTGGATGGAGTCAGCCAAAAAGGGAAGGATGGGCAGGAGCCCGGAGGGTGAGAGTAAGGGAGAAGCCAGGTATTTCTCCCACTTCCTTTCTCCTCTTGCTTCTGCTCTGGCTGGTCTCAATGGAAGCTGCTGCTTCTCCTGCCAGCCAGCCCTCTTGTGATTCTCGCTTCCTCAGATGTCCCAGGTCCCTGGGCTCTGAACCACCTCCTCCTCTCTTTGCTCCTCTAGGATAGGGTTAGTAACAGCTTCCTGACATGCTAATCTCTGAGTTGCCACCCCATGCTCTTCCAGCACCTTTCAAACTAGATCCCACATTGAATTCCACAATATTAAGAACACTGGCTCTCTTTTCCTGGCTGGGACCTGACTGTTTCAGTGGGGGATTGGAGACTGGGCCACCAACTCTAACCGATCAGCATGGACACAAGGAACAAGATACAAATCTGCTTCACCCCACTTTCAGCCACTTGAAGACTGTCTGACACATTCACTGCCACCACATTTATTTCACAATCATTTTATTTCCTCTTCCCCTTGGAGAAAGAAAGCCTCAACTGTGGACCTCAATAAATGCAACTTGAAACTCTCTGGGAATCCTGGCAACAACACTGCAAAGAGTGGGACTGAAGGCTGAAGCAGCCCAAAGGATATGGTTAAAAACAGGGAGGGAACTTCAATAGTGCTGGGGAGAGAAGGATTATGAGAATTATAAGGTGATACCTTTTAAAATGGATGACTCCTCTGGGGAAAAAAATGGCAACACAGCCAGACTTTAAATTGTTAAATCCCAATTTAACTTCAAAATCTCAACCTAATGACTCCTTCAAATCCAACCTAACCATCCTAGTGACTAAGTTAAAATAATATAACTTGGCTATATGGCATTTTACAACCATTTGTCTGCCTGTTAGGTTATACATGTGTGCAATATTAACAACGTCCCTGCTTATACTCTTAAGTGCTTCATATAAATACTGACTTGAGAGTTTTTTTCCTTCTACATGCTGCTTCTAAACATTTTTATTGCCTTTTAAATGTGTAACAGAAATGGTGACCCTGCCACCAGCACTGACAAAATTTTGAAGACTGTCAATGAAAAGAGAAATCAAAATGCACAAAATAATCATTTTAAAATTAATTTCCATGGTTAGAGTTTGGAACAGTATTGGCCTTTGGTGGAGGAACTGACTGAGGGTATGAGGGATCTCCTGGGCACTGGACATGTTTGATAGATCGATGTGGGTTTGGTTACATGGGTATGTATATACATACAAATGAACCTGTGACCTGTACACGTTATTGTAAGTATGTATACATCAATAAATATGTGAACACAGTCACTTTCTGAAAGATATACAACTCAAATCCCCAAACAGTTGTAGAAGGGATACCTTTACAGGAAATGATGACCTCGCCATCTTTTTAAAGGATGGACACTTTCATGAAATGTGATGGTCATGCAAGTTAACTCAGGGAATAACTACTGGGTGAGCAGGGGGCTGAGTACATCAAACCATGTCTCTCAGGCTTCAAGGTTGTCTGGGGATGCCTGGGGTTGCCTCCAGGACACCACATTGAAGGTCTTACTGGAGATGGGTCTCAGGTATACAGGCTCTGTGAGGGATATTTCCATGCATGAAGTTTATTGAGGAGAGTATGTGGGATAATACTACCCTTGTTGGGGTGAAGGAAGGATTGGGTCAAGGAAGAAGTCAAACTGTGATACAGATAAAACCAAGGCTCCAGATGGGATATGGTCTGCCTCTGAAGAAGGGTATTTATTAACATAGTATAATGACCAGAGAGAGACCCTGTTGAGAGCTGTCAAACATTCCCAATAGCCAGGGGGATTAATGCTTTTGTTCTGAAGTGGGAGATGGATCTGGATGGTGTGAAAAGATTTCACTAATTTGGAGGCAAGAAGTAAGGAGCAGGTACCATTTTTCACCTCTAAAAGTAACTTGACCCTGCTAATTGAGCTTGTGAGAGCTGGACTTAGGCTCACAGTCATGGGCAAAACCACAGAATTAGTTTATTTCAGTAAGGACTTCATTTGGCATCCTGGGTAGGAGGATGTCGAGCCTACAAGTAGAAGGTAACTGAAGAGAATTGGGTGGCCTGAAGGAAACACTCAGAGACACCTTTCCAGTCCTTGCGCCCATGACCTCCTCTGCTGGGTCACAATCAAGAAAGACAACCAGAGCTGCACGTTCATCCACACACAGTTATTCCTGATCTCTGCCACAGTAGAGAGAAGAGCTTGGGTTTGGGAAGTTGGTAACATGCTGCCACTTTGCATTCGTCAGTTCCCTTTCTGAACAGGTGGCAACTGACTGACAGGCATTCTCTGAAGTGGAGGAGGACATCTGTGTTTTTCACACTGTAGTATATTGGATCTTTCCAAGTCACACATTTGGGAAAACAGCTGTGCTGCCTCTTAAGTCCCTCATGTTGTGGTACAAATATCCACCTGACGAGAAAACATGAGAGAGGCACAGCTTTATGATAGAACCAACGAAATAAAGTCTGCAAAGATCCAAATAGGAACTTGATGAGTGGAGACTATAGATATTTTAAGAAGTGATCTCAACAATTGAAATAAAATATGGAAATGGGAAAAAAATATACAACAGTCACAAAAATCTACAGTAAAAATTTTCCATGTTTTGTCTTTCCTTAAACACACACCTCCACACACCACTCATGATTTGAGACTGTGGACAAATCTGCCTTCAGCATGAAATAAGCCAACTATCTTGGTTCTTTTCTTAAACTATCCCAGCAACTAACAAGAAGAAATTGCATCATTTATGAGCTCCTTCATTCTGGAATCTTTAACCAGCAGTCTCCCCCACTCCCTCTCTGAACTGTGTTGTGAGTGCTTATGATTTATAGGTCACTGTTGATAATCAAAGCCATCGCTGGATTGAAAATGACAATCAGATCAAACATCTAAATGAAACAGGAGCGCAAGTCTCTATCGAAGGATCCATTACAGTGAAAAAATTTTGCTGAAGACACCAAGACATTTATTGAGAACACCTCAGAGCAGGACTCAAACTGTGAACAAAATGGAAAATGTCTCAAAGAGCTCTCAGAATTAATTAGAAAAATTAAAAGAAGCCTAACAGGAAAAAAAAAAAAAAAAGCAGCTGTGTGAGAAAGATGGAAGTTCAGACAGGCAGCTTGTGCCCCTGTTTGGAAGCCATGCCTGTCCTGACAGACCCACACAACCCCTCTCCCTTAGGAAGATGAGAAACCACTGAAGGTGCCTTTCTTACGCCTCTGGGAAGAGGCTCTGTGAAGAAGAGGTTTGGTTGCTGTTGTGTAGGATTTTTTTTAAACAAAGAGCCATTTGTTTACTGTGATAAACTGTGCCTCCCACAGCCAGTGGGTTATCTCTTTTTTTCTGTTGCTTTCCTCTAGGAGGTAAACCCCCTGAAAAGTGGTTGAAGATACAGTATTAACAGTCACTGATCAGGCAAAAAAAAAAAAAAAAAGGCCATAGATCAAGAAACCTGTGGTTATTCCATTTTGAATATAAATGGAAACTTCTAAAAGGCCATTAAGGAAAGCAGGCTGGAAAATGCACTTTTCTTGGTCCTGTTTGATAAAGTCTTAGGTTCAGAGCCAACAAGATGTGCAAGGTGGTACAGACTTGAGAACCCTGACACATTCAGTTGATTAAAGGCTGAGAAATCCAGGGGCCCACCATAACCATGCTCCCTTTTTGAAGGGGTCATCTTGCCTCTTTTGTATCTCATGACGCCAACAACTGACCACGGTTAAAAGGGTCAGAGATGGGCCCTGATCCCAGGACAGTAATAGAGATTGGGGTAGTGGCCTCTGACGTGGCCGGGCCTAAGAAGCTACGGTGATTTGAAGCACTCAGACCCTTGCCTATCAAGTGTGTGGAATTCAGACCTATCAAGGGGGTAGGCAGAGCAGAAGCTGAGAAGCCCACAGAAAGAAGGCAGAAGCCATGGGAAAGGGGAGTAGAGAGGTGAGAAACCAAGGCAGAGAAAGAGACAAGTGGGATCTCTTGAACCCTCAAGTCTGAGATGGAATTGCTAGAGTAGAAGCAATAGGCAACAGCTGCTGGAGAGAAAGGATACCCTATAGGAACCTCAGGAGATGAAGAATATTAGATGCTGAACCACTAGAGAGTTAAAACACAGAGCCACTGAATGTTCCAGTTCTTTGTGATCTTTAGGTGTATGTAGGAAATAGTTTCCTTTTCTTCTCATTCCCCTGATTATTATTAAAATGGACTCTCAGTTTAGGAAAGCTCATATTGTCTTTGCTCCCTGTAACCCCAGAGCACCTCCCTGATACACCAGCATAACTGTTCAACACGATGGCAAACAGCGTTCACAGTGCATCACTATGTGGCTCCACAGCCTGGGGTGATCGTTCAGAACGGTTGGTCCCCTTTCCCGCTTTCTCAAGAGATGCTCTAGTCAGAGCTGGATGATGCGAACCTAAAACGGGAGCTAGCATTGGCACCGCAGGACCATGGGCTGTGGATATTCACAGCTTCGTCTGGGTGGTAGCCATGGTGATGAACTAGAGGTGTTTGTCTCTATATCTGTACTTAGCGGTCTGTGTGCCTCACGTTCCAGGGTTTGTGTGACGTGGTCTCTTAGGTAAACAGCATCAGCAGCCCAGAGTAATTCTGCAGGTAGCTTTGTCTCTGGGTATGTCTGAGATGGTGGACATATTGACAACTACAGGCTTCCTTTTGCTTCAAGTCGTAACTGTTTACATGTTTAGGACCTCCCTGAGATACGTCACATGGCTTAACATGAGACCTGTCTGCAAAAGGTAATGAGTGCACACGTCTGCTCCTGGCGGTGGCCCCACAGCGTCACCTACTTCAAGAGACTGATGGCTGCACATCTCTTCTCCTCCAGGCCCCAGTCCAACTCGAGAAGCTTCCAATTACCAACATGTTGATTACAGACCATGTTATGATTTAACTGGATGCACCATTTCCTGAATTGGGAGTGGGAAAAAAGGGATACAGGAGTTGCCCTTGAAGAGCGCAGATACTGAATGCATGTCTACATGAAACATGTTATCAAAGAAAGATGGGGGCCACTTCCTCCATGTGGGGAAAATGCAATCAAGAGACCTGGTTCGGTTTCAGACTAAAGTCAATGGATGCTCAATCGGCACTTTTTTATATTTTTGACCTGTTTCTTCCAATAGGGAAAATAAGAATTCTTGAAGGAATGTACTGGGGTTGTGCTCCTTAGAAGAAGAAATGATGGTGATAGTTCTTCATTTTTGCTATTCTGCTCTAGAAATTGCTCTTTATTTTTAAACAACAACAAAAGTAGGGGGGCAAAAATGGGAAAATATGCTTATTGTTTGAGTCGATGACAGGATTAATAAAATCTGATTAATAAATAAATAGAAATGGGAAAATGTTAGTTTTCTTACAAACCATATTCCAGCAATTCTCTCCTTGTTTTCCCCCTCTGTCTCACTCTTTTTAAAATATCTCCCCTCACCCACTCTCAGCTTTGGGAAGAAAGTATTATTTTAGTTTTAATGTTTTCTTTGAATAGATGCGGAATAAATGGTGGCAGGATAATAAACCAAAGGAGGAAAGAAACAAGTGAACTTAAATCAGAGAATTCACATCAGCTTTTGTGAAAGCGGGAAAAACAAAAATATCCATCTCAGACCCCAACCCCTTTATTCTCCCCAAACTGCCTTTTTTTAATTTGCTCCTGTGCAAAAGTCTACCTAGGGTTCACAACCAATTTCTCCTTTTCCCTAGAACCAACCAAATACTGAGTGTGTGCAAAAACATGATAGCTTTAAAAAAAATAATAATGATAATCATCAGAGGGAAGGAGGAGGAAGGAAAGAGAAAGAAAATAAGGAGATATGACACAAGGGAAATGGGCCAAATGAAGACAAAGCAACGCACTTAACCCACCTGGAGAGCGAAGCGGACCAGCAAGGCGCTCTCAGCCAATCGCCTGGGTGTGCTGTGAGGAGGAGAGTCCGCATGGGTTCATTTGGCCGAGGAGTGTGTTTCATAAACCTTACGGTGCAGCTATGAAAGCTATCAGGATCTTCCCACGTTTCCTGTCATTCCGTGGAGATTGGCTGCTGGAGTGTTGGGTGGGGGGAGTGGTGGGGGGTGGAGGTGGAGGGGGAAGAGGGTGGTTGGGGTGTTGAAGGGGGAACTGGCTCGGGTGGGAGGTGGAATCACACAGGAATTTATTTTAAGTGCATATACAAAACGAAATGAGGAAAAAAACCCAGTGTATTCCTTTTGGGTCATGTGAGGGAGCCACTGGCAAAGATAATAATATACAAGGAGGGAGAGAGAGAGGAAGAAAGAGAAGGAGGGAGAGAGAGGCAAAGGCTTTCTATTATTCGGGACACTGGTGAAGCACACTGAGGCAGCTGGAAGATTAAATTAAGTATTATATCTGCTGACCCTATTGCCATGGTTACCGGACAGCGGAAAATATTAATCAACCCAAGCCTTTTCAGATGAATGTGCCTGAAAAAAATACAATAAATATAAATATATATGTATATCCTCCCTGTTCTGCTGTCTAAACGCAGGATGCCAGCCACTGCACCACCTGAGAGTGGAAACAAACGCATTTTTTAAAAAGTCTTGCCTCTTGGAGAAGGCTTACGTCAGTTACGGGAGGCGAGGCAGGGATGGTGGGGCTGACCACTCGCTCACTTTCTCTTTGCCTGGTTTCTTCCCTCACCACCCCCTTCAATGGTGGACTCGAACATATGGCTTGATTGCAAGTGAAGGGCTATTTGTCTCCTTATTCCTAGGAGCCATCCACTACTAGTCACCCTTGTGCATTAACTAAAGTTAAAGCACACAGAAGGGGTAAAAAAAAGGCAAAATATATATATATAAATAAGCCCACTAAGTCAAGATAAGAATGGAGAGGGTCCCAGTCTGTTTGACTGAGGGTCTGCTGCTGCTGCTGCTGCTAAGTCACTTCAGTCGTGTCCCACTCTGTGCGACCCCATTGACAGCAGCCCACCAGGCTCCACCGTCTCTGGGATTCTCCAGGCAAGAACAATGGAGTGGGTTGCCATTTCCTTCTCCAACACATGAAAGTGAAAAGTGAAAGTGAAGTCACTCAGTCATTTCTGACTCTTAGAGACCCCATGGACTGCAGCCTACCAGGCTCCTCCATCCATGGGATTTTCCAGGCAAGAGTACTGGAGTGGGGTGCCATTGCCTTCTCCATGGCTGAGGGTCTAGAGGATCCTTGAAACTTCACTTTTTGTCTGGGCTATAAGGCTTAGGAGCTGCACCTGGTCATCTCTAAATCCTCGATTTTGTTTCCACTTTTCCCCCAGTGGCTGACACTGGGATACTCTCCTGCCTTCATTTAAATGTACTGTTACTGTTCCCCTGTTGGAAAACTTGAGGAACTGCAGAGCAGAACCAAGGGGCATGGCCACATTAACACTAATGCGCTCACTGGAGAAGAATCTTCCCTTCTGGACGCATAAGTACTGACTGGCACTCTGCTGCGGGAGGCATTCCATTCAATGTTTTCTGAGTTCCTACTATGTGTCAGGCATTCAGCTGGACAGCAGGACAGTGTATGGCGGACATGGAAACTGAGGGGCTTGTGTTATGGCAGGATGGGCGCCCGGGAGGCAGGGGCTTTGAATTTCACCTTGTTAAAGCTTCATCATTTTGCAGATGAAGACACTAGAAGCCCCAGTGGATCAAGGATTGGTACCAACAATAGCTGAGTTGCTACAAACTGGATCTTGAGGATACTCTTCCAAGCCTGGGATCTGATCTGATCTGAGATACCAAGACGTTCAATAGCAAGTTCATTTGTCCTTCCATGAAAAATGCCTAGTTCCAAATTTCTCATGCTGCCACTTTGCCTGGACCTGTCCCAGATATTTAGGGATGCCTAGGACATCTACCAGACAACTTCTCTCTGATTTTTGCTGTCTCATTTTTCTCTACACACCCACATCTTCCTAACTCTGTTCTCTGTAAAATATCATATTGTGGACACGTAGACTTGGTCTCCAGATTTCCTTCTGTTGAATATTCACATTCTCGTTGCTGCTGCTAAGTAGCTTCAGTCATGTCTGACTCTGTGCGACCCCATAGATGGCAGCTCACCAGGCTCTGCCGTCCCTGGGATTCTCCAGGCAAGCACACTGGAGTGGGTTGCCACTGCCTTCTCCGACTCACATTCTTAGGTTTGTGTAAAGTCTTGAGGAAATGCCCCGAAGTTTACCACAGACCCGCTAACAGAATGTCCAGGCATCTTCAGCCAGAATGACCTGAGCTTTGACACCAAAGCAGGTCTCAGTGTCAGGTCTGGCTCTGCCACCCCCCTCACTGGAAGCCACAGGGGTTCGGATGGCTTTTCTCCTAGTTAAGCCTTCACCACATGAAGCCCCAGCCGAAACCAATCAGCCTTCTCCTTCTGCTGAGGTGCAATTTTACACAGTAGGTGACATTAACTCGGTAGCTGAGTCCCCATGTGCAGCCACGGCAACCACAGGGTCCCAGCAGATGACAGGAGGCAGCGGGTTGTATGATCCTGTAAATCATTTCCCCATAGTAACGGCAAGATTACACACTTTAATATGCATGCGGCCTCAGAGAGCCCTCTTCTTGGCTGAAGCTGGGCGATAATACACATTTTGTGTCCAGAAATCCATTCTAAACTGTGCTGTGTGGAATGCTCAGTATTTCCTCAAGAGTTCTGACATGAGCCTTCCCACCTGGCCTCTTTCATGGACCTACACTGGAGTGCTTCTCCCTTCGCTTCTAGCATCTCCAGCTTTATATCCACACTCTTGAGACAGATTCAACACCCTTTTCACTTTTAGCAGACCTTTTGTTCTAATATCTGCCTATAGCTTTTTTTCCCTTTGGATGGACGACCAGATTTGGGTGTTTCCTTTTTAGGGGAAATGAGTAAAACTATCAGTAAATAAGGTGGGGGGAATAAAACAGAGAAATAAGGTGGTATAAAGCATCCAGATTGGTAGTGATCATTGTATACACAATAGATCCCAGGTTTATGGGCTGAAGGTCATATGTCTTTTAGTTCAATAAAAAACACCTCTCAGCCTGCAGTGACTCCCAGAAGACAGTCCATTGCATGCCCTTGCATCAGATACACTGGAAAGAGGAGTAGATGCAGTGGCAGAGGATAAGCTTGAAATTCAGCTCTGAGACTACAGGCAAATATTCAACCTATCGAATCCTTAGCACCATCTACAAAATGGAACAGTTATAATGAGCTTAAAAATCTTGTGATGAAACTAGTACCTAAACACACTAGATGCTCAGCAAATGTTAGGACCAAGGCAGAGAGGCAAGTGTAACATGCAGTCCTTCTGCAAATACTTACAGATGATAATTTGGTTTCCGTATAGAGTGACTTTCCCTGAATGCCCATCATGGATACTGTTAGCTAACCAGACTCATTATAATCCACATGGCACTTTAAGGATGTCTCATCAAGGCTCCCAAAGGGTTTGGTAAAATCATTCTGCTTCTCATATGCTAAATTATTTTGGCTAGGTCTCAAGTCTTCCATCTGTGAAACGGGTAAGGATGGGTCAGGTGGAAACATTAAGGTTTAGTTTAATTCTAAGAGCTCTGGAGTAAATGTCTACATTTTGTGAAAAGAAGTTAGATCAGTTAGTGAGGGCTGTTTTTTGTTATTTTTCAAATATCATAACAAAAAAAGCGGGGGGTGGGGGGAGGGAAGCATGTTTCAGGGAAAAAAGACTTGAGTAAATACCACGGACTACTCCACACAGGTGAAAGGGTATTACATGTCAAGCACAGACACGTGGCTCCTCAGGACTGTCATTACACATATGTGAGTTAGGCAGAGCAGAGCATAAAAACAAAGCTTTCATTTTATCACATGGAACCAGTTACAGGAAAGAGTGTGAGCTGAACTTTGGACAACCTTGAATCATATTCAATTTATTCTCCATCATCCAACAAGTCATCATCAAAAACAGGCAAAACACAGTCCGCAGAGAATAGTACACCCTGGAAAGATACGGATTCAGTGGTATATTCTCATCCAGATAGGAATGAAAACTGTGGCTTAGTGAGACTTAGGCCTTAAATAGCAAAAATAGAAGCAATGTGCCTCTCTCCTCTTTTGTCAAAGGAGGTTGTGTGTCTTGGACACTTTCACCAAAATAAGAACTGTGCTGAAGGTCTATGATGTCTTTTGAATAAATCTGGGGAAAAGATACCCAGTGCCAAACGTGCAAAGGCTCAAATATGAACAGTCAAGGCACATTTTAGACCCTTTGATGGACGATGCCAATGAATCAAGTCAGTTCCAAGGGCAGTCTCATGGAGAAATATATGCTCACATACAGCAGATAAGAATTAATTAGGTATTCTCAAGGTCTTCTCCAGCATAGCTACTTTGACTTTGACATTGATTCTCACAAGTACAAGTTAGTTATAATGGTAGCTACTAAAATGGAATGTCTTCATATTTGGACCTTGTCAATTCCGTTCCTTCTTTTTAAATTGGCCTTCCTCCTACCCTAATCTGAAGAACTTCTAAATATCCACTAAGCCCCAGATCCCTCTGGTTTAATAAATTGGCATGATAGTCCCCTGACCAGGGGTAGAACCCCTGCAGTGGAAGTGCAGAGTCTTAACCACTGGAAAGTCCCCAGAAGCCATTCTTTCTGACACCCATTTAGAGTAAGAGGTACCCTGCATAATCCTGCATGGTCTGGGCTCTGACTACACCTCCCACTTCATTTCTTTCCACTCCCACCTTGGTCTGGACAGTGCTGCTTCCCTTCCCTTTCTCAGGTGTGCCCAATGCATTTTTCAGCCATCTTTGTGCTACTTGTCCCCATTCCCTAGAGTGCTGTTTTCTGATTCCTTCTTGCCATTCCGATGCTGGCTCTAATATCATCTATTCTGAGAAGACATTCTTGATTAACAGTTCTAAAGTAACTATCTAGCCAGTTGCTGTTTGCTAATCCTATCTTAATTCTTCTCAGAGCATTTATCATTATCTAATATTATCCCTGTTTGTTTGTTCAATGTCTCTGTTCCTCCACTAGAGCATAAGCTCCGTGAGAATAAGGACTGTGTTTGCCACTATATCCTCAGCAGCTAGATAAGTAAGTGGTTAATAAATTTGTGGTGAATGAATGCCCCAACCTGAACACCACGTAATTTATCACTTGTATTCTGAACCTCCATAGTGTTTCATATAGACCACAATTATAACATCAGTCATATGGGATTCTGTTTATCCGGGGCTTTTACCGAATGTAAGGGTGGAGACTCCATTTAGCTCCATTTGGACTGTTAACTCTGAAATTAGGAAAATCACCCAGAGTCCTTATATACTGATGTGTAGGTGACGTACTGGGCAGCTCCAAGTGGAGGGGGGACAGTTTTCATTCTGATAATAAGAATGACAGCCCATGGAGTTGAGTAGCAGCCAAGTTGAACAAATGTAGATGGAAGCTCAGGTTGTTCTTTATCAGGAGAGAAATCAAAATGATTGTATCTTCTCCTTCACGTCTTTTTCTAGCAACAAACTCACGACCATACTTGCCCTGGCCAACGTTTCCCTCAGTCCACATCTGAGGGCTTAGGAAGGCTCTTAGAGGGAGAACTCAGTGGGACCTTGTACAGGGTAACTCACATGCACCACTTTACATCTTCTCTGCCGCCATCTACTCCATCAACTAAAGTAATGAATGCCCAGTTATGCACAAACATCTTTGATCAGATTTTTGCAGATGCCAGACATGAGATCTGCACCATAACTCTAGCTTTTGCCTTATGCTTCTCCGATGGTGTAAAATGATAAACCTATAGGAACCTGCTCAACATTCAGGTATGGCCACCTCAAAACTGGCCAAGAATGGAAATTAATGGAAAATTTCTTCTACCTTTTATAACCAAGGCAGACAACTCTTGAGACTCATCTCAAAGAATTCCTCTGAAGTTTCAGGTAGGATTAAGCATACATTGTTTCTAGCAGTGGCCAACTTGACAATCACTCTTATTCCATGTATCTTTCCTACAGTCCACTCATTTCTACTCCTTGAGGTCACTTCCAAATAACCCACCTTGTCTGCCTTCTGGTGAACCCAGGCCAATGCAGTTGTTACGAGGAGTAGCATCACCATTACTGAGATTCTCACCTGTGGTGTATCGGCAGGAGGGCAAGTAAAATGCAAACCGTCAGACTGGGTGGTAGTGATGACATCTGCATGGCCTCAGGAAATCACAGTTACAAATATTATGGAGATGTTTGCCTTTAGCTAACTGTTTTGGAAACCTTCATAAAAACATGAACTCAGATGAAATAACAATCAGTCCAAGGCAGCAATAAAACCCAGTGGTCTCTTTGGCAGCATTTCAAGACCCTCATCTCACCTGGCAGTCACACTGCAGAAACTGATGGGTCATTCTCTCATAAAGCAGAGCTCTGAACAGCACACCTGGTCATTGATTCAGTGTGAACTGGGTGTTCTTTGGAAGGACTGATGCTAAAGCTGAAACTCCAATACTTTGACGACCTCATGCGAAGAGTTGACTCATTGGAAAAGACTCTGATGCTGGGAGGGATTGGGGGCAGGAGGAGAAGAGGATAACAGAGGATGAGATGGCTGGATGGCATCACCTACTCGATGGACATGAGTTTGGGTGAACTCTGGGAGTTGGTGATGGACAGGGAGGCCTGGCGTGCTGCAATTCATGGGGTCGCAAAGAGTCGGACACGACTGAGCGACTGAACTGAACTGAGCTGAACTGAAATGTCTGAGAGAAGACATGCAAAGGCTCGTGAGCAGTAGCAAATCCCTAGCTAGTCAGGAGCTTGGAAGGGGCAAAAGTGAAATACTGCAAGCAAGGATATCTAAGAAAGGAACGTACAGATATACCCATGAGAGGTAGAACAAAGCATGCGGGTCTTACACTCAAGCCCACCACAGGGGAGGCAATGAAGAAGCAGGATTCACTCAGCAGATTCTCAGCAATTCTCCACCCTCAGCTATGCCAGCTTCTACAGAGTCAGGATGGGTTGATTTGGAAGAGAAGGTTTCACAGAAGAAGTTGTATTTTAGCCAAAACGAAAGATGCCTCTGTATTTGGTAGGTGACCATAGCTGTTACTATTATGGTTAGTACTGATTACCATTTATTGGTGGTATGTGATGAACCAAATACCATGCTAAGCATTTTATATTTATTTTCATATTTATTCTTCTCAATGACTTTATGACTAATGTCCTATTGTTTTCATTTACCATTTTATATATGAACTAAATATCCTGAAATATTACTTTTATTATTATTAGTCTATACTTCCACTAAGGATACTAGCCATACTGGTTAAGTGCAAACTTTGTACCTGTCATCTCATTTAATCATCAGTGACCCTGTGAGACAGGTGTGATAGTCACTGTTTTACAAGACTGAAGCTCAAAGAAGCTGAACATAATATCTACCTTAGTTACCAAGGCCTCCTGGATCTAAGACTACCTTCTGTCTAAGTATTGGATGTCACTCTATCCCTGCCTGGAGAGCAGAGATGAAAGGCTGGTGAGGGTGAGCCACTGAGCTTGATCAAACTGTTACGAGTGAATGAATGAGTGAGCTGAGATGAACTGCCAGTTCCCCTCCATGCTGGATCTACCTTAGGAGAATTGCTGTCCCTGCCTTACTCTCCCCACCCACACCCCTCTCTCTCTCACTTGTGATGATGGACAAAATATGACAACAGTTGAGCTGGTCTTACTCATCTTTACCATCTTGATATTTTATTCAAGTTTCCTTTTTATTCCCCCACCCCCACCCCACTCCATAAACCAAAAGGTCTCATGTTTTGAGAAATAAAGAAAATAAAGAGAATGTCAGCACATTCACTGCAAGGTATGTATCCCAAGTGTTTCCAGAGGCTTTTCAGTGCTGCTTCCCAAAAGGCTTTGAATCTGATACAGACCAGGAAATCTGCTTTCTGAAGGCCCCCTTTCCATGCCTTTATCTACATAACTTTCATTGACCTAAATCGGATTTGTGTGTGTAGAAGGGCAGCACAATTGAGGCTCTGCAAGTCCTGTCATCTTTTTGTTAAGCTTCCCAGGCTGCCAATTACCAATTCTCTGCACTCGAGGATGTACAGGACACAGCACATTAAATTGGAACAGAATGTACTGGCTAATGATAACCCAGTCAAATATGTAAAGAGATTCCTGGTAACAAAGATGAAGCAGAGGTCTGAAGCCAATAAGATAGGGCTAAACTAGGATGGAGAGGCCAAAGGAAGGGAGAGGAGAAGGGAGGGGAGGGGAGGAGAGAGGAAAGAGTAAGTAGAGCGAGAACAAATATGAGAATCTAAGGATACGGTCTCTTTAGAAGTACGTAATGGAGAAGAGGCTGGGAAATGAGTCCTTGAAATGATTTATGGCTAGAGGGAATCTGGGACCATTTAAAATCTGTCATGAAGGAATCTGGGACTCTACATGAGAGACATTTCTTTGAGCTGTATCTATGTCTAACTATTTTGATCATCTGACCAGCTGTTTAAATGGAATGATTGTATGGCTGGACTGATGGGCTAAATCAGTCAAACAAGCCCATCTGGAAGATGATGCAGAGTCAGTCAAAATGCTATATTCTCTGTGCAAATGCAAACACGCTGTTTCCATTGGTCATTTGCCATTCATGGGATATAACATGGAGCTAAGTAATCCCGATGATATAAATTTACATTCAGAGACAGAAATCAGGAGAAAACATGTCAGCACCTCTATTGCGAACTCTTTGCAACCATCCTTAAACACTGATCCATGGGGTCTTTTAGGAATACAATGCCACAACCTCTATGAACACACTTTGAAACATTAAGACAAGTCTCAGAAAACTAAGTACAATCACTGCTAGAAAAGATAACAGCACTGAATCACCTTATGTAGCTGAGGCTGCGCAGAGGAAGTTATGCAGCAGCTCTGCTGCTTTTGTCATCATGGCTTACATTCTGCCATGGCTGAGGTTCATGGTTAGAAAAGAAAACACGTGTGTGTGTACCAACAAATGCATATATGACCATACACAAGAGATACACACGCTCACATACATACAATAAAATCTTCAAGTACCCAAAGTGTTCATCTTTACACTGCATGCAAATTTAAGTGTTTAAGTGTTCTAACACATGATTCTGAGAAGGCAATGGCACCCCACTCCAGTACTCTTGCCTGGAAAATCCCATGGACAGAGGAGCCTGGTGGGCTGCTGTCTATGGGGTCACACAGAGTCGGACACGACTGAGCGACTTCACTTTCACTTTTCACTTTCATGCATTGGAGAAGAAAATGGCAACCCACTCCAGTGTTCTTGCCTGAAGAATCCCAGGGACGGGGGAGCCTGGTGGGCTGCCGTCTATGGGGTTGCACAGAGTCGGACACAACTGAAGCGACTTAGCAGCAGCAGCAGCAGCAACACATGATTCATAGCTGCCATAGACTAGTGATCAGAAGTTTTAGAACACCTCTTTGCGGGTAAGGTTCAGCATACCTGCAGCTCAACATTTTCTTTGGAATGACTGTTCAAAGAGCCTGTAGACCACTAGGCATTTTTATTCAAAATACCTGGGAGACAATATATCCAAAAATAAATCATCACCTTCTTCCTCAAACTATTTCCCCTTCCTCTACTACCCCTGATTTTCATCATGTGAGCTCTAATGGAGTAAGGAGCTTTGTCTGATTCACTCACAACTGCATTCCAAGAACCAGAGCAGAGTTCTGGTACACAACAAATGCTAAGTAAACTCACTCCAAATGATTTGAATGGCTGGACAGATAGACAGAGTATTGATATCACTATCGTCCCCACTTTGGAGCTCATCTCTGATATGTTCCTTTCTGATCACCCACCAAGACCTTTCACAGCTTTGGTCACAATGCTTCTTTGCATTTGTTTACCTCACTGGGTTGATGATGGATAAAATGAGATCAAGCACAAGAAAATGCTTGATAAACTGTACAACACCACACTCATTTAAGGTAATTATTCCTTTCAACTTCTGTTTGCCAGCATTTCAGCTGAGATGTTCATCTTCTCACAACAAATCTAACAAGCTGAACTGGCCTGCTTTCTTTCAGAGTTTCCCTTCGTATCATCTTCATATTTCTGTGAAAGTAACACCTCCTAAAGCTCTGTGGTGACCATGTCATTCCAACATCTAACACCTTCAATAAGAAGCTCCCTGTGGCCTGTAAGATTTCAAGCAGTTGAGACCATCTGTATTCGCCTATATATGTCTCCCCTCCTCTCCTCTTCTCTAGAAATACTTGTCATCTTATGCTCCTCTAACAGACATGGCCATCTCTATTTTCACAGTGTTTGTCTTTATATTCATTAGCAAAATTCACGGGTGAACAGATGTACAGATGAATGTTCCTTCTCATCTATTTTTACAAATCTCATCTACCTTTCAAAAGCCATGTCTAACTCTATAACCTTCTCCCTGGACTGCATGAGTTTGGGTTAGTCGTCTTAGCAGGAGAGGTAAGAAATCTGAGGGCATATGGCTTACTTGAGGAGAACAAGGAAAATCAGCAAGGGAGTGGACAAATGTGGGAAAATATTGCAAATGGTACAAAACATACACCTTAGGCCTGTCTTACCAGTGAGGTAAAGGAATGGGGTATTTATACACCAACTCCTAAAAGTTACCGGGTAAGGACCAATGTAGAGGAAGAAGGATGATAATTCCCAATTTCTCCCATCTGTCAGAACTTCAGAAGAAGCCCTCAGTATAGAAATGTAGATCCTGAAATACTCTAGGTTTAAGCAGTTCAGTCCAACAGAAATATAATGTAAGTCCCACATACAGCCTGAATATATTAAGCTTTAAGTTTTCTAGTAGCCACATTAAAAAGTTCAAAACAAACAGGTAAAATTAACTTCAATAATTTTTTCATTATTTAACATTATCTTTTTTAATTCAACCTAGTTTATTACTCCAAATATTATCATTTCAACATGTATTTAACATAAACAATTTACTGAGAAATTTTACATGTTTTTTATAATAAGTATTCAAAAATTGGGATGCATTTTATATGTAGGGCATATTTCAGTGAGGACCAGCCACATTTCATGTGTTTAACAGCTGTATGTGGCCAATGGTTGCCATTATTGGACAACATGGCTTAAGGTACATGGGCAGGCCACTGAACCTATCTGCTCCGCTGATAATCTCTAGTCACTGAGATCATCTTTCAATTGACTATTTAAAGTACTATATATGGAATTTAGAAAGATGGTAACAATAACCCTGTATACGAGACAGCAAAAGAGACACTGATGTATAGAACAGTCTTTTGGACTCTGTGGGAGAGGGAGAGGGTGGGATGATTTGGGAGAATGGCATTGAAACATGTATAATATCATATATGAAACGAGTCACCAGTCCAGGTTCGATGCACGGTACTGGATGCTTGGGGCTGGTGCACTGGGACGACCCACAGGGATGGTATGGGGAGGGAGGAGGGAGGAGGGTTCAGGATGGGGAACACATGTATACCTGTGGCGGATTCATTTTGATATGTGGCAAAACCAATACAATATTGTGAAGTTAAAAAATAAAATAAAATAAATAAAGTACTCATCTAAGACTCAGCATACATTGCTGATAAACATCATTTACTTTTTCATCTGGGTCCTATTTCCCTGAAAAAGTTACTTCTTGATTTACTTGTGTAAGTTCCCCCATTAGTTCTTTTTTCATTGCCTCATTCAGTTACCTCTTGCCAAATGACTGATTCTCAGAAGTCACCTTATCCACAGGTCCCTAACCATCTGTGAGGAGAAATCACTGTAAATTTCCCATTCAGGGGAGCGAGGGGAGATGTGCCAGCCCTGGCCTCAGCAGAGAGGGACAGTTAGGTCTGGACCTCACTACAGTCAGCCACTTCACAGAGACAGGCATTTTAAAGATCTCCACAGAGGGAGAAGCAGCAAATTCCTCCCATAACAAACTTGAATATCTAACAGATTTTGCCAGGTGAAAAATTTTCCATCTGTCTAGTCTAAATCATCCCTAAGCCGTTTCTTTTAGGGAAAAATTCTATTGACTGCCTTCACTTCTGTGTCCAAAGAGGTCTTTGAAAAGCATAGTCTACACACTTGGTGACCACTTTGCCATTAAAAGGTTAACCTGTCTTCCCAGCTAAAAAGAACAGTGGCCATGATGCTACACAGCAAAAAGCACCAAGATTTGTGGCATGAAAGAGGCAAAGCAATGAAGGCAAGCGGATTTTGCTAAGTCCAGTAAAGTCTCAAAGGCACTAAGTGGTGTTCATTGTCTGCTAATGGAAAATGCGAATTTCCCAAGTCTCCTTTAAGTAAGTAGATAGATATAAACATTTCTAAACCCATCAACCTCTTAGGGAAAAACAGGCAATCTGCTGAATTGCAGAGGATTCAAAACGACCCATCCTTTTTGATCTTAAGCTTAAAAAATTTTCTAGTATCTCTAACAATTATTTTTGACAAACAGGCAAACCATCAGTAAATCAGAAGATGAAAAGTTTTCATTGGAAAGATATTTTCTTCTTTATTAGTTATTGGGTTTATGAACACCTTTCTTTCCCTCTTCACTTATCTAAGATTAAATGTATATTTAATTAGCCTCTTTTTAAAATTTTCTATAAATTTTTCTTGTATCATTTTTCCTATTTTTCTCTAGGATCTTACTTATTTTGAAATTGTTGCTTGCTTTCCTTTTTAATAATTATTTCTTCCTTCTTAACTCCTTTCTATTCTACTCTTCTTGGGCCTATTTATTCATTCTCATTCACAAATTGTCCTGCTTTCAAAATCATGTACCTTGGAGCTTGTACCCCAGTCAACTGGAATTTGTTTCCTTTCTTTTTTCACCTTCCAGGTGAGACCACCTTTCTCTGTCCCAGGTTCTTCCTGGTCACCTGTCACCTGTCTAGTCTAGCTGTTCTCCCTTAACCAGAGTGTCTCTTCCCAGGGACGTCAGTGGCTGACGGGTTCAGAAAGCAGCCCCGACAACTCCCTGGCCTCCTCCTGGAGGAAGGTGAAGAGGTAGCCCTACATCTAGGTCTACTTCTTGTCCCAGGAATTACTTGCCACTAACAAATGAGCTGTGTAATAAATCCCTCTCAAATATTTACCCATACTAGGAATTAAGGCTACTTCATTTTCAAAGCAAAAACTATTAGGAAAAGAAGTAGACTTATTAGGAGAGTACTTAGAGTGAGAAAAAACAAAAACAAAACCTGATGGCTTTCTTTAGAAAATAAATTCATGGTATTTTAGATACTAGACAAATCATATATTTAAAGATAAAAGGAAGGATGGAAACTGCTGCCATTTGGGGTTGGTTTACACAGATTCATTGTATACTTGATTTAATTTCACACTAGATACTTTTTTACAAACTTAAGTCTGGAATGGAACAGTGAGGTTTTCTTCTAGATAATGAACCTATTTTAAATGTGTTGCTTTTTAGAAGATAAGCTGGGAGAAAATATTTGGAAAAGACACATCTGATAATGCGCCGTTATCTAAAATTTACAAAAAAACTTGTAAAAACTCAGCAGTAAGACAACAAACAATTTGATTAAGAAATGGGCCAAAGACCTTAAGCGATACATGGTGAAAGAATATATACAGATGGCAAACAAGAATATGGAAAGATGCTCCACATCTCAAGTCATCAGAGAGATTGAAATTAAAACAAAGCAATGCCCTCACTACATGACTATTAAAATGGCCAAAATCCAAAACATAGATAACACCAACTGCTGTCAAAGCTGTGGAGCAGTGGGAGCTCTCACTCACTGCTGGGAAGAACACACATTGTATCGCCACTTTGGAAGAGGCTTTGTTGGTTTCTTACAAACATATTCTTGCCATATGACTTAGCAATCCCACTCCTCTGTGTTTATCCAGACAAGCTGGAAACTTATGTTCACATAAAAACCTGCATAGCATGTTGATTCACAATTGCAAAAACTTGGAAACTACCCAGATGTCCTTTACTAGATGAATGGCTAAATAAACTGGTACACCTAATGGAATATTATTTAGCACTAAAAAGAAATGAATTATCAAGCCATGAAAAGACATGAAGGAACCTTAAATGCATAGTGAAAGTGAAAAAAAAATCAATTTGAAAATCTATATAACTGTGTGATCCAAAAACATGACTTTCTGGAAAAGGCAAACCTATAGAGATAGCAAAAAGATCAGTTGTGGCCAGGTGAGGGGGCCAGAGATAAAAAAAGCAGAACACACAAGATTTTTAGCGCAGTAAAACTACTCTGTATGAAATTATATTGATCAATAAGTGTCATTATACCTGTGTCTAAACCCACTGAATGTACCATACCAAGAATGAATCCTTAGGTAAACTATGAACTTTTTGTGATTATCATGTGTCCATGAAGGTTTATCCTTAATAAAACAATACTGTACCACCTGGTGAGTGATGCTGATAACTACGAAGACTGTTCCTATGTGAAGGAAAGGAGCATATGAAAAATCTTTGTAATTTCCTTTCAATTTTATTCCAAAAAATTGCTCTAAAAATAGTCTTTTTTAAAAAGTGTTGCTTCAAATTCCATTTCAAAAATGATTTAATGGAACATTATTGTGTCTTTCAACAATTATTATATTTTATGATTATGTCTAATCCCCAAAGTTCCATTTTCTGAAACTTTCCATAAATTGTCCCACATTCTCTGAATTAAAGCTGAAAAAACTATATAGTCTTTTGTCTTCATCTAGGATGAAAACTAAAATTACATAGGCATAACTGAACAAACTTGTCTGAAATTTTTCAAAATTCATGTGTTAAGCAAAGATGGACCATAGACTTTTACTTGAGAAGATAGATTTGGGGGAAATATCTTATAAAACATTGGTTTTGGTCAGTTTCAGCCCATAAGTGTTAATTTTCTTCTTCCTTTGGGTTTAGAAGAGCAGCTGAGCTGCCTTTCAAAGTGCCCATCTAGCTTCCTCAACGCTGGGCTCTTTGGCTCTGGAAGTTTACTATCTCCACTCATTCTTTCCACAAACATCTGATGCCTAGCAAGTGTATGAAGTAGAAGTGAAATTAATGTTTATTGAAGAAATAAACCGGGTCATCTATGGAGTTAAGTGCAAATTTAGATAAAATCAATTCAGCTAACAAATATTTATTTAACACATACTATTTACACTAAAAAAATTAAAAGATGTCTACGAAGACATAGATTTTGCCATAGAAGAGTCCATAAAACAGTATAGGGAAGAGAACAGAGATCATTATATACTGGAGTGATGTTTATGATATGTGGGAGATAACAGACTCTGAATTAAGGTTAAAGTGACTCAAAAATTATCACAATATACAAAATAATTTTGGACCTTTAAAATTTCAGAGGATGATAGGGCAATAAAGCAAACTAATCCCAGAAAGCTTTCTGCTTTTCAAAGCAGTTAGGAAATCTTAGCCTTCAATGATCAAACTTAACTTAGGTCTCCTTGTTGGCTGGTTGACTAGGTACCATATAGATCAGACAGCAAATGTTAGAGGCACTCTGTCACTTTCTAGTTGAGGAATTTCATCAATGAAATACAAAATTTAGTATCTACCTTAGAGGGTTTTTTTAAAGAGTTAAGAATGGAGTTTGGTGTATAACCAAACTGGATGAAAATGAACTACCATTAATAACAGTAATAGTCATTTGTTCCACTAAGCTACGGGGTCACTGACTCTGAACTTATCAGAATAGAACTGGTCAACTTTTGCTTAAATGAACAGATGGATCCTATAGACAGGTTGGGGAAGGAGTGATTTCTCTGGCTTACCCTGAACTCCGTATTTGTTCTACTCCAAATGCCCACATCACTTCACTCTACCGTGGCGACTCATGGAAGCCACTGTGAGAAAATGTAGTAAAAGCAGGCAAAGGGAGAAATTTGTGAAAATCGAGAAACTCTAAGAATAGTTTTCCCTATTAGTTGAGATCCTGCTCAAAAAGGTGAACTCACAGAGTGACCAATTTTTTTCTTACTTCCGCTTAGTATGGTGACTAAAATTCCGCCAGAAAAAAAAAAAAAAAATCCAGTGGTTTCCAGCCCTGGGTCCTTAGAATCCTGAGTCTGCAAGAGTAATATTTTTCCCATCATAAAGATTTCACAAAGCTTGATGAAAATGCCAAGTTCCTTTCCCTTTGGCTAAAATTATAGCAAGTTTGCATGAAAGCCTTGGTTATCCAATGATTCACTGAAGTTCTGCCTGTCAGTTACATAGGTCTGCACTTAATGAATACAGGAAGAAGAATTTATGATTATTCAATCAACAAAGTTCAGCATCAGATCATGGATGTTCATTGTTTTTGAGCATAACAAATATACATGGCTTCCTATGAAATCATTTGGGAATATTGACAGTTTGAAAAAAAAATTAAGGCTAAACAAACAAAAACACATGAAAGCTATTTAGTAAAGAACTTTTGGAACACAGTAGCCACCTGGTGCAATGAGATCTCTTACTACTCAGACTTAAGCACCAACACTATTGGTTTCTGTGCTTGTGACCACATGCATCCTTCCTGGATTTGCATGCTTTGCTACCAGCATCTGAGGTGCCATCTCAGGGGCAGGGTTGTTGCTGTCTTCTCAGTGAGTCTGTGGCCCTGTCTCATAGGCAGAGTTCACTGACACACTTAGGAGCACACTCCACACCCATGGCATTTTTGCACATGCCCAAGATGGCATCATCAGCCTTGCATATGGCCACTTGCCTTGGAGGCCTGGGATGTCTCATTGCAATTTATGTGGTTCTGGGAGTGGGCAGAACACAGTTTTTTTTTTCATGCATATATTGCGAAGGAAGGAATGACAAAGAAAATAAGACAGAAGATGGATAAAGTTTTCTCTTTCACCCCTTTTGAAGTTTCTTGTCCTTGACTTTGCCTTGCCTCTTACATGCTCCTCACAAAGATGGATTTCCTATCTCGAAGAAACTCTATCCTTTATCAAAACAAGTACACAAACCTAAATATTTAGATGGAGCAGTTAAGTCCTCCATCATTGAAAATACAGAAGCATAGATGGTTACATAAAAATTTAGCCAACTCATGGATACTACAAAAGGGGATGATGGATTGATTTTGAGAACTTAGGCAAAAGAGCAAATGAAACTTTCAAATATCTCCATCATTTTGGTTTGTCAAGTCTTCCCTAGAATTACACATCACTAGAATTACACATTGGAAAATTGCCATCCTGGCAGTTTTGCTTCTACCAGGAGTCACAGTGAATAGTAGACATGAATGTCTGAGCAAAGGGAGGACAGAAGGCTGAGTGTGAACTTGGATTTGAATTACGTGGGTTTTTGTCTGTTATCTTATTCCTTCTACAAACCAATTCCAGCCACATTGCCATGTTGTAGGCACACAGGCAACACTAATTATTTTTTATACATAAAGACATTCTCTTCCTATGACTTAGCTTTCTCTCCCACAAAGTGATAGCTGTCTTCTAATATGCAGAAATGCTGGGAAGAACCACAGAAATTAGCAAGTCTAGCCCCTTCATCTAAGATTTACACTCTGCTGTCCAATGGCACCCCACTCCAGTACTCTTTTGCCTGGAAAATCCCATGGATGGAGGAGCCTGGTGGGCTGCAGTTCATGGGGTCGCTGAGAGTCAGACATGACTGAGCGACTTCACTTTCACTTTTCACTTTCATGACTTGGAGAAGGAAATGGCAACCCACTCCAGTGTTCTTGCCTGGAGAATCCCAGGGACGGGGGAGCCTGGTGGGCTGCCATCTATGGGGTCTCACAGAGTTGGACATGACTGAAGCGACTTAGCAGCAGCAGCCCCCAGAGAACGGACGATTCTTGTGAAGTTGGCGCTTGAGTGAGTGGTGGCATTAGGGTGGGACTGAGGCCTCTGACTTTCAGTTTTGTGCCCTTTCCACTACCATATTTGCAGGTAATGAAGACAGGGAGACAGACAGGTAAGACTCCCTTCCATGGTGTTAGTTCTGTCCTATTTCCCTAAGAGCTGAAGAACCAGTTTGACTCATATGTTGTGACCACAGGATGGATGAATTAATCTCATCACTAAATAAATCTTTTTCTTTTTTTCTTTGGTGCCTAGATTTGTAAGCCACTACTTGTGGTGGTAAAGAATCCCAAGATAAAAACGATGTGGCCTTTGCTTTCCATGAGCTTCCCGTTAAAAGAGCAAACATCTTGATATGAATCTTGTTAGGACCAGCATGCGTGTGGTCAGCTTGCATTCTATTAACCTGCCTGCCTTTATTCACATATATGTTGTCAGAAGTCTTCCTTTTCAGCATTTGTACACATTCTTCAGATAAGCTGAAGACAGAATGAATATGTATCCTATTTCATAGAGGGCCAGTGTGCCTGAGTGATTAGAAACCAACTCTCCTCATCGACTCTCTTCCGCCAACCACTCTACATAAAAAGGTAACAAAAGGACCCTCCTCAAGTTCGAGTTCAAGCTGTGACTTGCAGAAGCTCTCAGACCACATAGATCCCAGGAAAAAGAATTTTTTCTGTGTATGGAAGGCATTGGCCAATAATGATAAACAGACCCAGGCGCCAAGCCAGGAGCCAGTGAACGGAGAGAATCACAATTTAGCTTTTACCAACACTTAATTCTCTCCCCACCTCTGGAGGTCCTTGCTGGTGATTTCTCTTCTTTGAAATTGTAGCGCATACGTTTAGTGATAACTAGCAAACGTCTTTATACAAGAGACAACCAGGGACAAATCAAAGCTATGCCATGGTATTCACAAAGCTTCACACACAAACTCAGCCACTGTAGCCTGAGCCATGCAAAAGTATACTATTTATCTGTTGAATTTTAGCTCATGAGAAAAAACTCCTTCTTAATTCTTTTGGAAACCTAACAGGTGGTGTAGTAAAACAATGAAATAGACTTTTTCACAGGAAAAGACCTCTTAAGATTTACTTACTTAGTTTCAAGAAGAATGAACAGAAAAGGAGAAGGGGGTATCCAGATTCTGAATGGATGTACAAGGCTTAATCTCAGGGACAGATAACATTTATCTTGGTGCGAGGGTATGGTTTGAATTGCACACCAGCACACCCCTAGACACCACTACGTCTAAATACAGCACCATAAAAGGCAGAAGGATGTAAGTCCCCTCTTCCCCTCAGGACCAGCAGCCAATATCTCCCTGACCTCCTGGAAAGACACAGAAATTGTTCGGGCTTAATCACTTGTATACAATACACCCTTTACAGCCTTTTAATATTTCCAGTAATTTTTCTCTTATGAGTTTGGAGCTAGCATAATTCTCAAGACACTTCCCTTTCGGCCTAACATCAGCAGAGGTGAAAGTGGTGTGCTCAGGGACAAAGCAGGTCTAGCCAGACACACGATTTCCCCCATGCTTTTGGCTCCTGGTGGCCTTAATGACAAAGCTTTTAACTTTGTACAATCCCTGCCTCTCAAACAAAGACATGATTAAAAGAAGGGGGGGTTGGGGTGGGGAGAGGGGAAATAACATAAAGATGGAGATGTACAGGAGGCCAGCTTGGTCTCTGTCCGGCACACAATCCATTCCTGGCCAGGAAAATGATTGCTGCACAATGGCCAGTATGGCCAGCCCAGGGCAGCTGTGAGATATAAATTGTCAGCAATGACCATAAGCACTCAGAGAAACAATTTAATTCCTCACTTCCGCCATCATGGGCTGATATATTCTTTCAAGGTCATTACCCAAGGCTAGAAGGGTCGCTTGATTAACGAGTGACAGGCCCAATGAGGGCCAGTGTGCTCGAGCAAGGCCTTATATTAATTAGACAGAAGCTCAGGAAAATAAATGTTACAGAGAAAGGAGGGGCCAAGTCTTTGGCATAAGTTGTGACCTCGCCACCCCCACCCCATTCACCCCACAAAAGATAACACCCTGACCTTGATCCTTAATGCTATACTTTAGCTTTGTTTTAAAACCTATAAAATACAAAACATAAACCATGCTTCGTTTCATATTCAAAATGACCCAGGCCCTGGCCTCCAGTTTCAACACTGCCTTTGTCTAACCCTTTCTCACTTAGTTATTCTAATTTATTGGTTAATTCTGAGCAGGATGGAGAGAACTGCTGGCTCTGAACTTCACATCTCTGAAGCAGCTGAAACCACGCTGATCTGAGCCAAGAGAAGCAAAAGAATGATGACACTTCAGTGTTTTAGGCCTGGTGGCTAATAACCCAGCAATCGCTCTTTAATAAAATGTCATTATCTTGCTTCGGGAGTTAAGGAGATTTGGCAGAACAGTGGACTGTCAGGGCAAATGACCATTCAAGGCAAGAGGGGGCTTAAAAATACCCTCTGCTCCTCGTCCACTATACTGTATCTCTTTGATTATGTCTCTCCTGAAAGCCTCGCTTGAAGAGACACAAAGGAATAAACTCCTAGGGGACTTTAGTCAATTCAAAGCATTCATTTCCAACACAAGAGACAACCAGCTTCAGAATGGAGTTGCAGCTTCACCAACCATCAGGAAGGATTTTTCCTTCCTCCACCCCCACACTCAACAGTTTTGATCACTGATCCCATTGGAAAAGCAGTCTCGCCATCTCAGAGGGTCCCAGCCTGAGGAGTTCACTGTGAGGGCAGAGCACATGTGTTTGAATTTCCCAGAAATCCACCGCCATCTATTGAAGGGAGCTCAGGAAGTGGAGGTGAGAGGCTGCGGTGCCACTCAGGATGGGAGGGGCTATTGGCAGAAGTCTCCTGCAAGAAGCCACATTCACCTTTGTTTTCTGTTGAAATGGGGAAAACAGATTTCACTTTCAGGGCAGGCTGCTTCTTTGGTCTCTTATGTGGCACCACCTTCTGACCCAACACTATGTACAGACAGGTGAGAGGCAGCTGGCAGAGAGGCATTCTGGGAGCTTTGGGGGTGCCCACCGTGGTTGACAGTACCTGAGACGACCTCCAAGGACCCCTGCCTCCTGGTACTCTGGTCTTATGCCACCTTCTCCCCTTCGGTGTGGCAGGGCGTACTGACCCACTTCTATCAAGGAGACCATAGCAACCGTGACAGCCTGTCTCTTCTGAGGTTGGGTGACAAGAACACTGTGACTTCCATCTTGCTTGCTCTCTGTCACTCTCTCGTGGAGTTCAGCCTGCAGGAAGCAAGGTGCCATATGTATGAGCTGCTGTGTGGAAACCAAGGCCAGGAATTGAGAGCTCCAGCCAATCAAATCTCCAAGATCTGAGAACCTCAGATCTGTCAACAGCCTCACACATGAACTTGGAGCGAATCCTCACCAATCAAGCCTAGAGGTGCCAGCAGCCCGAGTTGACCCCTTGATCACAGCCCTATAACAGACAGGCTCAGAGATGGAGGCCTCCAGCTAAACTGCACCCAAACTCCTGACCCAGGGAAGCAGAGATAATAAATGTTTGTTGTTTGAAGCTGTGAAATGTTAGGGTAATTCGTTGTAGCAACAGATAACTAATATTGCTGTTAATTCCACTGATCCTGCTCTGTACTGCCTGATGTTGTGCAGAACAATTCAACCATTCTGATTTAGATTCCTTTTCTCTAAAATGGGAGCAGCCTCCAAGAGAGGTTTTCAGTTCAGTTCAGTCGCTCAGTCGTGTACGACTCTTTGTGACCCCATGGACTGCAGCACACCACGCTTCCCCGTCCATCACCAGCTCCTGGAGCTTACTCAAACTCATTTCCATTAAGTTGGTGATGCTATCCAACCATCTCATCCTCTGCCATCCCCTTATCCTCCTGCCTTCAATCTTTCCCAGCATCAGTGTCTTTTCCAATGAGTCAGTTCTTCACATCAGGTGGCCAAAGTATTGGAGTTTCAGCTTCAGCATCAGTCCTTCCAATGAATATTCAGGACTGATTTCCTTTAGGATGGATTGGTTGGATCTCCTTGCAATCCAAGGGACTCTCAAGAGTCTTCTCCAATACCACAGTTCAAAAGCATCAATTCTTCAACACTCAGCTTTCTTTATAGTCCAACTCTCACATCCATACATGACTACTGGAAAAACCATAGCCTTGACTAGATGGACCTTGGTTGGCAAAGTAATGTCTCTGCTTTTTAATATATCGTCTAGGTTGGTCATAGCTTTTCTTCCAAGGAGCAAGTGTCTTTCAGTTTCATGGCTGCAGTTACCATCTGCAGTGATTTTGGAGCCTAAGAAAATAAAGTCTGTCACTGTTTCCATTGTTTCCCCATCAATTTGCAGTGAAGTGATTGGACTGGATGCCATGATCTTAGTTTTCTGAATGTTGAGTTTTAAGCCAACTTTTTGACTCTCCTCTTTCACTTTAATCAAGAGGCTCTTTAGTTCTTTGCTTTCTGCCATAAGGGTGGTGTCATCTGCATATCTGAGGTTATTGATATTTCTCCCAGCAAAATCTTGATTCCAGCTTGTGCTTCATCCAGCCCAGCATTTCACATGATGTACTCTGCATATAAGTTAAATAAGCAGGGTGACAATATACAGCCTTGACATACTCCTTTCCCAATTTGGAACCAGTCTGTTGTTCCATTTACAGGTCTAATGGTTGTGTCTTGACCAGGATACAGATTTCTCAGGAGGCAGGTCAGGTGGTCTGGTATTCCCATCTCCTGAAGAATTTTCCACAGTTTGTTGTGATCCACACTGTCAAAGGCTTTGGCATAGTCAATAAAGCAGAAGTAGATGTTTTTCTGGAACTTTCTTGCTTCTTTGATGATCCAACAGATGTTGGCAATTTGATCTCTGGTTCCTCTGCCTTTTCTAAATCTGACTGTTTGCGATCCCAGAGGCCAAAATACTGGAGTGGGTAGCATTTCCCTTCTCCAGGGGATCTTCCCAACCCAGGGATCAAACCCAGGTCTCCCACACTGCAGGCAGATTCTTTACCAGCTGAGCCACAAGGGAAGTCCAAAAGAGAGGATTTAGACATGCATTAAATACTTACAAGGATTTGGTTCTGTTGGTGGGATGGGAAATTCTATGCATTATCAGCTTATTATGAGCAATCAATGCACATTTCATTATCAGATATATCAGTTTTGTGGAAGATGTAGCTTTATCATCAGGCATGATTATTATATCTATTTTACATCTCTGAACTATCTGTCCTTGATGGATACCAACAGAGGTACCAGCCAGCAAATATGCAAAGACAACTCACACAACTTACTTATCCATCCATGTCTCTAACTATCCATCCTCTATCCATTTTCTCAGCAAGAACTTCCTGAGTGTGCATTAGTACTGTAAGAGACATAAAAATGTACTCAATATAGTTTATGCCTTCAAGGAGTTTATAACCCAGTGAGGAAGACAATGTGTGGACAGTAATTACTGGGGTCTCAAGTAGCATGTGCTAAGTTTCATGAGAATACAAAAGCATGGAAGAGATTCAGAATGGGGAGAATTCAGCTCTTGCTGGGGGAGGCTAGAAGAAGGACCTGGCACACACTCTAGCCCTAAGGCACGTGCTGTGAGTTCTTGTTCCTGAAGCATTGATGATATGTTGGTCACAGACTCTCATTCAGTCTCACTTTGACCAACTCATTCACTAGAAGTGCAGCATCAGAACAGAGTTACTGTCAGCAGCCAGAGAGTTGAGGTAACTGGCACCCTGGGAATCACACCCAGGACCTCAGCCTCATTACACCAGCTACATTATAATGATACATGACTGAACATCAGCCTCCTGGATACAGACAGGCATCTGGCTCTCCAACCTTCTGAATTGAGAACAGCATGTAATGAATCCCCAGTTCCTTAACATGTTTAACAATTAATAAGCTAGGCTTTCCTTGAGGACAGCAAAAAATAAAATACGAGCAGAGCAAGGAAGAGGCCATACAGCATAAATGCATTGTATGAAAACAGTACATGTGGTGAGGTTTCAGGTGGTGGGGGTGGAGGCGAGTGGCTTTTCCACTACTTTGAAAATTGAGTAAAATAGATTGGGGGGGGGTCCTAAATTATCCAGACATTCGTCAGTTCTGTATCTCATTCTCCTGTTTAGATCTCCAATATGTAGACAGCAATTTTGCCCATTGGACAGAGAAGCTGATAAGAGAAAAGCTGCCCTAGTCAAAAGATCTGCCATTAATTTCAGGGATGCTCATAAAAGAGCCTATATGGGAAAGGAGAAGGAATCAGAGAGTTTGGTGCCAAGGAACAGGATTAATAAAAAACATTCCAGCCCTTCTGGAGAAGCTAATTCAGCAGGTTTCTCTCCCTTGATGTGTCCAACTGCCTCACATTGAGAGAAATGGTGTGGCACTCACTCACGTGGGGAGGGGTGCGGCAGTTTCCCAGCCTGCTGCCACGTGGACACAGGGAAGACCCGCCTGGCCCCTGCCTTCCCCTGGCCTGCAGAGGTCAGTTGGCAGCCTCAGCAAAGCTGCTCTCTGACCCCTGCCCAGTATCCAGGTGACAGATGAGAAAGTCCCCATCAGGAACTGCAGAAAAATTCCAGAGAGCAGCAGACTTCTGTGGAAAGCAGTGGCACTGTTACTTTGTGCCTTTGCCTAGATAGTAATTCAGTGGAAAATGATTTTCACACTTGAAAATTCCGATTTCAAGTGCTGGAAATAATTGTGTCATTTGCGATTGTTGCTGTTACATCCCCAGTGATGCACCTGCTTCTTTGGGTGTTAATTAGGCGATCTTAGGCTATGTGATGACACTCAGCAACTGGGCAACAGAAACTTCTTAGGAAATAACTCCCTTCACATCCAAGATTCAGTTCTGTGAGGGAGCTTTTAGGGGGATGGAACGACCGTCTTGTATTTGGCAACTGAAACGTACCGCTTGCATTCCAGATTAGTTCTTTTCCCTAACAGTTCAGATGTGATCAGAACTTCCAGAGATGCATTGCCACGGTTGCGAATTTGCTTCCCTTAACCCCACAGTTAGGCCATAGCGCCTCTTCTGTGCATACTGAACTGCCAAAGTGATGTCAGTGCTACTGGAGGGTGGGCCACTTCTTAGCAAACCCAGGGCTGCTGGTCAGAGCTGATGTCATCACTAACCCAGATTACAGCAGTAGGGTGTCTACTTCTGGCCTCTGTTCTCAACTCAGAAGCCACCCTCTCTCTTCTGCTCAAGATCTTCTAATGGCTAATCCCTTCATTCAAGGTCCAAGTCCAAGTCCTTCCAAAGGCCTACAAGGTGATCTATACACAACCTCTCTTACCTCTTTGACTACCTACTTCTCTTACACATTTAACTAAAGGATCTGTGTTTTATTATCTGGGATGATGTATTTGCATAAGTTAATTCAATGATATTCTTTATTTTAAAGAAAAAGCTCACACGATGAGTATCCACAAATCCCCCCTTTCAAGTTCATGTTAATTTGCTTTAGTGTTTATCTGACCTGAGCCTTCAAAAGATACCAGCAATAAGTTATCTATCTCATCATATACTGACCTGACTCGGAACTGACTCAGTTATGATCCACTGAATTTATTCACTCAACTCAGAGTACTCGAGGCCTGAGTAGGCATGATGTCGCTGGCTGATGTTTGTCTTCAAGGTTCAGCATTACCAATATTACTTTGTTTACATGAGAACATTCTGAGGACTGAACATGAGCAGTGCATTCTCACCCAGCATTAAGTACACATCGCATCAATGACTGCTGTATCACTGTTCTGTTTTTCATATTTTCACTATCCAGCTAAGGGCTTCCCTGATGGCTCAGTTGGTAAAGAATCCACCTGCAATGCAGGAGACCCTGGTTTGATTCCTGGGTTGGGAAGATCCCCCGGAGAAGGGAAAGGTTACCCACTGCAGTATTCTAGCCTGCAGAATTCCATGGACTGTATAGACCATGGGGTCACAAAGAGTCAGACACAACTGAACAACTTTCACTCTCACTCAACTAAAAGTAAAAAATGGAAAAAGTTTCACTCCACTGCCTCCAGTGTCTCATCTTATGCCCTCTTCTGTTTCCTCTGCTGTAAAGGGTTTAGGAAAAATTTTCACCAAGGATTGTTGGAATAAAATTTAACAAAAGAGCCATGAAATGGAAAAGGTCACCCTGCACTTAAGTATGAAGTCCAAACTCCAGCTCTGAAGGTATATCAACAAGAAGTGCATATGGGGTGCATTCCAGAAGCCAAACAACAAATACTGTGTCATTTATTTCTAAACTCACATGTCTCTGAAAAAGTCACACAATTTTTTTTCTTCTTCACAAGAAAACAACTCCACCTCCATCAAATCAGGGATCAGAGGAGAAGTCCAGACAGAAGACAAAACGCACAGTATCGCCATCTCCTGTGTAAGTGGTCCTGGTTCTCACCCAGTTCCTAACTTCTCTCTCCTGGCACCTGCCCGTCTGCTAAAACAGCAGAGACGTAACGTTGTAGAAATTTAGGACCACTGAGCTGGCCGGCTTGACAACTCACACGGAGCCCGTGGAGAAAAATGAACAGGCAGGCCTGCCCGTCCTCGTCAGCGAACACACTCCCAACAATAGCAGCACCTCCTTCCACCACTGAAAATTATCCAGGTTGACTTGGATAGAAATGCGTTGCAAGCCACATGCACTGAACAATGATTATTTCAATAAACAAGTGTAATGACATCTGTCGGGTCCAAGATCCAAGATCACCGAGACATCTTCCTCAAACAGGGGCGTAGACAAAGAGGTCTGCCCAAGAAGGCCTGATTTACCAAGGGAAACTGAACATGCCTGGAGATGAGGGGAAATGACAGCATCTCATTTCAAATTTCCACTTAAAACAGATGCCTATACCCTATGTTATCATATAAAGTTTTTTGTTTTTGTTTTTGTCTTTGAAAACTCAGTTGAACAAGTGTACCTGTGGATTTCCAGTGTTTCTTATGTGACTGGGTGACCCTCTAGACACATATGCCACACATCTGTCCCTGCATTGAAGCCAGGGTGTAAACAAGTCTATGAAGGTCTGGAATTCTACTCTACATTGTTATTGAGTGAAACTGATTTTGCATCTTCCCTCACGTGCCCCTACCTCTTCCTATAAGCCCCCCATGCCCCCTGATCATTTCCAAATTCCCTTGTTGCTACGGCTGCTGCTGCTGCTTCTTCTTTTTTTTTTTTTTTTCCTTCTTTTTTTTCCATAAGGCCTCTGGTCTTACACTGCTGTTTATCACCTAAGGCAAACTCTCTCTCTTACTCCTTTTCCCTCTCTGTTTCTTTAAATCTCTAAACCACAAAGCAGCATGCGAGCAACACCGTGGGTCAAGATATCAAAAGAGGGAACTTTTATAGGTTTCCTCGATAACATGGACAATAAAAGAAGAAGGCGCACAAGCAGCATTACTGACCTTATTTGATGCTGTGCAGTAAAGAGAGACGGTTCTTCCGCCATCTGCCTGTGTGGGTTCGGGCATTGGTGTGTGAAGAAGGGACATCAGGATCAACACTTGGTCTGGGTTTTCCTACACTCTTAGGCCAAAGCTTCCCAAGTGTTTTCAGTAAATAATACCCAAATAAACAGAAGGTGACTGAATACATTAAACTCACTGCGGCAAGAAGTTGCATTTTGACACCCAGTTATACACAGACTCTGCTTTTCTCTGCACATACTCACATGTATGGATAGAAGTAGGAATTTACGGACTACACAAGGGACGTCCATACTATGGGAGCAGAAGTCTATATTCTGAATATTACAGATGTTAATTGGCTCTGCCTAGGCAGCTACAAGCTACAGACTTATATTAGGCTGAGGATTTTGGAGTTCATTTTCTTAGTCTGTAATGCAGACACATTGTATTTGAAGAAAGTGCATTTTTCTTTGGTGTGAGGTGGCCGCTGGCTTTCAGGTGTTATAGGCCCAAGAGGACAAAGGCTTCAGTGGCCTCAAGAATAACTGCTTCTTTAGCCATTTGGGCTTGTTGAACTCCTGGATGAGGAAAAATTAAACAGAACAAAAATACTTTGCAGGTTGAACTCTTTTAATAGCTGAGGTTTCTTTTTAAATCTACTTTCAAGGAAACCATGTTTTCTCTCAGAGTAAGAAATCCCATAAAGGAGGTAATCCCTTTTTGCTTCAAGAGCCCAAAGGCTGCAATCCTACCTTTTAGTTTCCCCTCAATTGTTTAACATCCCACCTTAAGAGAGAAGGATATATGATGTCAACATTGGTCAAAGGGGGAAACGAAAGAATGCTTATTCTCTTCTCTGGGGAAATTTCCATTCCCTGACTCCCAAAAGAAGACACACACACACACACACACACACACCAGCCCCCCTTCCCTTTTCTTTTCTAAATATCTGTGGATCACTTGCTCACTCCCCCACTTCAGGAACAATAGCAATCCAAAGATCATCTTATCCACAATCACTGTGCTGTTTTCTATTAATAGATCAAATACTGTGCTTGTTGATAAACATATGCCTTGATTGCAACTCAGACCAGGAGCGCCATATTTGAGCATGTCCAGACTCAGCTGCTTACAGACACCAGCAACACACTCTCCGGCTGACGTCGCGGTAGACAGTGGCCTGAGCTGCATTGAACCATGCACACCCGAAGGCGGGGGGATGCACTGTTTCACTTGTGCTTCGTAAATGTAGGGAGTTTGGGATACAGGCAGATTAGAGATACTCTTTTGGAATAGGGGGCAGCAGTTCTCTCAAAGACCACATCCCCTCTACTCCTCCCAGAAATGAAGCACTGCCCCCTGCCCGCCGGGCAGGAGTTATCCAAAAGCATCAAGTCAGCCTGACCCTCCCTCTCTACCCACCCATCTGCAACCTGAAACACGTTCTCATCTTTATGAATATTTATCCTGGGCTCAGCAAACTTAGGTGAGATGTGACATGTCCCCCACTTGGCACAAAGTAGTAAAAACAGACAGAAATACTGCAGACAGAAATACACAAATAGAAATTAAATTCTTCTATTCATTTAGCAGACTAAATAAAGGCAAGGAAAATGCCCTCTGACCTCCCAGCTGAGCACAAGCGTGAGGACCCTGCACGCTGAGACTAAGGCCTGGATCATCCTCCCTCCTGACACAGCGCACTGAGCACAAAGGCTCTCACAGTCCAGTTGGCAATGAGATATGGAAGCGTGCTTCCCCTGTCTCCCCTCCCAGCCCTGAGCCTCTGCTCTCCTGTTGGGTGGTTATTTTAGCTTGATGTGATGACATCATAGGTTCCTGAGTGAGGGCAAACACTGAGGTCAGAGGCAGGATACACTACTCGCCTCCTCCCCACGCACTTTCCAGTGACCAGACCCAGTGCGTGTGAAGGCTCAGTCTTCATGGCTGGTCCAGAAGACGCAGGCCTGCGTGGGGGCTGCACAGGTGTGCCTGTGTCCACACACTTCAGAGGCAGACTGGGCAGGACTGGGATCACACACAAGGCCTGCCAGGTGATGATGGCAACATGGCCCTAGCCTGCGTACACGAGAGGACAGCAGTTTGTATCCACAGGCCTCATTTTTTAATACAATTGAGCTGAATGGACAGATACAAGCCTATTAAGCCTATTGCCATCTCCTCAACCAGGAGGGTTTCCATGTCGAGACAGAATGAGATGGCTTTTGACAGAGCAGGGCACCTGTACACAGTATAACACCTCACGTCTTCTGTGTCATAAGCTAGACCCCAAAATATTCAAATAAATCCTTGTACAATTATGTATTTTCTAAGTGAGTTGAAATCATTGCTACTTTCATTTGTCTCATTTGAGGAATCTTGGCTGCCAGATTCCAAGTAAAAAAAGATAACAAAAGATGCCCAGTTAAATTTGAATTTCAGACAAACAATAAGTAATTTTTTGGTATAATATTTGAGACATACTTATATAAAAATTATTCATTATCTGAAATTCAAATTGAACTGCCATCCCATATTTTCTCTGGGAACACCCACCCTGCAGTTTATGCATGTGTTTATGTGTGGTGGTGGTAGAGGGGTGGGAAGGGGGTAGTACAACGTAATTTCACCCTTTTGTGTAAATTTTGGGGGGAATGCATCCTTGACTCATTTCTTGGATAGAAATACATTCACTGGAGAGACGATCAGATGACCTTCATGGTTTTCAGCCATGTATTTCCAGGTGCCTGGGGAACCTCTAAGTGAACAAGGTTCCAACGCGCTCCTGACAGCGCATTAGGAGGGAGCTCAGTTTGGGCAGGTATGTTTTTCAACACGGTGCTCACAGAGCACGCAAAGGTGATTAACATTCCTCTGCTGAGGTTTATGACTTCATTAGAATATTTCTCATCATAATTGAATAGGTAAAAATACCTGGCGATTAAATACAAGCCTATCCCTCAGGATGGCCAGATTATCACTTGAATTTAAAATCTTTCTGAATTTTTAATAGTGCATAACAAATACGATTATTTATGCAGTTGCTTCCACTGCTCGACTTGCCAGGCCTACAATTATTTGGAACGCCTTCAGTTTCGATGGGAGGGATTAAATCGAGCTACGCTGTTCCTTGTATTTTCTGTAAAATATTTAGCCAACAGGTTCCCCCTTTTCTGTGTGACCTGGATGACACCTGTCCAAAAGCCTTTTGGGTCTGCATTCTTGAGAAACCCCCGGTGATTAGCAGCGGGGAGGTGCGTGGAGCTGTGGTGTAAACGGAGCAGCTGATAATCCATAAAGCTGTCTGATGAGAAAGTCAAGTGGAGGCCTGCCTGGCTGAAACCTTTTCAATAGATCTGTAGTCTGGACTTGAACCCTGCCCTCTCACCTCGGGGTCCAATATTCCTTTCTTTTCCTTTTCTTCCCCCACCCCCACCTTCCTCTTCTCCCAGCTTCTCTATCAAGGAGTGATGTACTCAGACTGACTGTGAATAAAAATGTGAGTGACCCCCATCAAGCCACCCCCACTTCCCTGAAAGGGATGGGGGAGGGAGGAGAGAGAGAAAGAACTGGGAGAGAAGCCGGAAGGGAGAGAGGGACATACAGGGGAGAGGAGGGTTCCCGACTTCCTCACAGGTAATTAAAGGGACTGTTTTCAAGGTTGCATGGGCAAAAGACAATTCGGCCCTAATGAAGCATCGATCGCCTGGCACTAAGGTAGAAAGGAGCTGACATTCATTCAAAGGTACCTTTAAGACACGGCACCAGGAATTATTTGTTCTCTGCTGTCATTGCCTAGGACTCAGGGTAGAAAAAAAAAAAGGGTGGGGGGAGTTTGTTTTAAATTTATTTCTGCATTGCCACAGTTGCATGTACTGGGCTTTGTTTTCTCTTTTTTTCTTGTAAAAAGTACAATGCATCAGGGCACATTCTATTTGGTTGTAGGGAGGGGGCCTCCCCACCTCCCAGGGTAAATCTTCTTCATTAGTCACGTTTAAAAGCCCACCAATCAGGCCCGCCAGTCCGGGATTCATGAGGTCAGTGATGGTACAGCAAGGACTCCTGGGGTAGAGAGCGACATCCCTGTCTGTTTGCAAACCCAAACCCGCTTCCCTCCGAGGATTTGGCCACTATCTACTTTGTGCTGGTGTTTGCTATTTTATGGCAAAAACAGAAACCTCAGGGTGGGGCGTGGAGGGGACTGGGGAGGGGTGTCGATGTGGATGTGTGATGAGGACTGAGTGAGGAAAGGACTGAGGACGCCGCCTGGGATGTGTCTTTGGCCAAACAGGCACCAAGATGGGGCTTGAACGTTAGGAAGGAAAGCCGGGCAGAGCCCCAGGTAAAGGTGTGGGAGAGCAGCAAGCCCAGCATCACCTCCCAGCCCACCTGGTGGGGGGGTTGGGGGGCGCTGTCTGGGCACTTTCTCCGGGCTGGACATGCCCTGCATGTGCTTCCAGTTTTCCCCATAAAAGCCCTAAAAATGTTTGCCTTTGCAGAACATCTGAATGATGATAAACGGAGGGGAAAATGCTTAGTCGTGCCAAGTAAACTGGGGTAGATGACAGGGGAGAAGAGGTAGTATCGGTTCCAAAACAAGGCAGTGCTCTCTGAAGAAGCTTTGCCCACAGCCCACAGCCCCACTCGGTCTTCCAGGAGGCCTCGTGATCAACAATAGTAGGTCCCTTCAGAGCAAGAAACACAAAGGGAATTTGCTCTGGTTCGGTCCCCACAGTGAGGCCCTTCGGAAGCTGAAGAGAATCACTTTTTTTTTCCCCTCTGCTAAAAATAAGGGGGAGAAAAGAATTCTCTTGTACACACTCCCATATAGACATGCAGGGTACAATGAACTGAAGAAAGGGGCCCTTTGACGGGACATTTCAAATCACTGGCTCTTTCGCACATTTTCTTTTCCTCTTTCTTTCTTTTCCTTTTAAGAATTTATCGTTGTTTCTTGGTTTTGCTCTTCATTTTGGTTTGGTTTTGGAGGGAGGGGTGGCAGGATCTATTATTTACCTTGATAAACAGCATTAGCGCGCCGCCTGGATGCCTCCCTCCCTCAGCCCCGCTCTCCTGTTTATTCATTTGTGTTTACATTTCTAAGACATCCCTTTAGCCGAAGGAGGACACTTCCCACATATTGCAGTATTGGCCATTAATGCAAAAGGATAATTTATTGGTTGCACAGCCTCTGAAGTTGAATTTTTAAAAGAAAAAGCGGAGCCCAGTTTCCTTGGGTTTCCTGCATTCATATGTATTTGGTTTGTACCTTTCTCTCTTTTATCTTTGAAACAGTTTGTAACATTCTATTTATCAATTTAATGCTCTTTCATCCTGGTTTTTATTTTATTTTTTAAGCCAAAGAACAGGTCAGGAAACAGAGGCAGAAACTGCATGGAACACCTGCTGAAATAATAATAATAATAAAAAAGTTTCCCCCTAAAAATGGCTAAACTGTAGCCCAGCAGATCCTATCTGCATTAATTTGGCTGAACAACAAGATATTGCAGGGGACAAACTCTGAATAAAGCAGTTCCGAGTTCCCAGAATTGGCACAGCTCAGCCTAAACAATGGCTGCTTCCTATTCACCTTAACCCAGCTTTTCAAAAGAACATCCCCAGAAACACAAAGCATCAGCGGGAAATGGCAATTTTATGAATCCTAATCAATCAAAGGGCTTATTAACTCAATGTGAAGCCAGATTAAAATCTTTAATTATAAATCGTGCTAAAAGGAAAAACAAAATGTACTTATGGTACATTGAAAATTCCGGATATTAACATAGTTGCTATTATCTCTTGCAATATTAAATTCCCCCTCCCTTATCCCCCCAACAACCTCACCTTTTTCTATTACTAAAGAAACAGGGCCACAGGACCAAAATCATTTTTCCCCTCGATTTATTAAAATGTATTCTTTTTCTCCCCCTGTGCACTCAATAGGTTGCTGGGAAGCAGCGTTGGTGGTTGGAGGAAGGGGTACGAGAAATCCCATTACCGAGCCCCAGGCGCCTAGGGTTTCAGTGTGATGCTGGGGGTAGAGTTTGGGAAGCTGTTTATTAAGAGGGCAGAGTTGGTGTTATAGGGTTGGTAGGTTTTGTTTGGCTTTGTTTCCCCCCACCCCTTTTTTTCTGTTTAGGGGGCTGGGGAAGGACAGCAATCAGATGTGGAGCATTTTCGCTAATGAAAGCGGCATGCGTGTCTGTGCTGGTAGGATTGACGGGCAGGAGCGGAGGCTGCCAGCTCCAGGAAGGGCCCTCACTTGAAGTCACATCACAGTGTGAGAAAAGGGTCTGGGTGCTGCTGCTGCTGCTGCTTCTCCTTCCTTTTTTTTTTTTTTTTATCAGGCAGACATTTGGGAAATGACCACAGCAAATTTAATCACAGTTGGGGGGTGAGGGGGGAGGGAGGTAGAGCAGAGACTGTGATTCACATGTTTTATTTATTTGTTCAGAGTCACGGCCATCCTATTGTGTGTCCCTCATTCTGTCATTTCAGGCCCCTCGGACCCACCCCTACCCCTGCCCCCATTGTTAATGTAAGAGGCAGAGAATATAACCACATCTTAAAATAATAACATACCCAGTGCTGCAAAAGCAGCAACCTTATCTTGAGAGGGGTCCTTTTCTTATATTGAAATGATTAAAAAAAAAAAAGAAAAAAAAATCTTTCTGTCCTAATGACAATGTCGGATAGACAGATTTGTTCTTTGTGTTAAAAATTCAGTGATCTTTATAGTGAGGTACATGCCCCCATTTCCTCCCCTCCTGCACATGGACTATTTTACTCTTCTATTTTTATTATTTACAGAACAAGTCCCATGTTACTAAATTGGCTTTAAATTAAAAGTAGAAGACTGAAAGAAAGGAAAAAAAGGAAAAAAAAACCACAAAAAACTGTGCAATGTCTTATGTACAATCAATGCTAATAAAAAGAAAGCAATGCCCTGGCTTAAATTAAATCCTACTTTAAAACTTTTATTCAAACTTCAGACTTTCCTCCTATCAGCCGCTCTCCTGAAATATTTCTTTCTTTGGCTTTATTCCTTTACTTCCAGGGACAAGAAGTCCTCATTCCAAAATGAGATCTCTTAAGATTCCTGTCAATTTCCTTCCTAACCCTAGAACCCAGTTTTATCCAGGGACAGAAGGAGGGAGCAGAGGGTGGGTGAGAAATGGATGAAATAGCTCTTGCTGACGATCCTAATAGTGAATAGGGTTTGATTTTCATATTACAAGGCTGAATTTGTGCTCTTTTAATCTGAAGGCTAGGTCTAAAATGCCCTATTTAAACCTGAATCAAGAAAGGGATTGGTCGTGGATGGATACTAACCAAGTCTGTCCTGGTGGCATGTCCTGGCTCCAAGCTCTGTGCTTCCATCACACATTTACAATCATGCCACAGCCATATTCTTGTAGCTACTACTATTTCTAAAGTGCAATAAAATCTGATTTTCCTGATTACTTTGGAATTTCTGAACACAGATAATGTCCAATGTTACCTTAAAATCATAATACGCTTTGAGCAAATAAACACAGACCCAAATGCTACTTTAGCATCTGAAAACTTGCAGCCTCTTATTTTGGTGGCCAACTCTGTAACCACACCTGCCTGGCTCCTTGCAGTAAACAGAGGAGTCTGTTTTTTCTTTTGCTAAGATGTGTAATTTTTGTTTAGGCCCATCTCTCGATTTTTCTACCTTTACCGACGGATAATTTTGTAGTTATCTAACTGAACAAATATAGCTGGAGGACTAAGAGTGAATAAAAGGTCCTAAATCAGTTTTCATGGCTAAAGTGCACACGGAATCCATTTTGGCAAAAAGCACTCAAATTCTCAGAATTCCTCTAAATCCTTAAATGCCACACGGCTGTGATATTCCTTTGAAGACGAGCATCGGACCTAATAAACCGAATACTGGAGGCACAGATCTCGTCTTCTTTAGTTCTTGCAACAGCTTTTCACTAAATTCAAAAAAGACCTTTTGTGCTTAACTGGGTTTTCATTTCATTGCTTTTAAATTTGTTAAGCTTGACTCTTGACACTTTGGGTGTTTAGTCTTTTTCTTTTTTTTGTTTTTAAAGTGTAATTATATAATAAGTATTTGTGCTTCCCCAAAGGAAGATGTTAATTTGTTGCTAAAGCTGGTATACAATTTTTTATTATAAACCTATATAAATATATACATTTTTTAAACATCATCTTAAAGCAACTAATAGTATAAACTATTTTGAAATAACACACTGAAATACTGTATATATAATATATTTACTCTACTAGAAGGTGTAAACAAAATAGAGAAAAGAAAGATTAATAAGGCCAAGAAAGGAAGATAATTCACATAAATAATTATGTAAATAAAATGTGCTTTTGGATTGCTGTTTAAACAAATTAGACTTCAAGTGATAAAAAGCACTAGTAAATTATGTCTCTACAAAGGATAAAAAACTATGTGACTATTTTCCTATTGATTTACATTCCCAGTTTGCTTAATCAAATGAAAATATATGAGTGGAGACAGATATCCTCAGCCAAAATATTAAAATAGGTATTTGTTTTAAAAAATTGCATATGAAATTTTAGTTACTTCCCAGAAATTGCAAAAGGGACGTTGCAAATCTGTTCAAACAGTGATGTTCTGAAATGAAATTTTCTTCTGATATACTTTTTTCCTTTTATATATTCATAAATAATCATACTCTTAGATGAGTGTGTAAGGTTAGATCTAGTAGAATTACTTTTCTTTTTCTGCCTAAAGTAAAATAATTTAAAATTATTTCACAAAGAAATATTACATTAAAATCCATATGAAAAGTGATATTATCATTAGTAAATAGAAATAACTCTTTAACATTTTAGTCCACTTGTTTCAAGTATTCCAAAATGTTTTTTTTTAATATTTAAAGTATTTATATATATATACCACAATTCTTACTTGGGCATTATTATAGATTTGTAAGTTTTTTTTTTTATGTCATGAAGAAAACAACAGTCATGATGGCAAGAAAATATGTACATTTTTCTGTCTTCTTTGGGTTTGTTTCAAAACCAAATAAACAAGAATGAAAAAAAAATGGTTTAAATGGTTATTTTAGAACTCTGCAGGGAATCTTCTTTTTAAAAGTATTTCAAGCCTTTTCTAATGATTTCTCACATCAGTATTATGTTGAAAAGTACTCTGCTTTTTAAAGAACCTTATAATTTAAATTTATTTCCTATGCATATGGTTTTGTCAAAATCCCAATCCAAACACAGAAAACGCCCTGTGTCTCCCTAACACCTACAAAGCTAATGTTTATAGGCCAGCTTAAAGCTGAGAAGAAAATATCCTCCACAACTCCAGGCTTTTTTTTCCCCCCTTCTGCATCAGTCGAGCTCTACATTTGATATACAGACTGATTTTTTTTTCCCCCCATCAAAATTACATGAGAAGCAAAAAGCTGGAATCTGAGACTCTCGACAAACTGGGCGGTTCTCCTCACTCCTCCTGTCTTTTCTCTGTGTCAGACTCTATGTTTAGATAAAACAATTTATCTTTATCATTTTCAAGCTGGTCAGACGGGCTCGGGGTGGGAAGTGCCAAGAGGTGGAGGGGTGAGGGAAAGGTGATTGTTTCACTTGTTGTCAGAGGGCATTGATCAGCCCTGCTGTCTGCTGGTCTCGGAGGTGAGGCCATGTCCCCCAGGAGCACTTCGGGGCTGGGCCGTGTCAGTGAAAAGCTGTATTGAGTCATGACCCAAATGACGGCTTATTGAGGGAAACGGGTATTGGCGTCCAAATCATTCTGAGACACCCTCAGTAACACTTAAACCAGTCCACTCCGTTAATGTCAGGTCACGGGGGACACATTTAGCCCCCTCTGCTGACCATTAGGCCCTTTGATGGAGTGGACGATAAACTTGACGGGACAAGCTGGACCCTGCTCTTGAGCCCGCCTCTGCTGACAGCAGGCCCAGGACAGGACTGCCTTGTGGAGAAGCAAGGGGTCCCTGTGGTAGGGTCCCCTAGGGACTCTGACTCTTTTACACCGAACTGGATAAAATACACCTAAAATTAGTTCTAATGTTATAGCATCAAAAGGAGAAAAATTAGCCACTGTGATCCTTCACCAAATTTTTCAACAATGAGGTCAGACGCAAATTGTGGATAAAGTGGTCAGACTCTACCATTTTGTGATTTTTATTTCTTGCTTTGATTTTTCTTTTTCTTCTAAGCACCACTGATAGAGTGCAGGTATTTCGAAATCCATTTGTTATACCTTCTGCGGCAAAGAACAAAAAGAATTCCTTATTGTTTCCCAGGGAAGTAAAGAAGAATTCAACAAAAATTCACTCCAGTGTGCTCACGACATTTGCAAAGCAGTGCTCTGGAAGGGAATTATTTTATTTTGTATTGCTGAACATCGAATATATTTGGCGGGGTGGGGGAGTAGGAAGTTAAAGATAATTGCATTTCTCATCAATGGCAGCATTAGCCTAAAACAAACTTCAGCTTGGAAATGAATCGAAAGCACAAACTAACAAAAACCAGGTCTTTGTTAACATTCAAAGGGTGAATTAATAATCATTATTGCTACTATTTAAACAAATTATACCTAAATCTTCTGTTACATGAGAGATTGCTACTGTTTACTTTTTCTGCTTTCCCACCAGGAAAGCGGCCTCTGGTTTGACAGAGCAGATTTTCTGGTATTACAATGCTTTTATCCTAGTTTTAACACCTTGTCTGGATTCCTCTTGAGAATTAACTGATATTACATTAGAAGGGAAAATGAGAGGGAATTTTTCAGTGGCCCCCACCATCAAACACTGAATCTAACAGAAGCAACCCTCTATTCTTCCAACAACACTAGTCAGTGTGACACAATAAGCAAAAAAAAAAAAAAAGTCAGTATAAATGGGCTAATAATTTGACCAAATGATGCATCTTTTTTTGTCTTAAAAGTAGAAATCTAATTAACAAGATAATCTATTAACTGAACTATTAACTACCCTTCCAATAAATAAGGAAGCAGCCACGGGCCATGTTTAACAGAGTGTAGGAGGCGGATTCTCATCTGCTCTCATTGTCCACTTCAAATCATCCAAACCTGAGAGACTTTTCCAGAGTTCATAAGCTTTGTCTCTTCATGCAGTTTGGAACATCCTCTTAACAAGCAGTTAAGCACTTGCTAAAATTCAGAATTATTTCTTCTAAAAGAAGTCAGTTGATCAAACCACGTAGATTCTACCTCATTTTCATATCCATTTCAGAGAAATTGGATAAATTAAAACTCATCTACACCCTGCTTTATCTTATCCTGTTCCTAAAGCTTAAAAATAAAATTTTTTGTGTGTGTGGATTTGGAGACTTGGAATGATTTAAGCAGTTTTGTGTTTTGGTATGCTGTTTAGACAAGGAGTTATGGGAACTCATTTTCTCTCAATGTACAATTGATATTGTGTGTACAATGTACATAATATCTGCACAGTTAGCATCAACATTTCCTAACTCCATCTTGCTGTTTTATGTTGAAAGGATATAAATAATCCCTGTACAGATAAGTCTGAATATGTCTGTGACTGTGTGTGCATGTGTATGTGTGTGTGTGTGAGAGAGAGAGAAAGAGGGAGAGAGTGAGTGGTGGGGGGGAGATGGGGAGAGAGGGAGAGAGAGAAAGCACATGGTCATGGATCTTTTACACATCTCATCCAAATAGACCTCTAACTAGAGCCCTAACTCGAGAAATAAATTGCATTGATCTGGTATTTATAATGGGGCAATCTTGAGTTTTTAGTGGGACGAGATACCAAAGGGAAATTACATCATTGCCAGTAACCTCTCTCCACCCTGCTTTCGGTAATTTTTCCCACCTCTTCCTTTCAATTTGCAAAGCCAAGAAAGTGTGCAATTAAGAGAAATATATCTATTATGCCTTATACATGTTTTTAGCATCTAATAAGTATACCATTAGTAACTGAAAAATCAGTCATGAAATTAATATTGACTAACATTTCATTTAGAAATCACTCTATCCTGATCCAAATGTATATTTCCAAGGCAAAAGCTTGAAAAGCCTAAGACATGGACACCACTAAATTAATTAAATCAGTTTGTTATTTAAAGCAATTAGCATCTGTGCCACATTTACACTTATTTTTATCACTGCAGTTAAAACTCCAGCTGAAAAATCAGTAGAGTTTGGGTGGGTTCTGCAACATCTCTAAAATTTTAGATATTTTTCTGAGAACTAGAAGACAAAATTTTCTCTGAACTCTGTTCTCTGAGGACCTGAGCATAAATGAGAGAAGAAAGGCATTTTGTCCATTAGCAAAATAACATTAGATACCTGTTTGTCATGCTGCATTTACACTCCTTTTTATGTGTGTTTAAAAAAAAACAAACAAACCTTAAATTGTCCTACTCTAGACTGATCTTTTGACCTACAGGATTCCTGGAAAATAACACACCAGTCAGTGTGTACACCTGAAGGCAGCTACTTCTGAATGTGACTCTTCTTTTCTTGGGACCTAAGTCATCTTCTCATGATTCCATTTATGTTCACAAGCCTGAATCATCCCAGGAAACTTTATTCTTCAAGCACCCTTTGTCACACATCGCCATGCTCTCTTAACTGCCCTAATCACACCACCTGTGAATCTGACCCCAAGGGTGACAAGTGCAGGGTGTTCCCCTCTCTCATCATCCCTATGAAAAACCAAACATGGGCATTTTACCCCCATAAAATACTACTTCCAAACATTTTAGATTGATACCTGGAAAATAAGTTTTGAATTTTTTTTTCCTCAAAGATGGCTGATGAAAAGTATTTCTTATTTGTATCTTTATGTTTTGGATTTCACTTAAATCTCAAAACATTTTTGAAATAGCTCATTGAGCTCCATTCCCTATTCTGTATGTCACTAGAGGCCACTAGAGGTCACAACAAGGTCGCTAGGCTATTCTCTGAAAACATCACACAGTGTACAAAAATACATATTTCAGGGTTTTAACACTGTCCTCAGGAACTCTAGCCTCCATGACCTGAATACATGACAGCAAAGAAGCCCCCTTCCCCATCTAAAGGTGACCAAGGAATTCACACCAGGACCCTGGCCCGTCCTTTGAAATAGCCCTTGGTCCCTATGATGAAAGTGATGGAACTCTATATCAGAGCCATTTGCAAACCAATTAGTCACCCCCTTATCACTTACAATCATTTCTTCCTATTAATTTGGCATTTATTAGACAAAGCTATCCTATACAGACTAGTCATGTGAATCAGTTTATGATGACCTGAAGGCACCCAAAGTCCAAAGCAACTTGAAGGAGAGATGGTGACAGCGTGGCTCACATAACAGAGATTCCCTCTGACTAGATGCCAGAGGCCCCCAAATTCATCACCAGGTACAGAGAGAAGAAGGGGGGCTTTTGCTGCCTCTAGGGGCAGGCCTGGGGCTCCTCCCACACAGGAGGTCTAGGCAGGGTACCAGATTTTCTCTTTTCATATACCAAGCTTCATCATCTAGTCACTGAAATGCTTAATGTGGGTTTTTAGAAAAACTAGAGCAAGTGATCAGAAAAAGTGATAAATGGGGGCCTGCATTTCACACCCTTGTTTATAACTAACTAAGTCTGAACTACTGCACTGGGAGTCAGAGTGCAAGGCGGGGAAATGTATGCAGGCAACAGGGAGTTAAGTAAATAATTTTTTTCTTTTCTTTGTCGATGTGTTTAGTTCTCTTCCTGCCAAGATTCATCTCACTCCGCTATCTTGTGAGAGACACATATGGTGCAGTGAAATTGCCATCCAAGAAAGCATGTCCCAGCCTGTTGAGACATCATCAAATAAGATTAAAGCAAAGTAAAAATAAAAAGATAGAATGATTTTTTTTTTCTTTTTCTTGTACAGAGAACATCTGATGAAAGCGACTAAGGTACTTGAATTGCTTCTAAAGATTTTGCAGCCATTTCTTTACTTTGGATGGTTAAGAAAAAGCCAGGGATAACACGACAATATCTTCTTTTCTTTCTCTAAGTTAGTGGGGGGAAATGTGCTTCATAATAAACCAGATGTATATGAATAAAATACAATATTGCCTTCGGCACTTCTGTTGCAAATAGCACTGAAACATGCTGTAGACAGACTTCAGTCTCTGCTTTTGCTCCTTCTCTCTGGATTCTATAGATGAAAACTTTGTGTGGCGGTGTCAAATAAAACTTATATTTTTTTCATGTTAGTGATTATATCCAGATTCTTTTTACAGCAAAGTATTGCTAATTTCTTGCTTTTTCAGACCCCAGTATAAGAAGGACTGAGTTTCATCTTCACCCAACTGGTGGTCAGATTTCCCACCTCTTGCTGACATTTGGCAGACATGGGATGGGCACGTAACTAACTATGCATCCTAACCCGTACCTCCTGGGCCAGCCTGTGAGGGACAGTGTCTATGACAGTGTGGGCACCCCTATTCTCATCAGTTGTGAAATGATGCTTAATGTCCAATACACCAGGAAATGATAACGTGCCCGCCCTTCACCAGAGTATCCCTGGTTCCTGGCAATACCCAGATAGTGCACTTTATGAATTGCCTAGATTAATATCATAGCCACCTCCAAAAGGCAGGGTATTTTCTACCCAGGTTTCCCCTAAGTGGCAATAATATCAACTTCTTTCCCAGTTCACTTTTAGTTTAAGAACCTGCTCGCTCTGGGCAAATTTATGATGGGGATAGGAAGAGGGGAAACCCACGGGCTACTCCCTTAAGTCTCTTTTCTAGAACATGCAAAGCACTTCTTATTTTTCAGGGGCTTAATTCCCCTTCCCTCCCAGAGTGGGACTTCAGGAAGTACTTTAAATTCGTTAGAGGATGCAGTTCAGAGGTAAACAATACGACACTTCACATCAGAGGTGGGGCCCAAAGCCAGGCTTTGAAATTAAAATAAATTTTTTTAAGTGTCTGGAGAGGAAAGGTGGCAGGCAGTGAAAGACAAGCATGTCCCTTTCTTCATGCAGACACACTGTTCTCTGCAATAGGAAATCAGTCTGTGTTCAGAAGCAGTCTATGCATTTGTTTGCAAACTGTCCTAGGTAAGAAGCCGTAGGTTTACAAGATCTTGTTTCCGATGCGTGGCCTTAATTGGACCTCTGGAAAGCAACAATACATCAGTAGAAGAGATTATCACTGGCCTTAATAAGCTGTTGTTGGCTTTCATAACAGCCACAGCCTAAAACGAGGCACACGGAGCCCAGAGAGGATCTCACCAATTGCCTGGAGCAAGGATTAAAGAAACACCGATCCGAAGGAGAGAAAGAAAGAAGTGGGGGGGGGGGGGGGGAGGGGGGCAGCGTAAGAAACAGGGGCTAATGTAAAATCGTTTCCATATTAACCTTCTTCCCTTCTGACAATGGTCAAGTTCTGATTCAAAATACAAATTATCTCCAATTACTTCAAAAGAGGCAGTCAGAGAGCTGTCATTTAACCTTCACCATCTGTTTGCCTCAAAAGAAAGCTGTACAGCCTGCCACGCTGACCTCAACTTTCCCTCTGAGCTCCGGACGGGCACCAAACACGGGGGCTTATTGTTCTCCAGAGAGAAATCTACTGGGGCTTTACTGGGAGAAAGGGGGGAGGTGGTTAGGAAGGAGCACAGAAAGAAAGGAAAGATGATATTGAGGGATCAGAGGAAGGAATTCTGAGAGGTAACTGAATTCAAACTAGGTTGATGTCTTATGTTGAATGGGTGGCTTTATCCACCCTCCAGGCCCTGCTTGCTGAACATCCTCTGCTGGAAGACCTGATTTAAAACAAGACTAGCTCTAAGAAGGTCTCAGTGAACCGAGACAGATGATGAGTCAAGAATGGGCAGATGAGGAAGGGCCCACAGCGTGGTCAACCCTGAAGCCCGGTCAGCTATAGTGGGAGGTGAACCATTGGGAACACAGATGTGATGGGGCTGCCCAGAAGGCAGAGGGTACCCAGGGAACAAAGGTTTCCTGACACGATCAAAGAAGCAAGACTTGAAGGCAGAGAGAAATGGGGCTTTGGGAAAATAAAAATCTGTTAGTACTGTACTGTCTGATAGACAGTTTGTAGGCTGAACAAAATAAAACAAAACAAACAACAAACCTTACCCACTGTACAAAACCCTCCAAAATCACAGCATTCAGGATGGCCAGGTGGAAACCAAAACCACTGTGGAGGCTCTCAGTGGAAATATAACATGTCAGTCTGTACCAAAGCAATTGTAACTAAGAAAACCAAATTTAACCACCCGAAGTGTTTCTTATCAGGCTTCTCTCCTTTAGGAAACAGATAGATACAGGCATGGAGAACATCCGTCTGAGAAGATGTCCCAGAACAAGGCCAAAGGGACCCGGAGGGAGAAAAGCTTCCAACAGGCCATGGTGAAATAATAGGGTGAAAATTTCTAAATGCCTTAACATTTTATGGGAGAGGTCTAATGTTTCTACCCAGGTACATTATATGATTTCCACTACCTCTGATCTTTACTTTCCATTTTACGGCCCACTGAATAACAGGTTTCTTCAAGAGGGAAAGAAAGAAAACAGACCCCCTATAAATGAGGACAACTTTGCCTCATAAATGGTTTGTGCGTTCAGAGAGCAAAGGCACCTGGAATTTTCTACAGGAAAGTACTTTCAAATACTACCACCACGTGCTGGTAGGGCAATCCCTTCCCTTGTCAAACAGTACTAAAGCTTGAGCTTTTTACCATGACGCCTGGAGTAACTGCCAGGGCCTCTTATTTCTTGTTGCCAAAGCAGATGGGGACAAGTTGATCAAATACAGAAAGCTGTAGTGGCCTCAGTAACGGCATCAGGATGTCAACGGCGGGCGTAGCTGGAGGGACCACTGTGAATGGGGTGAGACTACAGCCACTGAGGGTGGGCTCTCCATTCACAGCCTCCCTCCCAACACACACAGAGCACTCCTTTATTTCCGTTTTCCTCTTCTCCCTTCTCTGCCCCCTTCCCTCCCCGCAACCCATTGCCGAAAGTAAGTCAAGGCCTCCAGTGGCAGGTCACTGCTGATAGACGCTGACTCTAACTGCTGGAAATAGCCCTGTGACACTGGGCCATGATGGAATTACCCTCACTCAGATCTTCTCTTGGGTCTGTGCATCCTTCCAAGATCAACGTACGAGACAGTGGGCCAGAGGCATGAAGGACAAGAAATGCAGACACGCACGCTTGTCTCAGGTCCAGATGCTGCATCTGACCTAAGTAGCTGTGTCTGAGGGGCATCCACCTGCCCCTTCATGCCTCCTTGATGGTCAGTGCAAATGCAGCATGAATGAAGCAAACACAGAATGATAAAGAAACCATGGCAGAACTTCTTGGGACATAAAGGCCTTTTGGCAGATTCTGGCTCTCCCTCTCCTCCACCATCCCCTCCATGGGAAGGGATGCAGGGACAGTGAGAAAACGATTTGGAAGAAGCATCTGGATCTAATTAATTGGCAACTGGAGTGTTTGCAAACTTGTCAGGCCTGAGCCCACGATAAAGTCCTGTGAGCAGGTTTGTGTTCGAGAAGGGAGCTGGCTGTTACATTTCATAAGACAAATATTATCTGTTCCTCTTCCAGGATGCTTGTTATTAAAAGCTGGATTTAATAGAAAAATTAAAAGGGCTTGTTTCATTTGACATTTCATCCACCAAAGACCTGGGGGTTGGCGGGGATGGGATGGAAAATCCAGTGCTATGATGATCCAAAGCTTGTCTGTCAAGTGTTCCCGTTTGCCTTTCCCTTCTTTTCTATTGACTGGTTTTTGCACCACACGTTAAATTTTAAGTCACAGGATGCTGACGATTTCCCAATTACAGAAATCTTTTCACAGCTTATCTCAGGGACCACAGTGAGCAAAAGAGTTTCAGTTTATTATCTCTAGGTAAACACCACACTAAAAAGCAAGATCCCCATCCTTCCCCTGCTCCTACACACAGGTAAGAGAGGAAACAAAAAACAGAACCATTATTACACCCCTCAGTGCTTGGGATGGCTGCAGAGCTCTTTAAAAAAAATCAACACTATTTTATCATAAAGACACTGACAGGGCTGATTTTTTAAATGCTCTCTGGATGCCAAGATTCCCACTGATTTCATGCTTTTTCTCTACATTTATGGCTCTGTAGTTCTATTCTTATGTTACCCATCAAGTCAGTACTTCATAAAGCCTGAATCATCATCACTATAATCTAAATTGCCAGGCGAGTGTTTGGAGTGGGTCCAGGTCAGAATGATAAAATCCCTGTGGAATTCCAAGGTGCTAAGGAGTGGCCCTGGGCAGGGATTCAGAAGGAGTCTCCAAACTCTACTTGGATCAACAGCACATGGTACATACAGATACTACCTGTAATTTAAAAATAAGGTCCCGTAACTGGGAGATAGGGAAGTGATGTGTCTGTGATATGGCCTCTGAAATGTCCCTTGTGTCACTGTTTCTACTTCATGGTTCATCGAGTCAGAGACAGGCCAAGTTCAAACACTCCATGAGATTGGGTGGTGTTCCTCTGCTCCTTGTTTAAACTACAGACACCTTGGAAGGTTTGATTAAACAGGCAAACTAGTATGAAATCATCAGAGAAGATGAATAAACACAATCTGAATCTTTCCCTCATTAAAGTTACCAGATAACATACAGGACATAGTATAGATAGGTAATATAATAAAATATTTAGTATATTTGGTATCAAACATCTTGTAAAAGTATGTCCAAATATGGGACATAGATAAACTAAAATAGTAATTGTTATTTATCTGAAATCCCAATTTATTTCAGTGTTCTGTGTTTCTATTTGCTAAAGCTGACAACCCCATACTGAATTTGAACCAATTAGATTTTTAAAGGCAGAAGACTGGAGTTCTAAAAGTTTTTACTGACAAATAGACTTGAGGCAACATGTTTCACTTTCCATAAATACATAGATGTGAACTATGTAATAAGCTCATTCATTATGAAACATCTGAATTTTAGATTTTTTTTAATTTAAAAAAGCAGTTTTATCACTACATTTTATACACAATTATATAAGTCACCAAAAATAAAAGAACTTTTTAAGTGAAAGGCCTTAGAAAAGATATATAGATAACAAATGTTAAGTCCTTGCATATCACAATTAATTAGCTCAAACCCCTAAAAGTATTTGTTCTTTTAGTTTAGAAATGCTACATCATATTAATATTTTGTCGCAGTCCATATTTACAAACTTAGTGCAAAGGTAACAGAAATCTAAAATTTCTCTTAACCAGGCCAAATGATCACAAATTTGGAATTTATCAAATTCAGAACAATCAGTGATTGCCTTCTTTCCCTTCAGATTAGAGCAAAAATCTCATTACCTGAAGTGGGCTTATTACCGAAAAGAAAACTAAAATACCAAGTTCCAGGGTACTAATTTTAAACAAAAGTTGATTTTAATTGTCCCAGTCTCCCCAGTGTATGTGATCCATCTCTGTGGGTTTTGGGATGACTGAGCTGGTCTGTGTGGGGCTCCTCTAAACCCTGGAGCAGGCTTGCACTTCAACTTTGAGAAATAAAAATGAGGCCCCTGATGTCTCTGGTGTCCCCACCTGTTGCCCTGTTAACTCTGCTTGGGAAGAAAGTGCCCATATGAATGGATGAATGAATATTGAAAAAGTTAATAGAGCCAGATAAAAATCTATAAAATCATGCTTCTGATAAGAGTGGACCTATGAGTAAACATCCAGATGAAACTATGATCACAAATGTCCTCTTTCAAAGATAGTCCAGCGAATTTATCTACTGAAGCAGAATGTTCCAGAAGTGGAGAATCTGTTTTAGATCTGAATGTTTCCTAGGATCTGTCTTAGGAACTTCTCTGTCAAGGTAGCTGCTAAAATATTCTAGGGTAAATGCCGAGCCCAGCAGTTCTGAACTGAAAAGTGCCAGGAAGGGACACATCTCAGAAGAGGCCATGAGAAGCATCTTCCTTATCTCACCAGAAAGGACACAGAAGATGTCCCCCTTTCCAAAGATGGCTTTAAAATGACAATGAGAAGGACAAAAAAACAAACAAAATGATATATACATTTTGGCAAATCCAATGCTTCTATGTTTTTAAAAGCCTTTCTCTGAAACTGGTCCTATTTATTAGTGGTGAAATACAAGCCATGTTATCAAGAATCTTAAGGAAATAGATTGCTGTTAAGTGATACTTCAAAATCCACCCCCTAGCAAAGTTACTGTGCCATTACAGGAAGATAAGCGGAAAATCTTTGCCTCCATTAAAGAAGACCTTTGCCTGAAATACTGTAAACCGCTCAGTAGCAGTTCTAATGCCAGCGATTCAAAATATTGCTGGAAAATTTCAGTTAACCAGCAGTACCCACCATCTTTACAAATAAAGGCAAAAACGAAGACTTGGTTGTTGGAGGGGGTATTAAAGAGGGTGATTAGCCTCTGAATATGCAGTCTTAAAGGTCCAATTTTCATGTGCATGGATGTCACATGTGATAGGGGCTGTGATTGGTTGCTGCCTACCTCTGTGTTGAGTGAAATAGCAATGATCTAAGTATAATATCACCCCTACCCTCCTCTCACCCCACTTTCTGCTGTCCCCGCTCTTGGCCACAGAAAGCAATTGGTTGTCACCAAGAATAGGTCACGTATGCAGGTTATAGTTCTTAGTCCATTTTGTTTTTGAGTCCTGGAATTGTGTTTTTTGGGGGGAGTGAAAAAAAAATTTTTTTTTCTATCCTCAAAGAGCTTATGGTCTAGGTGGGAGGACAAATATCTATGAGACAAATGACATAACACTGTGCCAGATGAAGACCCCTAAATTAAATCCTCAAGTGACTCAAAACATTTCTCTTTATAGTAAAAAACAAGTGAATGAGGTTCTTGAAAGATGGCTTCCATTATAGTCTAAAGCAGGGCATATACTAGAGATAGCTCAAGGGTAAAGTCTAACAGATTACATTTGTAAGCTAGGGCATGGTTTTGTCACTCACTCATGGACAGCAGTAGGGTGAGTCAAGCATGTACTTCCTATCTGGTCACAGGTCTAGAAGACTTTGACCTCTGGGTTCAACCTACCTCCGTCCTGAGTCCATGGGATATTAACCTGGCAATGTGTCATGATCCTGGATCTCACTTTCCATAATACCCCAGCTTCCCTGAACCAAGGGCTTGGTGCCTTCAGGGCTAACTGAACCCAGCCTCCTCTCTGGGCAACAATGCACTTCCCTCCCACAATGGCAACAATAAGCTCACCCTGCACCTTGGTTGGCACAGAGTTCTCTTCCAAGATGGTAGTCCTGCCTCATGTCCACTACTGCCAATCCTTGGTTTCATCCCTTAAATATGGGACTCACTCCCTCTATCCTCAAGTTACATTGAGTGTTTCTCCACTTGAGAATTTCACCATATTTACACTGGATTATAGTTATTGCCATTATCCCAAGTCTCTCTGACTCCTATACTCCATCCTTCCTACCCATCCTGTTCATACTGTTCATGAGGTTCTCGAGGCATGAATACTGGGGTGGTTTGCCATTCCCTTCTCCAGAGTTGGGCCAAAGAATTGACGCTTTCAAATTGTGGTGCTGGAGAAGACTCTAGAGAGTTGCTTGGATTGCGAAGAGATCAAACCAGTCAATCCTAAAGGAAATCAACCCTGAATGTTCATTGGAAGGACTGATGCTGATGCTCTAATACTTTGGCCACCTGATGCAAAAGAGCCAACTTACTGGAAAAGACCCTGATGCTGGAAAAGATTGAGGGCAGGAAGAGAAGGGGGTAACAGAGGATGAAATGGTTGGATTGCATCATTGACTCCATGGACATGAGTTTGAGCAAACTCCGGGAGATAGTGAAGGACAGGCGAGCCTGGTGTGCCTCAGTCCATGGGGTCGCAAAGAACTGGACACGGTGTAACGAATGAATAACAACCACCACCTATCCTGGGTTGTCATCCCTCCAATTAGTTCAAACTCAATACAAACAAGGACATGGATCAGACCCAACATACCCATCTATTATCAGGTCCTCTAGCTAGCCCCTAGCATTAGACCTTGAGTTGGGTACATTTTCTACCTAAGCCCATTCTTAATCCCCATATTTCAGACTCATACTACAGGTGGCTCTATGTGTGGTGGTCAAGCCTGCTCAAGTTTAAGAATTAGACAGTAGTTTCTCCAAAATTCTCTCATGGTATAAAATACCTGTACCTAAGCAATGTATTTAACTTGGGAGTTCTTCTTTGTTCTCTTAGGATAAAACACTGAAATCGATGAGTTTGGGGATATCTCTCAGTTGCTATGCCTTCTGAAGAGTAGGAAAACATCTATTGTTTAACATTTGTACCTGAGACTAATTGTAAGGAGTAGTGAGGGTCACAAAGAGTTTATTCACTTTTACTTTTCACATTGATGACTTCAGGAAGAAAGCTTTAATGAATCCTTCTGGTCCATTTTGTAACATAGGACTCCAAAATTCAAGAGCAGTAGCTTGGACACAAGGTGGTGCTAAGGGGTAAAAAATTAACTGCAGGTCTTTTCCCCAAAGGTTACCTCAAATACTTAAACTTTGCAGGGCACCTAATAATTTCCAGATTATTTTCATACACATTATCGCTCTAAACCTCAGAACTCAGAGAAGGATGAGCTAGCCCCATTTTTTGTAGAAGAGGAAAATAAAGTTTGTCTGGGTTACGTGACTGGTCCAAGGTCACCCAGACCAGTCTAGGTTGTCCTTCCAAGTGTAGGTTTAGTGATCTTCTTTACCTACTGCATAGTTAGTCCCTCTTCTTGTAAACACATTATCCAAGTTGGCCACCATCACTGCCTGCCAAGCTGGGGTGTCCTGAAAGCACAATGCAACTTTAGTACATGTCTAACCTACAGTGCTGCGTCATCGGGAGAGATGGGTACTTGAAGCTGTGTTCTCAGGACTCTGGCCAAATTCTAGGGCATGAGAGTGCCAAAAATTCTTTTTTGGTTCCTGGGAGAAAAGATAAGTTATAGTAATATCTGGATTTATCTCCCCTTGGGTAGAAGACTCTTTGTGGAACCTTCTTGCTCAATCCAGAGACTTGAAAACTCTGGACCAGGGCTAGCCTGAGACTCCAGGGCACCTTTGCTGAAGCAGTCATTTTACTCCCTCCTGATATCAGCTGAAGATATGTTTCAAAATGCCAGAGGGCCGTGGGTACCCTTACATTCTATTAACAAAAACTGTGTACCATACAAGTGAGACCAAGAAGCCTTTGTAGATGGCAGATAAAATTCAGATTTATCTCCTTGTTAGGATTAAAATAGCTCAACTGGGTGCTACATTTCTGGGTGTATGAGTTTCTGGGGCTGCCCTGACATTAACACCAACCTCCTGGCTTAAGACAACAGAAACGTATAGTCTCCAAGTTCTGGAAGCCACAAGTGTTGGCAGCACTGCTTCTTCTGGAGACTTTGAGGGAGAATCCATTCCATGCCCGTCTTTGAGATTCTGGCGGTTCTGGCAATTTTTAACTTTCCTTGAATACCAGACCATCTGACCTGCCTCTTGAGACATTTGTATGCAGGTCAGGAAGCAACAGTTAGAACTGGACATGGAACAACAGACTGGTTCCAAATAGGAAAAGGAGTACGTCAAGGCTGTATATTGTCCCCCTGCTTATTTAACTTCTATGCAGAGCACATCATGAGAAACGCTGGGCTGGAAGAAGCATGAGCTGGAATCAAGATTGCCGGGAGAAATATCAATAACCTCAGATATGCAGATGACACCACCCTTATGGCAGAAAGTGAAGAGGAACTCAAAAGCCTCTTGATGAAAGTGAAAGAGGAGAGTGAAAAAGTTGGCTTAAAGCTCAACATTCAGAAAACGAAGATCATAGCATCCGGTCCCATCACTTCATGGGAAATAGATGGGGTAACAGTGGAAACAGTGTCAGACTTTATTTTTCTGGGCTCCAAAAACACTGCAGATGGTGACTGCAGCCATGAAATTAAAAGACGCTTACTCCTTGGAAGGAAAGTTATGACCAACCTAGATAGCACATTCAAAAGCAGAGACATTACTTTGCCAACAAAGGTTCGTCTGGTCAAGGCTATGGTTTTTCCAGTGGTCATGTATGGATGTGAGAGTTGGACTGTGAAGAAGGCTGAGTGCCGAAGAATTGATGCTTTTGAACTGTGATGTTGGAGAAGACTCTTGAGAGTTCCTTGGACTGCAAGGAGATCCAACCAGTCCATTCTGAAGGAGATCAGCCCTGGGATTTCTTTGGAAGGAATGATGCTAAAGCTGAAACTCCAGTTCTCTGGCCACCTCATGTGAAGAGTTGACTCATTGAAAAAGATTCTGATGGTGGGAGGGATTGGGGGCAAGAGGAGAAGGGGACGACAGAGGATGAGATGGCTGGATGGCATCACTGACACGATGGACGTGAGTCTCAGTGAACTCCGGGAGTTGGTGATGGACAGGGAGGCCTAGCGTGCTGTGATTCATGGAGTTGTGAAGAGTTGGACACGACTGAGCGGCTGATCTGATCTGATCTGATCTGGCTTATGGATTCAACACCCTCTTCTCTACCTCTGTCTTCACACAGCTTTCCCCCTGTGTCTCTCTGTGTGTTATACATTTTTCTTATAAGAACACTAATAACTGGATCCAGCACCCACGCTAAACTGAGGATAACTTCAACTCAAGATCTGTAATGAATTATGTCTGCTAAGATCTTATTTCCAAATAAGGTCACATTTTGAGGTTCTTGGTCATCATGAATTTTGGAGGGACACTGTTCAATCCACTACATTGGGTAATCCATTTCATCCACTCACAAATTTTCTTCCTTTCGACTAATTCTCCATGTTAAGCGGAAGCCCAGAACTTAAGCTGGAGAACCATTAGCCACTATCAATTCTGTTAAGATTTCCTCGTTTATCTTCCCAGCGACACTCGGTAGTGGTTCCTCTACCAGGATAAACCCAGCCAACTTCAGGTGCACTTTCTGTACACAGAGCACCCTATTGGCCAAGGTCAAAGCCCAGGGTCTTCTCTTTCTTCAGATTCCATAGTACGTATTTAACCAGCATGGGGAAATGGAGAATGCCTTTTAATGTTAAGGGGGACACTTAAAAGTTTCACCCATTTGTTTTGTTTCCATTCCAAGACAGGATTTACTTGTATATCTTCTGGCCTAAGCATCGCCTTAATTAAGACATGACTCACATTTTCATTTTCATGGCAACAGGCTGCAACATTAAATACCTTCGAATATTTCAGTAACGAGGCTTGAACAGAGAAAACTCTTTGTTTTAGTGAGAAATGCTAATTGAAGGAATTTTTTCCCCCAAAAGGACACTGACTAAAAACCAATGTACTAAGAAAATGTAGATGATGCCTCCCTCTTATCTGCCATATCTTCAAACAGAAAACAAAACACAATCCCAACCAAACCAACAGTTCTGGCAGGGAAAAAAAAAAAAAAAAAGAGCCTCAACATTTATATTCTCCAACAAAGTGGGTAAGGAAGGAAGAAATGTAAATGCTGCAAACACCATTCAAAGCAGCACAGAAAATAGCCAGTTCAGTTTCTTTCAGCAGCTGGAAGGAAATGTCTCAGCAGCCCCCTCCCTTTAAATTTTTTTAGTTACCAAATTCCTTTATGTTTCTTTTCTTAGAAAAGTGACTTTATAGGTCATTAAACAACTATTAAAAACACAAGTGAGTAAAACCCAAAGCGTGGGCCTTTTTCCTTTGATTTTTTTTTTCCTCCAGTTTTCAGGAAAGGGTTTTTGAGAGTGGGGTATGTTTGTTTGTTAATGTCTTTGTGAGCATTTAAATAGTCTTTCCATTTGTAACATCCCCTAAATAAGGCAACCAGAGGAAGCCTGCCTTGCATTAGCACACCTGCTGGGCCTAAACAGGAACATGTATTTCCCCAAATGGGACACCTCATTTGCCAAACAGGCTCGAACTTAAAATTGCCTGCTTCTTTGGATTGCTACACTCGGTTTTCATCAACTTGTACGTAACTCGATTTTGTACTCTCTCTCTCTCTTCATTCCCGGGTTGGACAGGAAAGGAAAAGGCAAAGAAACCGAGATGGGAAGAAAGATGCAGGTAAGGACAGGTGAGTCCTATCTAACAAGGTCGTCACCAGGCCCAGACAATGTAGCCCTCTCTAGTCACCAGATGGGGCTGGTGTCAGGGTATGAGGTCCCCTTTTCTTGCAAATGTCTTTGGTAGTGAAGTCTATCAAAGGAATCTCAGAACAAATTACATGGTAAATTATTGTCTCAGTTCTAGCCTACTCTCCCTGCCCCACTGTTCGCTCCGACAGCCATGGATGAGCTGCTGGTGAAAGCCTGCCAGATGAGCAGATTACTGGATGTTACGTGCCTCAGGCCGCTCCACTTCACAGCCAAACTTCTCCAGCCCAGGCAGTTCATCCAATTCATATGGGTCACAGGCTGCTTCAATTAATGCCCCTCTAATGATTCAAGTTTGTTAGCTAATGTGGAAGGGTAAGTAGATAGGAGTCAGGCCAGCGACCTGATGCATATCTGTCCTCTCCCACCTTCTATCTCCAATGTTGTACCCCAAGCTGACTTACATAAGAAAAAAGAAAATGGGCTTGGAAAGAATATAGAATTCCTTTCAGAATGAAAGCTTTTATGTCGCTTTCCTATCATTACCAATGCAATTCTGAGTCCTCAGTGGCCTGTGGGTCCTAGGGTAGTGAATAACAATCCCTGATATGAAAATAGAATACAGAAAACAAATTAGCATTTTAAAAATAAAAAGCCTGGCTTTTAATCCTATTAAGATCATGGATGCTTTTTTTTTTTTTAATTTCTCCCCCTCCCCTAAAAACTCTGAAAGAGATACTGATGTTCCATTACCTAAATGCTGAAATCAGCATTTCCTTTGAAAGAAGTTGTTAATATTTGGAAATGGTCGGATTTCCAATCCAAGCTTTGATTGTTATTCTATACTAGCCAGCAAGTGCCAAGGTCACGGGGAGATTCACCTACAGACTGAGCTAAATGAATCCACTCGGCCACAATGCATGTATAATTTAACATTCTCCTCTCGAGTACTTCCATGCATTCCTAAAAAATATTTTATTACAATAACAAATTGGTTTCAAAATCATGCATTATGTATCCTGAAATTAGGTCTGCCAGTGAAACCTGTATATACAAACACGTACACTCCCAGGCAGGGCCAGGAGAACACACAAATGCTGTTGATGCCATAAAGAAGCTTGAGAAGAACCAGTTAATTCCACCAGGAATCCACTGTTGCTTCTCTTATTATCTTAATCTGTATATTTGGAAAGAAAAATAACAAATTGATCATTTGCTGTAAATAGCAGTTAGAAACCAAAGCGCCCATTTTGCTTGTAGAGTCTCCTCTTTCAGAAGGTAAGAGTATGTTATTGGGTGAAGGTATCTGGTGTCCTTAAAACAGGCTTGCCAGGCAATTTTTATAAGCTTTACTTAAAAAACAAATATTCCTTGAATATTTAAAAGTCTTCTTTTCCTGTGATCTGACACTTTGCAAGTAGACATTTTACGGAAACTGGACTTTAACAAAGCTTCTTTGAAACATTAGAAATGAAGATATCAAAAACGTCCTTACAAATTTGTGTTAAGAGATACACTTGCTCGGCTGTAAGCTTTCATCACTGAGTTATCCAAAAAAGTTAACATATTCAGAAAGCTCCTTAGGATTCCCATCACAAATGCAACCCCATATAATGTTTCCCTAATAGATGCTTGCTTCTGCCCTGCAACTTTCATTGGAAGTTAAATACACATTGATTTAGCATCTTTCACAACATAAGTATTGTTTACTCATGTACAGTATGCATGTTTCTTAAGATGCCTATATACGAATCATTCACGTTAAAAGGCTTTTCTGATTCCTTCCATTTTTTCTATTTTAGACACTTATACCATATTGAAAAAAAAAGTTTGCCCTTACAAATGACATTAGTGAATTCTAAGAAAGCAAGATTTCTCCACAAAAAAAGGTGAGTTCCATGATACAGAAAGCATTTGACCTTAAAAATATGAGAAAGAAATTTAGTAGAGTTTTCTCCTTGAAAAGTTTCTTAGGCATGAACTTGATCTCTCTATATTAAAAAAAAATCTAGTTTATTTCAATAGGGGATTTGTTTTTCATTAACTTGCAAGCTAAACGTCATTGGTATGTTTCTATTGGTCTACTAACTTGGTGAATAAAACAACAAAATTCCTAAGAGAACCACTTATAAATCTCTTTAAATTAAAATCAGTCTAATTTTTATTATAAAACCAACATCATGATAGGCTTTGTATTTTTAAGGCAATGCCCAGATCCAAAAAGTTTAATTCCCTGACAAGAGCTTTTAATAAAGACAAATCATGGGTAAAATTAGATGCTGCAATCTTCCCTTCTCAAAAAAGAAAAAAAAAATACAAATACAAATACTATGTTAAGAAACATTTCTCCTTAATTTCATTTCGAAGTAGTGATAGGACTAGACATATAGCTTTTCTATGGTGAAATTATAAGGAATAATTTTCTCTAATCTAATCAGTAAGATCTGAAAATGGGAAATGTTAACAGCCATAATTTCTGATTTCTTTTGTATTGTAATTTAGGCTGACACATTAAAGCTTTGCTTTTCAGGTGAACAATTAAAAAATTGTTGATAGAAATTAAATACTACTGACAATTGAAAATGCATTTTTTTTCTCATTTGCTGCATCTAAAAATACCGCTCCCACCTCCCAATAAAGATAATCTAAGCTAAGATTGTATAAAAGTAAAAATGAATTAAAAAGCTTGGTTCTTTTCTATTAAACAAAAAAGTGATTTATATAAGTAATAAGCAAATTCCAGTGTATGTATATATATGTGTGTGTATATATATATATGTATATATTTGAAAATCCTCTAAAAATGCCTTGGTTGTAATCTGCAGGCTAAATGATTAAACTCTCTCTGGGTTCATTGGCTGCAGAGCTATATCCTTCATTTTAGCTGTGGGCTATTTTAAGCTGAATACAAACTGCTTTTTTACTTGTTATTAAAGGCAGTTCACATGTTCACATCATATACCACCTTGCGTGTATTAGTATACAAGCCAAGGTATGCAATTAAGAAAAGTATTAAAATAACATTAAAAATAGAAAAGTAAAAAGCCTTCAGTAATAATTAAATTTCATTCCCATAACATTACAAGAAACAGTTATTTAGCTAACTTTTCAATACTTATATGAAAATCCTAAGTGATAATTTCATGGCACAAATAAAAATGTATTACAAACTCCTCTTTGGTTTTTGTGACAGGAGTGTTTCAAATTGAGCTTTAGAAGGTGTTCTAATGATCATGGTATGTTTTCATAGTGAATTGTAAACATATAAATTCATAGATGATAAATAAACTCACATATATTCAAAATTACATTAGTAAAAGGAACTAAAATTTGACATTTTTGAAGTCTGTAAATAAAATTACAAATAAGAAGCTCCAAAATTCTAAAGGAGAGTGTCAGAAGTCAATGCTTTCTGATTCATCTTAAGCAGAACAGGAGTTTTAACACAGGTTTCTCTTAACAGCCACCTAAGCAGGATTTGAAGAGAATTTCCTAATGCCACTTAAAAAAAGAAAAGTCGATGGGTTTTGAATGTAAATATTCTTAAAGCAAGTTTTTCCTGAATTGGCAGCTCAGAGAGGTAAACAGATAGCATGTAGATAAGGTAGACACAGTCAACGTTCTTGGGTTGGTCTGAGGCTATTTTATGTAAGAGTGTGCCAGGAATTCCAGTTCTTCAAGAGTCACAGCCCGCATTCAGCTGCCTCCGGTTCTGTCCCTGACCTGGCCATCTGCCAGAGAAAGACACACTTCCAAGGACAAAGTAAGAGCAGTTTCCCCTGCTTCCCAGACCCAACTGCTGTCTTCAGAGAAAAACTCCTAGGAACCTTAAACTTGGCCACTTTTAGCAGGTCAAAGACAGAGAGGGGGAAGGAGAAGATGACATAAAGCTGTCTTGAGCCTCCGCTCTCCGTGGGTCTAATGTTGCTTGGTCCACAGAACAATCGCAACAATAAAATGCAGTGTGTCCTGGGGTCCCCTCTGAAAGAATAAAACTGGAAGCCTGTCTGTCATGCTGAATACTGAACCAGAAGCTTACACCGCAGGGTTCGGTGCCTTGAGCCTGGCTGCATTCATAGGCGAGGCAGACAGATGCACAGCCTTTGACAAAGCCAAGAGATGGGCATTTCAAAAATAAAATCATTTCCCAATTACAGGGAACCCTTCCTCCCTGGACCCCACAGCACTCTATCAACCTAAATTGGAATCCTGTCTACCGAGCTGCCTTCAATGCAGCCACTCCAGTATAAATTGGATCAAATGCTCTCAGATTAATTCCTGGAAACCTATATTCATCTTTGTATATCTTTATTACAAAACTAGCCACAAGACTGGTCTACAATTTTCATTACCAGAACGGCTTTCAGAGCTGGATTATGCCATGGTTTATCCCTCTGTGACCCCAAACCATCTTGTTAGCCCCATTATTGTATATTCATGCAACACACCTGAGCCCAAGATAATAAGAGCGTTATAGTGAATGAGGGAAGGGGTGCATTTTACTGCATTTGATGCACTGCTCTTCTGCAAGAATACTGAACCTACTACAGGTGCCCCCACAATTCCATGCCTCACTCCCATTCTCCTTTTTGGGCTCTAACACCTAAGACCCTCACAACTCTCCCCGGTCTGAAGGGAAATGAAGCTGTGCCTAGACTTCTTGGTGAAGGTAGAACTTCATTTCTAAAATAGAAGTGAGGAGCAGTTGCATTCTTCTTGGGCTGATCTGAGTTATAGAATGGAGACTACACCCGCTGAAGCCACAGCACAGAGAACCCCTGGATCTTCACGGGAAAAGACCAGAATTTTGGCTCCCAAAAGGAGGATGGGACTTTCATATACCCAAAATAGAAGGTGGGAATACACATGGTCAACACTCCTGATTACAGCTATATTTGACTAAAAAATGTTTGTTTCACTGAAGCATTGTTTGCAGAATATAGCCGGCCACTGGCAGGTATCAAATTATGATGATTATTATAATCTATTAGATTATTTTAATATCTATTGATATTATAGATAACCATAATATTTCTAACTATTATGTTAGAATTGAAGGGTTTGTCTTCCATCAGTTTTATTGTTCCTCTCTCTTTCACTCTGTCTATATATAGTGAAAGTAGCTCAGTTGTGTCCGACGCTTTGCGACCCCATGGGCTATACGGTCCATGGAATTCTCCAGGCCAGAATACTGGAGTGGGTAGCCTTTCCCTTCTCCAGGGGATTGTCCCAACCCAGGGATCAAACCCAGGTCTCCCACATTGCAGGCAGATTCTTTACCAGTTGAGCCACAAGGGAAGCCCCTATATATACACATACACAAACACACACATATATAATTATATACAGTTCCCTGTTAGCTCAGATGGTAAACAATCTGCCTGCAATGCGGGAGACCTGGATTCAATCCCTGGGCTGGGACGATCCCCTGAAGAAGGGAATGGCAATCCGTTCCAACATTCTTGCCTGGATAATTCCATAGACAGAGGAACCTGGCAGGCTATAGTCCACCGGATTGCAAAGAGTCAGACACAACTGAGAGACTAACTTGCACTTACAAGACACACACATATGTATGTTTATATACATATATACAATTATACATATGCACTCAGACATACACAAACATATATACATATCAATATATTAATGTAATCATATACACATAAAACCACATATACATTACAGTAGATAATTACATTGTATACCATTTTATATTCACATATACACATGTGGGTGTGCACACATGTGCGCACGCACTTAGCCGTAGCTCTTCAGCCTCTCCGTCTCTCACACAGCTCTACAGTCCTCCCCCGTTGACAGTGCCCACAGTCACTCTCCAACCTGCTCCCTCCCTCTTTCCCTGCTCCCCTTCCCCTTCCTCTTTTCCTTTCTTTCTTTCTTCTTCCCTTTCTTTTGAAATCATGCCAGCTTGGTTCTTAAGACAGGAAGAAGAACTAGAGGAATAATCTATTATTTATATATTCCAGGGAAACTAGAAGACCTCTATTTTCTTATTTCATTCACTCACTATGAGGCTAGAGTACAATGAGACTGACTTCATATGTGGATGCAGAAAAAGAAATAGTCTCACTGTTCTATCGTCATGTGTTGGTTCCTCTTTAAAAAAATCATCTCTTTATTTTTCATTGCTTAGAGAAATAATGTAACCCTTCCTTCAGATAGGTGACCATGCACATTGTTCTTTGGACCTCAGATGCTCTCAGGAAGTGGATCTTAAAGTTACCTGGTTACCAGATCATCCTGGTCTTGCTACTCAAATTAGGGCAGGCACACCATGCACCTGGAAGCCTGCTGGACTCACAGCATCTCAGGCCCCACCCAAGACCTACTGAATCAGAGTCTGCTTTTCAACAAAGGCATTTGCATGCGCTTTAAAGTTCAGAAGCTCTGGCCTTAGAGACTTTTAATTACTGAGTTATGGACCCCAACGTCAGACCCAATAAATCAAGAAACCAGAAATTTATATATTATAAAATTCTGCAGATGAGTGATAACCAGCCAGACTAAAGATCCACTAAATTAAGATTTGACTGTATGTCTTCAAATAGCTACACCAACAAAGGGAAATGGATGTCCACACATAAGAGGTTTTATTTCTGCCATCCTTCTGCCCACTTTCTACAGTTGGGTCTCCGTCTCTTCTGCTTTTGGCATCTCTATGTGAGAGAGTTTTTCATCAAGAGACCAATCCTCTACATAATTTTTCATCTCCTTGATCCACCTCATTCTCTTGCCTCAACCAAGCTAAATAAATCACAAATAATCACCAACTACCCTGGTTCCTCGTGATTTCTCGTTGGTCCCTTAGGAGACTTCTCTCTGCACTTAGTGCATTCACATCTGTCATCTCCCTCAAAGTGCCTCTGAAGACCCACAGCCCCCTAGTGATCTTGCCCACCGCCCAACATTCATTTTCCTTTGCATTTAATTTTAAAGTCACTACTTTGTTATAGACTGATGTTTGTGTCCTCCCCAACCTCCCAGTGTGATGGTATAAGGAGACGGGGCCTTTGGCAGGTAACAAGAATTAGATAAGGTCATGAGGATGGAGCCCTTATGAATGGGATTAGCGCCCTTATAAAACTCACAGCCGAACATGCTTCCCTTCTGCTTGCTGCCTTGTAAGGATACAAAGAGAGATCCCACCAGAATGTGACCCTGCCAGCACTCTGATCTTGGACCTCTCAGCTGTCAGAACTGTGAGAAATACATTTCTGTTGTTTATAAGCCACCCAGTCTCTAGTACTTTGTTATAACAGCATGAGCAGACTTAGCGCTCATTAACACTTTCCTTTAAAAATGTTTCGCATGCAGAAAAATTCTTTTGTAAGAATTTTTAAAACTAAACCCAAGTACATACAATTTTACTTCTTTAAAGATTCCCCCTTTCTGTGCTCCAGGTCATTGTTACTTATTACTGGGTTCTGCCCATCACATAACATATTATGGGTTAACCAATTTTCAGGACCCACCCCCTCTTCATGGTATAAGTGAAAGAAGAAGAAAATATCAAAAACACCCAGGATTACAGCTAATTTGTCCCAAAAGGAACCTAGGGGAAGCAGCATATTCCCAGAAGTACTTAAAACCAGTGGTTCATTCTCAGAAGCCACATCAGGGTTGCCAGCTAAGACCTCAGCAATCTCCCTGCTCTGGGCACATGATGATTTGTGCTCCATTTTATTGTTTCTTCTGTATGCTGATTGGTTTTGATTCATTACCCAATACAGACTCCATGAGAAAAGTTATTTTTCAAGTTAACAGGTGCATGATGAAATTAAAGTTTTGTAAATTTGCAGGTGGGAAAAAAAAATCAACATGGGACCAGTATAAGAGATCTTGATGAAGAGAAATATAAGAGGGCAACATTGAGACTCTCCTTGTTTGAGGATGTGGATATTTGCTACGAACATGGAACGGCTGGCAAGGGGAAATCTGTGCTCCTCCTTCCATCTCTATTGATACCAGTTTCCCCTGGAGCTTTTCTTGTCTTGCCCTTTCTCTGGACCAGGGCCTAACTCTGGTTCTTGTCATATCTCACTCATGCCGTGGGGCTCTCGGGTTCAGTAGGCAGAGAGCTGCGTGACCCAGGGCCATGTAAGTGTCTCTCACTGGAGATGCTGCATGCCATTCAATTCCTCTAAGCCCTGACCAGCTCAGACCCCAATCATTGTGTTTCCTTCCTGTATCCTGGGTAAAATATGGCAGGCTTTACCATGGGAGATGTGTACACAAAACATATTTTCAAGATGAATGGAATCCAACATCATTCTTCCTCCTTGATCCATTTCTCTTTCTCTTCTCCTGTTTTTACCTGATACTTTCTTTGACCATTTCTATCAATTTTTAAAATTCTTAAATGCCCACTGAAATGATCACAACATCCCCTGGGGAAAAAACACACCATAGCCCTATTTTTTTTTTTTTTTTGAAGCTTTGTTAAAAAAAAAAAAATCTCATTTTTAGCAGTGACAGTCAGGACTCTGTAATCTGTACATACAATTTAATCCTTTAAAGAATCAGCAGGGCCCACATCAATCAAGAGCCTTCATCAACTTGTAAAAACAATATTTTGATTCAATCAGATTCAAAGCCCTGAAATTCTCAGCTAATTAATGCAGGGTCACTCAGGGGCTGTGCAATGGTGGCTAGAACAACGGTCAAATATTTACCCTTGGCACACATGTTTGCATCACCCAAGGATCTGAGCGATGGGCAAGAATAGATAATGTACCTACAGCTGCAGCAGGTTTCATCTGGCACTAGTATCTGGATAAATAATTATCACAAAAGGAGAAAAGAAGAGGAATGACTCTTCCATCATCATAGATGCACATAGTGAAGTAAAAGTCTGTTAAAGGTAAGTGGATAGGACCCTCCAATCCCCTGCTGACCATAGGTCCCAGGCAGAGAGATGTTTTTGCACCATCCTTCCTTTAACATTCAAAATAAGTGATGGGTTTAAAATTTGCTTTAACAGCAGATTCAATCAATACATGGGATCTTCTGTTTGGTCTAGATTCCAATATATATGTTTTGGTTTGTACCTTCAGACATTTTGAGACTTCGTGTATTTTGAGGGGAGAAGGGGATGGGAGCATACACAAAATCATATTGTTTATGTGATTTCTAAGGGTTACTTGTTAAGACCTTATGCACACATAAAAACACATGATTTACTTATACGAATGCAGAAAGAGAAATCATCAGGATGCCTCATTACTGATAAAATGTAGTATTTTGGATTTCTTCTCTTAAAACATGGGTGATAGGTAATCAATCTGAAATCAAATCTATGTATTCATTGTATCTTTGGCCCTTATGTTTCTTCTTTCTTTACTTTTGGCATCTCCTCTAAACTTTAAAAATTATTCATGGTTATTCTGGTTGTGACAATTTAATACATAGTTTTGCAACATGTTATTACTGGGAGATACCGACTGACCATATATGGAGTATATGAGATCTCTCTGTGCTATTTCTTGTAACTACATGTCAATCTACAATGAGCAGAAAAGTTTAATTTAAAAACTCATGTGTTGAATTGTTGTAGGATAGTCACGGAATTGGGCATACTTTTTCTTATGCTGGTATTTAAACATTTCCACTCTTGTGCCTGCCCCCTGACCCTCACTTCCCAACCTTCAAAAAACTTCTACAAAGAGCAAAGGGGAGAAAACTGTTGACAGCAGCCTTCTCTTTCCTTAAAATTGAGACACTAGGGGTTATATTTGTGGCTTAAAGTCCTGCTGCTGCTGCTAATTCGCTTCAGTCATGTCTGACTCTGTGCGACCCCATAGACGGCAGCCCATGAGGCTCCCCCATCCCTGGGATTCTCCAGGCAAGAACACTGGAGTGGGTTGCCATTTCCTTCTCCAATGCATGAAAGTGAAAAGTGAAAGTGAAGTCGCTCAGTCGTGTCCGACTCTTAGTGACCCCATGGACTGCAGCCCACCAGGCTCCTCCGTCCATGGGATTTTCCAGGCAAGAGTACTGGAGTGGGGTGCCATTGCCTTCTCCAATGGCACGGTGGTCATTCAGGAATTCCTGGGAATACATGTATAGTCAACTTGCTCATTGCTGAGCTTCTGACTGATGTGAATCACAATATCCATTCTGATTGGTGAGCAATCAGCCTTGATCACTGTGATAGACCAAATGAATGCTGTGGCTTTGCTCAAGCTCAGCATTTCACAAATACAACAAAGCTTGGATTCATAGGATGCTGCCAAGGTTATTTTTTTAAACACTCAAGCTGGTCTACCTGGGGCTACTTGATAAAACATTTGGACTGAATTAAATAGGCACTTCTGTCAGACAACTGATTTGATTGATTTTTTTTCCCACTGTATTAACTGGTTATTTTGATTTTCTATAGACTTTTAAAAGACTTACAGAATCATAGGCTCGTAGAGCTTTAGTGCCAAAAGGGTCCTTGGAGATCACACAGTCTAGGGTTTCCCCCAAAGTTTCATAGGTGTTAAATGAAAAAAAAATCAAGAATAAGAGTATTTTTGTTAAATATATTTGGGAAACACTGAGCTAAAAAGGTTCAATTGTTTGATCAGTTCCTTATGTGTTATGACTCTAAAGGACAAGAATGTAATATGCAGGTTCTTTCAAGCCTACAGTGAACACGGAATCCTTGTTTTTCTTTATTGTCCCAGATCACAATTCCAATTAACAGGTTTTTAAAAGACATGTTGTACTACAAACTGTTTTATAAATAGGAAAATGCACACTCAAATAAGTGACTTGCTTTATTTAAAGTACTTCTTTTGCATGGAGTTAAAAACAGAATCAAGGCCTTTAAATTCCCATTCTAGTCATCTCAGCTAAACCAAAATGTATTTATTTTGCTTTACCTGTTTTTCATTATGTATATTATATACATAGAAAACATATAATTTATATAAAAATATATATACATATATATGTATAACATTCTCTTTGGACAACCTTACAAGGGATTAAATGAAAACTTCCTGTCTTTAGCATTATGAAGTACCAATTATTTCATTAGGGTCTGTAAAAAGTGACTAATTTTATAATTTTTTCGCAATATGTTAGTTGAAATCCTTCTATATAAAATAAGTTTCCTTCTTTAACTGGGACTATGTATTATCCAGAAATACAACCCATATGGGAAAGAAAGGATAAATGCTTACTTATTTCTTTTTATTTGCCAATTTTCAGAGTAAAGAGTTCATACTAACAGTATCCAATTAGTGGTGGTGGTTGTTTTGGGGTTTTTTTCCCTCCCGTCTCTTCTCTCTCCCTATTTTCTCTTTCTCTTCATTTGAGTATCACTAGACTCATTGTGTTTCAACAACTTCATTCCTTATTCTTTTTGATGCTCACAGTGTCCCATTTCTTGCCAATGGGAGCCAAATCATGTCTAGTCTTATGTCCTTTGACACGATACTTTATTTTAATATCTTCTTCAGTTTCTGGCATGATAGCTTGTTATGAACTTATGTATCGGAGTGGAACCAGCCAGCTCTTTAAGAAGCCCTAGCTTCTTTAAGTGGAGAATGATACTTAGAAACCATAATTTGGACACTATGAATGTTCATTACTTTTGGGTTACCATGACTTTTAGGCCTGTTAAGTGAACAGGTCTAAGAAATACCCATCTAGCCTTTTAAGGAAAAATGTTCTCAGCAGGAAGTTCTTAAAAAATAGCCGGACTATTGGCCTTCTCCAAGTATTTTCTTTTTTTTTTTAACTTTTTATTTCATATTGGAGTGTAACTGATTAACAATGTTAGGATAGTTTCAGGTGGACAGCAAAAGGACTCAGCCACACATATTCTAAGCATTTTCCAGAGAAGGGAATTGTATAATTTGGGTATAAGCCTATCAATATTCAGAATAAAGTAATGGCATTAATGAGTGGTTCATGGAATAAAGTAATTCCTTCTAAAGCCCTAACTACATTAACATTTCAACTACAGCGAGAACCAAGCTTAATAAGGAGTATAGTTCTGACTCCTCTATTCACATTTGAATTAGACTTGTTATTTGCAGGAACAAAAAAGATGCTCATAAATGGACCCTTGTTACATTCAAATATGTCCTAGAGATTAAGCTTGACATGTTTAAGTATAAGAAGCAATTTTTTTAAGTATTATAATTAAATAGTAATTAATTTTATTACAATAATTGTAAAGGGTTTATGTTTGCATTACCATATATATCACTGCTGCTGCTGCTAAGTTGCTTCAGTCGTGTCCGACTCTGTGCGACCCCATAGATGGCAGCCCACCAGGCTCCCCCATCCCTTGGATTCTCCAGGCAAGAACACTGGAGTGGGTTGCCATTTCCTTCTCCAATGCATGAGAGTGAAAAGTGAAAGTGAAGTCGCTTAGTCGTGTCTGACTCTTTGCGACCCCATGGACTGCAGCCTACCAGGTTTTTCTGTCCATGGGATTCTCCAGGCAAGAATACTGGAGTGGGTTGCCATTGCCTTCTTCATACATATCACTAATCGATCATACACAATTTTAAGTGGAAAATTTGTTCCAAGTTTTATGATTGATTATGATCGATACATATCACTAATCGATCATAAAACTTGGAACAAATTTTCCACTTAAAATTGTGTATTGAGTACATACATATACTTCCCCCTCTTTTCAAGTTCCATCTGAAATAACTGAAACACTGTTTTTCAAATGAATAATGGCATGATTATACTATGAGACAAAATATGGATCAAGACAAGGACTAGAAAATGTAGTGAAGAAAGCAAATGGAGTCCAAGCCTGTTGGAGAACTCAGTGTAAGAAAGATCATAGTACAAAATCCTAGAGGCAAAAACATCCTTCACTCTGGAGAAGTTTCAAGACACAAACAGTGCAAAGATTGGGCCATACTGAAATGGGAACACATGAATATGTGTTTTACATTAGCTTTCATGCACCTTCCATGAGGTTGTGTCTAATCTTCATAAATCTAAAGTTATATTGTACTTATTCCTACAAAGCTCGTGTGTCCCAAGTGAACACACATCTCAGTCCTACTTCCAATATTCTTCATAGCTAACATACAGGAAGATAGGAAGTTAGGTCTAAATCTAATGATAACTATTAGTTATCCAGATTCCCCATCTGGACCTAACTCTTGCCTTAGAGTGATATCAGATGACACATAGCAGGAGAGCTTAAGCAGTCATATAAAATCCACATGCTGAGATTTGGGGATTAGTTCCAGGTACTAACCACCTTGTGGAGCTTCAATCACTACTGAACTGCCTTGTTTTATATAAACTGTAGCATTTGCTTAATCCAAATATTAAAGGCTATGTGATTCATTTCTTGTCCTAGTCTTAGGGGGTGGGGGAATTACACCTTCAAGGTCATGGGGAATGCCTACAAACCACAGATTTCCCAGGACAATTTTGACATGGTCTTGAAAATGCTTCTGAAAATCTCAACGTGTACTGACATTATCTGGGCTAATGAAGCCCCTTTCTGTCTCATCTACTGCCATATCTGCATACCCCTTTCCCTACAAAGAGTGAACCTGTAATACCTGTTCCAAATAAAAGTCCTCTCACTTGAATCAAACATATAAAATCTCAATAAAATATAGTGGCTTTAAAAATCTACATCCAACCTTGCAAGAAGAAGAAAACATTCAGATACCAGGAAGAAAGAATGGGCTGAAAGCATCATAAGCACTCAAGCTGTCATGTGAATAGTGTGAGGGGACAAAACCATGTGTTTCAAATTTAGAAATCCAATGAATTGGGACTTAATGGCTGGGTAGAGACAGAAAATAAGATTGTATGCATTGTGTGCTGGGAAGTTATTTCAGTTAATTTGGAATCCTCACAGGGCTCATCATCCATGAAAGCTAGCCTAGTAAAAAATTTTGCCATCTTACCTGAGGAAATAACAATGAAATTTATCTCCACCTGAGATTTGGGTAGGAAAAGCAGTTGTGCTTTTACAGAAAGACTAAATCCCAAGAAATAATGTAGTGCAAAATCGTTTTGGACAGACAAGCTCCAGTCTAGGTGACAAATGCCTCCACTAAAGATGAACTCACAATTCAAATTTACAAAGTATACCATAAAAAAAAAACCTGCCTGACAGGAGAATCAACAAAGCCCATAAAAAAGAATACTTAAACTCTCTAGAACTTCTAATTGAACCTGATAGAGACTGGGACATGAGTATATATAAAAATATTTAAACCACAAAAAAATAATTAAAAATGAGAGGAAAAGAATAACTTGCTATGAAAAGTGAACAGGCAGAATGACAGCAAATTAAATATAACTTTTTGGGAAAAAAAAAATTAGTCACCAAAATCTAAATCTTCAAAGAGCAAGCTAAAGCAGATTGGAAATAGACAAAGGCAGTTAGTGAACTGCCATATATATCTGAAGGACTTATCCAGAGCGCAGTACAGAGAGACAAAAATATGGAAAATGTTATTAAGTTGTTAACATAAATGACATACAGAGGTAGAAGTTCTAACATACATCAAATTAGAGTTCCCAAGAGAAGACAGAATGGGTAGAAGACACATTGGAAATAATGACAGAGAATGTACCATAAGTAATGGAGGTCAGATTCACGGAGGTTACTAAAACCCAAGCAGAAAAAATTACAGTAGATCTGTATCTTGATATATCACAGTAAAATTGTTGAACAGCCAAAACAAAAACAAAAAAGAGAGAGCAAGAAAACATCTGAAAAGCATACAGTTTACCTTCAGAGGAGTAACAGGTGGACAGCTGACTACTGTTCAGAAACAATGAAGGTGAGAAACCCTCAGAATGAAATCTCAATGTATTAAGAGAAAATAACTGAAAATATAGACTTCTACAAATGGTGGGATAATCACTGATGAAGATTTTAATTCATTTCTCTGTTATTGATAAGTGAAATAGAAGGTAATTAAGATAATGAAGATATGAAAAACCCAAAACTAAAATTGATGTAATGAAAATATTATGTTTTACCACATGACATAGTATTAGCTGAGTTAAAAATTACCTGAGATGCACAAAAACTGATACACAGTTTATTTCCTACTGTCTTGTTAGACTTTATTTTATTTAATTTTGTTTAATTCTCTTTGATAATTGGCTGTTTTTGTTATTGGTTATTTTTCCTCCAATGTAAACATTGGAAAAGACCCTGATGCTGGAAAAGATTGAAAGCAGGAGAAGAGGAAGGCAGAGGATGAGATGGTTGAGTGGCCTCACCGACTCAATGGACATGAGTTTGAGCAAGCTCTAGGAGATGGTGAAGGACAGGGAAGCCTGACATGCTGCAGTCCATGGCGTCACAAAGAGTTGGTCACAAAGAGAGTCACAACTGAGTGACTGAACAGCAACAACAAAACATTATGATATTGTCAAAATAATTCTAAATACTTTTTAAATGTATAATTTTAAACAGACACAGTACCATTGAAATAGGTTGCAACAATTTTGCCCTTGGAGATGGCTCTGTTAGAGAGCTATTTGCTGGTGGTTTAGAAATCTTATTTCAGGGATCTGAGTCTCAGAGGCCTTGGGAATATCCAACTCTAGTTTGAAAGGTCAATTCCAAGCCAGGGCAGAAGTGAATTCACAAATCATAATTTGAGATCTATGATAGCTTCTCAACACTTGACTTCTACAGGAAAGGTAAAAAAAAAAAAAATTAGAAAAGTGAATACACCAACTGATGAATAATAAACCAAGACATTTGGAGCTACACCTAACACTGTCTATCACAGAGCCAGTTTTAGAGTGAGTCATTAGCTGTATGATGATTGCAAATAACCTGAACAGTGGTTGGATGTCAGTGAAGCTTCCAAACAAGGACCAAACCCATAACTATATTACAAAATACTACATGTTGTGCTGGAAAGTCATAATTTATTATTCTTTTTAAAACCTGAATTAGGCAGTAGCAGCAGCAACATATAATCAAAAACTAGAACTTATAAACAAAAATATGATCTTAAAGCAATCCACGTTGATTACCAGACACATTCCTAAACTTTGCACACTGACATTCCACCACACTCATCACTAACCGCCACAGCAAAAGTAACTGACTTGGGCTATGACAGCTGGGTGTGCCCAACATTCTCACTAGACTGCTGTCCAATGTGCTACCACCTTTATCAGGATTTGGAGTTCTTCCCAATAAACAAAACTATCCCACTGGATAAGCAGTCACTAGAGGGTTTTAGTAAGTTATACAGTGCTCTTGCCTGGAAAATCCCATGGATGGAGGAGCCTGGTGGGCTGCAGTCCATGGGGTCGCAAAGAGTCTGACACTGCTGAGCAACTTCACTTTGACTTTTCACTTTCATGCACTGGAGAAGGAAATGGCAACCCACTCCAGTATTCTTGCCTGGAGGATCCCAGGGACGGTGGAGCCTGGTGGGCTGCCATCTATGGGGTCGCACAGAGTCGGACACGACTGAAGCAACTTAGCAGCAGCAGCAGCACAGCCTAAAAGTGCCAAATTTTATAAAAATATGGAATGTTCATTTAATACTTCACTCAGAGAAAAACTTCAATGATGATGGTATATATTTTAAATAAAGCATATCTTTTTAAAATGCAGAAGTTTCATTTAGACCTTCAAAAACAGCAATTTCCTGTAGTACAACTTAAATATATAGAACACTGCACCAACCAACTACAGACTAGAATGCACATTCTTTTCAAGGAACATTTTTAAAGATGGGACATATATTCGGTGATGAATGATAAAGCAAATCTCAGCAAATTTCAAAGGATTGAAATGATAAACTATATTATACCACTACAGCAAATGCTGATATGTTCTCTGACCATATGCAGTTTACCTAGAAATCAATAACATAAAAACAACAACTGAAACCCCCATCGGTTCAGAATTTAGAAAACATTTGTAAATAAGAAATCTAATAAGGAAAAAATCATAGTAGAAATGAGCAAATGTTTACAACTGAATAACAATGAAAACACTACAAAAACTAGCTTTCAAGCTTACAGAATGCAGGTAAAACTGTATATAGCAAAAAAGACATCACTTTAAATGTTCACCTTAGAAAGGAAGGAAGGCTAAATATCAATGCAATAGGAATCCATCTTAAGAAATAGAAATGGAAAAACAAAATATACCCAAAAGGCTTAGAAGATTTTTTGATCCAACTACTTGGAAAGAAAGTTATGACCAACCTAGACAGCATATTAAAAAGCAGAGACATTACTTTGCCAACAAAGGTCCATCTAGTCAAGGCTATGGTTTTTCCTATGGTCATGTATGGATGTGAGAGTTGGACTGTGAAGAAAGCTGAGCACCGAAGAATTGATGCTTTTGAACTGTGATGTAAGAGAAGACTCTTGAGAATCCCTTGGACTGCAAGGAGATCCAACCAGTCCATCGTAAAGGAGATCAGTCCTGGGTGTTCATTGGAAGGACTGATGCTAAAGCTGAAACTCCAGTACTTTGGCCACCTCATGCGAAGAACTGACTCATTGGAAAAGACTCTGATGCTGGGAGGGATTGGGGGCAGGAGGAAAAGGGGAAGACAGAGGATGAGATGGCTGGATGGCATCACCGACTCGATGGACATGAATTTCGGTGAACTCCTGGAGTTGGTGATGGACAGGGAGGCCTGGCATGCTGCAATTCATGGAGTCGCAAAGAGTCGGACACGACTGGGTGACTGAACTGAACTGAACCATTGCTTAGGAATACAGGAGTTAGAGGAACATGTTAACCAGTGTCATGGATACACAATCAGCAAAATTTAGACTGCATTCATATATATACACATGTATATATGTATGGCTGAGTTCCTTCACTGTTCACCTGAAATTACCACAACACTATTAACTGACTATACCTCAATACAAAATAAAAAGTTTAAAGTTACAAAAAAAAAAAGGAAACTCTACATGACAAATGACCTGGTTTTTCTTAAACAAACTGCTCAAGGAGGGGAAAGAGGAAGTGAGGATGCAGAGGAAACATATAGAATATAAGAGAGAATAGAATAAACATATAGAATATATATAGGGTCTGGTTCATTAAAAAATTAATTTTTGAAAAAAGAACAAAAATTACTTTTATGATGCAATTTGAGAATTCTGAATCCTGACTGGATATTTAATTAAGAAAATATTAAATTTTTGGATGTGACAGTGGTATCATGTCAACTATTGTGTTATATCATCTATTTTCTTATGTTTTAAGTGAAAAAATAAAGGTAGAAGAAAGCATATATATTATGCTACCATTTACCTAAGAAGGGAAATATAATACATAAGTGAACATATAAATATGTATATATATAAGAACAGAATAAGTAAAAAAAAAATCATAAGTAAAAGGTAATTGCTACCTATAGGGAATGGGGAGTAGAGTAGATAGTAAAGATGTTGTAAATGTTAACTGTGAATATACTCTCTGTTGTGGATTTGACTTTGGAATCTGGTAAAAGTACAAAACATTAAATTTAAAATGCAATCCTTAAACATTGAAGTTAAAATGAAATAGTGTCACTTAACAGAAACCTCTTCTCAAAGAAAAAAACATCATTGTTTTCAAAATACAGTAAGTTGACAATAAATCATGCTGCCCTAAAATCTAAATACTCTAAAATATGTCAAACTGTTTTAAAGCATTTTATCATTGGTGGTAGTGTTGGTATTTTTATTCTGAAACTTCCCTATGCATATCATGGGATAACAAAAATAAGTAACCATATTGGCACAGATTTTCAGCATGGAAGAAAGGATATGCAGATATAAGTTTGATGAAGGTAAGCAAAAACAGGTAGCCCTGAATTTGGATTGGCAGTATCAGTATGAACTCATGATAATAACAATTTTTAAAAATTGTTCTAACATGGTCTCTTGAAAACTTAAAAACCATAACCAACCTGTTATCAACAGGCGGGTCTTACATTGAGACTGTGGTCTCTAATTATTTCCAACTAAGAGGAGCCAGTGCTCCTTGGAAAAATAATTGATTCCCAGTTTGAGTCAGATTCCACAAGATGAACATGGAACACTGTGTCATACCAGTAGCCAGGGTGTCAGTCATGACATAGTCTGTATTGTAAGGACACAGGAACCAATTTAAAGAGTTTCCCACTGGCCACAAATGGGACAATGTGAGCAGCAGCATTAATAATAATCTCAACACATCAAAATACATCAACATATTTAAATCTAGAGTTCATAATAATACTATTGATGACACTGGTCATCATTAGAGTATTCTGGAAAAGCAACTTATTATTTTAAAAACTGGTAAACTAAGGGAAAGAATCATGTCCTTTATTTCTTATATAAACCTTACTTGTAACCAGATATTTGCTGATAAAAAGTTACCTTGCTTTAAGAAATGCTCTGGCTAATAAATAGAAGGTAAATGATAGAATATTGCTATTGTATAACCACTAATGAATCAATGGATCAAAAAAATAACATCAATATCTGTAACATCACAACAAAGAAAATTCAGACATTGCATGTATTCTGATGTAAATGTACTTAACCTCTTAGAGCATTTTTAGAAAAAGAAATCAAGTCATTATCTAATGAAGCCTATGGATCTAACTATTATTTTACTTTGAAATACAGGAACAGGATACATTAAATGACAACAGGAGAATGCAAAGAACAAAATTCAAATTGTGGCTCTATCTATAAGACAAATAATTTGGCTTCTTTAATCAGTGAACTTACACATAAAATAATGTAAAGTCTTAAAATAAAATAAAATTAAAAAAAAAAAACCAAAAAAAAATAATAATAATAATTCAAGTAAAGGTTTTGAGATTCAAAAAAAAAAAAATAACACAAAGCAAAAATTAAGAAGTAAAAGAGAAAGATAAGGTCACTGTAGATTAAAAGGACACTTAAGATAATATCACTGAATGAAATATATTACTATGAATCTGGGCCTTGATTCAAAGAAATGGTAAAGTAAAAAGAGACAATTAGGAAAATAAACACTGACTAGATACTTGATCATATTAAGGACTGCTAATAAGTTTTAGACATGAAAATGTTTTTCTGTCTCTATTTTGCAATGAAGTCCTTAGACCTTACAGGTAAATTCAGATAACTGCAAATGTAAAAATACAAATAGACTTTTCTTTAAATAAATATTTTCTTTAAATAGTGTGTGGGAGGCAGTGGGAAGGATGCAGAGGAAATAAGATATCAAGAACTGACAGTTGCTCAAGCTGGATGATGGCTACATTAAGGTTCATTGTACTATTTCCTGTATTTATATATATATATATATATTTTTTTGAAATTATCCAAAATAAGATGAAAAAAAACCTTTTTTTTTGGAGGTATAAATAAAACACTTTTTAAAAAAACACCTTTCCACATCATTTAGAGATATATATTAAACTGTTTAGGGGGAAATGGCATGCTCTTGGGATTATACCGCAAAAATAATCTAAAGGGCAGGGGAAAAGTGGATGGGGTATAGATGAAACAAGGTTGATCATATATGAATAACTGTTGAAGTTAATGTTGGATACCTGACAGTTCTTTTTACTATTCTATCTAGTTCACACATGCTTGAAATTTTTCACAATAAAAAGCTTTGCTTTTTTTTTTAAGACAAGTATAAAGCAGAACATTTTTTAAAAAGCATTAATAAACAGAACTTGAAAATAAACATGTAGTAGAATGAATAGACAAAAACTCAAATTTTTTTAATTTCTGAAATAATGAGTAAAACTGACAGATCAAGAACAAAATTGAAAATATAAAAATATTCATAATAAAAATGAAGACTGCTTACAGATATATTAGAGATATGAAAAAGAATAACAAGGGGATGTAATGCATAACTTTGCCAACAAAGGTGCATACAGCCAAAGCTATGGTTTTCCCAGTAGTCAAAGCTGTGGTTTTCCCAGTAGTCATGTACGGATATGAGAGCTGCACCATAAAGAAGGCTGAGCGCCGAAGAATTGATGCTTTCAAATTGTGGTGCTGGAGAAGACTCTTGAGAGTCCTTTGGACTGCAAGGAGATCCAACCAGTCAATCCTAAAGGAGATCGACCCTGTATATTCATTGGAAGGACTGATGCTAAAGGTGAAGCTCCAATACCTCCAATACTCTATCTGACGTGAAGAGCTGATTCATTGGAAAAGATCCTGATGCTGGGAAAGACTGAAGGCAGCAGAAGGGGATGAAGAGGATCAGATGGTTGGATGGCATCATTGACTCAATGGACATGAATTTGAGCAAACTCTGGGAAAGAGTGAAGGACAGGAGCCTGGTGAGCTGCAGTTCATGGGGTTGCAGAGTTAGACACAACTTATTAACTGAACAACTACAATGCATAACTTTATATTAATAAATTTGAAAATATAGATAAAACTTAAAAATTCCTAGAAAAATACAACTATTAAAATTGGCTTGAAAAGAAAAGGAAAACCTAAATATCCTCATAAACATTAAAAAAAAAAAAAAAAAAAAACCTGAATCAGTCATCAAAAACCATCCCACAAGTAAAACTTAGTATGTCAATGGCTTTGCTGATGAGTTTTACCAAGTAATTAGGGAACAAATAATTTTAATATAAAAACTATTCTAAAATATGGGAAAAAGGGGAACCATTCCCAATTACTTTGATGAGGCTAGCAAAATGGGATGTCAAACCCTGACAAGGATATTATGAGAAACGAAAATTACATCACTCAAAAAAATAGATGCAAAATTCAACTAAAGTATTATCAAACCAAACCCAGCAATATATAAAAATGATAATATGTCATGCCCAAGTAGGATTTATCCCTGAAATGAAAAGTTTATTTAACATTAGAAAATTAATGACTATAAGTCACTACATTAACAGATTAAAGAGAAAAATGATATGATTTACTCAATAGATGTAAAAAAGAATTTGATGAAATTCAACATCTATTCAATATAAAAACTTTTAGCAAAATAGGAACAGAATTAAATACCCTTTCTCTGATAAAGGGTATTTACCTCTGGCAAACATCTTATTAATGGTGAAATACTGAAAGCCTTCCATTTGAAACTGGGAATAAGAAAGGATGCCCACTGTCACTACTCCTATTCAACATTGTACTAGAGGTTCCAGCTAGTGCAGGAGGAGAAAGAAAAGGCATGATTGGCGAAGCCACAACAAAATTAATCAAATAGATATCATTGTGAAGGTTAAAAAGTGAAAAGGAAATCTAAACAGAATAGTTTAGCAGTGTTATTCTGAATCAATGTACTATAAACAGTTATATTTTATATAATTCAATGAAAAATTATTCAATTACATTTTTACAAAGATACGGTTTATAATAGCATAAAAATATAATGTGCCTAATATTACAGCTAAGCATTTACTAGAATAATTTGAAAAGATCTAAACAAATAAAGAACCATGTCACATTCATAGATGGGAAGGCTCAATAGTGAAAAAAATATCAATTTCCTCCCAGTGGATCTATAGATTCCAGGAGATATCCCAACAAAAACAACTGAATCAGTAATCAAAAATCCTTCCACAAAGAAAACCAAGTGCTTCCCACAAAAGAAAACCAACAGGGGTTTATTAGTAGAAATTTATAGCTGAAAATGATTCCCCAGCAGGAGAAAAATTAGGCAGATCCCTATGTCACACCATATTCAAAAGGATTTCCGGGGGGTATTAGGAAGTGCAGAGTGAAAGGTAAAAGTAGAAGTAAAAGAAGAGAAAAAAAAGTTAAAAACTGCCATGAGGCAGGAGGGAGGTAGGGGAAAGAATTATAAAGCACAAGCATTAATGGGTTTGACAAGGTCAAAATTATGGATGTCTAATAAATAAAAGCTATTTGCAATGTCTAAAACCAATACAGGTTTAACATGAAAAATAAGCAATGAACAAATGAACAGTGAGAAAATAATAGGAAACATGTAAGAAAAAAAAAAAACAGATAAAGGCTATGACTAGGCAATACAAGGAGGAATAAAGCCTGAATGTTTATAAAAGTATGAATATCTTGTTAGTAACAGGTAAATGTATTTGAAAATAACAGTGAAACATCCCATTATACCAGTAAGATTGGCAAACATTAGAAAATGGAATAATACCAAGCTGTAGCAAAGATGGGAACTTTCTACACACTGGTGTTGGGAACATAAATGACAGAGTCCTTGTGAAGAGCTTCCTAGGAGTTCTTACTGGCACTTAGTATCCTTGTACCTTAAGAATAACTCAGCAATTCCATTTCTTGTCAATACCGCAGAGAAGATCTTGCACAGGTCTCCAAGGGAACATGTGTGAGGATGTTTGTCTTAGGGTTGCTTAGACAAGCAAGAGATTTCCTCAGGATGCTTTCATTGCAAGTAATGGAGCTCATTATCTCCCCTTTCCCACACATAAATAACTTCTCCATCAGTGTCCCTTCCTGTCAATAATATCACCATCATCCCTGTTACCCAATCTCTATACTGCTTGCCTATTAATCATCTATCATTTACACCACCACTCTCCTCTTCGAGGTCAGCACATCCCACAGGCCAGACGATGGCCTCCAATGGGCCCCAAGGACTACTTGGCTGCTCAATCCAATAGACACTGTTTAGTTCTTATCTTACTCGACCTCTCATCTACATTCAAAAGAACCAACAATTCCCTTCTTAAAATATTATCCTTTCTTGGGTCCTATGACCCATTCTTTTCTGGTTTTCATCCCACTCTGTTGGCCACATCCCTTGGTCCCCTTTGTCTGCCAATTTCTTCATTATACATGCTCACATGGTTTGGGCTAGGCCCTCTACTATTTCAACTCTACTCACACAAAGTTAAAAGTGAAAGTGAAAGTCACTCAGTCATGTCTGATTCTTTGTGATCCCATGGGCTCTAGCCTGCCAGGCTCCTCTGTCCTTGGGATTCTCCAGGCAAGAATACTGGAGTGGGTAGCTGTTCCCTTCTCCAGGGGATCTTCTAAACCCAGGGATCGAACCCAGGTCTCCCGCATTGCAGGCATATTCTTCACCGTCTGAGACACCAGGGAAGTCCAAGAATACTGGAGTGGGTAGATCATCCCAACCCAGGAATCAAACCAGGGTCTGCTGCATTGCAGGCAGATTCTTTACAAGCTGAGCTACCAGGGAATTTACACTTAATTGCCAGTTAATATGTTGATGACTGTGGCATCGTTATCTGAGCCCAGATATTCTGTTAACACAAATTCATATCTCTTTACTGGATGCTTCCTCCTAAATATCTCCTAAGAGCCTCAAATTCTCTAGTTGAACTCACCATCTCTCTCCCCCACACATACCCCTTCTATTTAGTTCAGTCACTCAGTCATGTCTGACTCTTTGTGACTCCATGGACTGCAGCACACCAGACCTCCCTGTTCATCACCAACTCCCAGAGTTTACTAAAACTCATATCCATTGAGTTGGTGATGTCATCCAACCATCTCATCCTCTGTTGTCCCCTTCTCCTCCCACCTTCAATCTTTCCCAGCATCAGGGTCTTTTCAAATGTGTCAGCCCTTCGCATCAGGTGGCCAAAGTATTGGAGCTTCAGCTTCAGCATCAGTCCTTCCAATGAATATTCAGGACTGATTTCCTTTAGGATGTGGACTGGTTGGATCTCCTTGCAGTCCAAGGGACTCTCAAGAGTCTTCTCCAACACCACAGTTCAAAAGCATCAATTCTTCAGTGCTCAGCTTTCTTTATAGTCCAACTCTCACATCCATACATGACTACAGGAAAAACCATAGCTTTGACTAGATGGACCTTTGTTGGCAAAGTAATGTCTCTGCTGTTTAATATGCTGTCTAGGTTGGTCATAACTTTCCTTCCAAGGAGTAAGTGTCTTTTAACTTCATGGCTGCAGTCATCATCTGCAGTGATTTTGGAGCCCCCCAAAATAAAGTCTTTCACTGTTTCCACTGTTTCCCCATCTATTTGCCATGAAGTGATGGGCCCAAATGTCATGATCTTAGTTTTCTGAATGTTAAGCCAACTTTTCCACTTTCCTCTTTCACTTTCATCAAGAGGCTCTTTAGTTTTTCACTTTCTGCCATAAGGGTGGTATCATCTGCATATCTGAGGTTATTGATATTTCTCTCAGCAATCTTGATTCCAGCTTGTACTTCATCCAGCCCAGGACTTCTCATGATGTGCTCTGCATATAAGTTAAATAAACAGGGTGACAATACACAGCCTTGACGTACTCCTTTCCTGATATGGAAGTAGTCCATTGTTCCATGTCCAGTTCTAACTGTTGCTTCTTGACCTGCACACAGATTTCTCAGGAGGCAGGTCAGGTGGTCTGGTATTCCCATCTTTTTCAGAATTTTCCACAGTTTGTTGTGATCCACACAGTCAAAGGCTTTGGCATAGTCAATGAAGTAGAAGTGCATACCCCTTCAGCTGGCCTCTAACTCCCTGAATCATTCACTAGGTTGTCTATGCCTGAGGGTCATCTGTGGCTCCCTCCTCTTCCTAGACTCTACATTCTATCATTCTGGAGTCCAGTAGATTCTCCCTCCTAAATAGCTCTCTGGTCAGTGTTCTCTCTGTCTCCACTGCTACTGCCCTGAACCTGGCCATCATTTTCTCTCCCATTGACCACCACTTTCTAATCTCTTCCCCACAAAACAACCCTTGCAAGCCTTTCTAAAATGCAGCTCTCGCTATGTCTTTGCCTTCAGGGTGGCGTATAAACTAGCTTCTCTCTCTCTCTCTCTCTCCTGCTTCATTTATGACCTCTCCCCCCACATCTACCCACAGTGTGTTGACCATCCCCACACCAAACTTCCTCCTGTGGGGGACTTCTTGTAGCTTCCCCTAATGGCTTTAGTGTCTAGCCTTCAAACATGTTGCCCACACTCTGAGTGCCCACTTTGCCATCTTTCCTCTCATCTCAGCTGTAACATCAATTGCTTTTAAAAGCTTTCCATGGTAGAATAAATGTTTCTCCCCTATGTACTCATGGCACCCATCATGGCATGCTGCATTCTAATAATACCTAAGTATTATTACATGCCTAATAGTATCTAAGTTCTCTGTCTTCTTTACTGGACAGAAAGCTTTTAGTGTGTAGGAAAGACAACTGCAACTCTCTATCACATTCTCAGATCTATCATACTCCTCAGAGTCCAGTATTCAATAAATATGTGTTGCACAAAAGAAGAAATGAATAAATGCATCCCTTTTACTTCTGCCATATTTACTTAAAACACAAAGCACAATCTATCACTGCTCTTTAAAACAATCAGTGACTCTGCATTGCCTGATGAACAAGGTTCACACACATTAAGCAGGCATTCATGATCGCTGTCATCTTATCCAGGGTACTCTTCTGGATGCCGCTGATTATCATGTGTTCTATTTTCCAGCCAAGCTCAATAATTCATATATGTACGTGCTCCTCTGATTCTCTCCTCCCTGCCTTAGCTCATGTTGTTTCCCAAACTCTCTCCATATATTTTCTCTACATGTCTCAGTCCTACTTACCAGTCAACATCCAACAACCACACCACCTCTTCCATGAAGCCTTTCCTCATCGTGCCCTCTGGAAACTGTCTCCCCTTCCTATAGCTTTCCACAGCATTTTGTCTGTCTATTTCTTATGAGCTTTACCCCTTTGTATCTGTAGAATATGATTTCGTATTTCTCTTTTCCCACTCTGCATGGCAAGCAACTTGAGAGCAGAAAATGAATGTGTTGTGGGTTACATAGTATCCTCCCAAAATTCATGTCCACCCAGAACTTCAGAATATAAACTCTTCTGGAAATAGGGTCTTTGAAGATGTAATTATCTAAGTTAAGATGAGGGCATATTGGCTAAGGGTGGGCACTAGATCCAATGGCTGGTGTCCTGACAGAAAGGCCATGTGAAGACAAAGGCAGAGGTTAGAATGATGTTTCTATAAGGTAAGGATTGCCAGCAACTACCAGGAACCAGAAAATAGACCTGGAACAGATTTTCCCCTAGGGCTTTAAGACAGAGCATGGTCCCAACTGATACCTTTATTTCAGACTTCTAGCCTCCAGAAATGTAAGAGAATAAAGCTGCATTGTTTCAAGTCACCTAGTTTAAGGTAATTTGTTACAATGAGTCTAGGAAATGAATACAATGTATATGTTAGAGTTTAGTAGAACTCTTGAGTGGTAAGCTCAGTAACTGTTACATGAATAAGTGGCTGTTGAGACCTGCATGGCATGACTCTGGGATATATGATCGCTGTTACTGTAGGCATTTGGCATGGTCACTGATGCCAAACTTTTCTTTATGAGGGTGTGCAAAAAGGATGAATTACTTCAAAGGTTTATTAAATATGAGAGAGAGGATCAAGGCTTAAAGGTTGCTTGGGTACCCCTGGCTCAGAAATGGATGTCAGGGTATATGGGGAAAGGCAGGTCGCTAAGAGAGATGCAAGCCTTCTCTGTAGGAACAAGTCACAGGGCACTTCAGGAAGCTAAAGGATGTGCGCATACTTTTGCTTTCTCTGCAGTTTCCTCTGCATCAAAAGCCTTCCTCCGGACAAATTCTTCTGACCAAGATAGGTCAAGCCACATCACCTTTCATCCATGAATCACAGTTCATGTCTGCTCTTTGTCACTGGCCAAGAATAGGATTTAAACTCACAACGGGACACTCGAACACCTTTCTTGGTGATACAGTTCTTAAAATACTGCCTTAAAGAGTGGGTTTCTCCATACCTTCTTAATTCTTACAGAGGATGACACATTTGTTCTCTGTGACCTTTAAAGTCTGATGTCATAGGTACCAATAATATCTTACCTTCTTGGGCACTTGGAAGACTCTCAGCACATGTCAGCTATATCTCCATCAGCCATGCGGGTATCACACAGAGAAAAGTCACAGGCTGAATGTTGGCCACATTCTGGCTGTGAGAAGCCTTTTCCTTTTGTTCACATGGACTTCTTCTGGGATGCAGAATCATGTTACAGTCTAAGAAAAGCTAATTTGAAGCCAAGACCAGCTACATAATTGTCAGGGTCCAGTACAAAATGAAAACGTGGAGCCCTTTGTTCAAAAGCAATTAAAATCTCAAGGCAATTACAGTAGAGCATTAAACCAGGACCAGGGCCCTTCTGAGGAATGGGCCCATGTAACTACATATCTCTCAAGCCCATGAGTCTGAACCTACCTGCAGTGGAAAACCAAACATTTGCATTTCACAAGCAAATCTAACAGCATTTGGATTGTCAACTGCTTTGGATTTTCTCCACGGCTGCTTTCTCCATTAGGACAGGTCATCAAAAAGGATGGCAGCCAATTGAGAACTATTATATAAATGGTTTACATACTGAATAATGAATCCAAGATTAAAATGTCATCAAAAAGAAGGAAACTCCAATCCACAGGTAAATATACTCCCCCTGCCCCACACACACACCTAGTATGATGAGGCTTTTTTTTGGGGGGGGGGACACTAAATAATGGAGCCTCTCTTCAGAGAACAGAATTTTTATCTTGTGAGTTTTTTGAGTCAGTTGAAGTCTGTTGGCTTCTCCTGCTTGGGAAGTTTTATGCTCAGATTTTACTGCAAATTTTAGCTCTTCCCTCCTAGTTTTTTTTCACCCACCCCATCCCCAATGTTACTGAGGCAACTTTGGCAGGGCTGGAGTTGCTGGATAGTGGAGTCCATAAATATATACTGAGCACCTATTTGTGCATGGGATGATCCCAATACTTTGACAGGGAACTCTGAGACCTTCTTTGTATGAGTATAGGATACCTTGCCAATGCATGCCAAGTGGAACACCCTCCAAAGCTGGATAAGACTGTATTAGCCATATACATCTATACATATATATACATATATAATGTATACATAATAATATACATTAGACTAAAAGCCAGAAAGATCTGAAGTGGGCTACTTCTGAAGAAGCAACATCATCTTTGGGAAGAAATCTTGTGAGGCCTCAGAAGAGATGGAACCTGGAATGTGACCCAGAAGGCTGCTGACTTTTTCTTCCCTGATCCAATGTCCCTTTTTCGTGTTCCCATGGCTGCCATGTCTTCTGGCTTAGTGCCTATAGCACAGCCTCTTTTCTAATAGCCCTGAGGATCCTTGATATCGGTACACTTCGCTTGTCCTTGTCAACACACACTTGGCCTCCCAGCCCCATTTTACCCCCGCAAGAGGAGGAGGCACAAAATGAGAATCTGCTCATCGTGGAGCACCAATGCTCTTGAACCACTGGAACTCAGCCTAACTCCAGAAACAGCAAGCTATATTTAACACATACAAAACGTGCCCTGCCCAGAGCTGGTGGTCAATAGCTATTTGAGGAAAACCTCAACACAATGAGTAATAGGCTTTTCTCCAAAAAATGTTTAGTGTTTTACTAAAAATATGTATTTCCATCCTGGTTTTAAGTATTAGAAAAGTCAGTTCATTTCTTGACCCTTAAGCATATGCTCACTAGTGACATTAAAAAAGTTTTCCTGCACACAAGGGTTATTTAACAATTGTTTGGCTCTCTGTTTTGGGATTTCCCTGTAGCTCAGAAGATAAAGAATCTCTGTTTCAATTTATCATGTGTTTATTTCTACTTTCTTTTACTCAATTAGAATAAAATTCATCGAGGTCAGAGAACAGGTTTATGATTTTGTACGACTTGCAAAGTGACCCAATTGAACAGACGTTTTAACAGCTCCTTGCTTTGACCTCTGGTTCTGCAGCGTTTGGGCGCTCTTTCTTTAATTCTGTCACTTCACCACATTTACCCTGCCAGGTATTCCCTGATATATAGAGCATTTGAAAATATATGCTTAATATTTCAAAAAGTGATGCTTTCTTAAAAATAACGTTAAGTGAATGGGAGGCAAGTTAATGAAACAGATGCTTAAGATAACATGCTGTAACACAGAATTAAGACTACTGGAACAAACACGGATGGGTAGTAAAAGCATAAATTGGCCAGGAACAAAACACTCAGAGAGAGGGGAATGGGATTCGGGGCCTGTGACTTCTTATTCTGTCATAAAGAAAAGAAAACCAGGAAAAAATCATGTGGAGCAACTGTGGCAAAATGCTAACTTTTAAAAATCTGGGTGGTGGTTTTGATTATGTAAAATATTTTATTCTAAAACAGTGCTTTAATTGTTTCAATTTGGGAGGCCTCAAAAAGTCTGGTCACAGAGAGAAATCTACCTTTTGCAATGCTCAGTCCACATTTTGGTTATATATTTAAATGTGACAAAACCAGAAGCTTCTAATTTTAAATGAGATGTGAGGAGAATCAAGCCCCTTTTCCTACAGTGGGGACTGACCTAACCTTCAATATATTCTATACCCCAAAAAATCTTTTAGAAGAATTATTTATATTTATTTTAATTTTTCATATAAAACCACAACTTCTATGAATTTCTAATTCTGAATGCTTCCACTTGATTCCCTTTACTCTCCTTGGCAAAATAATTTTAAAATATTATGATCTGAGGGCTTTAAGGTATCATGCAACTCAATTTAAAAAAAGAGAGAGAGAAATGAACACTGTTCCCCCACCCAAATGGGCAAAAGGATGAACTAATGGATAACCCTCAAAGGTAATACAATTGGCTAATAAGCCCATGAGAAAAACAGAATCAAAAAATCAAGATGTTCTTTAAACAATTAAGTTGGCAAAGACTGAAAAGAAATAAATTCTCACCATTTGAAAGTTGATGCAAATGTGCTCTCATAGAGAGCTGAAAAGAATATAAGTTGATACAAGCTTTCTAAAATCTAGAAAAGGGTTATGCCCCTTGAACTAGTAACCCATCTCCAGAAATTCTTCCTAAAAATTCATTGCAACATTAATTACTATAACAAATTAATAAACTAAAGCAAGTTACATGGCTAATACTAGAAGAATGAATACAGAAATTATTATATAATTATGGTATGAATTATAACACCATTGATGTACTCGTTAAAAATGCTCAGGGGGAAAGAATCACATTGCATCATTAATTAAAATAAATAGCAGAACAGAAATCAAATAAAGCAAAATTTCAACATTGTCTAAAATTATACCTCTACACAGAAAATAAAAACTGAGACTAAGTGTTCTGAAATAGTACCTGTGGGTGGCTCTGAGTAGGACTGTAGATTTTTCAGATTTTTTTTTTTTCATATCTTCCAAGTTTTCCATTCTGGGTTACATCTTATAATTCAGAAAAGTAACACACCAAATAAATACTATTTTTAAAAGGAAAAAGAGAAGTCACTATTGCCCCCAAAACATTTACCTAGGTCGAGATTTCAAACCTAATTCACTGGGAACACCAGTGAGATAGTCAGATATGCTTTAGTTTTGCAAGTTGCCTTGTTAAACTTTCCCACGATTACAAGTCTCTGCATTCTCTCGTATTTTGCTAAGCAAGGCAGGAAGTGTTTGACTCATGCCTACTACCATGCCAGTGTTGCCTTCCATATGGAGACAATTTCTAAAATCTATCCGAGGATAGACAGAGGCAGAATATCCATTTCTCACCACAGCATTTCCTATTGCATTTTACATCCAATTCACTTAATGTGTTTATGGATACACCCCTCTCGTATACTGCTGAGCCTGGGGTAACTGCTCTGCCCTCCTGTCTTAGCCCAACAAGGCCACATTCAGTTTTAATGGCTGTTCTGGTTATGCTCTAACTAAAATGATGACTTAGGCCTGAGAATTTCATCTTCAGAATGGCGAATGTGGTCACTGAAACAGCCTAATTTTCAAGATGCTCTTAACATGAAACCCATGTTTCTCTAGCCAACAGTGTCCCTTCTATTGTCTTTATTTTGAAAGAGTCATAGATGCAAAAGAGATGTAAAAAAAAGATGCAAAAGGAACTCGAGAACTAAAGGCAATCACTGAATTACCTTGCCATGGAGAAGGGTAGGGAATTAAACATGATACACATTTTCCCTTACGTTAGGATGTCACAATGCGAGAGAAAACTCTGTCACTGGGGTGCCTAGGTTTGACTGAAACAAATTTTATGCTAGAAATCAGACACTAAAGTTACAGCAGCTAGACCTTTTCTATCTCCACTGCAACCCCATTTCTAATTTTAACCCCAAATCAAGGCAGAGTCCAGGCATAATTGGCATACTTGGGTCTGTCTGAGTGAATTAAATGGTCAAATAATATTAGCCAAATTTTTACACACATAGAAATCCATACCTGGTGTGCCAAATACGTAAAGAAAAAAGAGTTGGTATTTGCTTTACAGACTCAATAATCTAATTGGGGAGGGACTGGTTTGGGTAGGATAGGAAGAAGGCTGGAGAAGATGGTGTAGGGGCTTAGCAAACATTTTCTTGAAGAGCCAGAGAGTAAATATTTTAAGACCAAGAGATAAAATATAGGCTATTAGGTTAAGTACTTATAAAACCATTTAAATGTAATCATTTAAAAATTTAAAAATCATTCTCTCATGGGACCATAAAAGAAAAAATAGGCTACAGGCTGGTCTTGGCCCTTGGGTCTCAGTTTGTGGACCCTCAGCGAGGACAGTAGGTGGAATCCCTGGCTAAGAGCAAGGGACCCACAGCTTCAATTCTTTCCACACAACTTTAATGTGTATAGTTTTTTCTTCAACAAAATGGGAAAAGTACTAGGTATCCTTGATTACCTAACACAGTTGTTTTCGAAGATCCAATGAGGAAATAAATGTGAAGGAACTATGAATCAATTGAAAATTTCTAAATCAACACAAAATGTTATCATTGTGAACACTGCTCATCAGTCACTTCAGTTCAGTCGCCTAGTCGTGTCTGACTCTTTGCGACCCCATGAATCGCAGCACTCCAGGCCTCCCTGCCCATCATATCTCCCGGAGTTCACTCAAACTCACGTCCATCAAGTCGGTGATGCCATCCAGCCATCTCATCCTCTGTCATCCCCTTTTCCTCCTGCCCCCAATCCCTCCCAGCATCAGAGTCTTTTCCAATGAGTCAACTCTTCGCATGAAGTGGCCAAAGTACTGGAGTTTCAGCTTCAGCATCAGTCTTTCCAAAGAACACCCAGGGCTGATCTCCTTTAGAATGGACTGGTTGGATCTCCTTGCAGTCCAAGGGACTCTCAAGAGTCTTCTCCAACACCACAGTTCAAAAGCATCAATTCTTCGGCGCTCAGCTTTCTTCACAGTCCAACTCTCACATCCATACATTACCGCTGGAAAAACCATAGCCTTGACTAGACGGACCCTTGTTGGTAAAGTAATGTCTCTGCTTTTGAATATGCTATCTAGGTTGGTCATAACTTTCCTTCCAAGGAGTAAGCGTCTTTTAATTTCATGGCTGCAATCACCATCTTCAGTGATTTTGGAGCCCAAAAAAAATAAAGTCTGGGAACTTATAACCACGTTCTGTCAAGAAAAATCTGACATTAGTCATCTCAACCAGGAATGACCACAAAGGATTAAAGTGTATGCTGAATACTCAGACCTAAAAAAGGAGAGAAGGGTTTGCTTCATGAAGATGACACTGGGGAAATAGCACTGCAATCCCCACCTACACTGAGGGATAGAGACGGGCACAATGTGTGCAAGTTGGCTTGAAGCATCAGGAAACTTTTTTGCCCATGAACCCTACATATCCCCCCTATATTCCTGTACCCTTTTGCTTCATGCTGGCTTGATGTTCTAACTGAATCTAAAGCAGAAGCTTTCACAAAGCTACGAAACATGACAACACAGTGTATATGGGACTTTCTAAACTGTGCTTGGCCTAATAATACTTGCACATAGTAGGTACTAAATCCATGCATGTAGAATTTAATTCAGCTGACTCTCTTTGCTTTGAAGGAATATTACAAAGACAGGTGGGGTGAGATCACTTATTTCTTCAGTTTCAGAGGTTATTAAAAGGTGGAAAAACAACAATAATAATATTGGTTTTCACTTTAGTGAAACTGAAAACATTTCTTCAAAGCTAAATATTTGTTAATGCTAATATTCCAAAACAGGTGGAAACAAAACTTTTCAAATGAAATATTTGGGGGAGCATTTTCTGTAGTGGAAGTGACATGATATTAACAATTAATTACATGGCAATGACCCTCCAGTAGAGTCATGCCTGATATTGAAAAGGATGTGATACTTGTGTATTTGTCATCTTTGGTCCATTACTGGACATCATTTGGTGCAGTGTTCTTACTTTAAATGCTTCTGGTTCCAGATTTAATATATATTAAAAGTTATTTTGCTAAAAAAACAAGAAACTTAAAAAAAAATGGAGAGTTCAGCCATGAAAACTACACATGAATATACACAGAACTGTGCTTACTGCTAGTATTTCTTCATTATTCTTTCTTATCTCTTACTTTCCATCTTTCATGTATTTTCTCTTTAGCATTTGCTGCTGCTGCTGCTAAGTCACTTCAGTCATGTCCAACTCTGTGCGACCCCATAGACGGCAGCCCACCAGGCTCCCCAATCCCTGGGATTCTCCAGGCAAGAACACTGGAGTGGGTTGCCATTTCCTTCTCCAACGCATGAAAGTGAAAAGTGAAAGTGAAGTCACTCAGTCGCAGATGCCCAAATTTCATAAACTGGGCTTCCCCAGTGGCTCAGTAGTAAAGAATCCACCTGCAATGCAGGAGCCACAGAAGACAAAGGTTCAGTCCCTGGGTTGGGAAGATCCCCTAAAGGAGGGCAAGGCAACTCACTCCAGTATTCTTGCCTGGTGAATCCCCATGGACAGAGAAGCCTGGCAGGCTATGGTCCGTGGGGGTCACAAAGTGTCAGACATGACTGAAGTGACTAAACATACACACATGCAAATTTCATAAAATGCAGGAATAGCCATCTTACTTTCAGCTCTTCATAAACTCTATATCAACCTGAAGTTTTCCACCTCTCTAAATTGGCACAGATCTCTGTGCTTCCAGTCTGGATTTGCACAAGCTGCAACTTTTATTCTGGTAGACGAGGGTATGTAGAATCACTTTGGTAAAATCTCTGACTTAATGCCATCTCAGAAGTGAGAAGACACACAAAGATATCTGATTTGTGCATCATCATCATCCCTCCATCATTTTGATTTCTGCATCATACAATCAATTTATCCATCATAACCACCTACAGAATGTGCGCTTGCAGTGTTTACTCCCCACCTGTGGAAAACAAATGATAGAGACAAATTCAAATATTTGACACTGCCTCCATTTTTTTTAAAATAAAAAGGATCAATTTTAAGCCCTTCATTACTGTCCCAATGAGGAGTAGAAGGGAAACTGAATGTGCTGCCAACAATGAAAAGGCATTTTCCTCTAGAATGCCCTGATTTAAATAGAGAGTATGAGCAGACACAATTGGAAGCATCCACATTCATATTTTTAAATGAAAACTTAAAAAAACAAAAAAATATTCAGATTGTGGATTTTACCCTCAGCCATTGGCAGGTTACTTAAAGGGAAAATCATAGGTAGCCTGATAAGAGGAGGGAGGGAAGGAGACAGGGAGGGAAGGAAGAGGGAAGGGGAAGAGAGGAAAAAGGGTGGGAAAGACAGGGAAGCAAGGAGAGAAAAGGAGGAAGGCAGGAGAGGGGAGAGTTCAGGAACCCTTTAAAGGCGTTACCTACTTCAGAAATGTAAAAAAGATAGGAGTATATACTCACTGAAGAAAACTTTCTAGAGATGCCAGATAAGAATGGCTACACCCAAAAATTCAATTCCAGTCAAGCCAAATCCTAATTTTGTTCTAGCCCACTGTTTTAAAAACGAGAGACACTATTTTTAAATAACTTAGGCTGTGAAAAACCTCAGAGTCTTTACTTCAACCAATTAATCTGAAATGTGTACGTAAGTGTTTAAATTTATAAATATGTATAGACCAAGTGTACGGTAGAGAGTGGGTGGTGGGATGTTCAGGCTCCTGGCTGTTGACAGCCTGGAGCGGAGCATAGGTGGCCAGGGAACCATGTCTGTCATCCCTTACAAGATCCCACCCTACTGCACGAGAGGAAACAAAGGCAGGATTTCGATTTTTCTTAGGGAGAACTGTACTCTGGATTTTTTCCAGAGCCAAAGTACCCATTTTTTAATACCATTAACTTCAGAAGGAAAAAATATTCAGGGAATAATGGGAAATGGTGGGTGGCTGGAAGCGACGGATTCATTTTCACTCTAGAATGAAAATCTGATGCATCCACTCACAGAAGGAGATGATTTCACACCTCCATCATTGTATTTCTTTTCTGGGCACTCTGTCCCCTTTTCTTCACACACATGTGAAAGTAGAGTATGGAGAGGCATGTTTGTTTGGGAGCTATCACTATGTGGAAACGCTGTATGTTTTCTTCCCTGTGTTCATACATTTCTTGCTTGGGAAATGCTTCACTTTGTGAGGATAAAAGCACTCAAAGGCACCTTTCTGTTGTTGTCTACCCATAGGAAAAACAAATGGTCTGTTAACAAAAACAACAGATTGAAAGATTAAACCTGTTAGCACTGGATTAACAAAATTATTTTTCCCATTCTTCTTATGTTACTGAATTTATAACACAATTAAATTAATACAACTATATTAAACAATACTTTGGTCAAGAAACAGGATGATAAATACAATCTCCCAGTTTAAAAAAAAAAAAATCAGACTGGGAGAGACCAAGGGGAATTATAAAATATCTTAGCAGGAAACAAATACAGTTTCTCAACACTAGCTTAGAATTGTATTTATTTGGTTAGAAAAAAAAAATTGGTTTAGATAAGCATATTCTAAATTCAAAGGACTGTTTAAAGCTGGGAGGTTGGGGAGCCCTGTATTTCAGGGCTCAGGATGGACGACTACCCCCACAGGCTCTGACACAGAAAGATTCTGGGACAGCATTTCTTTGGCACCTGATGAAGCCTTTGTCAGCCACTGCCGGAACCTCAACTCAAGCTGAAACAGCTGAAACATCAACTCAGGCTTTCACCCTCGTGCTAGGTCTCATAAATCCAGATTAAACCTTTCTGTTTATTTGCTGGTTTTGTTTTGTTTAGTTTTGAGGAGTCAGGAGGTGGGAGGAAGGTTAGAAAAACTGTTGGTTTTTGAGTGTTTGATTGCTGTCCAAGAGCTTCCGGATGAGCAGGACAGTCATTTCTTCATTCAACAAACTTGCAGGAGGCGTGGGCTCTGCTGGGAGGGTAAGACATAGATGCAGGATTGCTTGGGGAGTCCCTGACTCTGGGGATTTGTAGTCCACCATGAAATGGACCTGACTACAAAATGCTTTTGTCTTGAGCACTGTGGATGTTTTGGGGAAGAATATGCTATTTTCCATCAAATTGTACATGGCAGAACACAATATTCATTAACAATATCTTGCTTTTGATTTATCCATCTTTTCCATACAAATATAAATGCGCACAAAAATATTAAATAAAATAATATTTTTTTAAAAATTAAATACAATTGAACAAGATGAAACCTGAGTTCTGAGACTTAAGGTGAGATTTAGGCAGCCACAAACATACTGGTCTGTGACTGAAAGGTAAAACACCTCCTAAAATTACCAAGTGAAGGTCTGATTAGAAGTTTCTGGCAATTGTATGCAAACAAAGTCAGGGTTCTCAATTATACTTCATTTAAATTGACATTCTAATATTGTATTTTGTTTAATGAGCTTGTATATTCCATTTTTTAACATCTAAAATCAATTTAATAATTTATGGTGGTTTCTGTGTCCTCTACTACACACTTTTATTGTTTTGAAAAAAGGCAAAATATGATCCTGAAAATGTAAATGGTTTTCTTTTTAAATATTTTAAACTCTCCTAGAGAACATGCACTCTCAAATGCATATATATTTGTGTAACTTCTCATGAGGTTATGACAGGTTCTCTATCTTTACATGCCATCTTTGGGCTTTATTATGCACTGTAAGATAATTCTGTTAACAATGCTGAAAGACAGCAATCGTATATAACATGCTTTTTTTTTTCTTTCATTTATAAACCAAGTTGGATTTAGGTTTGTAAATATTTGAAGCAAATAACATTAATCAGAAACTGAGCACAGTGGAGAATTTTTAGAAGCAAAGGCAATTAAAAACTACATATACATAAAAAAAAGTTATTTGGGGAGAAATTCTTACTTAGGCTTTTTGACACTTGCCATGATTTTTTTAAAGGGCAACATGGTGCTTTAAAATTTTAATTTAGTTAAAGAAAACTCAACCCCAAAAAGCTGCTCTATTGCATGGAAACCTCACGAGGCAAGCTTCAGTCCTGAGCAAACAAAAGCAGCTGCATTTATAAACCCTTGAAAAAGGGGTTTATAATGCAAACGCTGCTGTGACCTTAACTCCAGAGGTGCAAACAGGCGGCTGTAATAGGAAAATTATGCATTTAAATAGAATGGGGTTCAAAGAATGTTTCAAGATTTCTATTTGATCATGTTTTGTAGCTTTTCCAGTTTCAAATAATAAATAAATTTATGCAATTGAATGAGAAGGAAGCTTCTATTTCCTCAAAACACTTAAAATGGGTGAATCATATGCCATGTAAACTATATCTCAATAAAGCTGTTTAAAAATAAAACAAAAACATGGATTTCTATCGGTGGGCCAAAAGGAGTTTGAGAGAGTGTGGGGGCATCTTGTCACTGAGCAGTAAGCAAGGACAGCTTGGAGACTAGGGAATTCTAACCGGCTGGCTAACTCACAAAATAGTTCTAGCATTTGGAAATGTGAAGTGAAACAAGCTGCATTCTCAAAGCACAAAAATGCACACTTTAAACATAGAATAACAATTTGCTTTTAATATAACTAAAAAATAACAAATTCATTTTGGAGTTATTTTCTGAAGTTCTTAAATGAAACATAAGAACAGTGCCCTTAAATCTTAAAAAAAGAAAAGACAAAAGAAAGGAAGGAAGAGAGGGAGAGATAAGGAAGTATTGCAAAAGAGAAAATACAAGCATGGCAGTGGACAAGAAAAAAGGAAGGAAAATTTAATAAAATGAATAAAAAAGGAAATAAAGATTTAAAACAGCTGAAGACCAAAGATGAGAGTGTAGTCCCAATGAAATTTCTAATATCTTAATACTCTAAGAAAAAAATAAATTGCCAGAGTAGAGAATTCTCTAAGATAAAAGACTAGTAGAATATCAAAGTAGACTGTTTAACTCTCTTAGAATTTGGAAAACACATGAAAGAGAATATCAGTCTTTATTTATACTACTGAAAATTAAGATCTCATTCAAAAGATTAGTACTGGTATACTGTTATATAGAAAACCAAATCCAAGTTTCAGAAATGCCTGTGAGTCAAAACAGTCTCAGCAGAATCTGCTCTAACTTCATCTTCATTTGGGGAAGATGAGGCTCATACCTAAGGAATTCCATTCCCTACGCTCTGATTCAACCAGGGCTTCCACTCGGAACTTTTCTTAATGTTCAAAAGAGACAGACTATCTGTGTAAAAGAACGATAAAGAGATGCCAGTGCCTTATCGTTTTCACTGACATAAGGAAAATTCATGTTTTTAATTTTTGCTTTTGTTCTTTGGATGTCAGGTAGGATTCTGAAATTCACAATGATCCTGGTGCAGGAGGAAGACAAAGCAGTGTAACTGTTAGGAAAACAGGTGAAAGGCTCTAGAAGCAGGATGGTTATGATTTGCTCTTTTGGGGTCAAAGGTAAGACTTCCTGTGAGAGTAAAGTATTGACAGAAATCGCCCAGGTTAAGGCATGGTAAGACCTGGATCCTCTCTACAAATGACCTTTCAGGGCCACATGGTGTTCCCTGGGGCTCCTGAATGGGCAGGGGTAGTCGCTACTTTGAAATGTTTCACAAAACGCATCTATGGAGATTCTGTGTTCTATGGAACTGGGCATGGTATTCAAGATTGGTGTCTGCATTTGTCCCTCTTGTGAGCAGTTTTGTATAAATAACTCTAGGCCCATGAATCTCCCAGAAAGAGTACAGGACTAAACTGTTGTTGTTGAGGCAGCAGGTAGGGTGTGGCCATAGTACATTAAAGTCTTAATAAAATCAGCCTCGGAGAGTTGAACCCTAACCCTTTTAACACCCTCAGCACACTGCTGTTTTCTATTAGAACTTTTCTTCGGGCCCAAAGATAAGCTATACTATAGGCTTTCATCTGTCTCTGTCTTACAGTGCCTAAAATGAATAAGCAAATTTTCAGGTTTATGTAATATCTTTAGTAATATCTATGTCTGGAAAGACATGCTCTCTGAAGCATGCTTTCTGACAAAAGAAAGGAAGAACATGGAAGAAAAGAGGGACGCTATTCGGCAACACTCCCCTTCAGCACATCTGTGCTGTTCATGGAGCAGCAAACGCCAGGTTGGTAATGAGGCATCTGTCTAGTCAGGACCACATGTGACTGGTCATCCAGCCATTTGAAAAAATAAAAGGCAGGAGTCTACATGCAATATGGAAAGTCAACTCAGATTCCAAATGTCAGCAGCAGACAGACCTCTGGCTCTGAAAAAGATCCTCTTATTTTGAACACACTATTTGTTTTATCGTGTTGGCTTTTTGAAAGATGCAAAATCTTTGGGTCCTCCTTTTCTGTCTCTTTTTTTCTTTGAGTAAAAGCTTAAAATAAAAAATAGAAAGATTCTACAGGTAACTTACATCTAAGAGAAAAGCTAACACTGAGAAGGCATGCACATTTTCACTTTTATTGCTTTCTCAGGAAAGATCTTAAAAGATCTTATTTCCTAGCTCTTTTTGCTTCAATCTGGAACCTTGACTCTACAGCCCTGCCTCACCTATGTGAATGGGAAGAGAGACTGCTGTGTTTTAACAATGAAAATCACTTTGAGAAGGATAGTATTTTCCTTTCAGTGTGATCTTCTCTTCACATAAACCTAACTAAATAATTTATTCAAGGGGGCAGAGTTATTTAAAAACAAAAACAAAAAAACCTGCCACAACTCAGGGCACAGTTTGGGAGCTGAATCTAGAGGAAGGGCAGAGGAAGGGAAGGGGTGGTGAAAGAAATGTCAGTCTCGAGACCACTGCTCAAGAGGCACCAGGACAAAGTGGCCCAGGATGATGCCTGTGATAGGGCTTGGTCAGACACCAGGAGAAGGAATTCTGGCTTATGAAAGGAAGGAGGACAGGAAAGACACAGGTCTGTGGAAGGATTCTGCCCAAAAAGACACATCTCTGAACCCCAAACATAAACCGATCCCCTGCAACATCAGTACCTGTGTCAACAGGGCTGGTAACAGAGGATGGAAATTGCCTTCGAATCTATAAACCAGCAAAAGTCCTTCTATAAAAGATTTGGGATCCAGCCATCTGTCTTTGGATCCAAGACAATGGATAATAACGTGGCTAGCAGCTAACAGTTACATGCCATTTACAGGGTTCCTCCATATCACCAACTGAATTGAGTTTAGAAGAGATAACTAAAACATGGTGTTAAAAATCTAAATATTCAACAGATGATTCACATCATCTCAGAGCCAAATCTAGGATCTCTGCTGCGTTTGCAAAAGACAAGATTTGATGCTGCTTGGATTGAGCACGAGGAGTACAGAAACAGAACTTGGACTGACACTTGCAGAAACACCTTCTGAGCATGTAGATACAAATACAAGACGCAGCAGAACAAATTGTAGCTGTTCACTCCAGCTACAGTTGTACAATCTACAGGCTACGTGGTACCTCTGCAATGCATTTTTAAACTAGCAAAATTTGAAGCTTAAAGCGAGCTGCAGGAAAAGATATGTGTGATTTCATACCAGGATAGTTCAGGGAAGACATAAAAGCTACATGAAATTTTAAATGCAATTATTTCAGATTGGAATATTTGGGTTGGAAGGTCTGGAGGGGCTGTTTTTGATAAGACAGGCTCACTTGACGAGAGCTGCCGCCACTCTGGGGCTCTCTGTTGTCAACTGAAGATGAAAGGCCATCAGAAAGAATTAACTTCAACTTTTAAACAGTTTGAAAATGTCAGAGAGGTCAGGGAAGATATGTCTCTATATGGTATATTTACCTGATGAGCTTTTGGGTTACAATGTGTTTTCACTTTCCATTCAAGTTAGTCTAAACTCATGGTAATTGATCATAGGCTAATTACAGCTGACAAGGAAACACTATGATTGGCTGAGGTCTGTGTCAATCAAGCTGTTCCGGGTGTAGGCAGAGCATACTAGATCTTCTAATAGCAGTAATTGGCAACTATGGAAAGCCCGGCTAAGTCTCCTTTCCTATTTCCCATAGCCATTTATTTGGTTTCCAGTTACACGGAAGCCAATTTAAAAGCTTTTATACCTCATACCTCACTAGTAGACCTATTGTTCCTATGTTCTCCTGGGGAAGCTCAGTAGCCAATGCAAAATTCAATACACACACACAATACATCTCAACACTAAATGTAAATATTGGTTTGTTTAAAAAAAAATGAGAGAGAGAGAAAAAGAGAAGAAAACTTGTATGCTATGCATTATGATCACCTTAGTAAATTCTTCTGACACATCTGATTTAATATCATCAGGAAGTTTAGTTTCATTTTAAATAACATGAGACCTGAAGGTGATTTTGCATTTCTAACGCGCATTCCTCCTTCTAAAGAGGAAAGTGATAAGTTAAAGCAAGTTCTCAAGTACCATTGTAGCAAGCTAATTCCCTTTTTCCACATGCGATTCAGAGAGAAAGGTCAAGTCGGCTGTCACTTCTCTCTAACTGACGCTCAGAGTCTGTGTGCACAGAGCATGATGTATATAAAAGAAGCCAAGCACTCGGCCATTTTCTGCGTCAACTGCATTCATCGCAAACCCTCCATCTTGAGCCGAAATGAAAGATTAGGTACAGATGAGTTTGTAAACAGCAAGTGTGCAGAGAAGTTCTTTCTGCTCAAAACCAAACACCTCTTCCTCCAACATTCTGAAATGTAAGTTACCCTTGCCACTGGGAGGAGGGGGCCTCTACTCTCAGCAGTAATTTATATGAAGGGCTGTTCATAATGTGGGAATCTAGCCGCTGACCACTCGGGCAGCTGACTCCTCATCAAGCGCTGACAGTGAAGCGAGGAAAACAGCAAAGGGCAAAGAAAAGGCACTGAGTATTGAAGACAAACACAAGACATGAATCCTAGCAGAAGTTGCTAAGATACACATGGGGGACTGTGCAGGTAGATGCGGTAAAGACACACATACAGATAATCATTCATATTCCAAATAAATCATGCTTGATCACTTTTTAGAGGACACAAAAAATTAAAAACATGTGAAAAGCAATGCCGAGAGAACTGGCCATCTAGTTCAATGCTTTTAACCAAGAAGATAAATTTGTACCATTTACTTAACAGAAATTTATATATGAGATGGAGATGCCTGAAAAATTCTTTACGAAATTTTCTAGAAAAATAGATACAATCATCTGAGCTATTATTAGTCAAATGTATTGTCTTTGTTAGAACTGTTTTTGCAAGACAAAATCACTGAAGAAACCTCATTAATAGGAAATCAACTTATAAAACAAGGTACCATAGGGAGGACTCTAAAAATGTTACCCTGCTTAGAAACAAACAAACAGAAAGAAGTCTCAGTTCAAATCATTAGGACTGACAGGCTTTCTGAGTAGGAGAATGACAGTGCCTTCCTTCAGTTACCCACATGCTCTCCCTTCCATTCATACAGGCTCACATGGGTGTCTTAAATAATGTCCTTGTCATTTCTCCTTGCCTCCCGAGGTGGTACTGCCTGTGAACTTCTCCTGGCTGTGCACATTGGCCTATGAAGCAATTGAACCACTTCTTTCTAAGTCATTAACTAACGTTCAGGTACTGTCAGATCCCTCATAACGCAATATCCATGCAACCACAGGGTCTCCTTTTGCCTGGCAAATGAATGTGTTACGACTGGACACTAGCAGTGCTATGTCTGGTGTCTAGACTTCAGTCGATAATGATCGTCATTAGAGTAGCACTCCCCACTTAGGGCAGTTCCTCAGAGCTGAGTTATCTGAGAACCTTAGAATGTTAGAAGCAAGATCACCATCACTGTCCACTGGTTCTCTTAAATGCCTACTGGCAATTCCCTACCCAATTAAATCCTACAACACCCTAGGATTAGAAAATTCTATCAAGTCACAAACTCAAAGATAGAGACAATACTGGGGGGATCTTCTACTGTGAGTCTGGTACACCGCCAGTTTCTTTATACTTCTAATTTTTTCAAAATCATAAGCTTATAGAGAATTATTATCATTCCACATTTATAGATGGTGATACTGAGGCTCAGAGAACTTCAGCAACTCATCCCAAGTTCCACAGCTCATAATGAGAAAGTCCATAATCAAAAGTGGGTCTCTTTCTTTTCACGGGGGGTTAAGGAACCAAGAAGCACTTTTTAAAGATACATGTAGATTTCAAACCATGAAGAGATGACTGCAATTCAAACTCTCTCATTTTATATCTGAAACACAAAGTAACATAAAGTCCTCTTTATGGAAACAGTTTTGAATTTTTAAAAGGGCAAAGTGGATCTGCTAAATCTCTGAAGGTGAAGCAGGACCCCAAATTAAGTTTTGTTCCAAAGATGCCAGGCAGACCCACTGTATCTTTGGTGCCCTCAATAGTTCAGAAGATGGCATTTTCTGAACCAGAATAATGGACCAGGATGTGCCTCTAGGCATGAGACTGATGGGACTATGACCTGTCACAGCTGACTACCATGGATAAGTTAGAGGATGCTTATGGGGGACAAAAAGAAAAGAAGAGCATATTTTAAATCACCATTGTCCTAGTCTATGCAGACACTGTTCAATATCATCTCAATGGATATTTAGTATGAAAAGCTAAGAAAAATTCAACATCTAACTTCTCTATGAGAGGGTTCAAAATAAGGACATCTTCAAAATTCCACCCAAAGCTATACAAATACTAATAAAAATGAGCAGCATGGGGAAAATAAAACTATAGGTCTGTAAAGCTCTTGGCCTTTCTATCACTAGTTTTGCTTTCTCAAACTTAGTGTTCTTTTAATGGCTCCTGATGAATGCCCCACAGTTTATAGAGTTCTTCATTTCCATTTTCAAATCCATTTCCACTTATTTCTTATCCCAGCCTCAGCTGCAAAATGCAGGCTATCTCCACCTCCTGCCTCTCCTGTCCCTTGCCAGAAATGTGCTATGCCATTTTCTGCTGACCAAACCCAACTCCCACCCACAAAACTGTCACTGGTTACCACATTCTATCTCTCTGAGCATCAGCAATAGTCTCTATTTCACATCTCAGTTTTTAAACCAGTGCTGCTCTATCAACTTTGGTTGTTTCTCTGACTACATGTAGGATCCTGGGTATATTTTTTCCTCCAAAATACCTAGCACACTAGTAGGCTTTGATAAGTACTTAATACTTATCCACCTGATTAATTTAGCCCACAGACTGCATTTGAAATATTAGAGCTACAACTGCGTTCAATGGGTAGGGGACACCCAGGATAGTGGCAGGGGCAGAAGAATATTCTGTTTTGGTTGCATCCTAAGAACAAAAGCATAAGTGTAACAGCATACACCTGTTTCTCAGGTTGAGATTTATAAGTGGAAGCATTGATTTCAAATGTCAAAGAAACATAAATATTGCTCTTAGGGCAATAAATGCAAAACAAAACTGAAAGGCTTTGATGACATTTCCACTGGGTGGCTGTCACTCATCAATCCCAACCTTTTTAACAAAATTTTTGTTCGGTTTAAAGCAATCATGAAGCTTCACAAGCCATCAGGGGTGGAGCTGCAGGAGATGTTAGCAACGACATCTCAACAGTTAGGACAGGTGAACAATTTCTAAACATTTTCTCTGAATAAAGAGTCTCTGGTTTGAAAGAAGATGAACACAAAACACTTTACTACTAGGGTTGATGTAGTTTGGGATGGAACATACAGGTTTGCCCAGCTTTCTGCATGATTACCTTTCCTTCCCAAGTTCATCACTGGTCCCTTTCCCCTCAGTGAAGGCAATGCTTTAGGGACCAAAGTTAGATGACTTTCATCTTTAATTGTTCTTTATTCAAATTTGGACAATATAGTCAAAGACTACTATTCAAGAGATACTAAAATTGGCTAAAGAATTAAAAGTAAACATTTCAAAACAGCTCAGCATTCAGAATTAGTTAGATGGCTAGAAGGTAGTTGAACAGAGAAGAAATTAACTGGACTGTGAGTGAGGTACAAGTCAGTAGGAATCCTGGGTGGACTATTAGATGTCCTTAAGACAATGTTTATATTGCCCTGTCCTTTGGTCTCCTCTTGGGGAAAATGAGGATCACAGTATCTGTCCTGTAGGGTAGTTGTGATACTAAATGTGTTTACGAATTTCAGTTGTTTGGCACCAAGGACAATGATTAAGTAAGGAGGGGAAACTGAGAAGCCAGAAAGGAAATTCTATAATATGCTCATGGTCCACAGGTCTCTGCCATTTTGTCCTGAGTCATCACCCCTTATATCTCTTTCAGGAGCACTGACCTTTTATTATCTCCTTCCTGTGACATTAGCCACTGTTCTTCCCCATTTAGACTTGCCAAACTGCCAAATTTCCAGGTCTTAACAGAGCACTGCTGGATAAAACAAATATTTCATTAACGATCTGTTCCCAGGTGCTACAAATGTTCCACCTGAAATGAAAGTAGAAATTCATATGGTCTTCCCCTCCAGCAGTCTCATTCTCCGGCAAAATAGAGGTTTAATTAAGGTCAAACCTCCCAAGCCATAGCAGAGGATGAATTTAGGTCAGTTGAAACAGTTATTCTAGTTAATTTGATCTAAATGGTTGTGTTTTGGGGGGAGGGAAGGAAAGGCTTTTAGAAAAGGGAGGCTCCTGAATAGTAGAAAATGGGGAAGAACAGCAATAGTCAAAAGTTGAGTCATATAGAGTTGCATATTCTTAAGAAAATAATTCCTAAGAATTTAGCATATATATAAAATACATACTAGAATTTAGTATATATAGTGCATGTATACACACACACATACACACACATATCTGTGCAATTCTCAACTCCAAGTTAAGTATCTACAATAACAAATTACTTGCGTATTTTTGGTAAGACCACAACACAGAGGGTCTGGACTGACTTGAGACCCCAGGATCTTAAACTAAAAATGAACTATTCTGCTAAAAAATTAAGACTCTTAAAGAAAAAATAATATATAAACCAGAGAACCAAACATAATATAGGAGAAAGTTTAAATGTCATCAGAGCGTTGGTAAGTTCTAATGAAGAATTCTACATCAAAGGGAAAATGGAGAGATGAATGTACACGCCCACCCCCTATCCCGAGGACTTACAGGCTTCCCTGGTGGCTCAGAGGGTAAAAAATCCACCTGCAATGCAGGAGACCTGTGTTCGATCCCTGGGTTGGGAAGATCCCTTGGAGGAGGGCCTGGAAATCTACTCCAGTATTCTTGCCTGGAGAATCCCCATGGACAGCAGAGCCTCATGGGCTACAGTCCATGGGGTCACAAAGAGTCAGACATGACTGAGTGACTAAGCACACATCACTGGGACTTACATTCTTGCTTATTATTCTTCATTTTCACTTTGTTTCTGCTTCAAACTTAGGTCAACCACACGCTCACTTGTCTTATGCATTCCCTCAACAGGACTCCACAGTTTGAGACAAAACTTTGGTTCTATTCCTCACACATGTTGCTTCTGCTTACCAGAACTCTGTTCATAAACTGGGATGCCAAGAAAAATAACATCCTTCTTTAGAACAGATCCTGGTTTTGTGGGGTCTGAAACTTAAAGAATTTACAGACTTCTCTGGATGAAAGGAATATGGAATAAGCTTCTGATGCTAATATTTACTTAAAATGAGGAAATAAATCACAACAAAGAATTGGCTCTCATCAATCAGATCCCTCTTTTCTGAGATTTTCCCCTGATGACACCTGGCTCCCTGCCACCCTGCCATCCCAGAACCCTCCACAGCTCCCAGCAGTTCCCAGGACACTAAAGGCACCTCTCCAACGAGGGACCTCAGAGCTGCAGGCTCATTCGTATTATTGTAAATCCTTTCTGCACTAATTCCCCTAAAATAACACAAGAATGTGACCATCTATCCCCATTTTGCTGTCAGTCCTTGGCAGACATACTTTACACCTGAAGAGAACATCCATTGTTCATGCTCAGGTACCTGGTGATGATTTGGGTTGTTTCCTCCCTATTCAAAAAGTGAAACAATAGATTATGGAACAAGTTGCCTAATTGCAAAACTCAGAAGGGTGCATTATATTTTTAAAGTACAACATATTTTTCCATCTAATTCAAAACTGTGAATGTTAAACTTAGACTTTTCCCAGCTTCTGTTAGTGACAGACAGGGCTCCCCAAGGGGTGGCTGCCTTCAAAGACAGGTAAATGAGGGCCCATATAAAACAGCCAAGTATTGATGTTGTAGTAAAATTCCAGAAAAATACATTGGCAGACAAGTAAATTTGTCACTAATAATTTAATGTAATTTCCCTAAAATGGAGGTAATAGGTACTCAGGGAATACACCTCCAGGGTTTACATCAAATGTGCATGTGGAAAATCATGAAATAATATTTTTTTAAAAATGTAGATGCTTTGTCTGACATGTTGGTTTATGAGGAAAATTATTCTTCCAAAATGAAAATGGGGAGGGGAAACTCCCCAAAGCATGTGTCCTTTCGCTCCCAAATCTTCCCTGGTGGTGGCAGTTGAGAAGCAGTCACTGACTGGAAGCTGCAAACATTTGTTTGCATTTTATTTCCCCCTTAAAATGATGTACTACAATTACCAAATATTAATGAACCAATCATGTTGCAAATAGTATTTCCTGTGTCACTCTGAGTTATAGAATCTAATATTGGGCTCATTTGAAACATTCCAAAGTTGCATATTTTTTTCCCCTTTGCAAAGTGACAGCTCAAATTGTGTTTAGTTGCATCCGTCCAACCATGAGCAAATCAAGTATAAAAATTTCATTTTGTCTAAGTGTTAATGCAATTTTTTTAAGCTCATATCCTGGGATGGCTCACTTTGCACTATGCTGGATGATATTAGATGCTGCTTAAACACTATTATCAATTATATTACATGGTGCCAGGAAATTTTAAAATAGCACTTGTTTGGGACTCAAGTCATGAAGTTCCAAGGAAGGAAAAATACAAAGCAGGAAAAAAAAATCTTTAGCTTTTGCAAATGCTCCAATGTTTATGCTTTATATTACAAATAGGCTGATTTCCAGCTATAAATCTGAATTTCATTGCCGTTATTGCGAGCTTAATATGAAAAAAGACCTGCAGTTCACTGAGGCAATAAGGAGAGATGCGGCTGTCATAAGCCTAGCTGCTGGATGGAGCAACCAGAGACCTAAGTCAGGGGCAGGAGGGAGGCGAGGGAAAGGCGACAAGAGAGAAAAGCAGCCCTCGGGTAGAGCCATCAAAATTATGAATTAATATAAAAGTCAAAATTATAGAACGTCCATCATTTTTCTATAGAATATTGACAGGGTGAAATGAATTCAGCAGATAATAAAGAATCTATCCCCCCAGAAAAAAAAAAAAAAAAAGAGGGAAGAAAGAAAGCAAGCAGTCAAATATGCCAGCTTCAGAAGCACGTTTCATCAAATGTGTGCGCTTAACACAACTGCCAGGGAAAAGCCTGATCCAATTTTGTAGGAGGTCAGCGTCAGAAGTCCCCGGCTGTTAATGTGCCTTGGCTCTTCCTGATTTCTTACTCCATGTAGTGAGGCCAAATGCTGCCTCCTGCTCAAAGACATTTCTTCTTTCCCAGATCCAATCTCACACACATTTACATGCAAAGGACAGGTGTGACTGTCGTAAAGAATGCTAATGGAGAAAGTTGCCAAATAATGTCAACTGTGGCCCCATTTTCAGGGCCCAGAGCATGGAAGAATTTCATCTCTCCTATTACCACATTTCCAGTGGCTGTTCTACAGTCTGGCACACACAAAAAGTGATTTTTATTTTAGGCATCTGAGAAAAATATATTTGGATTCTGAAGCTATTTAAATATAGTATGTATGTGGAGCTATGAAAGACATGCGTCATGCTTTTATTTACTTAACTCAGCCACAGCTAGATCTGTACCGTTTGGTTTTGTGAATCAGGCATGGAAGATCTGCTAAACTTTTTAGACTGCTGTAGTCTGTACAAAGCTGGCCATGATTTCTGCTAATTCAGAATAAAAACAGATTCACCAATGGGAAGCCCTCCATCTCACAGTAAGATTACAGCTCACACCTGCCTAGTTCAATGTGTTCAATTTAATGACGTTTAAGTATAATGGCCGGAGAAGGCAATGGCACCCACTCCAATACTCTTGCCTGGAAAATCCATGGACGGAGGAGCCTGGTAGGCTGTAGTCCATGGGGTCGCTAAGAGTTGGACACGACTGAGCGACTTCACTTTCACTTTTCACTTTCATGCATTGGAGAAGGAAATGGCAACCCACTCCAGTGTTCTTGCCTGGAGAATCCCAGGGACGGGGGAGCCTGGTGGGCTGCCGTCTATGGGATCGCACAGAGTTGGACACGACTGAAGTGACTTAGCAAGTATAATAGCGTCAACCTGAATTCTTCTTCAAGTTCAGGATTCTGGGTGCCTTTCCTGATTGAGGATCCATGAGAGGATTAATTAAGCCCTAATACTCCAAAGCATCCATTGCATGTAATAAATTAACCTCTTACCTCTGCACCTAGAATGTACTACTCATCTCCCAATTCTGGGAGATTGGGAAAACAGTCTCTCAAATCATTTTCTGTAGTGTTTTTTGTTTTTTTTTTTTTTGGTGGTTCAGATGAGGAACCTGTTTAAAAACTGCTGTAGGCTTTGCTACTCAAAGTACAGTCTGCAGGTCAGTGGCATTCACATCACTTAGGGAGCTTGTTCAAATGTAGATTCCAATTTAGGTGCAGGCTGGGACCTGGGACTCTGCATTTCTAACAAGACCCCAAGTGATGCTGGTGGTCCTGGAATGACTGACTAGTAAGGCTCTAAAAGTTCTCCCTTCTTCATGAAACAGATCCTTAAATGACATGCATATGAGAATAAATAATGTATTTGACATGTCATGTAACAAATTTGTTGGTTTCCACTTTGAGCTGGACAGGGATGGCTGTATAGCTCCTACATCTGGGATGGAAACGGGTGAATTGGACTCATCAGCCAAAGCAAGGCCATAAAAGAAAATGCCATGACCTTGGTTTCCTTGAACCATCTGTACCCTTAAACATAAGACTTCTATCTTTAAATGCACATTGACATCGAGAATTTGTACCCTTATCTTCTAATCTAAGACCAGGATACATATTTCAATTTACAAATATATTTATATGAAAAATCTTACAAAGATGTGAAAATTAAATTATGTTTTGACATAATTCATTTGATGAATGGCTTTCAGTAAAAAAAAAAAAAAAAAAAATTAAGTGACACGCAGTAAGAACCACTTAAAAAATCTAGACTATGTGATCACCAATGAATGGTCTACTGCTCTTTGCTGCCAGTACTCTTTCTCTCTGGGATGTCATCCCTCTCTCCCCCCACAAACATTCTCTTCTTACCTTTAATTTCCATCTTAGGCCTTCCATCTGCCTGGAAGACTTGGCAGCTCTTCTGTCCTTCATTGACTTTACACTCCTCTAAACCATGGTGACATACATGTTTGGGACGCTTCACTTTTACATGATAATGTTACTTTGTTTTTTTTCCCAGTTGTTTCACCTAACTTGTACAATCTCCCTCAACATACAACCCAAAGAATATTTATTTAGGAACTATTTTGTGCCAGGCTCTATGTCTGTTGTAGAGGATCAAGGGATAAAGGAGAACTTTATTCTCTACTTCTGATGCAGCCATACATATCTTTGTTCCCTATGTCAAAAAATTCATCATATTATAAAGACAGAGAAGAAAACAAAAATAATATACTGTTATGATTGAAAATGGGCTTCCTCAGTGGTTCAGCAGGTAAAGAATCCACCGGCAATGCAGGAGACTCAGGAGACACTGGTTCGATCCCTGGGTTGGGAAGATCCCCTGGAGGAGGAAATGGCAACCCACTCCAGTATTCTTGCCTGGAAAATTCTATGGACAGAGGAGACTGGTGGGTTACAGTCCATGGGGTCACAAAGAGTCAGATAAGACTAAGCACATGACCCATGATTAAAACACGGAAGCATATTCATAGTTTTGAAGGAAATCATGGATTTTGTCAAGTGTGAAGAACATTAAGCAGAAGAGATTTCTCCAAAGGGTATGGCAAAACATATACAAAGACACAGATGCAGGCAATAGCAAGGTGAACACAGAGGCTCCTAGTAAAGTCGTGTTAGTCACTAAATAGAGTCAAACTCTTTGCGACCCCGTGGACTGAAGCCCGCCAGGCTCCTCTGTCCATGGGATTCTCCAGGCAAGAATACTGGAGTGGGTTGCCCTTTCTTTCTTCAGGGGATCTTCCCCACCCAGGGATCGAACCCAGGCCTCCCACATTATAGGCAGATTCTTTACCATCTGAGCTACAGGGAAGCAGGGGCTTCTAACAGTATATATTTGCTAGAATTTGAAGATGGACAGAAGGAAGAAAAAACAAAAAGAAAAGCCCTTATCATGAGTCTTACATAAAAGCTAAGGAAAGGTGTAACTAGCTGTGTATTTCAGCAAGATTCAATCTACTGATAAAGTAGATTATCAGTAGGAGAGGAGAGCATCATAGACTCCTTAGCATCTTTTTCAAGTCAGAAAGTTTGAGGCACAGAGGCACAGACAAGTCACCTTACTGATCAGCTTGTTGAGAAAAACCTGACTTCTCATTTGTATGACTTAAAGCGCCTTCGTTTTTTGTTTTTGTGTTTTTTTTTTTTTAATTTTGTTTTGTTTTGTTTGGCCACGCTGCATGACCTGTGGGCTCTCAGTTCCCAGACCAGGAACTGAACCTGGAAACTGCAGTGAAAGTGTCGAGTCCTAACCACTGGACCACCAGAGAATTCCCAAAGCTCATTTGAATGAAGAATCGTGCATAAACTTCAGATGTGTGTTTTTCAACCATTTGTTCCTAATAATGATCATGCCTGGGAAAGAGTTGACATACTTTAAGAAAACAGCTGTTAGTGGGAGGATGTTGAAAGGTGGTAGAAGAAGCAGGATAAGCTAAGGGGCTAGTGTGAGGTGTCTCCTGAATTATGGATTTCTTGAGGTGACAAATTTTATCTTGTTGCTTGCAGTATCCAGCATCTAGTACATTATCTAGAAATGAGTAATATCCCTTTAAATTATTCTACTTAAAAACTATCCACAATGTCTATCTCCAACCCATTACTTCTTTTATCACATTTCTGGGAATAAGGAAAGCAATTTATAAATTTTCTTCATTAACAAATATATCACTGTGTTATAATCTTTTAAAAAAATCAATGTTACTCCAGTTTCTCCCCCCAATTATATTTTCAAAATTCTTCTCTCAAACAACCATTTAAAAATTAGATGATTTCTGGGGCTCAAATTTATTATGGATCTATTCTTTTAGAGAAAAAGCAACCATTTGTGAAGTATCCTAATTTTTCAGGCTTAGAAAAACAGTCTGCTGAAAAGGGCTCTAGCCCAAATGAGCTTCTATTTGATCCTAAACAAAATTATTTCACCAGAAAACAAGGAGTCCTGGGAGATGGGAGGAGAGTTGTACCATGTGAATCCTCAGAAGCTGAATTTTCTCGATTCTAGAAACCTTCTTGTGCTCCTTACAGTACCAAGTTCTATGCCTGCACTGCTCATAGCACTCAACAAATTTACATTTGATTTCACTAAATTTATAGCTTCAGAGAGCATTGTGTCTATTTAATTGTTCTGAATCACACTGGCGAATTATGCATTTCTCCTTGTTTGGCCAGTTTTCCTATTTCAGGTGCATTTCTATCTCTTAAATAACCTACATTTTTAAATGAAAAGCAGTAAGCCTTTACAACCAAATCTCTTTGAATGCACTCCCAGCCCTGGCTGAGCCATGTAGGTCCTGTGCCCACCTCCAGGGGCCTTGTGAGGACCCAGCCCCGGAAGATATACGAATGTCCGCGTACCAAGTAAGCTCTTGGAAAGAAGGGGTGTGTGGCTGTATTAATCCTGATCCAGGAGGACAATGAATCTACAATGTACATACAGCCCCATACCTGCTGTCATACACTGTAATAAACCCCCGCCGGTTTTCCCGTGACAAAGTTGATCCCAAAGGATAGAGAGCAGTGATGGGAAACATAAATCTGCACCAACAGCCAGCCGTTCCCCCCACACCAGCGCGCCGCATGTGTGTGTGTGTGCGCGCAAACAGGGCCGCCGGTACGTAAATACTGCGAGCGGCACAATCCATCTCCTGCTGCACGTTCTGTTTCCATACATGCTCTGTATGCGGCCTGGAATTTCATACAGTATTCAGAAGGGTTGAGATTGACCAGCCTTTGTTCAGAGTAAGGAAGCAGGTGGGGGGAGGTGGTCTGACTTTAGCAGATTCAGAGATTTTATTTTCCTTCTTTCTTAGGGGGGAAAAAAACCCAGCTTCTTAAAATTGCATTGCTGGTGTTTATGATTCATATTACAAGCAGGGCAACCTCTACACCCGAATTGAAATTTCATTTATGATACTGTGGACTTAATATGAATAAAGGCCTCCTGTTTTCCAAAGCACCAAAGAAAGATGCACCTGCCACAGGACCAATCACGGGAGGGGATGAGAAGATGGAGGCTGGGTGAGGATAATAAAAGATAAAAGCAAACTCAAATGCCGTAAATTGAGATGAAGAGAAAAAGAAATGAAAAGGAAAAGAAAAAAAAAAGCAAAAAAAAAAAAAAAAACAAAACCAGCAAAAACATTGTGTGTCCATCTTCCAAGCACAATTGATGGATAGAAAGAGATGAATTTAAAGTATACTTAAATTACTGCCACTTTCCTCTTTCAGTTTGGAAATCCTACTAGTTAGAAATAGGATCAGGATAACTCAAAAGGAACGGGCATCAGGACAGTTTGCATACTAAATTCGAGGCATGCTGGGTGGTTTGAACAGATAGTTGCTTTCAACTGCACAAGAAAGAGGTAATGGAGAGAATGGTACAGGTTTAAGCAGGCTCTTGATGTAAATGAAAATAAAAACTTTTATATCTTTGTAGCATTTGGCTAATGAGTCACTAAAACCATCCCCAGCACATCCATCATTTCTATTGCAGAGACTCAACCGCTCTCTCGCTCTAATTGGTCTAGACAGGTGTCATGGTATTTCAGCACAGTGAAAAAAAATCCAGAGGTTTTCTTCAGTGAGACTGAAAGGTAGACACTTTGGAAAATGTTAGTCTAATTTCAACCTTCTTTGAAACAGTTTACATTTAGCAAGAAAATCAAGACAAGTGAAAGCCTCCAGATTTAATTCCGCCTCCAGATTTAATTCCACCTCCAAAAAGTCCTTTGTGTGGCCAAAAGGGAAGCTGGAAATTAATTTTATTGTGTGAAGGGGGTGATCTTTCTCTCAGAAGGAAAAGGTTTCATCTGGGGTCCTCGCATCTGTATTGTTTTTCTATAGCAAACTAAATTAAATACACAGTGCATCAAACATCAGCTTCACCTTGCCTTAAAGGGACTGAAGACAGCTTCTCATATCAAATGATTTTAGGTGCTGCTCAGTATTGCTCAGGGTACTGGGTTCCACCAAACTCCGTACTTTTGAATGGAAAAGGAGACAGACAGCAAATTGGGGAAAGACCAGATCTAACTAATGGACCTGCCACCAGATTTTGACCAGAAGCAACCACTCATGAATGGTGTTTTAAAGTCATACTTCAACCAAGTCATGACATAAGTGAACACCAGCCCAGAAATAGAAAGTTCAGCTGGTGCCTCGCTGTTAACTCATAAACTCACAGAGGAATAATCCAGAACAGTCTCAGTTAAGAAAAGAATGACAGGCTCAACTTAACTCCCTAGCTGTAATCAGGAGGAATTGCAATCTTGGTGCCATTTAAATATATTTTTAAAAACCTAATTTCTTTGGAAGAAGAAGGTGGCTATTCAAAAAAAAAAAAAAAACCTATAGAGAGGTGACTTGAGTTTCTCCTTCTGTCTTCCTTTGTTTGTTTTAACCTGCATTCACATCCTAGTATCAATTCACTAGGCTTTTCTAACAACACTGAGGTAGCACGTCCTGGTGTCAGAGTTTTCCTTGAGAGTAAGTTTCCACATGGAGCAGTGGTAAGGAATCAGAGAAGATGATTTCTGAGATGGGTGAAATGAGGCATAACCATTCAGAGTTGTGGAGGATGCCAAAGAAAAACCTGGAGTTGGGTCTTAAGTCAGGTGTGAATTTTTGGTGTGAATTTCACCAACCTCCGTGAATATTTAAAATGCAAAAGTTTTCTGAAACCAACATGGCCCACAAATACTAAATGTTAGCTAGGGATATTAATTCATCCTCTGGATATGTTAAAAATTCATAATTTTTTTAACAACTCAGGATGTAGCATTCAGACTTTCAGAGTTCTGGCAGGGGTGGCTGGGAATGCTATAAAGCCAAGGAAATTCCAGCTTCAAACCAGTTGGTTGTTTAACTTAAAACATGTAATCTCTATGTATCTGTCATCTATTTCATTTATCGTTTAGCTAGAGATCATTTCTCTCTATCTACATATAAATCACAAATCTATGTACAGAATTGGGGTTAGATAATTCAATAAGTTGCCGCTGGGTTGGAAAAAGCATGCTGTTAATTTTTTGTGTGTGTTTACATTTTGTATTTTTATCTCTAAATGGAAATATGGCTTATTTCAAATGAAGCAAATAAGCCATTTTTATAATACTTGAAGTTATTTAAGACAAATACAAAGGAGATAAGAGGAGGTAGAGAGAAAGAAAATGCTTCAGGATAGATTCCAAAAGGGTCATAAAATGTTTTCACTAAGGTAGTGCATGTAAAATATGAATATGATGGTCATTTCTTTATTTAACAAACATGTTCTAGCAATTTCTGCATTCCTAAAGTTCTAACTCCACTGGGTGTGGAGTTAGAGAAAAAGATTAAAAAATGGTTCTTGCCTTTAAAGTATTCACATTTGATTGAAAGAGAAGAATATACACAGGCATTCTTGCCCCCATCAACACCTAAAAATTAGACACACAGGCAGATTCCTCTCTTTAGAAAACTATACAAAAGAGATTAGTAGAAAATCATATGCTAGGTGGACTTTGGACACAGAAAGATATTATGAGCATTAAAGTAATGGTTGAAGTTAACAAAAAGATTGGTAACTTTGTTGTATTTTAATTCCTATGTTTCAAAGATATTTTAAAATAAATGTAAATAAAATATCTTCTACAAATATGTCTAAAAGTTGTTTCTTTAATATATAAAAGATGTAGAAATTGACAAGGAAAAACCAAAGGCCAATTTTAAAAGGGACAGACAGAGGAACAATAAGTAACCATGAAAATGTAATTAAATCAACATTGCAAAATTGTTCTGTCATATATCACATTAGTAAATGTTTAAGAAAGGGCTAGTGTAAAACCAGAAGCAAAGGCTAGTATAGTAACAGTATGGAGATGCATTCAAGAATGATAAAACCACACTTAGGAAGCGCTTTTGAAAGAAAGTGAGGCAAATGAGATGGGGACGTCACAGCTATTTGTAACTTTGATTTCTTTTATTGGTAGTGGGTACATAGGTTTGTTTACATTATTCCCGATAATTTTTTCCCCTATACCTGAAGCAGTTATTTAACAAAGGGAAAAAGACACATAATATTTCTCTATACATCAATACTGGTGGCTGTCACAGCACCATGGATTGACCTGGCCTTTCTTCAAAGCATTGGCAACATGCATCAAGGGCCTTAAAAAATGGCTTTTGACTCTATGACTTCATTACTAAGAATCTACCTTTGGAAAAAAGCCAGGGTAAAACAATGGATTAAGGGTAGTCATGTTTATCAAAGAATTATTTCTAATAGTAAAATATTTTTAAATAGCTTTAAAGGTACAATAAAAGAGGAATAGTAAAGTAATTATAATACATATCTACAAGAGGATATTATGAAGTGGTCAAAATACTATTGACATTTTTTATAATAGAAATGGTCAAAATAGGATGTTACATGATCAAACCAGGATACAAAGATCTATCTATGTAAATATACATGTACATACATATGTATATGTGTACACACACTATATGGCGTCAGTAGTTTAAAAAGAAATGTACATGTTACACAAAACTGGGAAATTATCATGCTGCATCAGTGAACTAAAATCAAACACTATTATTTTCTTCTCTCTGAACATGACTAATTCTATTCCTTTCCCTCAGAGATGTTTTTACCTCAAAATGACTCATATTCATATGAAGAGTTGGCTGAAATTTAAGAAGTCAGTCTTCAGTCATTTTGTACTAAGAAAACAATACAGTCATGGAGAAGGTAACTCAGATGTTCACTATATTTATATATATATTTAATTATAAAACTTATAATTTCACTAACACTCATATTTAAGTATTAATAGCTTAATATTTAAAATAAACATGGGTATCTTTTTCTGGATTTTTTTTTTACAGCTATGATTTTTACAAACAGAGATAGATCATTCATAACATTTTGCATGTATGTATCTTACAAGCAAGCTGGGCACACAGATTTCTTGAGGACAGCAAACATGAACGGGGCCGGTGCCACCCACTCTTTGAATATCACTGGGTGAGTTTCCTGGAAGAAACAAGCCCCTCTGAGACGCTGAAGGCAGCACTGCGTGACCAAGAAGGCAGAAAAGAAGAAACAGGAGAAGGGCACTTTCTCCTTTCTAAAGTCTGGGAACTTTTATTTCAGGTTTTAAGGTATGTTTAGTGATCTTATTAAAGATTAGTGTAACCATAAAAGTAATCATTTGAGGTAATGGGTGAAGACGGAAGAGTTGGAAGAGAAAACTTCAATTTGCAAACTATGATTTATTCCTGTGTAATCTTGTCAAATTTTCCTCACTAAAAAGAAATTTTGGCAAAGGTCTTGATGTGGTACAATTATAAACAGAATGAAAGGGACATCCAAGAAATAGGTATATATTGTACTCCAGAAAGTACTACCTAATTCACTGATAAGCCATCTTTCCAGAAGCCAGTAGAACCCACCAAATGTGTGAACTGTTCAACAAATACTCATCTTTCTGCCAGAGGTGGAGGGAGGTGCATGCTACTTAGTTGTTCAGCCCAGAAAGTTGTCTTTTCCCACACAGTACCCACCCCCGCCCCCCACACACATACCAATACAAGTATGACCCAGTGTTCTATTACACTGGTGTACAGGGAACTGATGTCCTAGGCTTGTGATGAGCTTGTAATGGTAGGTTGAAATTGAAAGGCTTTTTACCTGTATCTCAAAAGAACAGACACTCATTTCCTGCCTTCTTTCTCATTTCCAAAGCGACCCTCTCACTCTATGACCTGGATAGTCTCCTACTGACCACTGACCATCCTAACACTCCCATGACTTACATCCACCAACCACCCCCTTTCCTTTTTATTCAATTTTTTTTCCTTCAGTCAACATGTTTATCTCCTCCTTTGACTTTTTTTCCTGCTGAAGTTACCAGTCTATTTTCTCTACCATCAAACTACTTTAAATAGTTGCTTATATTGGCTTCTCCATTTTGTGGATATGTATTCTTCAGTTTAGTCATTCAGGCGTGTCTGACTTTGCGACTCCATGGGCTGCAGCATGCCAGGCCTCCCTGTCCATCACCAACTCCCACAGTTTACCCAAACTCATGTCCATGGAGTTGGTGATGCCATCCAGCCATCTCATCCTCTGTCATCCCCTTCTCCTCCTGCCCTCAATCTTTCCCAGCATCAGGGTCTTTTCAAATGAATCAGCTCGTCGCATCAGGTGGCCAAAGTATTGGAGTTTCAGCTTCAACATCAGTCCCTCCAATGAACACCCAGGACCGATCTCGTTTAGAGTAGACTGGTTGGATCTCCTTGCAGTCCAAGGGACTCTCAAAGAGTCTTCTCCAACACCATAGTTCAAAAGCATCAATTCTTCAGCCCTCAGCTTTCTTTACAGTCCAACTCTCACATCCATACATGACTACTGGAAAAACCATAGCCTTGACTAGACGGACCTTTGTTGGCAAAGTAATGTCTTTCCTGTTTAATATGTTGTCTAGGTTGGTCATGACTTTCCTTTCAAGGAGCAAGTGTCTTTTAATTTCATGGCTGCAGTCACCATCTGCAGTGATTTTGGAGCCCAAGAAAATAAAGTCAGTCACTCTTTCCACTGCTACCCCATCTCTTTCCCATGAAGTGATGAGACCAGATGCCATGATCTTAGTTTTCTGAATGTTGAGCTTTAAGCCAACTTTTTCACTCTCCTCTTTCACTTTCATCAAGAGGCTCTTTAGTTCTTCTTCACTTTCTACCATAAGGGTGGTGTCATCTGCATATCTGAGGTTATTGATATTTCTTCAGTCAATCTTGATTCCAGCTTGTGCTTCATCTAGCCCAGGGTTTCTCATAATGTACTCTGCATATAAGTTAAATAAGTAGGGTGACAATATACAGCCTTGACATACTCCTTTACCTATTTGGAACCAGTCTGTTGTTCCATGTCCAGTTCTAACTGTTGCTTCCTGGCCTGAATACAGGTTTCTCAAGAGGCAGGTCAGGTGGTCTGGTATTCCCATCTCTTTCAGAATTTTCCACAGTTTATTGTGATCCACACAGTCAAAGGCTTTGGCATAGTCAATAAAGCACAAATAGATGTTTTTCTGGAACTCTCTTGCTTTTTCAATGATCCAGCAGATGTTGGCAATTTGATCACTGGTTCCTCTGCCTTTTCTAAAACCAGCTTGAACGTCAGGAAGTTCACAGTTCACGTATTGCTGAAGCCTGGCTTGGAGAATTTTGAGCATTTCATTGCTAGCTTGTGAGATGCGTGCAATTGTGCAGTAGTTTGAGCATTCTTTGGCATTGCCTTTCTTTGGGATTGGAATGAAAACTGACCTTTTCCAGTCCCGTGGCCACTGCTGAGTTTTCCAAATTTGCTGGCATATTGAGTGCAGCACTTTCACAGCATCATCTTTCAGGATTTGAAATAGCTCAACTGGAATTCCATCACCTCCACCAGCTTTGTTTGTAGTGATGCTTCGTAAGGCCCACTTGACTTTACATTCCAGGATGTCTGGCTCTAGGTGAGGGATCACACCATCGTGATTATCTGGGTCATGAAGATCTTTTTTGTACAGTTCTTCCGTGTATTCTTGCCACCTCTTCTCAATATCTTCTGCTTCTGTTAGGTCCATACCATTTCTGTCATTTATTGAGCCCATATTTGCATGAAATATTCCCTTGGTATCTATAATTTTCTTGAAGAGAACTCTCTTGAGGAGTCTTTCCCATTCTATTATTTTCCTCTGTTTCTTTGCACTGATCACTGAGGAAGGCTTTCTTATCTCTCCTTGCTATTCTTTGGAACTCTGCATTCAAATGGCTATATCTTTCCTTTTCTCCTTTGCTTTTCGCTTCCCTTCTTTTCATAGCTATTTGTAAGGCCTCCTCAGACAGCCATTTTGCTTTTTTGCATTTCTTTTTCTTGGGGATGGTCTTGCTCCCTGTCTCCTGTACAATGTCATGAACCTCCATCCATAGTTCCTCAGGGCACTGTATCAGATTTAATCCCTTAAATATATTTCTCACTTCCACTGTATAATCATAAGGGATTTGATTTAGGTCATACCTGAATGGTCTAGTGGTTTTCCCCACTTTATTCAATTTAGTCTGAATTTGGCAATAAGGAGTTCATGATCTGAGCCACAGTTAGCTCCGAGTCTTGTTTTTGTTGACTGTATAGAGCTTCTCCATCTTTGGCTGCAAAGAATATAATCAAGCTGATTTTGGTGTTGGCCATCGGGTGATGTCCTTGTGTAGAGTCTTCTCTTGTGTTGTTGGAAGAGGGTGTTTGCTATGACCAGTGAGTTCCTTTGGTAAAACTCTATTAGCCTTTGCCCTGCTTCATTCTGTACTCCAAGGCCAAATTTGCCCATTACTCCAGGTGTTTCTTGACTTCCTACTTTTGCATTCCAGTCCCCTATGATGAAAAGGACATCTTTTTTGGGTGTTAGTTCTAAACAGTTTTGTAGGTCTTCATAGAACCATTCAACTTCAGCTTCTTCAGCATTACTGGTCAGGGCATAGACTTGGATTGCCGTGATTTTGAATGGTTTGCCTTAGAAATGAACAGAGATCATTCTTTCGTTTTTGAGATTGCATCCAAGTACTGCATTTTGGACTTGTTTGTTGACTATGATGGCTACTCCATTTCTTCTAAGGGATTCCTGCCCACAGTAGTAGATATAATGGTCATCTGAGTTAATTTCACCCATTCCAGTCCATTTTAGTTCACTGATTTCTAGAATGTCAACGTTCACTCTTGCCATCTCCTGTTTGACCACTTTCAATTTGCCCTGATTCATGGACCTAACATTCCAGGTTCCTATGCAATATTGCTCTTTACAGCATCAGACCTTGCTTCTATCACCAGTCACTTCCATAACTGGGTGTTGCTTTGGCTCCATCCCTTCATTCTTTCTGAAGTTTTTCTCCACTGATCTCCAGTTGCATATTGGGCACCTACCAACCTGGGGAGTTCATCTTTCAGTGTCCTATCTTTTTGCCTCTTCATACTATTCATGGGGTTCTCAAGGCAAGAATACTGAAGTGGTTTGCCATTCTCTTCTCCAGTGGACCACATTTTTGTCAGCACTCTCCACCAGGACCCGTCTGTCTTCGGTGGCCCTACATAGCATGGCTTAGTTTCATTGAATTAGACAAGGCTGTGGTCCATGTGGTCATATTGGCTAGTTTTCTGTGGTTGTGGTTTCAGTCTGTCAGCCCTCTGAAGCCCTTTCTCAGCACCTACTGTCTTACTTTGGTTCTCTTACCTTGGATGTGAGGTATCTCTTCACGGCTGCTCCAGCAAAGTGCAGCCACTGCTCCTTATCTTGGATGTGGGGTATCTCCCCATGGCTGCCGCTCCTAACCTTGGACGTGGGGTACCTCTTCATGGCTGCTGCTCCTGATCTTGGACATATGTATTCTTTAGATCTTACTGTAATTTGGCTTTAACCAAATGTATGGTACTCTGTTCTCAATAGGGTTATTAATTTCCTCTTATAGTCACAAGTGACCAAAGAACAATTAAATTAAGTAGTTTATTTTTACTTCTTATCCTTTTGATCTTTATCATTTTTATACATTTTCCATGAATGAGCTTATCTGTGTCCATAATTTCACATCTACTCTCAAAATTTCATTTCTCATATGTATTAATAAGAATAAGAGCCCTGACTAGATCTCTTTAATTAACTTAATATTTCATATTAGCTATTTCCAGACCCCTCAAAATCATTATCTTTAGAACTAAATTCATTATAATAAACTTTAAGAGACTATATATATCTATTGGAAACTAACAGAAAACATCAAACTTCATAGTGAACCCTGAAAACAAAAATAAGACAAGGTTGCTTGGTTTCATCATTATTAACACTATCTTTCAATCTCATTTTGGAAGTTCCAGCCAAAGCAATATGGTAAGAATAGTAACTATTTAAGTATGCATACTGGAAAGGAGGAGGCAAAAGTATACCTGTTTTCTAATGATATAATTGGCACCTGACAAATATGAGTAGTAACCAAAAATCTTTGAAAACTAAACCCTTCTACAAGGTGGCAAATTGTAAAATTCAGCTAATTAAAAACAACAACAATAGTTTCTGTATATGTCAGCAATGACCAGTTGGGAAAAAAAAAAAAACAATTGTAATGTGCCAATCATTATGGGAATTAGAGGATAAAATTATTAGAAATATATTTAATAAGAATTGCACATTATCCATATAGTGGAAACTGCAATATTTCTACATAAATGGGACATAAAACAAAAAATAGACAAAGACAAAATCATCTTTGTAGCTAGATGGAAAGGTACACAACCATAAAGCTACTAACTTCAGCTGGTATTAATTGATGAATGGGACATAATTACACTAAAAACTACTAAAGGTCTTTGGGGTCGGGTAGAATTTAATAGAATGATTCCAAAGCACATCTGAAAAAATAAAAACAGGGAATTAGCTTTAAATATCAGAAAAAAATGGATAGCTACAGTAATTAAAACAATAAGGTTCTGATTTGATATAGGTAGATCAATGGAACAAAGTAATATGTGAAAAAATACACTCAAATATATTTTTAAAACTTCTATACTTCAATGTGACATTTCAAATCAATAGGAAAAGTAGCCAGTAAAACAAATGAGATCAGATGTGATTTGAGGGGAAAATGAAATTAAAGCCCTTTCTTTTGTCTTTATAAAGATATGCTGAAGCAAGAAAGATAGGCTGAAGAAAGTGTATATGTGTGTGTGTGTATTAAAGCTGAGTGGTGGGTGCATGGATATCTATTATATAATTTTTGATGTTTAAATTATATCTTGATTTGGAAGAACAAAGAGATGATTCTATCAAGCCAGAGATTAGTAGATTAGTCTAACAAACATGTAAAATGTATACACAAAAAGATACTATATGAACAAATTGAAAAGCAACTTATGCATACTGCATGAAGACAAAAATCTACAATATATTAAGTGTGCTTAACTTAGAACAGAATGATGAACACCCTAATAGAGTACATGACAAGAAGTGGCTTAGGCAAAATGGCGAAAGACTGTTAATGAAAGGCTCAGAAAACCTATGAAAGGATTTTCAGCTTCTTTGGTAAATGGAGACTCAAAAATAAAACAATTATATATCAATTTTATCAGTCAAATTGAAAAATATTTATGAATCGCCAGTCCAAGCTCAATGCATGATACTGGATGCTTGGGGCTGGTGCACTGGGATGACCCAGAGGGATGGTATGGGGAGGGAGGAGGGAGGGGGGTTTCGGATGGGGAACATGTGTATACCTGTGGCGGATTCATGTTGATGTATGGCAAAACCAATACAATATTGTAAAGTAATTAACCTCCAATTAAAATAAATAAATTTATATTAAAAAATAAATAAATAAAAATCATCAAAAAAATAAAGAACTTAGAATTTCCACCACCAGGTATAGTACAGGCAAAACAACCTTCTCATACACTATTAGTGTGAGTGTAAACTTATACACTGTAGCCTTAGGGCAGTGTAACAGTAGCTTTCAAGAGTCATAAAATGATCACACTCTTGGAGAATTTTATTCTATGGAAATAATCATGAATGTGAAGTAAAGATATATGTATTAGGATGCTCAATGACAGTTTGATTTGTCCCAAATTGGAAATTAATAAGGTGATTGGATTTGATTCTAGGCAGGTAATTGATTTAACCTGATATTTATTTATTAGAAGTCCCAATTTTGGATTATCAAGAATTGTTAATCCAAATTGTTTTGCATAAAATGGATTATCAAGAAGCAAGAATGGTAAGTAGAAAATGTGAATAATGGTTATTTAAATTATAAAAGAGAGGCAGGAATGGAATCCAATCAGTTAGGCATTAAAAATTACAAATATCCTATTTACTAGGCTGATATTTACTTGTGACTTTTCAATATCTAGATATATAGAATGAGGGCTTTCATTTGTACGCTGTCCCCTAGGTTCTTCAAATGACTTCACATGGATGTGAGTTCTTTCAAGGGCTCCATTTTGCATATTAGTATCTGCTGCTACTGCTAAGTCGCTTCAGTCGTGTCCGACTCTGTGTGACCCCATAGATGGCAGCCCACCAGGCTCCCCTGTCCCTGGGATTCTCCAGGCAAGAACACTGGAGTGGTTGCCATTTCCTTCTCCAATGCATGAAAGTGAAAAGTGAAAGTGAAGTCACTCAGTCGTGTCTGACCCTTAGCGACCCCATGGACTGCAGCCCACCAGGCTCCTCCATCCATGGGATTTTCCAGGCAAGAGTACTGGAGTGGGGTGCCATTGCCTTCTCCGATATTAACATCTGTTGCTGCTGCTGCTGCTAAGTCGCTTCAATCGTGTCCGACTCTGTGCGACCCCATAGACGGCAGCCCACCAGGCTCCCCCGTCCCTGGGATTCTCCAGGCAAGAACACTAGAGTGGGTTGCCATTTCCTTCTCCAATGCATAAAAGTGAAAAGTGAAAGTGAAGTCGCTCAGTCATGTCCAACCCTCAGCGACCCCATGGACTGCAGCCTACCAGGCTCCTCCGTCCATGGGATTTTCCAGGCAAAGAGTACTGGACTGGGGTGCCATTGCCTTCTCTGCCGATATTAGTATCTAGTATACCTTAAACATGATATGCCTTTAATAGACATCTGTTAAATAAATTACTATACCTCTATGATAGTACCTTCTGTGTTGTGTTTTGTCTGCTAAATGCTTGTGTGTCTCAGTAACCTGTCTGTCTCTGGGAGTAGGGAGCACTCATTTTTGCATCTCTATCACAAAACACAGTGCCAGATACATAACAGGTATTCAATAAAAATTTGTTGAATGAATGAAAGAAGTAGGAATCTGATTTATTTCTCTTAATATGGACTCTTTATATCCCAAAACATCTGTCTGAAATGAAGGCATCTAAAAGTAGGTCTTGGGGTATGGGCTTTAACTTTGATGAAAGCTACAGAGACTTCATTGGGTCCTGCTGAAAAAAGAAGAGAAAAGTAAAATGAAAAAAGAAGAAAGAGTTGTATATCAGCACTGTTAGATTTCCAGCACTCAAGAAAGTGCTCTTGTGGTCAGTCCAATAGAAGCCATGTGGAAAAAATACCAAGTAATGGTCCTTTGCAAGTAAGTGTAGGGGAAACATTCTTCTATTTCTTTTAATCCTCCTACTCCTCCTCTTTCATATCCAAGATCCTACTGCAGAGCATCTTAGAACCTCTGTCAGGACCCTAATCAAGTTTACAGTGGCATTTCCTCTAGAGACCTGGTTGAATCTGCCAATACTAGCTCCCCTGCTCAGATATATTACACTAAAGTATTCTTTTCTTGATTTTTTTTCATTGTTTATCCAGGAAAAGCAACTAAAATGTTTTGGAGAAGATAAACCCATTTGCCCACAAATAGAAAAGTCCAAAGCAAGAATCTCTAAACCATGGGTTTATAGTAGCCCCATGAGACTCAAAAGTCATTGAAGAGTTCTTTATTGGCACGCTCTTGAGAGCAGAGTGGTTTAATCATATCCTTTCATAAAGGTTAATATTAAAAGAGAAACATACCACATTCCTGGCTTTTGTTTAGAGTCAGTGGCAAGGTCAGAATGAAAAAAATGGGGATTTTTCTCTTCTCTTAAAGCAGGAGTTTCCTGGTACAAATCCAGTGGCATTGAGAGCTGTTCTAAAGGCAAAGCCTCATAAACTTCCAGTTAAACATGATAGACTTAACATGTGTTTATCTCAGCTTCCTCCCCCAATCCTACCAAAATAATGAGAATAAAAAATGGAATAATAATAATCAAAGAATAAGAAGTCATAAATTGACAAGGAAAATGGGAAAGAAAATGATAGTAGATGAGAAATGTCAACAAATCTTTGGAAGAAAGCAAGTCATAGGAAGAATAATAATTGCCTTAGCAGAGCAGATGAAGCTGAAATAAGTTTCTCTAGAGGGATGAGCAGAAAGCTGACTCCCCTTGCAGAATCCTAAAAAGGCTAAAAATAAAAGGATTGGTTGAAAGTTTGTAAAAGGAGTATTTTGAGCTCTCTGTTCTGTCTCTCATTCTGCAGAGCCAGGTGATAACTCCTGCTTCATTTCTGGAGAAGATGGAAGGTTTATTTTAGGGAGCATTTAAGCTGAAGTGTCTCTAGATTTGGGAATGAAACAGGAGCACTGAGCAAAAGTTTGCAAGATGAGCAGTATTGCCCAAGCCCATATCTCCTGCCAGGCTTCCAAATATCTTCCAGCCAGGATTATATCCTCCAGGCAAGAAATGAGAGTTTCTAGTGAAACTGAAGAGTACTCAAAAAAGAAATCTATCACTTGGGGGGGGTCCCCAATAAAAAAGTTCATTCCCTGCTCCTACCCTACAGCCAATCAATTTTTAGTGCCTCACTCTTGAACTGAGGAAGTCAAAGAACACAGCACCCTTGGGGAAATGGAATGACAGAGACTGAAGTGAACTGCTAAAAGGGAACTTTGAGGAAAGAGAAACAATGTAAAGAGTCAAAGGAAAGGTTCAAAAAGAAATAATATCATCAGAAAAATAAAAGAAGTTAGTGTATATATGAAACAAAAACCAGAATTTTTACAAATATGAACAATTTAAAAAAACAAGAATTTTTTAAAAATCCAATTGAATGGCCAAAAGGTAAAACTGAAGAAATTTCACTGAAAGTATAATGAAAAGACAGCAGAAGAATAAAGGTAAGAATATTAAATAATACATCCAGGAGGGTCTACCTTCTGGTTAACAGAAGTTTCTAAAAGAGAAAAAAGGTAAAACATTAGCAAAGAAATATTTCAAAAAAAAAAGTCTCAGAACTAAAAGCACAAAACTTTCGAATTAAAAGGTTTCAACCAGGTTCCCTGCTCGTGTGTGCATGCTCAGTCATGTCCAACTCTTTGCGACCCTACTGACTGTAGCCCGCCAGCTTCCTCTGTCCATGGGATTCTCCAGGCAAGAATTCTGGAATGGGTTGTCATGCCCTCCTCCAGGTGATACTCCTGATCCAGCGATAGAACCCACATCTCTTACCTATCCTGCATTGGCAGGCTGGTTCTTTACTACCAGCACTACTTGGGAAGTCCTGCTCAGTAAATGCAAATAGATCCACATAAAGGCAAATCGTGAAATTACAAAATATTGCAAACATAGAGAAGATTCTAGATCTTTCCAGAAGGGAAAAAACAGGTCACACAAAGCAATAAGAACCAGAATGACATCCATCTTCTCAGCATTAGCACTATAAGCTAGACAATTACAGAGCGGTGCCTTAAAAAAATCTAATATAAAACTATTTTTAAACCAGAATTTTATACCCAAAGAATCAATTAAGTTCAAGGATAGAATAAATATTTAGGTTTTGAAAGTGTCTACCTCTCAGTACACATTGTCTGAGAAAGCTACCGGAGAGCTGCCCTAACAAAATGAAGGAATAACCTGAGAAAGGAGGTATAAAATTGAGGAAAAGTGACCAAAAACAAGAAAGAAGGAAATGGTTAACCTCAATGTGACAACAAAAGATTGAGAACAAAAGAAAATGTCTCCAAGCAGGCCTAGGAAAAACTGCCAATACTGGACTCCTGAAAAATGCGATGGACATAGTGATTGATGGGAAAGGATGGAAAGGATCACTGAAAAAATTAAGCAAGTGAAAAAAAAATATCGTGAAAGCAAGTCAATAATTATATAACATATTGTACTCATCATAAAGATATAAACTTGAATACTGATTTAGGAAGCATGGCAGAGGGGAAATGGGTTGATGTATATGAAAGCTGAATCCACATCAGCTAAAACAGAAGCTCATACATTAAGACTAAAATGGATAAATTAAGGAATACTAACATTATTTAGAAGCATATTATAAGAGATAGATCAGAGAAGGCAATGGCACCCCACTCCAGTACTCCTGCCTGGAGAATCCCATGGACGGAGGAGCCTGGTAGGCTGCAGTCCGTGGGGTCGCTGAGGGTCGGACACGACTGACCGACTTCACTTTCACTTTTCCCTTTCATGCATTGGAGAAGGAAATGGCAACCACTCCAGTGTTCTTGCCTGGAGAATCCCAGGGACGGGGAAGCCTGGTGGGCTGCTGTCTATGGGGTCACACAGAGTCGGACACGACTGAAGTGACTTAGCAGCAGCAGCAGAAGAGATAGATAATGAATAGAAAGTAGCTCCATTTAGGGACTAAGATTAGGGGTAGGAGGATTACGGAATTGCTATTGGAATTTCAAACTTTCCGTATTATTTGACTTTTTAAAACTATATGTATGTATTATTCTACAAAAATAAAAATTAATAAACAAACTGCGTCAGTCTGATAACTGGTCTCTCTGCAAAGTCTCCAGATACAAATGAAGCAGGTAAAACTAGTTCTGGGCTGGAATGAAGAGAACTAGCCCACATCCTCCTTGAAGTCTTCCCCAGACAATACTGATTTCTGGCAGTTTCTGAGAATCTACCCATCTAATTTGTTCCTCCTTATCAAGGCAGCTGCTTAAGGAAGGAAGATGGACAGGTCACGGCAATTCATGACCTCGGGATAATTTCAAGTCATTTCTGCAGGAAACTCTGATGTCTGAAGAAACTCCAATCTCTTTTACATTATCAGATGGCTCATCAGACTATATCCACCCGCTGCTTGGTCCTTAGCCTTCAGTTCTGCTCTAATATTTTGCAAGAATATAAATAGAACCCTTTCTTTGTATCTTTTCTGGTTTCCCACTTCTTCCTCCCAGTTCACACTCCTAACTCTATAATGTTGCTCTCCCTACAATTCAGGGTCCATACATGCCATCTTTTTATCTATGACACATTGATACACTCACTGATCTCAATGAAAAGAAGACATGTGGCCATAGAAAGATGCCTGAGTACACAATCAGTGGATACACTCCTCTATATGGAGAGCAATTTTGCAGTATATGTGTTTAATATACACACTTCCATTTACATCCACACAAAATATTTATATACACCAAAATAGTAAATGACTTATAAAAGCATAATACACCCACCATTCATATGTTCCTTTATGTGTCAACATATTATATAAATACCACATACTTTCTGCCCCCATACCTATATTAAGTGTAGTGCACTCTTGCATACTTTCACTTAGGCAACCCAGAACAGAACAGCCTGAACAGACGCTGTTTTTCCTTCCTAACAAACGGGCATGAAATAACAGGCTGACATCTGCCTCCGCAGGTCATTCAAGTCGGCCTGCTGCATGTCAGAATTCAAACTGCTCCATCCATCAACAGCAGACCCAAAATTAACGTAGCTTGGAAATTCTGCAGCAAGACAGTAACAGCCCAATTCAAAGTCTGACCTTCGAGGAATGGTGGGGTGCGATGGAAAATTATTTCATGCCCTGCACCAAAGCCAACAATACAATTTGAAGAGATTTTCAATTAAATTAAATTTAAAGAAAAATCCCCCAGTGTAGCAGTTTAACTTTTAGGGTCATGTAAAAGGAGCACTAAGCATAGAGATTTTGATACCTAAAGGCTCGGCCAGCACCTTTTCGAAAGAACTAAAAACATTATTTTAAGCAAAACAGTTCAAAGACATTTGCACAGTAGTACATACTAAAAGTCTTCATTAATGAGTAAGGAAATCATCAGGAGATTTAGTTTTTCATGGATTTTTTTTTTTTTTTGAAATGGCTATTAGTTAAAATAAAACTGTAAATGAGACAAGTCCTTCAAGATTACAAATACAAATGAATCCTTTTCTGGAGATATTCGTAAAGGTAATGTACTGAATTGTGGAAAAATTCATGTGGAGAGATTTTATCACCAGTAACTAAAGATGACCACTGATTTAACAAATGAACCAGACTCTGATGCACAAAATGATTTTACCTGTTGCTCTGGCTGTGATGATAAACACAAATTTTTTTTTAACGCCATTCATTTTAGCCAATTACATACAGGACTGTGCTTTAAATTCACATTCCATTAAGGTGAAGTTACACTTTTCTCCCTGCTGAAGACTGTTTCAAAACTCAATATGAAATGTGCTCCTTCCCAGTAATCCCAGTGTTTCCATGAACATGGGTCCAGGTTAAAGTTGCGGGAATGCTTCATAACTTTGTTAACAGAATGCTTGGAGTCCCAAATCCCATCTCTCTATTTTATCTCTTCATCTAACTCTCTGCCCACAGCAGGCTGAAATTTCCCTAAAACAAAAGCCCTTTCTTGGTTTTACCCCTCTGCTGAACTGTGTGTCATTCCTTTTCTCTTTTTATCTTCACATTTTTTTTTAAAGATCATCCACATTGTTTCCCTCCAAATCCTCAACTCAATCCTGTTTTGCTATCCAGCTTCCATCCTTCTCATCATACTGAAAATAATAGTCTCCTAGTGGCCAGAAGCTGGAATCAAGATTGCTGGGAGAAATATCAATAATCTCAGATATGCAGATGACACCACCCTTATGGCAGAAAGTGAAGAGGAACTAAAAAGCCTCTTGATGAAAGTGAAAGTGGAGAGTGAAAAAGTTGGCTTAAAGCTCAACATTCAGAAAACGAAGATCATGGCATCCGGTCCCATCACTTCATGGGAAATAGATGGGGAAACAGTGGAAACAGTGTCAGACTTTATTTTTCTGGGCTCCAAAATCACTACAGATAGTGACTGCAGCCCTGAAATTAAAAGATGCTTACTCCTTGGAAGGAAAGTTATGACCAACCTAGATAGCATATTCAAAAGCAGAGACATTACTTTGCCAACAAAGGTTCGTCTAGTCAAGGCTATAGTTTTTCCTGTGGTCATGTATGGATGTGAGAGTTGGACTGTGAAGAAGGCTGAGTGCCGAAGAATTGATGCTTTTGAACTGTGGTGTTGGAGAAGACTCTTGAGAGTCCCTTGGACTGCAAGGAGATCCAACCAGTTCATTCTGAAGGAGATCAGCCCTGGGATTTCTTTGGAAGGAATGATGCTAAAGCTGAAACTCCAGTACTTTGGCCACCTCATGCGAAGAGTTGACTCATTGGAAAAGACTCTGATGCTGGGAGGGATTGGGGGCAGGAGGAGAAGGGGATGACAGAGGATGAGATGGCTGGATGGCATCACTGACTCGATGGACGTGAGTCTCAGTGAACTCCGGGAGTTGGTGTTGGACAGGGAGGCCTGGCGTGCTTCGATTCATGGGGTCGCAAAGAGTTGGACACAACTGAGCGACTGATCTGATCTGAATGGCCAGATCCAATCAGTTGCCTTTAGGCCTGAGGCTAACTGAATTTTCTACAGGTTGAGCCACAGGCCTGATCCACCTATTAGGTTCTTTCCTAAACCTCACCCACAAAGAATTCCTTTTCTGCTTGATCCTTGACATGGGTGATTCAGGGTACTTGAAATCAGTGTTTCTGCAACTGAATACTGATAAATTTCAAAACCTAAGTGAAATAGATGCTTTTCTAGGAAAATATATAAATTTCTAAATTAGCTCAAAAATGAATGAAACAAAAAATTTGAATATATGATAACCACATGAGAAATGAAAAATGCTGTGAAAGATCTGTACCCCCAAATGCCCCAGGCTTAGCCTATTTTATCATCGAGCTCATTCCAGGGGGACCGTATAATTTATAGCCCAAAACTGGGACACTTTGGAGAGTGAAAGACAGTGTTATTAATAATTAAGCTGGGACAATATGAGAAAACAGAACTGTTTCAGGCAAATTAGGACCAATGACTTCACTGTTTGTACCAGCTTTCTAAAGTTATAAAAACTGCATCATAGTTTACAAAGAGATTAAAGGTTTTCTAGTCCATGGTTGAGAAAGGCAGAAGAGGGAAAAAAATAAATGAGAAAGAAGAAAGAAAATTCTAGGCTTATTGACACATGCTCCTAAATAAACAAAACATGTATATTATGCACACTGCTGAAGGGCACTTAACAAATCAAAAAGGAACAAAAAATACAATAGAAAAATGGTCAAAAGAAACAAACAAAAAAAGAACATAAATTAACCATAAACATGAAAAATATGCTGCAACCCATTAGTAATGACTAAAACAAATTAAAAATAAGGTGACACTTTATATTTTATCCCATCTGATTAAAAACTATGAAGATTATGTGTCAATTATAGTTCAATAAAGCTGAAAAATATAATATTAACATTAAACATCAGAAAGTAAGATATGTCATACATTCTTGGTGAGAATGTAAATTGGTACTACTTTTGGAGGATAATGTGGCAGTTGTTTGTCAAAGTTCTGTAAATGCATATCCTTTAATATAAAATTTTTTCCTAGTAAGAATGTATACTACTAGAACATTTGGCCAAATGCACCAAGTTATGTGTGAGGGTGCCTTCTGCCACACTGTTTCAATAAAAACAAATAATATAAAACCACCTAAATATTAATTTTTCGGGGAATGAAAAAGTCTTAGATATGTTAAATGATTTGTTATCAATTGAGTATATAGGACTAGAAAAAGTTGTGCATGAACAAGGACTTGGAACACCACAGACCAGTTCACTAATATAAAACAGAATATTATAGTTTGACTTGCCTCACTGTTGGATAATTTCCATTCTAAGGTTTCCACAGTTGTTTATAATCCCTAGATTAGAAACATACTAACTTCTTTGCACCAATCAACCCTTTGCCCTCCAAAATCACTTCTAGCCTTGGATGGCTAACTTTTTTCTTTTCTGGTTTTCAAATGTTAATAGAAGTAAAAATAAATTTTTCAGGGTATTTAAGTAATAGTAGTAGAAAGTCCCCTAGATGCAAATATCTTTATATTTAAGCATTGTGGTTATCATGTTCAATGCTGAATGCTTTGAAATAACTACTATACTCAGAAGAAGTATATCAACAGGAACAAAATATCACAACAGCCTTCAAAACATACTACAATAATTTCTATGTTGGCTACCATAACTATCTCTGCTTCAGAGATAGCAAGTGTTCTCTCTTTACAATGATGTTCCATAGGTCAGTAAAGATTTGCTGCATAATATCAGAAAGTAGTTAGGAAGTCATATTATACTCTTTTTGCTTTCCAGTGTGAAGCTTGTGATATCTTAGAAAAGCTTTCTGCCTGAATTCCTATTGCTTTCCAGCTTTGATCTCAATCTATATTGTTCCCTATTCAACATGTAATCATCATTAAGGCACATACCATGCACCCAAAACCTAGTTACAAAACAGCATGTATGGCATGATTCCCTACTAAAATATAAATGTAACTATAGAGTATATGTTAATATGCATAGAGAGTTTGGAAGGATTTCCAAGAAATTGTCTTTGACTGGATATGACTGTGGCTATCCTCCAATTTCTTGGTTTTCCTGATTTAAATATTCTGATATTCTGTGATAAATATGAGCACATTTTTACTAAGAAATAGCCTTAATAAAACTTGGTTTTATTCTATCCCTGGATTTTAATAATTATAGAGAGTTAGGGTCAGTAAATCTGGTACAATGCAGAGCTAGACTCTCTACAACATCTTTGGAACATAAATAACTCTTCCTAATGGTTACTACTCAAATTTCTGGGGCCAGAGGCAGAGAGACAGGCAAACCTCAGGAACACCTGTCCATGCCAACATGGGCTGTGTATAAGACAGCCCATGTAGGCACCAAACACCAAACTAGAGGGCTGTAGGAATAATTTTAAACCTGGCCAGAAGAAGTATATGTTTGAATAAAACACAGGTGGTGGTTCAAACAGATCTGGGGGTTGAGGCATAGCTCTACCACCTAAAAAAAAAAAAGTTATCTGAGCAACTTACTTATCTGTGCCTCCACTAACTCATTCTTAAAACCCCACCTTGTGAGCACTAATGAGTCCCATCAAGTTGGAGTTGGGATCTTAAAATCAGAGGCTCTGATCATATATCTTCAGTCTTTGGTTCAAAATTTCACCCAAAGTTAAAGAACAGGGTTTGTTATTCACACTCTGAATTCGTAGTTTAAAGTAAGAATCTCTTAAAAAATCAAGCTTACAACTTTACTTTCTGAAAATATGGCAGGCTAGACTATTTGGATCCATCCTCCCATTGAAAATAATCACAAATGATGTTGGACATTTTTTGAAGTAACTTCTTAAGACTATCAAAGATCTGATAAGGTAGTAAAAAATTTCCTTCAAAATATCAGAGGAAGCAGAGCCCAAAGAGCAAAGCAGAACACTAAAATTTCTTTTGCCCTAAGGGCATTTTCCAAACAAGCAAACTTCTCCAAATTAAACTGGATTCCCCAAGGCTCACACCCTCAGATAAGAGTAAGCCAGAAGTAAACCCATCCAGCTAACCTTCACTCTCAGATGACTGAATTAAAGTTGCCTGGGCAACATCATAGCAAAACTATAGACCACCAAAGATAATTGGTAAAGATATGAAAAGGAACCACAAAAAATAGACAAATTAAATTATAATCAATGGAGCAATAATTAGATAAACATTTGACATCTCAGTAGCAACATTGGAAGCCAAAAGACAGTAGACTTCTTCATTATAGTGAAAGCAAATACTTATAAAACTAGAAACTTCATACTCAGAGAAAATATCGTTTTAGGGTTTTGAGTATACTACAGGGACACAGGATGGAGCTTCACTGAAAACTCAGTTTCTGTGTTGAGACTAATCACACATACACACATACATACACACACAGAGATACTCACACATATTAAGAGGATATGAAAAGATTTATTACTTATATAATTAAAGCTTTCTGGGGAGAATGAGTCAAATATCTCAAGATGGTCTGAAACTGGTTAAAGCAAAAAAGGGAGACTGCCTTGGGTCTCTCATTGTGGTTAGGAGATACAACCAGGGTGAGGACTCTCAGATGATGGATGGGACTTGTATAATTTGAATCTACCTCTGGTGACAAAGGAGAAAGCACCTTGATTTTCTTATCAGCCTACTCAGATGTTGGGCAGAGATGAAGAAGGAGAGAGTGAGGATTAAAGGCCATCAACAGTAAAATAGCAAAGAAAAAAAAAAAGGAGTCATACTCCTTGTCACAAAGAGTGAAAGAGAAATAAAAACATTTTTTAAACACACAAAAAAGTGAGGCTTGTAACCAGAATATCTTCACTAAAGGAAATAATAATTTAGGAGAAGGAAGAATTAATCCCAAGAGAAAGATCTGCAATAAGTGAGAAAAATATAAGAAAGTGCTAAATTATGGATTAATTTAAACAAACACTGACATAAAACAATAACATTTATAAAAAATTTAAAACACATTCATAACAAAATTACTTAAGTCAGAAAGAAAGTAGACTAAGTTAAGGTGTTCAAAAACCTTTCTTTTCTCTGAAAAAAGAATAAATATACTGATTAATTTCAGATTTCAATAGGTATACATGGTTACAAATAGGAAAAAGAGTACATCAAGGCTGTATATTGTCACCCTATTTATTTAACTTACATGCAGAGTACATCATGAGACATGCTGGGGTGGAGGAAGCACAAGCTGGAATCAAGATTGCAGGGAGAAATATCAATAATCTCAGATATGCAGATGACACCACCCTTATGGCAGAAAGTGAAGAAGAACTAAAGAGCCTCTTGATGAGAGTGAAAGAGGAGAATGAAAAAGTTGGCTTAAAGCTCAACATTCAGAAAATGAAGATCATGGCATCTGGTCTCATCACTTCATGGGAAATAGATGGCAAAACAGTGGAAAGAGTGGCTGACTTTATTTTTCTGGGCTCCAAAATCACTGCAGATAGTGACTGCAGCCATGAAATTAAAAGAAGCTTACTCCTTGGAAGGAAAGTTATGACCAACCTAGACAGCATATTAAAAAGCAGAGACATTACTTTGCCAACAAAGGTCTATCTAGTCAAGCCTATGGTTTTTCCAGTGGTCATGTATGGATGTGAAAGTTGGACTGTGAAGAAAGCTGAGTGCCAAAGAATTGATGCTTTTGAACTGCAGTGTTGGAGAAGACTCTTGAGAGTCCCTTGGACTGCAAGGAGATCCAACCATCCTAAAGGAGATCTGTCCTGGGTGTTCATTCGAAGGACTGATGTTGAAGCTGAAACTCCAATAATTTGGGCACCTGATGCAAAGAGCTGACTCATTGGAGAAGACTCTGATGCTGGGAAAGATTGAAGTCGGGAGGAGAAGGGGACGACAGAGGATGAGATGGTTGAATAGCATCACCGACTCAATGGACATGGGTTTGGATGGACTCCGGGAGTTGGTGATGGACAGGGAGGCCTGGCGTGCTGTGGTTCATGGGGTCACAAAGAGTCAGACTTGACTGAGCGACTGAACTTAACTGAACTGAACATGCTATAAATTCCATGAAAATCAATGAAAGAGTAAAAATAGAGTGTATGACTTCCAAATGAGTATAAGAAATAGTTACAGTAACAAAAAATAATCTAAAGTACGGAAGGAAAAGGGAAAAATAAGCATATAAATTGAAACACAAAATATATAAAACAGGATGGAAAATTTAAACACAAATTTAACCTTCACTATGTTAAGTATAATTTTAAATAAGCTGACAGCTCCAATTTAAAAATGAAGATTGTCAGAGTGAATAAAAACAAAATTTATGTGATGATTATGAGACATATCTAAAAAATAAGGATACAAAAAGCTGAGGCTAGGAAGATAGAAAAGGATAGAACACAGGCTTATCAACCTCTAAAAAGATACAGCTTTATTAGCAAAACTATAAATCTGAAGACAAAAGCATTGATAAAGAACATTTTAAACATGATTAATGAAATAAAACCAAGGATCACTTTTACTATAGGCCACAATACCCACTATATCCAAAAATCATAGAGTGTGCTCTATACTCACATGGAACATTTACAAAAATTCATCATAAAGCAAATCTCAAAAAACTTATATGAACTGAAATCATAAGAATCATCTTCTCTAACTACACTTTAATTAAAACAGAAATCTTTTAACAAAATAAAACCAGATGTCCCATAAGTACAGAAATTAAAGAAAAATAGTCCAAAATAATTCATGGCTCAACAAAGAAATATAATGGAAAATTATTTTGAAATGCATTACAAGGACTTCCCTTGTGGTATAGTGGATAAGAAATGTATGGTAATGAAAAATACTACCTATAAAAACTTATAGGATATAGCTAAATCAGTCTAACATTATTAGTGAATATAAATTCACTTATAAAAATTATGAAAAATTTTGAAGTTAAGAAAAATTATGACATGTCATGCTTAATTATTCATTTCTAAACATAAAAACACTGATAAAATTAAAAAGCAAAAACAAAGTGAAAATGGAAAGAAGAAAATAATAAATATATACATTCATTAAAGAAGAATAAATATGGATTAAAAAGTTGCTTCTTTGAGTAGAATAATAAAATTGCAAAACATTCAGTAAAATATGTAAAGGAAATAAATAAGGCACTAAAGAAAGCAATATTAGGAATGATATAGAACATGATTCGGATGCTGTGATCATTAAAAGAAAATGTTGTGAAAAGCTTTATGCCAATATATTTAAATGTTTAAATACAAAAAATTACAATAATAAATTTAATAAAATTGGCTAGATTGTTGCTGTTGTACAGTCACTAAGTCATGTCCAATTCTTTGTGACCCCATGAACTGCAGAATGCCAGGCTTCCCTGCCCTTCACTATCTCCTGGAGTTTGCTCAAATTCAAGTCCATTGAGTCAGTGATACTATCAAACCATCTCATCCTCTGCTGCCCTCTTCTCCTTTGGCCTTCAATCTTCCCCAGCATCATAGTCTTTTCCAATGACTCAACTCTTCAGATCAGATGGCCAAAGTGTTGGCATTTCAGTATCAGTCCTTCCAATCAATAGTCAGGTTTGATTTCCTTTAGGACTGATTGGTTTGATCTCCTTGCAGTCCAAGGGACTGTCAAGTTTCTCCAGCACCACAGTTTGAAAGCATCACTTCTTCAGTGTTCAGCCTTCTTTATGGTCTAGCTCTCACATCTGTACTTGACTACTAGAAAAACAATAGCTTTTATTATAGGGACCTATGTCAGCAAAGCAGTATCTTTGCTTTTTAATATGCTGTGTATGCTTGTCATAGCTTTCCTTCCGGGGAGCAAGTGTCTTTTAATTTCATGGCTGCAGTCACCATCCACACTGATTTTGGAACCCAAGAAAATAAAATCTGTTACTGCTTCCACTTTTTCTCCATCTATTTTCCATGAAGTGATGGGACTGGAAGCCAAGGTCTTAGATTATTGAATATTGAGTTTTAAGCCAACTTTTTCATTCTCCTCTTTCACCTTCATGAACTGGCTCTTTAATTCCTCTTCAGTTTCTGCCATTAGAGTGGTATCAATAGCATATCTGAGGTTGTTGATATTTCTCCTGGCAAACTTGATTCCAGCCTGTGATTCATCCAGCTCAGCATTTCATATGATGTACTCTGTATATAAAAGCTATGAAAAGCTATGAAAAAATTAGACAGCATATTAAAAAGCAGAGACATTACTTTACCGACAAAGGTCCATGTAGTCAAAGCTATGGTTTTTTCAGTAGCCATGTATGGATGTGAGAGTTGGGCCATAAAGAAAGCTGAGAGATGAAGAATTGAGGCTTTTGAACTGTGGTATTGGAGAAGACTCTTGAGAGTCCCTTGAACAGCAAGATCAAACCAGCTAACCCTAAAGGAAATCAATCCTGAATACTCATTGGAAGGACTGATGCTGAAGCTGAAGCTCCAATAATTTGGCTACCTGATGTGAAGAACTGATTCATTGGAAAGGACCCTGATGCTGGGAAAGACTGAAGGCAGGAGGAGAAGGGAATGACAGAGGATGAGATGGTTGGATGAGTCGGTTGTCCATCACCGACTCTATGGACATGAGTTTGAGTGAGCTCCGGGAATTAGTGATGGACAGGGAAGCCTGGCATGCTGCAGTCCATGGGGTTGCAAAGAGTTGGACATGACTAAGCGATTGAATTGAACTGAACTCTGCATACAAGTTGATAAGCAGGGTGACAACATACAGCCTTGTCATACTCCTACCCCAGTTTGAACCAGTGTGTTGTTCCATGTCCAGTTCTAACTGTTGCTTCTTGACCTGCATACAGGTTTCTCAGGAGACAGGTAAGGTGATCTGGTATTCTCATCTCTTTAAGAATTTCCCACACTTTGTTTTGATCTACATAGTCTAGGGCTTTAGCATAGTCAATTAAACAGAAGTAGAAGTTTTTCTGGAATTCCTTTGCTTTCTCTATGATCAAATGAATACTGGCAATTTGATCTCTGGTTCCTCTGTCTTTTCTAAACCTAACTTGTACATCTGAAAGTTCTCAGTTCACATACTGCTGAAGTCTAGCTTGAAGGATTTTGAGCATGACTTTACTTGCATGTGAAATGAGTCCAGTAGTTTGAACATTCTTTGGCACTGTCCTTCATTGGGACTGGTATGAAAACTGACCTTTTCCGGTCCTGTGACCATTGATAAATTCTCCAAATTTGCTGACATATTGAGTGCTGCACTTTAGCAGCAGCATCTTTTAGGATTAGAAATAGTTCAGCGGGAATTCTATCACTTCCACTAGCTTTGTTTGTAGCAATGCTTCCTAAGGAGCACTTGACTTAGCGCTCCAGGAAGTCTGGCTATAGGTAAGTGACTACAGCATCATGGTTATCTTGGTTATTAAGACCTTTTTTATATAGTTCTTCTGGGTATGCTAGCCACTTCTTAATCTCTTTTGCCTCTGTTAGGTCCTTACCATTTCTGTCCTTTATTGTGCCCATGCTTGCATGACATATTCCCTTGGTATCTCCAATTTTATTGAAGAGATCTCTTGTCTTCCCGTTTTATTGTTTTCCTCTACTTCATTGCATTGTTCATTAAAGAAGTCCTTCTTATCTCTCCTTGGTATTCTCTGGAACTCTGCATTCAGTTGGGTATAACTTTCTCCTTCTCCCTTGCTTTTTGCTTCTTTTCTTTCCTCATCTATTTGCAAGTCTTTCTCAGACAACCATTTTGCCTTCTGGCATTTCTTTTCTTAAGGATGGTTTTGGTCACTGCCTCCTGTACAATGTTACAAACCTCTGTCCATAGTTCTTCAGGCACTCTGTCTACCAGATTTAATTCCTTGAATCTATTTGTCACCTCCACTGTATAATCATAAAGGATTTGATTTAGCTGACACCTGAATAGCCTACTGGTTTTCCCTACTTTCTTCAACTTATGTCTGAATTTTGCAATAAGGAGCTCCTGATCTGACCACAGTCAGCTCCTGGTCTTGTTTTTGCTGACTGTATAGAACTTCTCCATCTTCCATTGCAAAGAATAAAATCAATCTGATTTCAGAATTGACCATCTGGTGATGCCCATGTGTCTCTTGTGTTGTTGAAAGAGGGTGTTTGCTATGGCAGGTGCATTCTCTTAGCAAAACTCTGTTAGCTTTTGCCCTGATGCATTTTGTACTCCAAGACCAAACTTGCCTGTTACTCCAGGTATCTCTTGACTTCCTACTTTTGCATTCCAGTCCCCTCTGATGAAAAGGACATCTTTTTTGGTGTTAGTTCTAGAAGGTCTTGTAGGTCTTCATAGAACTGTTCAACTTCATCTTCTTCAGCATAAGTGGTTGGGGCATAGGCTTGGATAACTGTGATGTTCAATGGTTTGCCTTGAAAATGAACCGAGATCATTCTGTTGTTTTTGAGGGTGTACCCAAGTACTGCATTTTGGACTCTTTTGTTGACTATGAGGGCTAATCTTTTTCTTCTAAGGGATTCTTGCCCACAGTAGTACATATAGTGGTCATCTGAATTAAATTCACCCATTCCTGTCCATTTGATTTCCCTGATTTCTAAAATGTTGATGTTTATTCTAGCTATCTCCTGTTTTACCACTTCCAATTCACCTTGATTCATGGACCTAACATTCCAGGTTCCCGTGCAGTACTGTTCTTTACAGCATGGGACTTTACTTTCATCACCACATCTACAACTGGGCATTATTTCTGCTTTGACTCAGCCTCTTCATTAATTCTGGAGCTATTTCTCTGCTCTTCTCCAGTAGCATATTGAACACCTACTGACCTAGGGGTTTATCATTCAGTGTCATATTTTTTTGACTTTTCATACTGTTCATGGGGTTCTCAAAGTACAAATGTTAAAGAGGTATGCCATTCCCTTTTTCCAGTGGACTATATTTGTCAGAACTCTCCAACACATCCATCTTGGGTGGCCTTGCATAGCAGGGCTCATAGTTTCATTGATTTACAAAAGGCTGTGATCCATGTGATCATTTTGGTTAGTTTTCTAGGAGTTCTCATTCTCATTAGATGAGTAATGAGAATTCTTAAACACCTCTAGTGAGACTATAAAGTGAAAAAAGAAAAATAACACAACACTTTGAAAAACCATTTGAAATTTAACAATCAAGGTGAAGAGGTCCTATCTAGTGGGCCATTATTTGTCCTCCAAGGAATATATGTTATAGAGAAATGATTGCACCTTTTCACCAAAATACGCATATAAAAACATTTACAACAAGTTTTTTGATAATATCCCAAATTGGAAGCAAACCAAATGTTCATCAAAAATAGAACAGATAGTGTAACATACACACAATACTATATTTAAAATAGATAACCAACAAGGATCTACTATATAGCACAGGGAACTATACTCAATATTATGTAATAATCTATATATAGGGTAAAGAATCTGAAAAAGAATGAATATATATGCACAACTGAATCACTTTGCTATACACCTAAATTAACACAAAACTGTAAATCAACTATACTCCAATAAAATTAAATGAGTAAAATAATATTAGAACAGATATGCAATGATGAAGATGAATAAACTATACCTATACAATCATTCAAATCAGGTTTGGTAATTTGTGGCTTCAAAAGAGGCCTATTTTTGTAAATAAAATTATTCTGGAATATAAACACCCTCATCACTTACATAGAGTCTATGACTTGCTTTCACAGGTTTACAAAGCACAGTAGCTGGGCTAGAAATCATATGGCCCTTAAAACCAGTTTTTACTATCTGGTCTCTTATAGCATAAGAAGCATTGGAGAAGGCAATGGCACCCCACTCCAGTACTCTTGCCTGGAGAATCCCATGGACAGAGGAGCCTGGTGGGCTGCAGTCCATGGAGTCGCTAAGAGTCGGGCACGACTGAGCGACTTCACTTTGACTTTTCACTTTCATGCACTGGAGAAGGAAATGGCAACCCACTCCAGTGTTCTTGCCTGGAGAATCCCAGGGACGGGGGAGCCTGATGGACTGCCGTCTATGGGGTCGCACAGAGTCGGACACGACGGAAGTGACTTAGCAGCAGCAGCAGCAGCAGCAGCATAAGAAGCCTACCCTGTCTTAAGTGAATCTTGCAAGCACAATGCTGACCAAAATAAAAATTAACAAAGAATATATACCAAATCATTCCACTTATATAAAGCTAAGAACCTGGCAAATGTAAATTATATTGCTTAGGGATACATACATATATGGTAAAATTTTAAAGCAACTTAAGGAAATGATCATCTCAAGAACCATATTTGAAGAGGTTGGAAGGATTGAGATTGGACAGGCCAATAAAAGGGGCTTCCAGAGAGCTGACAGTGACCTGTTTCTTAATCTAAGTGGTAGATACACAGGTATCTAGTAAACCAAATACTCATATCCTTAAAATTGTTTGCTGAATGTATGCTAAAATTTACACTAAACAAAAGTGAAAACAAAAAAGTACTGCTGTCATTATCTAGTTTTCAAAACAAAATATAAAGTAAAATATCCTAACTGTATTCAAATTCAAATGTGAAAGGTTTAGATAGTATCATACACATTTTTAAAAATAAAGATTAACTCAAGTTCTGATTACACTTCTCTCATTCTTCCTAAATTTTAACATAATTTATAGCAAAATGTTAAAAAGAACTAATATAAAGTATTTGCACAAGTTCACCCACAAAATAAATTACTATTTCTATTATAATAGAAATGCAAGTCTTGGGTAGAATGTCAATACGTATAACATATTAGCTAGCATGTTAATCTAGAAATTTCACTCCAGACAAAATATCTTTAAACAAATCATAGTTCTCTTTTTCAAAAGTAGTCAGATATTTCTCTTTGCTTATTAGCATTTAAAATACAAATGTACAGATACAACTCTTAATTTTTTTGTTATAGCTTTATTGAGCTATAATTCATGTATCATATAACTCATCTATTTTAAATGTACAATTTAGTGGATTAAATCTACTCACAGAGTTATGCAAGGAACAATTTTTATCATCCCCAAAAGAAACTTAGCTATCCTTTAACAGTCACCCCTAAACACCTTATCTCCCCGCTCCTTTGCTGCTGCTGCTAAGTCGCTTCAGTCATGTCCGACTCTGTGCGACCCCATAGACGGCAGCCCACCAGGCTCCGCCGTCCCTGGGATTCTCCAGGCAAGAACACTGGAGTGGGTTGCCATTTCCTTCTCCATCACCCCTAAACACCTTATCTCCCTGCTCCTCTGGCCATAGGCAACTCCTAACCTACTTTCTGTCTATATGTACTTGCCTATGGAGAAGGCAATGGCAAACCACTCCGGTACTCTTGCCTGTAAAGTCCCTTGGACGGAGGAGCCTGGTAGGCTGCAGTCCATGGGGTTGCTGAGGGTTGGACACGACTGAGTGACTTCACTTTCACTTTCCACTTTCATGCATTGGAGAATTGCCTATTCTGACAATTTCATATAAATGAAATCATATAATACGTGATCTTTTCTGTCTGGCTTTCTTCACTTAGAATATTTACAAGGTTCATCCATGTTGTAGCATGTATCAGTACTTCTTTTTCATGACCAATTAACATTCCATTCTATGAATATACCATATCAGTTCAGTTCAGTTCAGTCGCTCAGTCGTGTCCGACTCTTTGCGACCCCATGAATCGCAGCACGCCAGGCCTCCCTGTCTATCACCAACTCCCGGAGTTCACTCAGACTCACGTCCATTGAGTCAGTGATGCCATCCAGCCATCTCATCCTCTGTCGTCCCCTTCTCCTCCTGCCCCCAATCCCTCCCAGCATCAGAGTCTTTTCCAATGAGTCAACTCTTCGCATGAGGTGACCAAAGTACTGGAGTTTCAGCTTTAGCATCATTCCTTCCAAAGAAATTCCAGGGCTGATCTCCTTCAGAATGGACTGGTTGGATCTCCTTGTAGTCTAAGGGACTCTCAAGAGTCTTCTCCAACACCACAGTTCAAAAGCATCAATTCTTTAGGGCTCAGCCTTCTTCACAGTCCAACTCTCACATCTTATTTACTTAGTCATCAGTCAATGGCCATTGGGTTGGTTCCACCTTTTAGCCATTATGAATAATGCTGCTATAATGATTTGTGTACATGTGAATACTTATTTTTATTTCTCATAGGTATATAACAATGAATGAAATTAGTCCTAATATTTTAATATTTGACTTATGCCTGACTACAACAAACTATATAATTCAGAAATCAAATTATAGCATTTGTCATTTTTAGGGAGTAGGTTTTGTGAAATAAATTGTTACTTCATTTTTGAAAGTTGACCATATTTGTGAGAAGTACATATACTTTTAATACTATAATTAATACCACATTTATGCTTCAACCACTACAACTAAATATGTTCATCTACAACATATGAATTTCAAACTACTAGTCTTTTAAACTCATAGAAAGTTTCTTAAAATATTTTTCACACATTTAGAATTTTTCAGGCTAAAATGAAAACTATTTTTTTATTTAAAAATCTTTTACATGACCTATCATCACACATATATATTCAGAACCAAACTGGAGAAGGCCAAATACATTATGAAAGTGAAAGTCACTCAGTCATGTCTGACTCTCTGTGACTCCATGGACTATTCAGAACCAAACTAAAAAATTCCAAATACATTTTTCATTTTTAATGACTTCAAATCTGCAATTGAGAAAGACTTTTGTTAAAGTAGGCTAAAACAAATGAACAATTTGAGAATTTAGTGCAAAACTATTTAAAAAGAGTAAAAGAAAGATGTTCCATGAAACTACGACTTTGTTCAAGATTTACCTATTTGCATAACTATAATACCCAAAACTTTGAATTCTGTCATTTTAATTATGATTTTAAAAGTAAAAATAAATGGAAGTTCAGTATTTACCACTAATGCTTTCGTTGCATCAGGTAGCACTAACTCTCTTGAAAATCCACAAAAATCCTCAGATATGTAATCAGAAGGAAATGGGGGATTTTCAGCTTCTTTACTGCCTTCAAAAACACAAAGTGCTAAAAATTCCAAGTGAAAAAGCAAGCAACATTAACTAGAAAGAAACTAAATTCAAACTCTTAATTGGGAGAGGTTAAGAAGAGCAAAGGAGATCAAGAGTTAAGGAGAGTTAAGGAGAAAAAGACCCAGAGAGAAAGAAGAGGCAAAAACAAGAGAATAGTTTGGTTGGATTTCAGTGGTGCAAAGAAAAGCCTGCCCAGATATGCACGGTTCCCACAGATGTACCTTGCTGTATCTGCAATTAAGACACACAAAAAGATAGAATTGTGATAGAGCAAAACAAAAATCTGAAAATACTATTCAGCCAATCAGTCCCGATGATAGGCCTGAATTCACACACCCTCTGGAGCAAGGTTTCTGCAGCCAAATATGGATGGATGCGTGAAACAAGCCAGTGCATCTGCTGGAGGACTCAGAGAGGATAGGGGCTCTGAAGTGGCTTCAGAGAAAATCAGCATCCTTCAGTCTAATTAAAACCTACTCTTATTCCATTTGTGTAAGGGTGTCAGGTTCGATTAGAGGCCACATACAATTTGGCTCTGAGAAGAATGGTGGCTTTCTTCCATGGAGAAAAACAGAGGGAGAGGAGTAATTCTTAAATGTTATCGTCAGAGGTTCTGAGGGCAGCGTGCCTACCCACGAGGTCATTTATGTCCCCAGGGGAAGAGACTAACGGGTCTGTTGTCAGCTATGAAAGGATTTCAGGCTCCTCTGATAAAGAAATACAGTACCTTAGTTAACTGGATACACAAATTCATTAGGCAAGCAAAGAATGGCAAATTTTACCATCAGTTTGCAATTCCAAGGCCCAGTGGGAGAAGACTGTAACCATATTCCTCTGTGGTTCCTGTTTATCTGTGTACACTCATCTGGAGGTGTATCACATAACACGCCATCTTATTGTAGGCAGTTCCAAAATACTTATGTGAGCTTCCTTATTAGCAGCAAGTGGGTCTGTTGAAGCTTAAGAAAGCCATTTAATAAGAATAAAGCCACCCAAATGAACATGGATTGAAAAAAAATTTAGATTGATGGAGCTAGGTTGGTCACTGTAATTACGGAAGGTGTATCATTTCCTAAGCTCTCTTTGCATTAAGTGCATGCCATACATTTATCAGACATAATTAGCACTTTAGGTGACAATGATTTGATTTCTTCCCTTGTAATAAAAGCTCTCTGTTTTGGCATATATGTTCAGAATGGGAAATGCAACACTGTTGCTGTTTATTCCCCTGAGGCAAAATTTAGGACAAACTGGGGAAAATATGAAGAGGGCTTACAGACAGCCCTTTGTGAATTTTGCAAACAGAAAAAGAAAATAGTTCAATAAAAGCTTTTAAGGATCACAGTCAAATGCATGCTTTTTGAAAGCAAAGGATATCTATGGAACATTTCTCCACTTTTAAAGTCAGCATTTAACTTTCCTTTAGATGTGAACAAACCCACACTAAATTGATTCGTAGGCACAACGGCAAAACTGGACACATTTAAATTACTGTGTCCAAATCAAAAAAGGGTTTTTGCTGCCGTCTCTGAGGGGACAGAAGAAAATGATTTCAAGAATTTATTTCAAATAAACATCTCATTTTTATTTCTATTGCCACAATTAAGATCAGATCAGATCAGATCAGTCGCTCAGTCGTGTCCAACTCTTTGCGACCCCATGAATCACAGCATGCCAGGCCTTCCTGTCCATTACTAACTCCCGGAGTTCACTGAGACTCACGTCCATTGAGTCAGTGATGCCATCCAGACATCTCATCCTCTGTCGTCCCCTTCTCCTCTTGCCCCCAATCCAAGCTGAAACTCCAGTACTTTGGCCACAATTAAGAATCATATTAATTCACTCTTCTATAGATTAAAATGTTTATATAAAAGTTGTGAATTGTTTTTATAAGGGAGAAAGGAGATATGCAAGCTGCTGATATATACGACATATAAAGGAGGTTACGTCCTCTTAAAATCTGTAGCCCACAAAAAAATACTATGAAAACTTATGCTTTTCCATTTAAATCTTCTTGGACAGCCATTTTCTTCTCTTTTTTCATCAAAAACAAATTGTGACAGTTGGGTTAGTTGATTCCTTTGACTGCATAAATTAGTCAGCAATGTGGTCACTGCTAATGCTTGTTAAAATAAATATTTCTAACGTAAATTTAATGTTATTAAGTAGCTTGATGTGAACATTCCCACTTACCCTGCACTTTCTGAGCTGTTGCTTAATCTTAATGTTTGTTCTACTAAGATGCAGATATACAGAGAGATGCCTATCTGTTAGAGAATGACTTTCGTATCAGCCTGTTTCAGTGATTTCAAGATCTCACAGTATCATGGAAGTAAAGTGTGTGTGAGAGACACTCCAACTACACGTCACCCCCTTCCCTAGAGATCCTTATTTTATGTTTTGTTAAACTTACATGGACCTCTTACTGACCTGAATAAGACTAATTTTAAAGGAACATTTCTGGGGTTTATGTGAGTTCTTATTTAAGAAGTGTGTAACTAGTAAACCTGAAACACAGTGAAATCCATTGAAAGTTGGTATGTACAAAAAAATTATGGCATAAACATATTTTGCTTATATTGTAAAAATAATAGAAAAGGTAACTGTATAGCTTTTCAGGGTTAACTTATTATAATTTAGAAATATGTAAACATGATAGGCGTTCAACAGTTGCAGGCATCATAGTGTTCTAAGTATAGGTATGAATAAAGGATGGTTGAGGCATTAGTAATAGTTTCAAAACACAGTTTTCTGAGCTAATTTTTAACGTAAGCCTTGTGGAAGTTAAGGCCACACAAAGAAGTATTATTCTTTATGTATTCTCCCTGATAGTGATATATTGTTTTGCTTTCTCAACATAAGAGAGATTTAGTTTAGAAACTCAAATCTGATTTCTACAGGCTTGCACCTGTAGCTTAGGGTTTTTTGAGTATAGGCACAAGGGACTGGAAATAAAAAGAAAAGAATGAATCACATTAAAAGAGAACTCGGGGTTACCAAGCAAGGCTAGGCTTAACAGAACGCAGCTGCAGGTGATGGCTGATATTCACTTTCTGATACCAAATTCTTACATGAAAGAGTCACATTAAACTCCCTAAATTACAAAGTGATATAATCACCTGGTACAGAATTAATACTTGTTAAAACCAACTAGTTACTAAACAGGTTTACAAGTAGGTATTGCTAGCACTTGGTTTCCAATGCAAAGCCTTTTCCCGGATTTTTTTTGTTTTTTTTGCTTTTTACATATAATTTTATTTATAATCAGTGCATGAAACATTCCCCTTCTCGGGTGAAAATATTAAATAACCATGACCTATGATCATGGGGTCCTCTATTACATCTCCTTAGATGGGTATCTTTTACCATTATAATAATGCTCGCATGTGTATACATAACACATATTATGCAATGTCAGAAAGCACTTTTGATTTTTCTATACTCCCCTCGGATGAAGTAGGGAACCCATGTCAAAAACCCTCACTTTAGAACAATAAATAAATAAACCAGCCACAACCTTCCTGAGGCTGGCCAACTCTAGCATAAGTAATTCAAGAGGCTGAGAGATGCCAGATAAATTTGATTACTATAAAAGATGGGAATATGTTTCTTTCCTTTGAGAATTCACAAAAAGGGGTCAAAAACAAAGCAATGCTGAAAGCGAACAATTTCATTTCGCCTGCAATTCAAGGTGAAAATTCAAAGGCAATTTTGCAGGAACACTTTATCACAATTTTATAGACCCTCATTTCCTGCACACATCACAATCTTTAATTTCTGAAAGAGGAAAGCAAGAAAAGGGGAAGTGTGGGGTGGGGGGAGGGAGAGGGTGAGGAGCCTGAGACCAACTGTGAGGGGCTTTTTCTTCTTCTTCTTTAAGATATAAATGCAGATATTTATAAAGCAGTGAGGGATTTGTAAATCTTTCTTCAAAGCTGAACCTACTGCTGGGACCGTGATTTGCTAAAAGCTGCTATAGGCATACTCCAAAACTCAGCAGGGTCATCCCTCCCCTTCCAAAAAAATAAAAATAAAAAATAAAAGAAGCAAGGGTGGGTGGGGAGCCACTCTGATTAGGAGTGTCTCAACAGACATAAGAGTTTGAGAAAACTATTTCATTTTATATCTTCTCCTTAAGTCATATATACAGATGGTCTTTTTTTTTTTTTTCCTTTTCAAATACACAAAAAGAACATTTTAAACTCAATACTTTGCTTCTCATTCTGTTGTCTCACTGACTTTCCTTGATGCTGTTTGAAAATGGCAGGTCATTTCTCAAAGACAAGTTGCTCAGTGGTCCTTTGGAAGGTCAAATCCAAGGACAAATGCAACAGGCTCCAATCCAAAGGGTACTCTGACCACTGCTACTCCCTGCCCACAGGTCTTGTCTGGTGTGATGAAAGGTATGGTTGGTGAGCTGGGAGCAAGAAGATCTGATTTCTAGTTTCAATCACCCAATCTTTCATGGGTGATCTCAGAGGAAAACCACAAATTCTCTCTTATTTCCTACTAGGGATAAGAAATAAAGGCCTACTGGCTTCTGAGGGTTGGAAGGAGAGCAGAAAACAACAAGGGAAATTATTTTGCTCAATTTGAATACTGATGCGTCCCCGAGATCCAGAAAGCATCTGGAGCAGAGAAGCGTCTGAGGAAACACTTGTTGACAAAAGAATGGACAGAGTTTGAAAAGCATAGCCGTGAAAACCAGAGCAAAATCATAATAATGGATTCTAAAGTGACATCGGTGATGAATAGTGCTGTGAATCTGTATCTCTAAGAGGGCTCTGGACTGGCTTCAGGATGTGGCAGCCATTTCTTTCTCATTTGGCGAAATCAAATTCTGTGGCTGTAACCCCCTCCCATCTCAACTGCATGTCCTTACATAAGTATCATTTGGACTCAGAGGACTCAAATGGCTACAGAACTTGGTGGGACTGCAGAAAACACGGCCTGCTTAGAAACGTGACACAGTGAGTTTACATTTTTCTCTAAATAGATATGCTGTTTTCAGAGAGAATTGGATAGAAAACAACTTTTATGTTGGGAAAGGAAAACGGTTTTTAAAAATGAAAAGAAAAAAAAAAATAGGAGAAAAAGAAAATCCTTTTTTAAGTCTCTGCTGTCCAAACTGAACCAGGCACTGCTGCCAGATAGGAGGGAATATAACTTTGCCAAACAGTGTTGCTGACCTTCTTCTGCATGTCTGGCACCCTTGTTTTCTGGGGGAAATTCTTGGGATGCCCTGGCACTGTTCAGTGCTGACCTAAATTCCCATTAAGAACAAAGAGCTACATTAAATGGAGGAACTAAGCCTCTGACAACTGCATCAATTTCTAATTCAAAAATCCAACATAGTTAAAATTTACAGTTAAAGCTCTATATATGCACAGGCCTGTATAAAGTACGTAAGTTCTATGTAATGGCTACATATTTATATCCTTTCAGAAACCCAATTATTAAAATGGCTAGTCTTTGATTCAGTGATTTCAACTGGTTAAAAATAATCACTCAATATCCACAAATAGCCAGAGATTTATGCTGAAATTTGCAATCCCATAGTATTTGCCATCTTGGACTTCCCATCCTAAGAACAATCACTTTCATTTACATAGAAGAGACCACCCACCACCTGCATACTAGGTGCTACTTATGTATCAGCTACAGTGAGACATGGCACATACTGTACAAAGCACTCATGTGAAGGAGCTGCCACTTGGTTACATCCAGCCAAACCCCAAACAGACAAACAAAAGCAGGCAAATACACAAACCAAGTATCAAAGAGGAAATTATAACAAAGCCCTGAGATAGGCCCCAAACAAAAAAAAATTGTAATGGCAAAAATCTCGCTTTTCCTTACTAACAGTATTTTTCAGATATATGATAGTTAAACTATTTCCAAAGTATTTAAAGTATAAACTGGTATAAGCATGGGGTGAGTAGCACAAGTATGGCCCATTGGGGATGGCAGGTCCCTTCATTTATTCAACAAATATTTTGCTACTGTTTCCTGTTAGCTGAAAATACAACAGTGATTAAGAGACGCACGGTCCCACAGCACTTAGGGTCTAACATAGGAGATGCTGCTGCCACTGCTAAGTCGCTTCAGTCGTGTCTGACTCTGTGCAACCCCGTAGACGGCAACCCACCAGGCTCCCCTGTCCCTGGGATTCTCCAGGCAAGAACACTGGAGTGGGTTGCCATTGCCTTCTCCAACATAGGAGATGAATAAGTAACTAATTAATTAAATATAGGGTGACACATGTGATGAAAAGGAACATAACTGGTGTTTGGGGACCGCTGAAGAGATGATCCCTCAGGTCATAGTTGGACTTCACTTTTGAAAAGAGAAGCTCAGATCCAGATAGAGGGCAGTACATTGTCTGGGGTATAACAGATAGATTGTTCCAGCAAAGTGAAGGGTTTGGAAGTGGGAAGGTGACCTGGTGAAAAGGATAAATTTCAGAAAATCTACTTTACTAAGAGGAGCCACCCCAAATCCATTTTAGAAGCAAGTGAGATACAAATAAAAATTTTAAACCACAGAAAAATAGATGCTTTGGCATCGCTGAAGAACAAATGATTTTTTTTTTCACTGTACCACACAGCAAGTTTTGTGATTTTTCTTCCATATCCTTTAAGCAGCCTCAGTGAAACTTTGGAGACAATGAACTAGACAGTTTATTTGTATCTGGAAAATGAATGCATAGACTAGTTTAAAGGGTTCAAATCTCCACATCTTATAAGGTCTATGGATCCGTGACACAGCAAAGAAGTCACATGGGTTCTATCATGTCATAACCATATCTCAAAAGAGTCACCTATTCAATATATGAAACAGTCCTTTTAAAGTAGTTCCTCTTTACATATAAAATACTTGTGTTTTCAAAGGGAGCTCTGACCATTCATTTTAGGTCTTTGAGCATCTCCACCAAAATTCTAAGAGAGTTTTAAACATTTCTTCAAGGGATGATGGAAGCTTATAAACAAAAACTTTCAAGAGGGAAAGATGTTAGAATGTGAAACACTGAAAACTGTAGCATAGGAAACCCATGTAAGTTCATAATGCAGGATTTGTGAAAAACGTGTGGTTGGCCACTTCTTTTTTAAAGTAAGTTTTATTGAAGTATGCTGCTGCTGCTAAGTATTTCAGTCGTGTCCGACTCTGTGTGACCCCATAGACGGCAGCCCACCAGGCTCCCCCGTCCCTGGGATTCTCCAGGCAAGAACACTGGAGTGGGTTGCCATTTCCTTCTCCAATGCATGAAAGTGAAAAGTGAAAATGAAGTCGCTCAGTCATGTTCAACCCTCAGCGACCCCATGGACTGCAACATACCAGGCTCCTCCGTCCATGGGATTTTCCAGGCAAGAGTACTGGAGTGGGGTGCCATATAAATACCATGAAAAAATCCACTCATTTTGGTGTATAGTTTTATGAGTTTTGCCAAATGCATAGTCAAGTGACCACCACCAACCCCAAGATACTAAAAAGTTCCATCACTCCCCCAAAACACCCTTATAATTTCAGTCAACACTTTCCCCAAGCCCCAGTCCTTGGGCAATGACCAATCTGTTATCTTTCCCATAATTTTGCCTTTTCCAGGATGTACAGAATCAACAGCATAGAGATTTTTGAGTCTGGCTTCTTTCACTTAGTGTAATACATTTGAGATTTTCCCATGTTGTCCATTCCTTTTTATTACTAAGTAGTATTCCGTCATATGGATATACCACTGCTTATTCACTTACAAGCTGAAGGACATTTGCACTCTTTACAACTTTGGGTAATTATGAATAAAGCCACTGTAAACTTTCACTGACAATTTTTGATGTGACAAAGTTTTTATTTCTCTTGGGCAAATCCCTAGGAGTAGGTTTTCTGGGTCATATGGTATATGCATACTTAACTTTATAAAAAGCTGGTATATGCATACTTAACTTTATAAAAAGCTGCTAACACAGTTTCTAAAGTGGCTAGACCAATCTGCACTCAGCCAGCATGTATGACAGTTTGGTCACTTATTTAACAAAAGGAACTAAAGTATTGCTAAGCAAGATGAGTTAATGACATTTTTTAAAAATTACTGGACCTTGATATTTGGACCTGTGAGAATGTTTTTTTAATTACATCAGTAGAAAGGATAATAATTATAAAAGAAAGAATAGCACCAAATTTAGTTCCACATAATCTGGATTGAACCAACACTTAATCTCATTATGATTCTTTAGGTGAGAATCTATTTTAGAAGTCACAGAACCTATTACACTGAAGTTATGTTGCTATTAAATGGTAGCCCTGCCCTACCCCTCACTAATGCCTCACCCACTCACTTTCTCTTCCCTTGCCCAGATCTCAGGTTTTTCAGAAGAATCAGTTCAACTACCACCATCACTTAAAGCATTTTGGTCAATAATAACCAATCCCTTCTCTGAATTTATACAGCCCTTATAATTCCTCATAATTTATAACTTCATTACATATCCCATGGTTTATGTTCTATTACTAACATGCTATTTTTCTTCCTTAAGAATCATAAACTTCCTATATTAGGGCTGCCAATAGAGTTTAACTCATCTAAGTTAGATACAGTCTCTAAACCAGTATAGGTCTATACACACCAGAATATTTTGTGGTACAAGTGTCCATCATTGTCCAGCTAGTTCAAGGCCAAATGTATCAGCTCCTATAAATACCCAGGAAGACAAAGAAATGTATGACTCCAGAGTTAATCCACATCCATCTGGATGGTCCATGTCCATAAGTCTAGATGCTTATGTTTAAATTTCCAATATGGTTGTGGCTAAATCAAATTCAACTGGAGAAACCTCCACTTGATCTCCAGACAACCATCTAAAAGGAATTAGAAGATGCCACCACTCATTACCTGTTGGTCCTCTACCCAATGAAGAAGCTCAGAGAAAGGTCACCTGTTTTAACAGGAGGTATCCATCCAAAGAAGCCAACTACTTTTAATGTGGAGATTTGAATGCTGAGAAAGTGAAGAACATTGCCTATACATTTTATCTACTTCTCATCTTTACTGGGTCCAGAAAAAGATATATATGAAATACTCTCACTTTAATTTCAACTGAGCTTGCTTCCTGGTCTCTTAGATGCCAACTCAGCACTATTGAGACAGTGGAAGCATTATTGGGAAATGCCATAGCTGAACCCCAAACAGCTTTGCTGGAGTCTTTTTTTTTAATCTCAGAAAAATCACCTTTTATGCCTTTATTTAAAACTATGATCTTGAGCTAAGCTGTTGTAGTTGACTGTGTCCCTTTAACCTAGGAAACTTGCTGCCAAAAAATGTTACTGAGGCCAACAGCTTAATAAGTTTTATAGAAGATTAAATATTTATATGAATAAAAATAGCACCTGCAGCGACACCAGGAAGGATAAAATGACAAGGGCTATGAAATCTTCATGCTTCAGGGCATAAATCGCTTACCAGCTAGATGAGGCGGTTTTCCTCACAGAACAACTATGTACTGGTAAATCTCTCTTCCTGAGAAGCATCTCAACACTGATCACTTTTTGGACCAAAGACTATACCAGAAGGGTCATTAAACTGTTGGTATGCACCCAGCTCAAGGTTGTACAGGATTTAGCAAGTGGACATGATGCCATACGAATAGGAAAAAAAAAAAAAAAAAATATATATATATATATATATAAACAATGATGCAAGAGGCCAACAACTCCCTTCAAACTAAATGTGTATAGGACAGAATAAAACTCTGAAAGGTGAAAGGACTGAAGAAGGGAAAGATTTCCTTATTTTGATGGCTATTGTGGAGTCAGTACAGTAAAGAATTTAGGACCCTAGGACTTAAAGCTAGTTAAGAAAAAGGTGGGAAGTAGGCAATCGTTCATTGTTTAGGTTAACTATTTTATTTCTTTAATATTTTCCCTGACATAGAAAGAGAACATGAAGATTGTCAGTAAGACTTCATCCTTCTAAAAATTGATAGAGCCAAGGCCAACATTTGACTGGACCAGAAAACAAGGGAAATAAAATGAAATAAGAAGAAAAATCAGGAGTAACAAAATTTATGTACCAAATTTTAGATGCCAGATTTTATTTTTCTCAGGACCAACTAGACCATGGGCATTTGCAAATGATTCTTTTTTTTTTTTTTTTACAAGTTACAGGAGTAATAGCAAATATCAATCAATTCATTTTATTAAAAAATAATCAACAAAGTAAAAAGTAGCATTTAGCCAGGCAAAGTATGCTAACAAGGGTAATATCTTGTTAGCTTTACTGAAAATTCACTTGACTTCCCAAGTTCAGATAACACAATGTGCGCATTCTCCAGTTTCTAATATGACTTGATGTACAGTTGCATAGTTAGTTCTTTCTATAGAAGGATTATTTAAGAAACAGCTAAGGGCTCTGGGAAGATGCTCTTGTGCAAAATAGTATATAGAAGTACTTGATGGGTGGCCCTCAGAATGACTAAATGAACAAAGGACTCCTGTGGATTTTAATAACACTGATCCACTTACGAATCGTAAATCAAATGGGAACCTTCTTGCAGTTCAAAGATTTCCAAGATTTCTGGGGAGAATGCTCCAGTAAAGCAGCATGTCATCAACCAGGATTAACCATATTTGCTCACGTTCTTTTAAATACAGTGTTTTGCATTCTCAGATAGGTGCTGGCAGGGACTAGCAAAGGTGCAACAGTGGGAAAGGTGAGGAGAAGCGGGCAAAGCGAACATTAGGACCTGGTCTGGGGTCTTTAAGAATCCAGAGTTTTGCACAGAAGATGGCCAGAGCAGAGAGGAACAGAGGAATGCAGGCTGATAAAGATGAGCTGTCACAGCCTAAGTCAGGAGACAAATAAATGGTTGGTATCAACTGAAGTCATTTCTTATTATTTTTAGAAAGCCTTTAATTTAATGCATATTTTCTTTGCTGAAAAGGAAATAGTGATATTAACAAATTAGTTTTATTTCTAACCTGGCAGCCTGCCTGCAGTGAAATGTAAATACATTTACATAGGAGCCAGGATTAGCATTTACTGAAGAAAAAGAGTAGTCAATATTTTAATGAGCAAGTCTAAGAAAGCAATTGCATGAAACACACTCCGATGTCACAGGGGAGCTTTTTAAGTTAAGCCAACTAGTTCCAAATTACTACTTTTCTCGGCTTTCCTTAAAGGGAAGTTTAGACTTACTTTAAAAAAAAAAAAATACAACTGTGGCATTTAGTCTTAAATATCATAAAATAGCCATAATATTCATCTCCATAAATACATACATTAACCTATATACCTCTCTCTCATTATACATATAGAAAAAGAATGTGTGACATGCCATTCTTCAGTTAAATGGCCCATTTAACTGTGTCATCCTTCTGCTTTTTTCTAAGATAGAAACACTAGGTGAACAAAATTGATACTGTCCAAGAATGGGGGACAGATTCAGGGTGGAGGGGATGCATGAGAGGGAATACAGGTAATCAAAGCAAATGAACATCGATAATAGTTTAAGGACAGAATCATGTACATAAGACAAAATCTATTAGAAAAACACTGTCAAATAATTTCTAATGTGGCACCCCTAGGAGGTACATGTCCATTTTAGAATCTGCTTTTATCAAGAGTTAGAAAAAGAAGGAACAAAGATATTCTGGGAATAGGGTGAATGTTGTAAACCTAGGAGGTGAATATGAGACTTAAAATATCACCAATATTTCAGAAATTAATATTCATGTTTAAATGAAATCAAATGATTCTAAGTGTACAAGACTTCAATTCAACATTTCTGAATTCCAGAGGATTTGGTAAGACTAATGATTCAACAGCAGACATTAAAACACTATTTCCAGTTATGTAAAGTTTAAAAATAAAATAAAATTAAAAAAAATATATACGTGTAAAAAAAAATAAAATAAAATAAATGTATTATCATGGGAAGTTATACAAGTTAAGTACATTAGCCAGAAAGAAAAAAAACTGGGGTTATGATTACATTAACTTTCATATGTAGACTAAGAAATATATGGCTATATATTATGAATATACAACTTTAAAATAAAGTGCACATGTAGTTCTAGCTAAAAATGTATATAGTTTCAAACAGTCTTTCATTAACATAAACAAACATCAGCTAAAGTTTTGGAAAAATAAGTATTTATATAAAATGTGACTTTCAAATGATAATTCCTATTGTTATTAAAGGAATAAATATGAATTAGTTAATAAAAAATAAATAAATAAAACACTATTTCCAATATTCTCATGAATACTGACAAATATTTAAGGATGTTATGCTCTTGCACACATGCGTGCATGCTAAGTCACTTCAGTCCTGTCCAACTCTTTGCAACCCTATGAACTATAGGCCACCAGTCTCCTCTGTCCCTGGGATTCTCCAGGCAAGAATACTAGAGTGGGTTGCCATGCCGTCAGAGGATCTTCCCAACCCAAGGATCGAACCCACGTCTCTTATATCTCTTGCACTGGCAAGCGGGTTCTTTATCACTAGTGCCACCTGGGAAGCCCTTCATGCTCTTAAATTGGCCAAATTCGACCTACTCTTCAGAACTCAGTCCCAAAATCAAATAATAAAGATGAGTAGAAATTAGTAAAATAGAAAAATAACTGTTATAGAAAATGATCAAAGCCAAAAGTTCTTTTTGAAAAAAAAAATTATAAACTAATCAGAATAAAATAATTTAAAAAGGGAAAAGGTACAAATGATCAATACTAAGATTCTGCATGCATTAAAATGACCCTAAGAAAGATCTTATAATTATTTACACTTCACACTTTTATACATTTATATTCATGTACTTTCATGATGTATCTGCATATCCAAAAGGAATTGTTACACATAAAAGAGAGAAGGCAAGGGAGTAGTAAGCCCTGTATTCAGCATAGTGGTTATTTCTTGGTGGGCAGATGTAGGATGAGGACCAGGTAAGGTCCAGGAGGGAGATACCATGGCCCTGTTTGTGTTTTTCATCTTAATCTGAGTCATAAGTTTACTGATATTCATTTTTATGCTTTATAATATACATATATTACATATTTAATTTTATATGTATATTATTAATGAAAATGTTTGCAAAAAAGTCACAAAACCTGCACATAAACTGAGCAGAGAGGAGAAGAGATCACATACCCTCTGCTGTCAAAATGACCCCTATCACCCTCATCATCAGCAAGCAAGAGATTTCTCATTGCCTTTAGACCTAAGGAGCACATGCCAGAAATTTGACATTCTTATGTATCCCATTTGAACAGAGATCGAGCTTTCAGGGATTCACTCTCTAAATGATTCTCCCTAAAAACTGGGAATTGGACTAGGAGGTATGTACATACAGGGCTCCACAGGTGGCTCAGTGGTAAAGAATCTGCCTGCCAAGGCAGGAGATGCGGATTTGATCCCTGGGTTGGGAAAATCCCCTGGAGAAAGAAATAGCAACCCACTCCAGTATTCTTGCTTGGAAAAATCCCATGGACAGAGGAGCCCGGCAGGCTGCAGGCTATGTGGTCGAAAAGGGTCGGAGACAACTGAGTAATTGAGCATGCATGCACATTAATACATCCTCCATATACACATCCAAGAAGGAAATCTGATCCACCACACAAGAAAATAGACATAAGAGCAAACCCCCTATTCTGTTGACAAACACCAAACAAAGCATTTCTAAGACTTACATAGAAAGGGAACAAAAACATCCCACAAACTCAGAGAAAGATCACTTCTTTTGAAAAATATGATGCTTGTGGAACAGACTTCACCATGAAAGGTACAGAAAACGATAAGGAAAAACATGAAAAGGTAACAGAATAAAAAAAAAAAGATGAACGCGGTAAGAAGAGACTATATGTAACCAAAAATGTATTGGCAGCATGCAAATCTACATTAAAGACAGCAAATACCAGAATGACAATGTAGAAAGAACACAGTGTAACTCTTCAGAGAGACTACAGATCAAACACACACTGTAAGGTTAGATTAAGTTCCAACTTAATTGGCCAACAGAACAACAGAGTAAGGAATGGATAGATATGTTTCAGTGAATACCTTTGGTTTCCAGAATCCCAAATAGGAGTGATTGGGGGTGAACTCTAAAGAAGGCCTCAAATTTGCTCACTCCCTGTATCCATGCCATTGCAATATGACATGAAAGTTCCTCCAATTTAGAACCAGAGTTCATTTCTCTACCCCTTGAATTTGAACTAGTCAGGTGACTTTCTGGCCAATGGAACCTTAGCAAAGTATGCCATCAGAGGCTAGAAAAGTGCTTGTGTATTGGGGTTTTTCCACTCTTGCTGCTTTAGAAACTCTCAGTCTTGTGCCTCTAACACCAGACACATGTATGAGGCCATCAAGATCTCCTGAAGCTGACCCCCCAGCTGACTACAGTGACATGTGTGTGCACATGTGAGACTTGCAGAACTGCACAGATGGGCCCAGCCCAAAGAGAATAACAAGCTAATAAACAACTGTTGTTTTAAGCCACTAAATTTGAAGATGGTTTGTTATGCAACAATGGCTAACTGACAGAGAAGCAGTCAGTTATCAGTGATATTCTTGGTCAAGAGGGAGGCTTTGGATCTGAGCTAAGTAAGCTCAGTGCTCGCTTACTTCCTCTTCCTTACTCTTGGATTTAATTATCAACTAGGAAGAACTTGAACTCATTACATGTTAAGAGGGAATGTTTTAGACTTATGAAACTTTGCTGATTCTCACGCTAAAGACAGTTCTGGTAAAGCTGTATCTTCATAAGACAACTGGGGAAGGAGACAAGGGAAGCAATATCAATGTCCAAGTAGGTTAACCTTGAGCACATTAATCCTGAAGTAGAACCTTCAGCTTCATGGTTTCCTGGGGAGCCTATTTCGCAAACATCCCTACAAGCAGATGAAAAAATAAGATTAAAATTATCAGGGAGGAAAACATACACATGAAGGTCAGAGATGGGGTTTATCATTCATCTACTTACTATATATGAATGTCTAGAATACGCCAGGCATTAGACCTATATACCCAGGTACAGAGCAGTGAACAAGGCTTCTATGGCTCCTGCCTTCATAGAACGTACTGTTTCAACATCTAGATCACTGGGGTTCTTGAGAAGATCATAATACATGTGACAACTCTAATAATTTAAGTTATAACAGACAAAAACACTCATCAACTGAAAAAATTCCAGTGGATAAAGATGAAAGGTTGATTATTATTATTCAAACCCATACTTAGGTGCCTCCTATCAAAATTTTTGAGTTACAAGAATAAAGTCTCACAAATACCAAGGCATAGAAAAACAACACACGCACACACACACACACACCAATGATTATACACAGAAAAAAAGAGCCTTGCCTCAGACTTTCCTTTGATGTAGAAATCAATATAACAAAATTACAGAAATTTGAAGGGAAATGGTACAACTCAAGAAGTGTATACCTAAACAAAGAAGAAAAAATATCTTCACAAATATATGATTTTAGAAAATGTACAAACCATGCATTCTTTTTGAAAAAATATCTAAAGCCATACCCAAACTCACTGAAGGACAAATAAGAATTAGGAGCTCAAAAAGAATAAAGAAAGTCTAGTGATCTAACTGGGAAAAATGAAATCAGTTAAACAAAGAAATAAAATTATAGCACATCTATTTTAAAAGCTAAATGTAAATAAAAATATTATTCTTGAAGAATAAGGCATATGCTATAAGAATAAAGATTTTTTAAAATAATGCTTTTTCTAAAACGTAAGACAGGAGAAACAAAGTCCAAAATGTAGGACTGGGAAAAGCTGTGGTACACGTGTTAGGGCAGGAAGTATGCTAGATTCTTCCATTTAATCAGAAGATATAAATTTGAGAGTGACACACAAATTAAGAATGCTTTGGAGAAACACAGTCAAAGACTCTGATTAAGCAGAAATAGATGTTTTTCTGGAACTCTCTTGCTTTTTCGATGATCCAGCAGATGTTGGCAATTTGATCACCGGTTCCTCTGCCTTTTCTAAAACCAGCTTGAACATCTGGAAGTTCACAGTTCATGTATTGCTGAAGCCTGGCTTGGAGAATTTTAAGCATTACTTTACTAGTGTGTGAGATGAGTGCAATTGTGCGGTAGTTTGAGCATTCTTTGGCAGCGCCTTTCTTTGGGATTGGAATGAAAACTGACCTTTTCCAGTCCCGTGGCCACTGCTGAGTTTTCCAAATTTGCTGGCATATTGAGTGCAGCACTTTCACAGCATCATCTTTCAGGATTTGAAGTAGCTCAACTGGAATTCCATCACCTCCACTAGCTTTGTTCGTAGTGATGCTTCCTAAGGCCCACTTGACTTCACATTCCAGGATGTCTGGCTCTAGGTGGGTGATCACACCATCATGATTATCTGGGTCATGAGATAATTTTTGCACAGTTCTTCTGTGTATTCTTGCCATCTCTTCTCTATCTTCTGCTTCTGTTAGGTCCATACCATTTCTGTCCTTTATTGAGCCCATCTTTGCATAAAATGTTCCCTTGGTATCTCTAATTTTCTTGAAGAGATCTCTAGTCTTTCCCATTCTGTTGTTTTCCTCTATTTCTTTGCATTGATCCCTGAGGAAGGCTTTCTTATCTCTCCTTGCTATTCTTTGGAACTCTGCATTCAAATGGCTATATCTTTCCTTTTCTCCTTTGCTTTTCGCTTCCCTTCTTTTCATAGCTATTTGTAAGGCCTCCTCAGACAGCCATTTTGCTTTTTTGTGTGGGTCACAATAAACTGTGGAAAATTCTGACAGAGATGGGAATACCAGGCCACCTGACCTGCCTCTTGAGAAACCTATATGCAGGTCAGGAAGCAACAGTTAGAACTGGACATGGAACAACTGACTGGTTCCAAATAGGAAAAGGAGTACATCAAGGCTGTATATTGTTACCCTGCTTATTTAACTTATATGCAGAGTACATCATGAGAAACGCTGGGCTGGAAGAACCACAAGCTGGAACCAAGATTGCTGGGAGAAATATCAATAACCTCAGATATGCAGACGATACCACTCTTATGGCAGAAAGTAGAACTAAAAAGCCTCTTGATGAAAGTGAAAGAGGAGAGTGAAAAAGTTGGCTTAAAGCTCAACATTCAGAAAACTAAGATCATGGCATCTGGTCCCATCACTTCATGGCAAATAGATGGGGAAACAGTGGAAACAGTGGCTGACTTTATTTTTATGGGCTCCAAAATCACTGCAGATGGTGATTGCAGCCATGAAATTAAAAGACGCTTACTCCTTAGAAGGAAAGTCATGACCAACCTAGACAGCATATCAAACAGCAGAGACATTACTTTGTCAACAAAGGTCCGTCTAGTCAATGCTATGGTTTTTTCCTGTGGTCATGTATAGATATGAGAGTTGGACTGTGAAGAAAGCTGAGCACTGAAGAATTGATGCTTTTGAACTGTGGTGTTGGAGAAGACTCTTGAGAGTCCCTTGGACTGCAAGGAGATCCAACCAGTCCATCCTAAAGGAGATCAGTCCTGGGTGTTCATTGGAAGGACTGATATTGAAGCTGAAACCCCAATACTTTGGCTACCTGATGCAAAGAGCTGACTCATTTGAAAAAACCCTGATGCTGGGAAAGATTGAGGGTGGGAGGAGAAGGGGACAACAGAGGATGAGATGGTTGCATGGCATCACCAACTCGATGGACATGGGTTTGGGTGGACTCTGGGAGTTGATGATGGACAGGGAGGCCTGCCGTGCTGCAGTTCATGGTGTCTCAAAGAGTCAGACACGACTGAACAACTGAACTTAACTGAACTTGGAGAAACAAATGAAAATATAATTTAATATGAAATATATACTCTGTTAAAAATTAACAAAGAATGATATAGTCTACGTGCTCAAAGAAAGAAGAATAAAGGGAAAAAATCACTCAAAGAATAAAAAAAAATACATAATGAAAGAAGTGAGTCAGATAGATTGTTTATAACAATAACTATAAATGGCTTAAACTTCTCTGTGAGAAGATAAAAAGTAGAAAACTGAGCTACAAAATAAAATCTAATTACATATTTTTTTTTACAAGAGATATAGCTAAGACAAATGAGTACAAATAGGATGAGTAAAAGATGAGCAAAGATATGTTAAAGAGATAGACATAGAAGGAAAATAGTGGTTTTAATACCAATATTAAAGAAAATTCAAGGCAAAACATATGAAATGTTCAAAGGAGATGTTATACTAAGGCAGTAAAATTCAACACAAATACACAATGTTTGTGTGTCAAATAATACTTCTCTGTCAGAATGCAAATACCTCTATAAATAAGAGTTAAAGAATGACAAGAACAAATTAATAAAGGACTTTAACATCCCTCACAATTGCCCGAAGAAGACTGAAAAAGACACACATACACAAAAATAAGCTATGATATAGAAAAGCTTGATAATACAATAAATTCTCTAGATAAAATAACTCTCATCTCCAGTGCCCATGGACTCCCTTTCCAAAAATGACCATGTATACTGTTTCATAAGGACAATGTCAGTAAAATTCAAGTAAAAGTCATACCAGGTATATTTCAGAAACAATTAAACTAGAAATCAATAATAACAGATGAAATCTTAAAAATCAACTACTTTAAAATTTACTCTTTTGAAAGAATTTTGGGTCATAGAGGATATAAAAATACTTCAAGTTATTAAACAATGAATTAAATTGGTTTTTGTTGAATGATTTATTAAATTTAAATACATTAAGTTACTAAAAATTAATGAATACAACATATCAAAAGTCATATGATTCAGCTAAAATGAAAATCATGGGAAAATGAGTAGTTTGAAATATTTTAAATAGTAAACATAAATTGAACATGCAACTTAAGAAGCTAGTATGAAGATACAAAAAAATCTAAACAAAAAATAACCTTGAGAGGAAATGAGAGGTTTCAAAGAAAATATCCCCCCAAATAAGCCAGATGCAGACATTACTTAGAGAACACGGGGTACCTCCATGCTATTTAAATGCCTCCAGAGCACGGTGTGGGGTGGGGAGGAGGGCCAGAGAAGACGGAGGAATCTTGTTAATTAATGTTATGAGACCCTCATTCAAAATATTAAGAGAAGGCACAAAGAGGGAACTTTACAGATACATCTTAGGTGTTAGATGTAGAAACTCTAAATAAAAAATTATCATGACCTAATTAGGGGTGTTTACTTCCGGTATACTAAAATGAATCCATGTTAGAAAATCTGCCAACAACAATGACTCAGTTTTACAGAGACGCCAGTTCTAACTGGATTATCACCAAACTCCAACAGAGAAACAAATACAATAACCAAGAACATTTTGAAAGAGACAAGTGGAGACAAGTGTGGCATTACCAAACATATACCAAAATTAATAAAATCACATAAAATTGCGGTGCCTATATAGGAAATGTTTGTATCAGCAAAATTAGAAACAACCTAAATGGTCACTGTTCAATAAGAACAGGGAAATCTTCTTTGTGCTACACTCATGTAATTGAATAGTATGAAGTGATAAAGTTACATTGTAGAAGAGCATAAAAAGATATTCAAGCCTTACTGACAATGGGGAATAAAAATTTACAAATAAGACAACTTAATAATTTTATTTTACAGAATGAAGTCTAACCACAAGGGATAAAAGCCTTAAATGATAAATACTAAATGTAAACAGGATATTTTTCAATAACAAGATTAAATGATTTCTAATTTTACTATTTGGACCCTTTGATATTTCTGAAATTTTTCAAAACTAGTGTACTGCTATGATTTTCATAAAATATTAAAAGTCAAATTCTCTCAAATCTAGTATTTTATTAATTTAAGTACACTTAAATACATGACTGAAATTCATATGAAATGCATATAAAGGAAATTTGTGCTCTGTGCCAGTGATAAGCATCTGGATGTGACTCACCAAAGAAATTACTATATATCTGAAGGAAATATTAAAATAAACAGCCCAGCACTGCAGTGAGTGCATAGAACTGTATATATTCGCTCTGTGCACTGGACAGGAATTTTCCATTTCATACATCATTTACAACTTGCTGCAGTGATTCTGCAAAATCAGACCATACCATTAGCACACACAAAGAGAAACACCCAGTGTTCTCATTGTTGGAAAATTCAAGTGTTTGGGGCTTCAGTGTGCAAGAATGTCAGTATTCCATCTAAGCAGATGTTGCTGTGATAACCAGGATAAGGACACCAGGTGACCAAGTAGGGATCAAATATCCACAGTCAAGCACGCTGACTTTTTAAAATCTATAGTCCAAGCTTGGTTTATACTCACAGACATACTTAATTTTTAAAACTACTTGATATAAATGAAAACAAAATGGTGAAAGTCATAAGCAAATTCCTCCAGAGGGGTATATATTGTTTTTAATGGAAACCAGTTTTTATTTCTAAAGTATTTTATCAAGGCATTTATTTGATACCAACCATCTGGTTTCCTAAACACTTCATCAAATGAATATCTGATGCAGTCACCCCAGTCCCTGCTCTTTCTTAACAACATCTCTACTTTGAAATCACAGGATGGAGGAGTATATTTTCAGAGCAATACTAAATCTTGCCTTGTATACTTCAGGTCAGAAAGATGTTTTGCTGGACAATGAAATGCTCCCCAGGTCAGAAGCATTGTGCAATAGAAAAGAGGCATAGGAAATGGCAAATGGCAACTTGTTACTGCTTCCAACATGCCTTAACACTGAAAACTCTCTTTCTCTTCTTTTCTTTTTCCCTATTTAGGAAAACCAAAACCACAATTTTTCTGGAGAAAAATTTGCCATATCCACATATCTAACTACTGCCATGGAAATGAATTCCAAGAAACATTCAATGAATTCCAAACAACATCCTACTTCACTACTCTATGGATTTCCCCGTCATTATTCTTCAGTCATTTCTAGAACAACAGAGGTTCATACTTAGGATCATTCTCAACAAGGAATACATCTATATACCATCCACATGACACTCACACCAAGACCAGCAATAACTAACCACTGAAACTGCCAAAGTTCATGACTTATATAATGAGTCCCTACCTACATACCAATAGAATCTTCACCAACTGGATTCACTTTCTCAGTAACAAAAGTTAAGTATTTGTTGAGTTTATCATAGTGTGCAGAAGGCATAGAAACACTTGTAGCAAAAGTTAAAAAAAAAAAAAAGACAAACTCGGGGAAAAACACATAGAGTTTGAGAAGTAAAGCCATTAAAATTTAAGTTAGGCATTTCTATGTCATCCATAATCCAAATAATCATGTCTAAGAAATCAGACAGGAGAACACCCTCCATGTGAAATCAACCTCCAACTACTTTGAATGAAACAAAGTACTCTGAGAAAGATTCCATGAGCATCCCAGTTGGAATGTGGGTACATACCAAGGAAAGCATTCTTATTTGACTCCTTCTTCTTATGGTCACAGAAGAATTTAAGACATCCACAAGTCTGTAAATATATTAAAAAATAAAGAATTGCTGTAAGGAAAAGATATAGAAAATAGCAATCAAAATGATCAAGAAGAGTTAAAAGTTGTGACATGTATGCTTGAACAAAAATGAGGTATTCTGAGTGAGAAGTCGATAAAAATCTGCCAGCTATGGAGGTCATGGTCAGAATGAACATTGACTGCTTCATCACATCTCAGAATGGAAGCACTGTTTCCATTGGAAAAGAAAGTCCCATCCCTTCCACCTTCTTCCCTCTCAAAAAAAAAAGGTAGAAGTAGAAGGTGGTAATAGAAATTCATTTCACATTAAATAATAAATCACTAATGATGGATATATTTTATTACTAGTTTAACTGCTGATTTAGGAGAAGACAAATGAATTTGTGATTTTCTCACAGGTCTTCATCTGGGAAAAGGACAAAGTACAGTACACCAAATATCTTCTCCAGAAATAATTAAAGATGAGTTCTAAGTTGAGTTTGGAACTCAGTGGTAGAAGTATATTATGTAAATTGGCCTAATAATAACACAAAACTTTAATGGACAAACAGCCAATCTTTTTTTTTTTTTTTTTTTTTACTAAAGATCCAAATTCAAGTGAACTTTTTTTTTCTTTTTTTTTTTAATTTTTATTTTTTTAATTTTATTTTATTTTTAAACTTTACATAATTGTATTAGTTTTGCCAAATATCAACTTTTTAACCTCATTTTTGCTTTTGTGTGTGGATAAGTACTTTTCATAGTGTGTGGAAACTGGTATAGTTCATATATTGTCACCAGCATGTTGTAAATAGGATGACACAGATTGAAAGTAAAATGCATCACATGCAAAGACTGAGTGCCAAGGAACAATAAAAAGTCCAGAAATCCAGCAAGACTAGCAGAAGCAGAAAGCTACTACAAGGATTTGGGTTATTCTACACAACATTGCTGCTGTGCAGCTAAGTCACTTGCGTCGTGTCCAAGTGTTTGTGACCTCATGGACTATAGCCCACCAGTCTCCTCTGTCCATGGGATTTTCCAGGCAAGAATACTGGAGTGGGTTGCCATTTCCTCCTCCAGGGGATCTTCTCAACCCAGGGACTGAACCCAGGTCTCCTCTGGCTTCTGCATTGCAGGCAAATTCTTTACCGTTGACCGCTGGGGAACATTAGAGAGAAGTAGACTCAACGTTATACAGAAGTGACTGTCTGTCAATGGATGCCTGCTTTTATGGGAGAGAGTAACTTACTGTTTATTACTTACTTTTAAGTAGAGAAATTAAAGTTGAGATGGTCAAACCTGGTAGAAAATGATTCTATAAATACATTGCCATTTTTCCCAAACTAAAATGGATATATAAATTAGAAGAGCATGGGAGGGGGAAACATTTTAATTGGAGAAAATTGTTTCAGAAAAGCAACAATAATTGATCCATTTACTGGTTATATCTCAAAACAGTTTTAAGAATCATTGTCCAAAATCAAGTTTAAAGTGCCTCGCCAAATAAGTGAAGGAGGACTAAAGTAAATTTTAAAACATGAACTTTAAAAAGACTGTTTCATTAAAATTATAGTTACTGAAAACATGGGGGGATTAAGATTAGGAAGGAGGGGACTGACCAAAAATGGGCAAAGAAAGAGCCCAGAAATACAGAAAGAAATTTAATTCAGAACAGGCAGGAGTCTAGAACGAGCCAAGCCCTGGTTCTGGTTATTGTTTCCAAGCCATTATAAAGGTAAACACACTTTGTGGGATATTATTCAGCCTTAAAAAAGAAGTAAATCCAGCCATTTGTGACAATATGCATGAACTTGGAGAATTATGCTAAATGAAGGAGTCAACTACATGAGGACAAATACTGCATGATTCTTTTTTTAATGGATATGAGATATAGTCAGACTCATAGAAGAAAGAACACAATGGTGGTTGCCAGGGGATGGAGAGAGGGGGAAATGAGGAATTGTTTTTCAACAGGTATATGGTTTCCACTATGCAAAAATGAAATTTTAGAGATCTGCTATACAACACAGTACCAATCGTTACTAACACAGTATTGGAATTGTAGGCTTTGAAATATGTTAAGAGGATAGATTTCATGTTAAACACTCTTACTGAAAAATAAATAACAACAACAACAATGAAACTACCAAAGAACAAAAGGAAATAATAAGAGGTAATTGGCGTGTTTAGTACCTTGGTTATGGTGACGTCATAGGAGTAGGCATATGCCCAGACTCATCAAGATAAATACATTAAGTGCATGCAATTTGTTTGTATATTAATATTACCTCAATACAGCTTTAAAGAAGAAAAGTTAAACGCTTAAGTGCCAAGCCTATTTAGTACTATCTAATAAGGGCATTCTCAGAAGTTGCCCTACAATAGGTACCTAATCCTGTTCTCCAGACTTAATATCCCATTCTTCCTCCATGTATAAACTGCATTCAGAATTAAGATTTTTACTTATAAGGTACCCAGGTATGCTGCTTTAAGGAAAGATTGCTCAAAATGCAGATATCCTTTAGAAGAAAATTCAAAACGACTTCATTTGGAAAGGTCATAAAGAAATTCATCATCTACACAGTTCATAATTCATATGTTAATCACTGATTTAAAAGAAACATAAATAACATGTACATGATTTTTGGAAACAGACGTATACTCTAGAGATTTTCAACATTTTCACTCTCACAGATATCTTTTATTATAATTTTACCAGTACATAAAAGGTGTTTACTAAAATGTTGTTGTTCCATTTTGAAAACATCAGTGATGCACATTATGGGTGAATGCACGATTACCATCAGACTTGAGAAATGCTAAGAATAGCTCAAAGCCCATAGTCACTTCCCTCTCATTCTCCTAAAGGTTGAGCAGAGGTAATAGCAGTGTGTGTATGTCTACGTGTGTGACAAGGTGGTAACCACCAATCAACAAAATCTAATCAGAGACTTAAGCCACTGTATAACCTTTTGAAAATATGTAAATAGAAACTGATTTAATAAAGTCAACAGACCATTTTATTTTCTTAAGTGACTTAGATTATATTCATACTGTCCCAGACTTCCCAGGCATTTCACAAATCTCTACTAAAGCTAAAACCTAAAAATGACTATATGCAACATGTCTCAGGGATTTTAAGTGACCCAATATCTCCCTTTGTAGTAAAAAGAGAACAACATGCTAATAAGTCTCAGAGTGTCTAGAGAAAGGGCTGGTAAACTTTTTCTGGAAAGGGCCAGAGTCTAAATATTTTCCTTTTTGTGGGCCATATCTTCTATGCCGGAGCTACTCAATTCAGTCCTTATCTCAGGAAAACAATAGGTGGGTTCCAACAGAATTTGTTTACAAAAAATAAGAGGCAGACTGGATTTGGGCCATGGGCTGTACTTTGCCAACCACCATTTTTGAGAGTCATTATTGGCACTGATTATTTCTACATTTTGACAAGGCTGATAAATGTGCAGGCATGTGTGAAGACATGAATTTTACAAAAGAATGAAAATATAAGAACAAAAGGAAAATAAGGTTAGAAAAATAAGATAAAGGTCCAAATAGTTGTTAAATAGTTTTCAGCATCCTAGAAGCCAAAGCACAAAGAGTGATATGTATGCTGTGTTGTGTAGGAATAATAACCGCTCTTCAGAGATGTTCACTTCCTTCTCCAGGACCCTGTGAATATATTAGATTAGGTAGCAAGAGGGATTTAAGACTACAGATGAAATTACAGCTGCTCATTAGCTGACCTTAAAATAAGGAAATTATCCCCAATTGCCTGGTTAGGCTCTGGATAATCACAAGGGTCCTTTAAAAGTGGAAGAGGAAGACAGAAGATCAAGAACCAGACAGAGAGTTGGAATCATGACAAAGACTGGACTGCCTGTTGCTGGCTTTGAAGAAGACTCAGGCCATGAGCCAACAAATGTGGGCAGTCTCTAGAAGCTAGAAAAGGCAAGACAATGACCTCTCCCTTGGAGCCTCCAGGAGGAACAGAGCTCGGCCAGAACCTTGCCTTTAGTCCAGTGAGACCCATTTCCAACTTCTAACCTTCAGAACTGTAAGATAATACATGTAGACTGTTTTAATATACCAATTCCATGATGGTGTTATTTAATCATGTCGATTACATACTTAAAGAGGTGCCCACGACGAATGTGATGGCAAGTTCCCTGTGTTTCATTTCTGGAACAACCCTCAAGTCGGCTGATGGCATAATAGCAAATCGCAGCATGGCAAATGCTCTTCTACAAGGAGCCAACGCCATGCGATGTAAGTCAGTCTCTAAAAGTATGCTTAATGTGAGGATCAAACTTAGATTATCTACAGCAATATTCTTTGAAGTGTGGGATGTTATTATGTGTCAGGAAAAATAAATCTGTGTTCACAGATGTGTAGGAAAAGATAGCTTAAACAAGATTAAACAGTTGTCTTCCTGTCGAACTTCTCTGAACCTTTAATATGCTTATGTGAATCTCCAAGAGGATAATGATATATTCAAACCATTCCAGCTATGAATCCTTTTTCCTTTCTGGGAGAATCATGGGCAGGGCATCATGCAGAACTCATTTTGGAAAAATCTGACCTACAGCAATGGACAAACCCAACCAACTCTTGGGGAACTTCAGCATGCTCTCCATGTGTTAAGAAAGTGAATGCCTTGTGCAGTTAAGTGGTCTTCAGAGCTGTCCAGTATGATCAGTGCACAAAGGTCATCCAGGCTGCAGACCTCCAGGTGGAGGCTTCCTTCTGTTTAGGGTGAGGGCTTCCCCTCAGCAGGGCATGCCTGATGTACAGCTCACTGTGCAAAGCATAAAAGTGAACATTCCCATACTTGCAGGACACCCACTAGAGTAACTATGAAATGTGTAGCATTTATTTCTGGATTCAGGACCCTTTCTTTAGGAGAGTCCCAAAGTCTACCACCTTAGCACCAAGGAAATGAACATCATATGGCCAATGTGCTTGGGTTATCTTGATCAAGGTCCACTCTACCTTCTATTCATCACCCTTACCAGAATAGAACTTTGTGTACACCCTCAGGGATGGGGAACTTAATTTTTAACATCCCATCCTCAGTTAAAGAAAAAAAAAAATGGGATGTTTCAAGAGACATAGTATACCTTTTCTTTAAGCTGCATTTTTTATTTTAATGAGTTTCCAAACGTCTGGATTCTTTACTACTAGATAAATTGTGTTGTGAAATGTTGAGAATCAAAAACTAAGATAAGCTACAAAGTGGGCCCACAGTGTATTTTCTGATCATGTACAATAGAAAGAGAAGTAGCATCATTAGTATCCTCTAAAGATTCAGAAACTATTAATATTAAAGACCACTCTTCTGTTAGGCCCCAACATTTCCACAATAACCATAGCTTTTTCTTTAAGCAATGCATTTTTTTCTGATATAAAGCCCCAAATCCAGTTTAACACAAATCAACCCATTCAAAATGATCCAAGAAATATGTTGTTGTTGTTGTTCAGTTGTTAAGTCATGTCCCACCCTGTGTTACCCCATGGACTGCAGCACACCAGGCTTATATGCCAAATGATAACTCCCAGTTGTTACAAGCCATAATCAATTAAACCTCGAGGTGCAAATTTAGGAGAGGTTATCTTAGAAATATTGCATTTCTTCCAATTCAAAATATCAAAATAAGATCTATTTACTTGAAAACTTTAAGGTTTCACATCACTTTTATTCACATAATCATGATTTCACATGCCACAGGAACAGGACAATTTTAGAAAGTCCTCAAATTTTAAATTCACTCAAGACACCCAAGAAGAGTAGCCACAGGGTCCCAGAGGTTGATTTCCTAGGGTTGCTGATTTTGCTCTCCCACTTGCTTAACATATAACTAGCTGTCTTACTTGGACACGGGGCTTAGAGGGTGGGGATTCAGAGAGAGATGGCCTAGGCACAGCATGGCAGTTTCCTGAGAAGATTGTATCAGGAGTTCTATGCCGTATTCAGATAGAATAAATGAAATTTCTGAAAGTCTCTTGGAATTTTAAAATTTCATAAGAAACTGGAAAACATGACTATGAAATTTCATTAGCAAAGTTTACCCAGTAGACATGCAGTATTTAAGAAGCATAAATGAAGCTTTTACATCCACCCAACAGTTCCAAACTAGATTTGCAGACTCGGATCTGTTTGTATCTTAGCATCCACATACAGGGCATGTGCATTAAGGTTTCAGCGATCACCAACTAACACTACGTGGTCACCTAGTTACCTAATTGAAGCACCTATAAAAGAAGCACATTTCACATCAATTCTGTGCCAGATATAACTCTGAGATGTAAATCCCTCAAAAGATCTTTCCGGACTTGCTTCACACCTTGGAAACATGAAATTGCTACTATCTTCCACATTGTGGTAACTGTTTGCAAAGAAGCCAGAACGATTCTACCACCCCAGACCAAAGCATACTTCTTTTCAATACAACTCTGTAGCATTTTTCATTCTTCCCATCAAGAAAGTGAAAGTGTTAGTCATTCGGTCGTATCTCACTCTTTTTGATTCGTGGAACATAACCCCCGGGGCTCCTCAGTCCATGAGATTCTAAAGTAGTTTTTATTCTAAAGCAGTTTTGTCCACCCCTTGAATCTGGGCTTGGTCATGTGACTTTCTTGGCCAATGGGATATTTACAAATGTCATGCAGCTGAATCTTGAAAAGCCTTTGTTCAATAGGACATTTCCTATTTTGACTGCTATGATGTGAATAAGCCCAGCTAGAGTCTAGAGATATATGATTCAGCTGAAAGCTAGTACCAGCACCAAACATGTAAGTGAGGCTATTTTAGACCATCTGTTCCTACTCCAGCCATCCCCTGCGGTGAGACCAGCAACACTGCCCAGCAGACCCCAACCCGAACCTCTGAGTTAAAGATTGGTGAGAAAATTAAATGATTATTATTTTAAGCCTCTATAGTATGGAGTGGTTTGTTATTCATCAATAGGTTACCAACACAGACCTATTCTTTCCCACATATCAAACTGAACACTGTAGAAAGAAAAGCATAGAAGAAACTGTTCTCTATAAGAAATTAAAGGCTTCTCACATGTACATCAACATAGGTTATGTGGGTCTCTCAGCTATCCAACACAACTTGGAGTGGTTTTGTGCTGCTGCTACTGTTCTTGCTGTATAGCTTAGTCAATCAAAACAAGCGTTCTCTAAAAATGGTCCTGGTGGTATTCCCTGCTGTTTTCTAGAACTAGCTTAGAAAAACCTGTTAAAAATTAAGCCTCAAGAAGCTCCATCATCTCCTTCTGCAACTGAATTAAAAAAAGCCCAAGACTTTGTTAAAAGCCAAGTACTATAGAACTTCTATCAAAATATTGACCGAAAAAAAAAAATATTGACTGAAGAGGCCCACTGAGTTTAAACACCACTACTCATGAAAAAGTAACTTTTAAATTGAAATATAGTTGATTTACAAAGTTGTCTTAGTTTCAGGTGTGCAGCAAAGTGATTCAGTTTTTATATATTTGTTTTCTTTTTATCTATATTATATATTCTTTTTATATTTATATATATATTCTTTTTTCAGATTTACTTGCATGTGGAATCTAAAAAAAGATACAAATTAACTTATAAATAAAACATGAATAGAACCACAGATATAGAAAATAATTTATGGTTACCAAAGGCGAAAGGGGGAGGGATAAATCAGGAGTTTGGGATTAAGATGTATACATTAATACTTACAAAATTAACAACAAGGGCCTATTGCATAGCATAGGGAACTATATTCAATATTTTATAATAACATGAAAGGATAGTATTACCTCCACTCTTGAAGTTACAAATGTTAGGACTATGAGCTTTCAAACAAGACAGATATGAATTCAAATTCTGGTTCTACTATTTAACAGCTTGAAAACTTGAGTATTAACAATAGTTATAATTACTAATATTTATTAAATGTTTCAGTTCAGTTCAGTCACTCAGTTGTGTCCGACTCTTTGTGACCCCATGAACTGCAGCACTCCAGGCCTCCCTGTCCATCATCAACTCCTGGAGTTTACTCAGACTCATGTCCATCGAGTCAGTGATGCCATCCAGCCATCTCATCCTCTGTTGTCCCCTTCTCCTCTGCCCCCAATCCCTCCCAGCATCAGAGTCTTTTCCAATGAGTCAACTCTTCGCATGAGGTGGCCAAAGTATTGGAGTTTCAGCTTTAGCATCAGTCCTTCTAATGAACACCCAGGACTGATCTCCTTTAGGTTGGGCTGGTTGGATCTCCTTGCAGTCCAAGGGACTCCCAAGAGTCTTCTCCAACACCACAGTTCAAAAGCATCAATTCTTCGGCGCTCAGCTTTCTTCACAGTCCAACTCTCACATCCATATATGACTACTGGAAAAACCATAGCCTTGACTAGATGGACCTCTGTTGGCAAAGTAATGTCTCTGCTTTTCAATATACTATCTAGGTTGGTCATAACTTTCCTTCCAAGGAGTAAGCATCTTTTAATTTCATGGCTGCAATCACCATCTGCAGTGATTTTGGAGCCCCCAAAAATAAAGTCTGCCACTGTTTCCCCATCTATTTCCCATGAAGTGATGGGACCAGATGCCATGATCTTCGTTTTCTGAATCAACATTCAGTTGGCTTTAAGCCAACTTTTTCACTCTCCACTTTCACTTTCATCAAGAGGCTTTTTAGTTCCTCTTCACTTTCTGCCACAAGGGTGGTATCATCTGCATATCTCAGGTTATTGATATTTCTCCAGAAAATCTTGATTCCAGCTTGTGCTTCTTCCAGCCCAGCGTTTCTCATGATGTACTCTGCATATAAGTTAAATAAACAGGGTGACAATATACAGTGTTGATGTACTCCTTTTCCTATTTGGAACCAGTCTGTTGTTCCATGTTCAGTTCTAACTGTTGCTTCCTGACCTGCATATAGGTTTCTCAAGAGGCAGGTCAGGTGGCCCAGTATTCCCATCTCTTTCAGAATTTTCCAGTTTATTGTGATCCACACAAAGGCTTTGGCATAGTCAATAAAGCAGAAATAGATGTTTTTCTGGAACTCTCTTGCTTTTTCGATGATCCAGCAGATGTTGGCAATTTGATCTCTGGTTCCTCTGCTTTTTCTAAAACCAGCTTGAACATCTGGAAGTTCACGGTTCATGTACTGCTGAAGCCTGGCTTAGAGATTTTTGAGCATTACTTTACTAGTGTGTGAGATGAGGGCAATTGGGCAGTAGTTTGAGCATTCTTTGGCAGCGCCTTTCTTTGGGATTGGAATGAAATTTTGGGATTGGAATGAAAACTTAGCTTTTCCAGTCCTGTGGCCACTGCTGAGTTTTCCGAATTTGCTGGCATATTGAGTGCAGCACTTTCACAGCATCATCTTTCAGGATTTGAAATAGCTCAACTGGAATTCCATCACCTCCACTAGCTTTGTTTGTAATGATGCTTTCTAAGGCCCACTTGACTTCACATTCCAGGATGTGCGGCTCTAGGTGAGTGATCACACCATCATGATTATCTGGGTCGTGAAGCTCTTTTTTGCACAGTTCTTCTGTGTATTCTTGCCACCTCTTCTTAGTTTATTATGTACCAAATACTATACCTAATTATCATGTCATCCTTATAATAACTCCATAGGATAGCTTATATTAATATTCCCATTTTTACTCTGAGGCTTGGAAAGATTAAGTGACCTCCCAAGAAATGCATCTGGTATGTGGTGGGGCCTGGCTCTGAACCCAGGCATTATGATTCCATAGAGTACCTTTACCATTTTGACATACTTTCTCTCAAATTATGTAATCAAGTCACCCATTCCTCATTTATTAAGTTAGTGATTAACTGATTCAGTCATTCTAAAATTATTTAAGGAGCATCTCTTACATGCAAGGGATTTCAAGTGCTGGAGAATCAATGGTAATGTGGTCCCTGCCTTAATAGGGTTTCTGGTTTAGTGGGTAAAGGAGATTCTGATCAAATAGCCCAGGCCCTTCTTATATGAGTATACTCTGCACTCTATATTTCAGCCAACCTTTTTCTACTGAAGATTCATGTCACTCCTCCATCTGAAATCCTTGTCCAGGATTCTGGTGGCTTTAAAATACGTCCACAGATTATTTAACATTCTTCCTTTCAAGAAGTAAAACTTAATTGTCCTCTTTTAAGTGTGGGTTGGACTTAATGACTCGCTTCTAATGAATACAATGTGGCAGAAGTGACAGTGTGTACGGAAGACATGGTTTGGGGAGAGAGGGAAGCAATTCTCATATAGCATAAAGGATTTCATTTTTAAAGAGATTACTGGAGTTCAGTGCAATCTTCAGATGGGAAACTACAGAGGAGTCCTGGTGGATCAGGCTGGGAGTTGCATTATATCCCTTTCATGTGAATGGATCCAACCAGATATATAGCCAGATCCCAAGTAAATTGGACTTCTATATCATCTCTTAATTATGGCAATTCCATGGTGTTGAGAGGAGAAGGAAAGGAATTAAAAGAAGATTTAAAGGAGGTAGTTTTAAAGGATCAGGAGATTTCAACACAGCAATGAAGGTCCCTTCTCTCTCTCTCTCTCTCTCTCTCTCTCTTTCTATATATATATATATATATATATATATATATATATATACACACATACTGTGAGACATCATGCAACTTTATTTACTCTTAAAATCATTACAACAGAATTATAGATTGACATGGGTAATGGCTAAACCATAAGCAAATTGGGAAGTACAGAAATGTCTCACACAAGCTCTGTATATTTTTAATTGCAAGAATTACTTTTCCCAGGGAAAAAGTAATTACTGCCATTCCCCAATCGAATTATAGTGCCATATCTTTGTCCAAGTACAAATACTTTTGGGTCTGTATGTTAGAGTTTGCAGTGGAACACTTTACCCATCTGATTTTAAGAAGGAATGAGAATTAGACTAGGTATTTTTGTAGTTAGAATTTCAATGAAAATATGCCATTTCATTTGCAGAGCATCAGCACTTAATTGTCTAATTATTCCTGGCACGAAAGAAATGAAGTTAACGTACAATCGAGGCAGAAAGGCAAGCAGAATGAGCTCCGCATGAAAAAATGTTTTGAATTGTATAAATAGTTTTGAACTGTGCCATTTTATTTTGGCTGGCAAACAATAAGATTCTTAACATGTGAAATTAGACCCACTGAAAAAACTAAAAGAGTATCGCAATGAATGCCAAGTTGTTCAGCAAGAAATCACGAAAAATTTGGCAAGAGCTCCAATTCACTTGAGGACTCCACAGGTCTTGGAAAGTAAAGTTAGCAGTAACTACTCAGCAATCAGGAAAGATAAGAAGGACTTCTACGAGGACAGAGAGCCCTTGAGTTCTATCAGCTTATAATAAATAGCATCTCAAAAGTAGCACTTTTCAGAGATAATATATAAATATTTTAAGTAGTGAAGCATAGGTGTGGGCTATTTTTTCCTGTACCATGTCCAGAAAATCTGCACATACACATCAAATTCTGCATCTAGGGAATCCGTTTTATTGTGATGTTTGCATTTTTAAACAATGTGCCTGACCTATTTGGAGGTTAATATAACTAAGTGGAGCCTATTTGCTGTTTATTATTTATAGAAGATTCACTTTGGATTAGGGCTTCTCAAGACACTTGTGTTTTAGCTGCATCATGAAGAGTTCCTGGAGAGCTCCCAATACCGTTAGCAGGCAAGAAAATGACAAGTGAGAATACAGACCAGCCTATAGCCTGCACTAGAAAGGCTAAGATGAAAGTCAAGCTCTTTCCTCCTTGTAAAGGCCACACTGGCCTCTGTCTAATAAGCACAAACTTGGGCTCTTAGAGTCACATAAAGGACAGCTCTGCAAGTCAGTACAAAAGGTGCTTCTCTTCAGAGGATCCCAACTACAATAAACAAAACAAAACGCCTGCCTTCCATTTAGGAGGTTTTCTTAGAATTCCTTTGCTTGTCTTACACCCATTAAAGGAAACAACCTACGAGCTTGCCTGGCTTGTGACTGATTATGAAATACCAAGGAACGGCTCCCAAGATGAGAAGAAACAAAAGCAAATTATAAGTAAATTAGTGTTAGAGTTCTGCCATCAACCTTGGCTGTCTTGCAGGCTAATTCTGGACAAGTTGACAGCTCCAATTCTGCAGACTCAAATAACCATGAACGTGTTTTAATATACAGGTTTGCAGGTTCTTTTGGTTTTGAAGGGATAAATTCTGAAAGCAAGAATGGCCCCTCTAAACAGTTTTCCAAGTCCTTGTGCTGAGAATATGAACTTCTCTCAATGGAAATCAGCCCAAGCGCCCACTGCATCTCTCCTTTTATCATTATGGTAATGAGTGCTGGAAGCTTTCCAAAATACAAAGCCAACTTGACAGTGACAAATATGAAGCAAAAGGCCACATGATGATTAGGCCATTTACTGACCAATGGAAAAAAACAGCCATGATTGACTCCAGAGTTAGAAAAACCAAGTATGTCGTTAAGCTTAAGAAGTTCAGATCCATGGTGTGGCCAGTGACTGCAAGAGGGAAGGGTCACTTGTTTAGCCAAACAACTCTGCCTTAATACTGCTATTTACGCAAGCGGTTGCAAAAGACTCATATATTTCAGTCCTTCCAGGGCTGGTGAGAGAATGAGATGAAATAACCTTTGTAAAGCACTTAATACAGTCCAGTGCCTGGGTCAGAGCAGGCACTCAACAAATGCCCAATTTCTCTTCCCTGCCCTGATGCTACAATACCCATTTGTCTCAGCATCACCAGTGCCTTCTATCCTGCTCACCTCCTCATGCCTAAGCTCTCCAGAGAGAAACCAGTTGGACAAGAGGCCAGAGGAACAAAATAAACATACAGAAACAGCAAAGGAGAGGAAGTAAGGGATTTGGAAACCATTTTATGCTAAGAGATAACTCAGACTTGGTCTGGCTATAGTTTATATTCTCCCAAAAGCAGACCTTAAGACAAGGATAATACTGCAAGTAGTTTATTTGGGAAGTTATCTGGGGGAAAAACCAGCATGCATGACACAGAAGGGTGAGACATCAACAAGGTGCATTATTGAGTTAGTGGGCAATTGGAGCTTAAACCCACAGGGGTTCTGGAAGCTAATGTATTACATGCCCCTGTTATTCGAACCAAGGGAAGACATAGGTGTATCCACTAAACCCTCACTTGTCACTAGTTGATGGTTTCTTCTGGTGGTATCAACTCTTTGGCAATTCTGGCTTGGCCTACATGCTGACCAAACTGAGCATGCAATCAGAAAAACCGTCCTCTGGCAGACAGTCACAGCGGTCCTCAATAAGCAGCCTTCAGGGTAAAAGGATATTGTGCCCAAAAGATATAAATGGTGTCCATCAGGGTCTGCCAGAGTGAGTAACCTGACTTTCAACCTGTAAAAGAGGTGGAAGTGAGAAGTAGCACCTTGAGATTCTTCCTGAAGTTAACACTGTGACACTCGTCACTTCCATGGTGGCTGTTTAGATCCACATTAGATAAGGTCACAGTATGAGGAGTCAAAAATTCTGATTACAGAGTCATTGATAAATGATATGCTAAGTTACCTGTGACTCTCATTAACTATCCAGCCTGGAAACCTCCTCATACAATTTGGTTTTTAAGAGAAACCAATAGGAACTGAGGACTTCCCAGGTGGCACTCGGAGATATAAGTGAGGGTGGCTTTGATCCCTGGGTCGGGCAGATCCCCTGGAGGAGGGCATGGCAAATCACTTCAGTATTCTTGCCTGGAGAATCCCATGGACAGAGGAACCTAGCAGGCTGCAGTCCATGTGGTCATAGAGTCAGACAGGACTGAAACAACTTACCACATACACACAAACACACAGTAGAAACTGAATGTAGTATATTGCTCAGCTCTAAATTCATCACTTCCATTTGTGTGGATTTTGGGTGTATTGTCAGACTTATCAAAACCATCAGGTTTGTGAACATAGTAAATAGAGGTCTGATTTATTCTCTACCCTCTTTCCTTGTCTCACAGCAATCCCCGACAAAAGTCCTTCCTTAATTTCCACATATCATTTGACTTGTGGCTTTCATATCTTCAGTATTTCCAGAGGATTTTGGAAATGATGAAAAGACAATATAAACATAAATTCTAAGGTAGGAATATAAACATAAATTCTAAGTGTTGATAAGCTTCAACCTTAAATTTTACAATAATCATTGCTGCTGCTAAGTCGCTTCAGTCGTGTCCAACTCTGTGCGACCCCAGAGATGGCAGCCCACCAGGCTCCCCTGTCCCTGGGATTCTCCAGGCAAGAACACTGGAGTGGGTTGCCATTTCCTTCTCCAATGCATGAAAGTGAAAAGTGAAAGTGAAGTCAGTCAGTCCTGTCCGACTCTTAGCGACCCCATGGACTGTAGCACACCAGGCTCCTCCATCCATGGGATTTTCCAAGCAAGAGTACTGGAGTGGGGTGCCATTGCCTTATCTGACAATAATCACTATATCTAGCATGAAGCAATTAATCCTAATAGTAGCAGTTTGCTTATGGCCCGTCAAAAAGGGACACAACAAAAAGGGACACAACAGTCTATGAAGAAAAGAAAGAAGAAAAACAGAAAAAAAGAAGGGTTTAGTTATTTATAACAACAAAAAAAATTTTTTTTGGAGAAATAAGGAATAAAAAAAGTGTATCTTAATTAACTCTTAGAAAAAACAATTCTTATATTTCAAAACAGAATTATTCTGTGGAGTCAAAAAAATGCCTATTTCTGAATTTAACTTTTTCATTTAAACACTAACAAATGATCAGGAAAGTAGAGGTTATATAAATATCAATAGGTGCCAGGGTGTTAGGCTTCCCAGGTGGCACAGTGGTTAAGAATCTGCCTGCAATGCAGGAGACTCAAGAGATGCAAGTTCATCTGGTTCGGGAAATCCCTGGTTCAGGAATTTCCCTGCGAGAAGGAAATGGCAACCCATTCCAGTATTCTTGCCTGGGAAATCCCGTGGACAGAGGAGCCCAGTGGAGTTGCAAGAGTCGGACACAACTGAGCGACTAAAACAAAACCCACCAAATCTAATGATAAAAAAAAAATCAGAAAACTTCAAATTGAGGGATATTCTATGAAATACGAAACCAGTACTCTTCAAAACTGTCAAAGTCATGAAAGTCAAAGAAAGACTGAGGAACTGTCACAGACTGAAGGAAACTAAAGAGATGTGACAGCTAAATGCAGTGTGTGGACCTGAACTGGGTCCTGGAACATAAAGAGACTGCGAGTTGAAAATCAGTGAAAGCCAAATAAATTGTTCAGTTTGGTTAAATGTATTCTGTTGATAATTATTTCTTAGTCTTAACAATTATACCAAGTCAAGACGTTAACTTTAGGGGAGGCTGAGTGATAGTTATATGCAAACTTTCCTGTTTTAAAACTTCTCTAAGTCTAAAATTACTTGAAAATGAAAAGTTAAAAAAAAAAGGCATGAGAATTGAAAATAAAATGACAGATTAACATATTTCACATGAATAAAAGAGCTATGTTTTGTGGATTGCCTATTATATCAGTCACTTCCCCTAGTGGTTTATGTTTCTTCACTGGCTTCACTTTCAAAAGCTTTTCATATGTAGGTCAAGATTTAGATCGCCAAGTTTTTATTGCAGACTTTTAATAGAATATTTTCGTCAACATCTGTCTAGTAAGAATGGTCATGCTCTACAATTACAAGTAACCAGATATACCAGCTAGCATTTATCAAGTACACGAAACACTGTTAGAAGTTCTTTGTTTGAATTAACTCATTTAACATGCTCGACAACCTCATGAGGCAGATCCTGTTATTATTATTCCTATTCTACAGACGAGAAACAAATCAGTCACTTGCCCAAGGTTACACTGCTTTCCTGTACTTTTAATCATCATAGGGCTTGGCCTGTAGAGCAATGTTAGGGTCACCATACCAGGTCAATCTCGTCTCAAATATGAAAGACAGAGAAAGACCACAGGATTAGAAACATCCGGTTAATATCTTGAAAAAGTATTCAGAAGGACATTGTTACAAAGCAGGTATTGAAAATTAAAAAAGCATTCCTCTCTTCCGAAAAGTTTATATTTTTGAGGGTTCTGCTCTCCCTAAAAGTTTCATCTCAAAGTCTGTCATGTATGTTTAAGAAGTAAAAAAGACAAAACTTACGCGATCAGAGACAAAATAAACCTTAACAGGTTCTTGCAAGACATTATGATTTTTCATATAACTGTTTTAGATAATTCTTCAAATGCACACTCTTTACTCAATGAATGGCAACAATTTCTGTTGAATAAGATATTTCAAGAATGTATAGAATATATATTGTTTTCTTAATACACCTGAAGTCTATTATGTAAATACACAGTGCATTTTTTGAAACACAGATTATTTACCAAGTAGATTAGGTGTTGAGTGAAGAAGCTATTACAGACTACTGGATAAACAGATATTTAGACCATTTTCAACCAACTATTTAAAACACATGCCATTATAACTTTATTAGCTTGATTATTTTTACAGAACCACCACCAAAATCATTAACGCAATCAAGGTTCTATGAAGACAACTGAAATACAGCAATAAGTAAACAACTTGAATTGTAACAAATGCAAGTAATGTGAGTATCACACCACAAATGCAAGCTGTACTTTCATTTTTTTAAATACTTCAACTGTTCAATCGCTCAACTCGAAACACTAATTGAACTGGCCTTATCCTGGGCCAAACCTTTTGTCCCAATTAGTTCCATAAAAGTCACTGACATCATGTTGCTTGTGAAAGTCTTTTTTTTGTTTTAACAAAGGATTCTACTCTTTTCCTTTTAAACCTGACCTCACTTTTTTATTTTACAATGGAAGAATCATTCATATTCTGCAACTTCCCTTTTGGTTTGTGTCCCATAGATCAGATCTCCTATCTCACTCATGGGAGATACAGAACTGCAGATAGAAAAATAACACACAAATACTAGAGGACCACCCTTATGGACATGAGCCTTCATAATAAGTGAATAAAAGAGACTCATCTATTAGTCCAAAATAAATATACCCGTCTTTGAAACATTGTTGTTACTTCAACAATTTGAACAACTTTTAAGCAAATTGGAATATGTTTCCAAATGTATTTGTGAACATGAAAAAACATAAGCAAAGGTTTTTAATTATATTTTCAAAGTCTTCAAAAATTGTCTGGATAAAAAATTTAAAATTTCCTGGCCATGTTTTATCCTGAAAAGAAAATGATAGTTAAATTAGAGATCCTTGAAAAATAGGGTTGATAATGAAAATACCCACAGAAGGCAGGCTGCAATTGTTCCGCCACTGTAATACAATCTATTCCAGAATAATTTTTCTTTTTATTATTTCATTAAGTTGTATCTCACTAAAGTTCCTCTTAGGATCTCTAGGCAGCACCAAATTTTTCATTGAGAAAACGATAAATCACTGGCCTAAATTACAATTTAATTATAAACGCCTTTGCCTTCTAATGCTGCCTAGGACCTTTTACCCTGCTACATAATTCTAAAAAATGACCCCTGTCATAATTTCCTTCACTAGAATAATATGGGGAGATCTAATCCTGAATCCTGCTGTCTTATAATTTAATATAAGAGGTAATTATTATTCAAAAGATAATGTTGCAGATATTGAAAATATTCTGAAGTTTGAGTCTGAAAAAAAAGGAAGTCTTAGGTATGTGGGAGCTTTCTATCACTGTACATATCAAGAGAAGCAAGAGGAAAGAAGCAACGGGTTTTTAATGAAAAAATATTAGAATCTACATACAGCTGGTGTTTTGTATTGTGTGAAACACATTTATATGGTCTTCAAACCATGGTTAGAAATGAAATGCCTCATTTCCGAAGTCTAGGAAGCAGAGAGAGCAATGTGGCCATAAGCAACTATTTCTTCAGGTTTCAAGTCTGCTTTAGTGTTAGGGTAATAAAATTGCACCCTCTTTCCACAGTCACAATGAGAGGATTTGGGTGGAGAAGGGCTACAAAAACAAGACAAGGATGAACCAAAGCAGCCAAGTAAAAGTGTCCTGAAGCAGGACAGAGTATAGAGAAAGGGATTCTTGGGGGACATTTTATTGGCAGCATCACAGAGCCTGGATCAGATCAGATCAGTCGCTCAGTTGTGTCCGACTCTTTGCGACCCCATGAATCGCAGCACACCAGGCCTCCCTGTCCAACACCAACTCCCGTAGGATGGGATACATACAAAAACCAACTTGGTCTCTCCAGCAATGTTTCAAAACTATGTTGAATGGTGGGGCTTTCTCTCTCCTGGAATTCACAAAGAGGTAAACCAAGAGAAAAGAATAGGTAACAATAGGTGTGCTGAACCCACCTCAAAATTGACCTGCTCTTTAATCTTTAATAGTAGAAATATAAATTGCATTTAATTCATGCGCAAGAAATCACAACTTGCCCACCTGTGCAGGTACCAGCCCCTCCACAATGCACTTCAATAGCACAGGTGAAAAGTCAATTGCATTGGTGGGAGATTTTTTCTATGACGTGACCTAAAAAGATGGGACAGCACAGAATTCATGGAGACAAAGGTTGTTTGTTTTTTTTTTAATCAAATTACAAATGCCCCTGAGGTCATACATCTAAGTGTTGAGGTCACTGTGCCTACCTGTATGAAATGAAGATGCCCTCTTTCACATCATTTTCCCCCTAAAAAATTCGTGATATGGTGAAATGAACTATCATAACTATCCAATGACATGGATATGACTACACGAGGTAACTTTAGAGGAGAGGGAGACAGTGATGCTGACGGTGATGCACAAGGAAAAAAGCTAAGGGTGAACAGAATATGAAAGAGCAACCCAGATGAAACGTGAAGTCTTGCCTACCAATTCCAGAGCAGTCAGCAAACCTCTATGCAACTCAGTGAACATCAAACTAAACAGCACACAAGGCTCTACTGTCCTTTTGTTTTGTTTTGTTCTGCTCTTGCTTTGGGAGCACTTTGTTTAAGATGTAATATATTGAAAAGGTGCTTTCCCCCCACCCCTGCCCCTCCATAAATCTCAAGACAGTGCAAATGACTTATGCCTCATTATGGACAGAAAGAAAGGGCCTCCCTAGACGAGGACATCCTCGACTACCATTAAAGCAATCATTAAAAATAACAACCCACCTAAGCAAGCAAAAGAGTCATTCCTTAAAAAGATATATATTAATTAGCCAATAATATTAAAAACTAGGTTCTGTGGATTTAAATAGGAACTGAAATTCAGAAGGCAACAGAAAGCAGAAAAAGTGATGTGGGAGGGGAAGGGGGAAGTTTATAGGGAAAAGGTCTATAATTTCCAATAGCAGTAGCAGAGAGAGCCATGAAACAAACGGTATCTATAACAAACCAGTAATAAAGAAGCATGGGGAGATGGGTGGACTGTGCCTACCTGCATCATTTCACGAGCTCGGAAGATTTAAGAGTCCTGAGAGGTTCAGGGTAGACATTGGAGTGGACATTCCAATCACTAAACAAAAGTACATTAAGGTGGACACACAGGTAGATGGAAAGAAAAGCACAGACAGGCAATCTTCAAGTTTAAGATGCACTAAAAATTTTCTGCTTCACTGTGGTAAGTTTTCAAAGGACCCCAGTTGAAAGAAGGCAGAGTGAGTGAGTCAAGAGTAGGAAAATAAAAAGCAAGATGAAACTGAACAATATGTGGCCTTACCAAACAGCCAATTCTATCTTCACTGGCTAATTCTGATCACTCCCTTCTATGTTGAAAAGTACTCAGTAGAATTAAGATCATGCCACAAAGTGATAAATATCTGTAAAATGTGAAATGAGCACAAGCAAATGTGTCTCCTACTAGCAGTCACAAAGAAAAAGGAATCATATTACTTTAGATCATACAATTCAAGACTGAAAACGTGACAACTCTGCTCTTTGGTCTCTTATACCACATGAATCCCAATTAAAAAAAAAAAGGCACATGCATTTAAGTGACTTTGTCCTCACAGCAGTATATTTTGGAGAGATTGGAACTTACAGTTAATGAAGAGCAAACAACCAATCATTTGTTCAACATACTGTTTCATATTCAAGGAATGAATAAGAGATTGTACGTAAAGAGGGCTCCCACAGTAGAGAGAAAATGTTAGATTAAAAAAAATAAAATGAGCTTGCAAACATATTGTTTAAAGTAATTACAACTATACTTCATGGAAAGAAGAACCCTGTTGGTGCTAACCCCCAGTGGGTTATCCACAGAGCATGCCCTCCACATGCCAGGGTGCCACTGCTCACTGGGTCACAGGCAACTGTTGACCTACTCATCAGAAACAGCAATTGTTCTTGTTATTTGTCTTGGTTTTGGTTGTCCCAGAAGCACAGCTTGAAACAAGGGCTTCATTTTAAATAGTTTATTTCAAAAGTAATTCAAGAATTATTCGGAAATGAGTGGAACAGTGACACAGAGCAAAGCAGCCAAACATATGTCATCAAGAAAGTTACCAATGAGAAACTGAACCCAAATCTTGCTGGGCAACTCAGCCCATGTAGATCTGCACCTCAGAGCTGTCCCCACTGAGAGGTAAAGGAGCTCAAGTATTTATTTACCATCTCAGTAATGTGTTGGTAAATCTTTAACAACACGTTTTCCAGCTGGAGTGAGAGTGGGGTTGAGTGATCCCTGATTTGTAACATTTGCCAATTTCCATGGTGTAAATTCTCCCATCATGTCTGATTTAAAGCTACCAATATAATGTCATTGAACATGGAGCTGAGAAAAGAACCATAGTAGCCACTTAATACAAAAGACAAGAGTACAGGAAAACATAAAATGTAGTAAAATAATTAGAAAGTAATAGAAATTACCTTTACTTTTAATATAATTTACTTAATTATAATGCAAGTGTATATAATTTAATTTTTAGTAACAGCTGTGTTTAACAACTGACTGACAAAATTTCAGAAAATTTAACAATCAAACTTTGCAGGTCAGTATGAGCCAACTCCAACCAACCATCTCACAAAATCCCCTCAGTCGTTGGTTGAAAGATGCACTTAGTAGGGATTCATATTCCTCATACTTCCAGTCTGTGGTGTGGGTAACAAAGTGAACCCCAGAGGCCAGACAAAGCAGATGCTAGCAGATGGACACTGGGCCATATATTCTTCACTGAGTTGCCCTGCTTTGCAATTTAAAACTGAGTGTGTCCTATATATACTACAATGGATAATTAATGAGAACCTACTCTAGTGCTCAGGGAACCCTACTCAGTCCTCTGCTGCTGCTGCTATTGCTGCTAAGTCGCTTCAGTCGTGTCCAACTCTGTGCGACCCCATAGATGGCAGCCCACTAGGCTCCCCCATCCCTGGGACTCTCCAGGCAAGAACACCGGAGTGGGTTGCCATTTCCTTCTTCAATGCATGAAAGGGAAAAGTGAAAGTGAAGTTGCTCAGTCGTGTCCAACTCTTAGCGACCCCATGGACTGCAGCCTACCAGGCTCCTCCGTCCATGGGATTTTCCAGGCAAGAGTACTGGAGTGGGTTGCCATTGCCTTCTCCGACTCGGTCCTCTATTATGATCTAAACGGAAAGGAAATTAAAAAAAGAGGAGATATAGGCACATATATAGCTGATTCACTTTCCTGCACAGCAGAAACTAACACAACATTGTAAAGCAGCTATCAGTTCAGTTCAGTCACGTCCTTTCTAATCCAAATAGGCTGGGTAAGACTGAACTGGGAGTTAAAAATCTAATTCAGCGGTCAATATACTTTATTATACAATTCACTGTGTACTGAATTAATCAGTTTTTTTTTATTTTAATTCAACTTCTTTGAAGTTGTCAAATTGATTTTTTAAAACTCCCTTTCTGCTCAACTTTCTCAGTATTTGCTTTTTCCTCATGATTTAAGAAGAATAACCACTCTACCCAGACTGACCCCTTTGCTCAGAGCAAATGGAAACATCTCCAATCCATACTCTGGAGAGATGATGGTGAATTTACTTAGAAAGAAGCCTTTGGAATATTCCATAGTAGTTAAAGTGCTAAACATATCAACATGAAGAAATCTTAAAAATTTAATGAGTGGGGGAAAAAGCAAGTTGCAAATAGACATATGCAGTTTGATAACATTGATGTAAAGTAACAAGCAAAACTATATGCCATTTTTGGTGGCACCCATGTGAGCAAAAAAAGAAAATATCAAATTCAGGAGAGTGGTTAATTCTTGAGGGCAAGGAAGAGCGAAAAGAGTGAAATGAGATCAAGGAAAGTAAAAGTCACTTAGTCGTGTCTGACTCTTTACTATCCCATGGACTATACGGTCCATGGAATTCTCCAGGCCAGAATACTGGAGTGGATAGCCTTTCCCTTCTCCAGAGGATCTTCCCAACCCAGGGATTGAACCCAGGTTTCCCGCACTGCAGGTGGATTCTTTACTAGCTGAGCCACGAGGGAACCCAAGATCAAGGAAAGGTACACACAAAAGGGTTCAAATGGACTTGAAACGCTTCATAGGTTAGAAAAAGTGGCCAGAACAAATGTAACAAAATGTTCAGATTTGACAAACCTGGATGGCTGAAAAGGTATTAGTCTGTATACTTTTATCTGTACACTTGAAATATTTCATCATTTTTTATAAGTATTTACTTGTACTGGAAGAGTTCCTAAATGGTTTTACATGCAATCTGTAACCTAACAAAGGACTCTTGAGTGGCGTCAGGTCAGACAGAAAAAGTAGAATGACTGTATGAGTAATTGCAGTCTCCGTTTTATCAATACTTTTTGATCTTTTAATCTAACTAAATTGATTACAATCATCTATTTTTCGTTGATTACTCAATTTTAGCTTTAAACTAAATCACTCACCTCTCAACTGAGTATATACAGCTGATTTAAAGCAACAAAACCCCATTGAATTATAATGTTAACAACACAAACCCCAGATGATGCTGCATATCACAGGTTCATTAAAGGAAATCTATTATTCCGGGAACAATTACTGGGTCAATTGTTCATCTGGATCATGGTCTCGTCCCAAGAATGTTCTAATTCATCTCTTCTAAGTAGTAGAATTCCTATCAAAACTGCTATCATATACCTGTTGCATATTCCCTTGGCAAAACAATAGCATCTCCCTCCCTGGGGTTGCTTTCTGTGTTGAATGAGTTAATACAATAAGCACTGAAATCAGAGCATCATCTTGCCTACTATTATTATTAATTAACTGAAAATGGTAATGACAACATCATCACCTTAAATGAGACTTAAGCCCAAAGTCCCTAACAGAAGCTGATTTTCATTTCCAAATCTTGTCTTTTTAGACTTCTGGTCTTCCACCCACAAAACTGCAACAATTACCAAAACCAAAGCCCCATCACCCACTAGTGTCCAGCACAGAAGTAGGGGAAAGATTGCCATCAGCTCACATTTTACTTCCTGCCCTAAAATTAAAAGAACCTGGGTGAAGATGGCAGTGAGTTCCAAGCCTCAGGACCCATAAGGAATGTAAAGAGAGCCCCTGTGTCTCCCTTCCTACCCAGACAAAGATGGTTTTCCAGAGAGATTCAGGCCGGGTCTGCCTCCCATCCTCTGGCAGTCACAGGCCCCAGCCTGCTCCGTCCTGCTCAGTAACTGGGCATCAAACAAGAGTAATTGACAGCTTCTCTCCTCCAGCCTCCTCTCGGAGCAGCAGTTTCCCCAGGAGCCGCCTCGTACAACCTCAAACACTTTATTACTGGTCAATTTGGGTTTCCTGCCCACTTTAAGTGGCAGTGCTGAGGGTCTGCAGCTCTCTCTAGCCCTCATTGATCAATATTAACAGTCACTTTCACAGCATTTCCCTGCTACTCAGCAAGGCCGGGGACTGGCTGTAAATTACCACACAGCCTGGTCATTATACTGAAAGAAATGCTGTAATTCAAAAGTTAAGGCTAATTGTGAAAATAATTTCTGTCACGTTTCTCAGTACCTGATTCAAAAAGGGCAAGAGAACTCAGAGCTTGGCCCTTTTGGGTTTGTTTGTTTAACCAGAGTGTTTAACTATATTCAATTCTGGGAGATCCACCCTCCAAATGGTGTTTTTTAATGTAGATGGGGCCAACTACTTCAAACACCCCCACCTTCAGCTCACCAGAGAGATGGAGAAAGGAAAACCATCCTTTAAAGTTTAAATCTTAGGTTTACAGTTGATGCATTATAGGTATGAGGAAAAAAAAAAAGTCGGGATTTAACAATTACTGGCTGAGGTTCACATAGTAATATTTGTTTATGAGGTAAAATTTAACAGGAAACAAACAGCAAGTGTTGTTTATAATCAAATGTGAGTCCTTTAAAGGTATAGAGAGGCTTTGTAAGCACAAATCTCCAAACCTGGCAGAGGACTGAATGGAAATTCAGCTGACTCACGTGTGCAAGGTGACAGAGCAGAAAGGCCACCAGGAACCAGCCTTCTGACGCAGAGGGTGCAGAGTCATGCTGCTGAGGGGTTCTGGGGCATCCCGCTGGGCTGGGAAAAGACTGGGTCCTGAATCTGGATGCAAGGCTAACAGATGAGTACAGCAGAGAGAGAGAGAGAGAGAGAGAGGAGAGTGAGAAAATAAAAGGCTGACAGAAAGAAGCAGTGATTATTTTCAGACCCAAGAGGGCCTTTCTCCTCCAAAGATGGATTAGGAGTGTCACCTAGAACCACCTCAGCTGGGCTGTTTTTCCACCGCCTTCACAGCGCTGCCACAGGAGGCTTGGCAGAGAGCCCTCAGTCTGGCTGGAAGGAAGAAATAACAACAAATCTATAGAGGGGCGCTCGGGCAGCTGCCACGTGGCAGGGACATCCCTTGTGGACCAGCCTTGGCCACACCCTCTGGGAAACTCTGCACTCAAACAGTCAGAGAGGGAGAGGTGGGGAGCTGAGAGACGGCAGGAATCTGCGGAGCACTTAAAATACAAGACTTATTGAAAAAACAGTCATCCTGCTTACCCTCTGTATACACAAGCCTCATGGGCAGGATGAAGAGCGGTCGGTGTTGGTTCTAGGAAACCCACGGCTCACCCTGTGAAAGACGACTCATGGTGGCTCCTCAGCCACCACACCATGCCTCGTGGTCGAAAGTCCGGGCTGCCCTACTCCCTCAAGGGTCGGAGGCGGCCCTCCTTTGGGCCATCTCTTCAGTGGGTCATCAAGATGTCTCACAACCTCAAACCCAGACCCCTGAAAGCTCCTGTGCTCTGCCACCCCCTGCGCAATTTGCAGTATGAAATGAACTTTCTTGGGCAGTGTCTTCGACCTGCTTGGGTAGGTAGCACAAGCCCTGTTTGCCTCTTGAGGGTTGGAAACATGCCTACTTCTCACCAGCCTCTCAGTGCCCAGCTGCCCAATTTGAGCGAGAGAACCCTATGGCCAGTGGGGAACAGCTGGGTGCTGGTGGCCAGCTGGCTTCCCCGAAGGCCCTGGCCTCCTGAGCACATCCTTCTGGTGGAAGAGAAGGAAACCAGGTCAGGACTGAGAATCAGAAACAGCATTCCTCCAACTTCACTTAATTTCCCCAGGAGTTCTTTCCCTTTGTTTTCACCCTAAGAGGGAAGGAGAAGTGATCCTGGCTCCTAAGAAAAAAAACACAACATAAAGGACCGCCCCCAGTCACAGCCAGGCAATAGGCAGGAGCTTTCCCCCATGACGGGGAGAGCAGGGGCCACTGATGCCCACTCGCAGGGCTCCTGCACAGGCTCCCTGGGCTCCATGGTGGTTCAGAGCCCTCGACTCCGCTCCTGGGCAGGGACTTGCCCACCAGCCTGGTGATCAGCCTGGCTGATCTCCTAGCTCCAGGACCCGGAGGGGAATTAGACACCAGCCACCCCATGCTCTCTTTTGTTTAGGAAAAAAGAGAGAAAGAGAGAGAGTGAAAAATAAAATCCTCAATCGTTTAGTACAAGTCATTTTACATGCTGGGATAATGAAGTATAAAAATGCCTTCAAAGAACTGATTTCCTACTTTTAACTCACTGCCAGCCAAGCTCTTTGTGAGGCCTCTCTGGAACATGCATTCCCGTCCCACTCAAACAAAAGAGCTGCGAATTCATTAAACTATTTAATTATGCCTTTTTATTTTTCTCCATTAGCAAGTCCTACCAGCACAAAGTAAATAAAGCCACCGTGGTCTTTCCCCAGCAGACACACTGACTGTTTTTATTCTTTATTCAGTTTACAATATAAAGGGCTATTTTTCCCCCTCCTCCTATTCTTGGCGAGTTTCCTAGTACAAACCCTGCAAACAGAAGCACCCAACTGTACATGCAATGCATGAGGCTAGGGCAGGAGCATTCAGCATTGCAAGCACATACCCTAGACAGCTTTCAAAGTACCCACAGCCAAAGGCAGCCAAACAGCACTTTACAGCCAGGCGCGGAAAAGATATTAGTTTTTTTTTTTTTTTATACTCTAGTAAATTTGCTTTTTACATCTATTTCTTTTCAGAAGGGCTTGTTATTGAGCTCACTGTCCACAAATTCCATTGATCTCAGGCTGTGACTCAATCCATATGCTCACGCTTTGACACCAGCACAGCAAGCAAGCGATACAAATCCTGTTCAGGCTACAAACTTATTGATTTTATAGATTTCCCCCAAAGTTGTGATAATGATATATCATTGTTAAATTTGGTAGAACAAACTGCTTTCCCAATCTGTCAATGCGAGCATGAAAACCAATTCACAGCCTTGTTTAGAAGGCTTTCCCATCAGAAGAATAAGTACAGCCAAAGGAAGCAGACCACTGATACCTGGCCCCTGGCACCCCTTGATGTATGATTCCTTCCCCCGCTGCCCTTTTCCGACCCTCAGCACACTGGGCTGCCAGACTCGTGCTCGTCGGCTACAATTATCACAGTGATTCCTCCCCAGGATGCCCAGTATTAATTATTAACAGCTGGGAGCATGCTGCTTGGGTGACCCACATCAGTAGGTTTTAAAAGACAATTTTGGTCATTTTAATATGCTATTCAGATGCACTTGGATCCATCAGGATCCTGGCATTATTGACTTTAATAGGTCAAAAAAAATTTTTTTTTCTCTCTCTTCCTTACCTTTGAGAGTCAAGGCAGCTGCTTCCAGCAGGGGGCAGACATCAGACGATGTGTCCTTTGAAAGGATATGCTGTGATGGGTTAGGTGGTGCCTAGCTCTCAGCTCATGTCCTAGTTTTGGGCTAGATCTTGAGTTCTACCAACCTGAGAAGATTTCACAAGCTTAACTTTTTCCCAGGGTGTTTGTGACTCTGTTTCTCATATCATGTCCCCAAGTGTCCATCCATTCAAGTACCCTCTAGATGACCCCATCTTCTTCCTGTGCATTCAAACTCTTTATTGCATGAAGGTGTCTGCCTAACTCATTTCAACACATGTGCTGACTTTCTATTCCCAACTGCTCCATCAACTGAAATACGTTTTCAGCCATTATTGGGTTATTTCCTTGGTTCATGATGCTAGTGATTATTTTGGATGTTTCCAATGTGTCTACTTCCCTTATTTCTAAAACTTTAGACTGCATAGCTTCCTTTCACCTCCTTGTCTCACCATCTGCCCTTTCCTGCTTACCGTCTTACTTGAGGACGTCCACGGCCTCCTCTCACACACCAGCTTCTTAGTCCTCTTACCACTAATTTAAACAAAACAATTTGATAAAACCATAGAAAACTCTGCCAGTCTCACCTCCTCAAATAAAATTCAAGTCTCTCTTTTTCAGAATCTTTCTTTGCCTTCAAATAGTGCCTTTTGTTTCTCTGCAGTCTCTCTTCCTGCCAGAATTACAGCTACCTCTTACTTAAGGATAGAGTGTCAACCCCCAATTTACCTGCTTCACTTAAAATGGATGCCATGGGAAATGAAGTCTCATCAGATCTTTTGTCAGATAAAATTCCAATGACTCAAATCTCCACAGTTTTATTCTCCCCTCATGTACATTGTCAATTCCAACGTGGGTTGAAACCTAGGTGTCTTATCGTCTCATCTTCTGTAGAAAGCTGACTTTAACAAATAGGATCCAAAACCAAATGAGATCAGGTACACTGGCACTGTATAACCATGGACAGACCCACTTGGCCTTTTCATTCAACTACACCCAGGCCTAAGCTTGCTTATGGTCTTCAAGCTAATAATAATGTACATCCTCATGACTTTAATGTTAGCAATGGGTTTTCACACAACTTTCTCACAGTGTGTGACAGAGCATAAGTAGGTTTCACCTTCCCCATTTTACAGCGGAAGACACCAGGGCTGAAATGCTATGGGTCAAATCAGTAAGTAGCATAGCTGTTCTTTATACCTAGGACCTCTGGGCTCTGAATTGAGTGGTCTTTCCAACAGAGCATGTTTCCTCTCAACGTGAGTTATTTAAACAACACTCCTTGCATTCTAGGTACACCACTTCCCCAAGCCAAACACATCAGTTGAAAAATTATTTTATGACATCTTTTGTTACTTTTAATATCACTGCATGATGGCACGTCTAATTAATTTTTAGGTTCCCCTGCCAGGAAATAAAGTTATTATGGCAGTGACCCACAAGAGCCATCATTATGGAAATGATTCCAATCGCCTTCTGCAATCCAGGAGTAGGGTGGGGTGGAAAGGCCAGGAGTCATAATCTTACAGAAAAAAATAGAAACTTGTAATATATTGTCTTTTCAAAGATCACTAAGATAGAGATTTGTAAAGTGAAGGAAATTTTAAAACAGCCCACGCATACAAGCTAGTTTACTGTCATAGATTCAGTGTGGAATTCCCAAAGTCCTTACAAGAGAGTTTCCAGAAAAGCATCAGAACAATAAGTCCTCAGCCAGGAAATCAACAATTAAATAGGCTGGCTACTCTCTTAACCCATCCACTGCCACTTCCAAAGGGGTAACTCTGGTCTCTCCCACACTGAAAGGGCAGATAGAAGGATGCACCTTTCCGAGAGAAGAAGCAATTAAATTTTTATGATGAATAAGTTCCCCCCACCCCCAGAATTCTTACTCTGAGCACACTCACACACACAGACCAAACCGCCCTCCTGCTCATAATTGCACTGGTCCAAGTGTGCGGAGCCTTCACACAGAATGATGGCTTCCCCTGTCTCCTGCATTTGTTCGGCTCCTTTGGGAGGAGCAATTTACAGAAAGCATTATCGATTTTTGCCATAATAGGTACAGAGATGCCTCACCGTCCCTACTCAGCCGGCTCGCTCTCCGCATCACAACTGTCAGGCCAGTTTGTGAAGCCCCGTCATTATTTTTTTTCAAGTAAATCCATCACAAGCTTGGGGTGGGGGGAGGTGAGGGAAGTGATGAAAATAAAATTATTTTCACCTTGCCATATGAAAGAATGTTCATGTCCTTCGTTGGAAATGAGTGCAAGCACCACAGGCCAGCAGAAAAATAAAAGGAGGGAAAGGAAATTTGCAATACCAGAAAGAAAACCAGACGAAAGACAAGGAGATCTAGTTGGGACCTATTGGAAATATTTTTAATGCAGTTATACCTGGGCTCAAGCTCTCTGTCTTCCTCCTCAGGGGGCCTAAAACACCTGCAGTCATCATCTTTAGTGTGGAATAAAGGGAAAGCAGATACATATTTATTTATCTACTCATGTGCATCATGGGATGGAATCCGCCTTGAAATGCCCTTCTCAATAGACCACCCACCTTTACCAGAGACCACCAGTTCCCACTTCACTTTGTTCCTTTGTGTCAGAGGTTTCCTGATCCCCCCAACCCCACCCTACCTTCCCCACCTTCCGTTGCTGTTCACTAGAGACCTCCACCATTTGGTTACTGATCAGCATGTGAATGCAAGTGCTTCTTACTTGAAATATGTTTTAAAATGAGAAAGCACTTCTTAGAAATCACATGGAAACCAAACAGAGGGGGAAGCCACACTCAATGTGTTGCTCATGCTCAAACAAGCCTTTTGATATTCATGATCCGCCTTGACTGGTCGTTGGTACCCTCTTCAAGCAGGTCTCCAGGCTCAGTGAGGAAGGTCAGAGCTTATCTTCCTTCATTAGAGGGCATGGGCTCTCCCCTCCCCCAAATTCCTAAGCAGACTTGTTTGAGGCTCAGAAGATTTAATCCAAGAATTGGCTCTGGATCTCATTCCCAGATTCTCAGCTCATTAGCCATGAAAAGTGATTTTTGTGAGATCTTGTTCCAAAGATGGACCACAGAAAACTACACAATTACACAGCACTCTGCATACAGCCCGCCAGCCTCTGGCTCAGTCCTAAGTAATTCAACAGCCATCAAACTGCCGAATGACAAGTGGCCAGTTTGCTCTTGGTAAAAGGCAAGGATTTGGTAACATTCTATTCCAAGTGGTACTTTATTGAAAGGATACACTTATTCTGATATAAATTCAACACCTAACCAGATATCCTTTCTCCACTCCCTGCAGTCCCAACCTCTGTACCCTCCAGCTACAAGAACAGGCCCTTAAAGCCCACAAGTTCCTCCTTTCCTTTCTCACAGCTCCTCTTTGGCAGAAACATTTGCAAACAGAGAAGCTGAGAGGGACTGAGGTCTAGCTGAAAGAGGCAGACCTGGGATCCACTTGGACACTAGCCTTCTGTGGCTGGACTATGAATTATTTTTAAAAACAAAATGCAGTCCTCTTCCGTCATATCATATGGGAAACACATTGAAATCAGGGCAAGGAATGGAATTAGTCCCACGATACCTGTAATTCTGATTGCAGCTGCCTGATTTGTCACCCTTGATGCCATATACTCAACTGCAAAATGGCAGTGTGCACACTGGATTAAAAAATTCTGTGTAGCAAGAAGGAGAAACAAGAAATCTTGGGGATTTTGAACTTTCACTTTTAAATTATATTTTGAGAATCCCACCAGAACATGGGGTCTAAGTAATGATATTCAAGCCCTCAGTAACTATCCTACCCCAGAGGAAGATTAACTGTGAAGCACTGGAAGGGACCATCACAAAGATTCGTACAGTTCTGCAAAATTTGCAAATATAAGATATGTGAGGCAGTCAGTTAAGGCTACTGTCTCTTTTCACGTTGACTTTTTTACACTTCCTCTCTCATCGGGTGGCACTCAAGGGGCCACTAGCATTTTGTGAATCTGGTTATATTGCTTCGCTTTAGAGAAACATACGTACTTGAGGTGCACAGTCATGCCCATGAACACCCTAAGTCATTGTTGTGCTGTGTATGTGCTAAGTCACTTTAGTCATGTCTGACTCTCTTGCAACACTTTGGACTGTAGCTTGCCAGGCTCTTTTGTCCATGGGATTCTCCAGGCAAAAATACTGGAGTGGGTTGCTATGACCTCCTCGAGGGGATCATCCTGACCCAGGGATCAAAACTGTGTCTCCTACATCTCCTGTGTTGGCAGGCAAATGCTTTACCACTAGGGCCACCTAGCCAATTCAATATAGAAAAATTCCAGAAACATCCTGTCTGCAAAACAGTAGCTAATGCTCCTGGCACAGACAGACATACAACTACACCAAGAATGACTGGATAACAACCTACTACGGTCTTGCATGAGGCAGAACCTACTCATTAAGGGTGTTACAGACATGATTTCATTTAGTTCTTATGACAATAGACATTTGCTGTTTCTTTCACTGCTGCTCCCCCAGTGACTAGAACAGGGCCTGGTACGTAGTAGCTGGGTAATAAACATGTAGGAAAAGGAAGCATAACTCATAGAATAATGGGCAAGAACATTAAAGATTCCAACATTAAGATTCCCAAAGGAAAAATGTAGAGGACCAATAAATGCTAATAATCAATGAAGTAGAAAGTAAAATAATATTTTCTATTAACACATAGACAAAGTTTTGTTGGTTTCATTTTTTAAATGGCAACCTATAGTTTTCTCCCCAGTCCGGAGGAGCCTGGTGGGCTGCCATCTATGGGGTTGCACAGAGTCAGACATGACTGAAGCGACTTAGCAGCAGCAGCAGCAGTGTGGAAAACAATTGCAGACATAGGTTACATGGGTATAAATTGGTACAGCCTCTCTGAGTGACAATTTGGCCATATTTATTATAGTTTTTTAAATATTCATAGTTTAACTACAAATTTCAGTGTTTGGGAATTAATCCTAAACATCAGAGTATTAGGAACAGAAGTTGAAGATTTTTATCACAACATTATTTAAAAGAGAAAAAGGTATAATCTAAATGTCCATTTCAGTTGTTAGATGTTAAATGGTAACACAAAATTTGGTACATTCATGTGATAAAATGTCATATAGCTGTTTAAAATCATGCTTTTAAAATACCATCTAATGACACAGGAAAATACACAAGTTACATCTGTATGATTCTGTGATGTCTATAACACTGTATCTATACACTGAAAAAACTTCAGGTGACTACACACATAACATAAAGAGGGGTTATCTCCGTATAACAGTATGGCTTTATTTCTTCAGCGGTCCTGAAGATGGATGCAAGGAGATGCTCTTTGGTTTTCCTGCCACAGACCTAGCCTGTAAAAGAACAAAATCTTGATTCTGGGAAATGTGCATGAGCCAAGAGAATTTACTATTAGCTGGCCTTGAGTAAGACACTAGTGAATTACTCAATTTTGATGGTTCATTCATTTATGCATGCATTCACTAGCTAGTAAGAACTTCCCGTATGCTTAGGGCTTGATAGCTACTGAATCTACAGCTGTTAATATATGAACAAGATCTCTGCCCTCATGGAGCTTACATGCTAATTTAACAACAGACAATAAACATGTAGTATCCACATTCTGCTTAGAGCTAATGACTCAAAGAAACCAAGGATGCTGATGTCATATTTACTTGGTTAACAGTGCCATGGAGTATTGCTCACTGGAGTTATGAAAAATGCAGAGTGAACTAAATAAGTTCCAGACCTGAATTGTCAGAATTCAGTTTCAAGCTATCTGGGACACCAATACCATTTTCCTAAAATTAACCTTGACTTTATGAATCAAGAAGTTCTCTCACACTTGGTTCTGATTTGTAGGCAGCAAAATTAAACGTCTTTCAAATGCATGAGTTCTTTTCTTTCATCTCCCATTCAGAGAAGTTACTTCAAAGTATAGTAGACAGAGTATGTCATGAAATACAATAGCATGAAGGTTGGATATGCCCAAATCTCCAGAAAAGTAAATTTTTTTTCTAAGTGGGAACTAAATTGTAAAGGTGAGTCATGTGGTGAGAAGATTCTAAATGAAGGTATAAACCATGACACACTTAATGAAATTGCTTCCAATAACCTGGATAAGAATGACTCACAAGGAAGATTTGCAACATTTTTTTACAAACTGGATCTATAATAAAGAGAGTCTATATCTCTCTGGACAGGGTATATTTTAAAATGGTTTTGAATCTATTCAAGTAATATGAGAAGATATGCAACCGGATATGAAGAGAGCTTGGCATTTCTCACCTCTTTCTAAGCAGGACAGTTGAATCTTATTGAATTTCCAACTGTTTCAGTATCAAACTCATGGACACTCACATAGCTGCCTAACATCTATGTGGTTGTAAAGCTAAATGATAACATGGTTCAGTTGTTCTCCCTTCCACCGATGAGACCAGCACTTGTCATTCGTTTTACCAAAGTGGCTCAATGTTGCTTCACACTGATTATCTAATAGCACCCACTATGAGGAACACATGTTTCCATGGGGACTCAGTGGTACAGAACCTGCCTGCCAATGAAGGAGATGCAGGTTCAATCCCTGGGTCAGGAAGATCCCCTGGAGAAGGAAATGTCAACCCACTCCAGTATTCTTGCCTGGGAAATCCCGTGGACAGAGGGGCCTGGCGGGCTACAGTCCTTTGATCACATAGCTTACAGCGTTGTTTACAGTGACTAAACAACACAACAATGGGGAGCTCAGCTCCAACTGGCCCCAAAATCATCTTCCACTGCTGATCCCCTGGACAGTTCACAAATGATTTAGACTGGGAATACAGATAAAATGAACTTGCGTTTACGTGTGAAGCATTTACTAGAAATTCAGGAAGTATAAAAGGAAAAACAAGCAAAATAAGATATTCAGAAGGCAGGTTCTATACGACAAAGATCTTCATTCCGAGTACTCTTTGGAAAATTCAAAGTGAGGAATAACATGAATATATAATCATCAATGTTAATTGCACCACAAAACATAATACAACTAATAATAAGTAACCTAATAAGTAACATACTGTTACTGATTAGTGAGTAAAGAAAAGTGTATTACTGTTGTGAAAACTCAGATTATGATACAACATAGACAGCAGGATTCCAAACAAATATACAATTAGAAAAAAATATGAGAAAGGGGTACATCAAAAATTTTACACTGGTCATCTCACAGAAGTAGAAGTGGGGCAATTGTAATTTTCTTCTGTTTGTATTATTTTGTAATAAAAATGACATAGTTCTCCTCTATGTGACTGAAATAATTATAGACCTAATTTGTCATTGAATAAAGCTCAATAGCACCCTAGTGGTATAAGTAGTTGAAGGAAACAATCTATATTAATATTAACAGGTAGGATAGTTTTGGCAATGGTCTGTGAATCACCACTGGTCTGTGATGAAGCATGCACAAGAAAATTAGAATAGGGGGTTATTTGATTTTTTTTTTTTCATAAAAATAAAAGTATTCACCTGAAAGGCTACTTGTAAACTTTTAGATGATTTCCTTCCTACTTTTTTTTGGGGGGGGGGAGGGTGTGCATGGTGGGGATTAATGTCCTTTCTTTTATGAAACGTTGGTGATAGTGATAGTAACTGAGTCTGCTTAATACCCTTACACAGCAAAATTAAAGGCAGACAACGCCTGTGTCAGCTTCCAAAGCTTAAGAACACTTTTACTAGTTCTAACAACTCAAAAGTGGGGACTAATTACCTCTTAAATCGTGCAGTTCTATTTATACACATTTTAATCAGAACAAGCTTGCAAACCTATCGTCCTCAGGCAGAGTATGCCCTGTAGATGAATTTTGTTTACCTAAAATCGGGAATTTTTCATACACACCCCTTCACTGGGCTCACATTTCCACAGGGCACCAAGATGCTGTAGTTGAAGACTGTTTCTTGGGTGGGCTTGGAGTCCCACTCCACTGTGCCACAGAGAGCTGTCTGGCTCACTCTGGTCACTTCTGGCAACTGCCTGGTCCTTGAGGGCGTTTCAATCTACTACTGTTTTAGGAAACAGACTAATGGCCTGTTTTCAGCAAAGAACATTAGGGGATTATGGAAGCCACATTCTGTTCAGTAGGATTGGAGAAAAACTAGCCCCAGTTCCTCCACGTAGCAACTTCTTGGATTGTGGTCCAAGAGCTTGGCATCACTGATCAGAGTTCTAGCAGTGGCCTTTCAGCTGTAGCCAGTAACCATGGCTGGAAAGCAAATCAAATACAAAAAAATAACCTTCAGCCTTTCCTTGTAGCCCTCCCTCCACCTCTGCCCTCCCACCATCCCTTGGGGCAATGCCTTATTTAAATATTTTCTTGCCTTGGCTTTCTCCTTCAGAATCACTTATACCATAAAAATAAAGCAAGAAAACACCAAGAATTTTAAACACCTCAGTCTGTAATGGGATTAGAGCATCTGTAAGGTGTAAAAAATGATTTCATTGTTTCCTATAAACCAGCTCCTTCCTCACCAGAAAGGGTCTCAGTCAAGATGTAGAAAGCAACTTTTTAAACAGCCTGTATTAAATCTGACAAACATCTGGTCAATCAAATTTACAGCAATACATAGGGTCTAATAAAGGTTTATTTCTTCTTGAAGAACAAATTTAAAGATTTTTTTTAAAGCTTTTATATATAAAAAGAAAACTAGACCTGCATTTTTGGCCCAGGCTGATTTCCAATGCTCTGTGCTTTGCCAAGCCCCCGCCACTAGGGTTGTTTCCTCCAGGCAGCAGCAAAGGAAGTACGTGCTCAGGCTTGCAGGCCAACAGTTCTCCTGTATCACCCAGCCTAGCTCAGGAGGGGCTAAGTTTGAAGCTAACTGTGGTCCCCAGTGGGACAGGGACCAAGGTTGCAATAGGGAGGCAAGGAGACCCAACCAGTCCATTCTGAAGGAGATCAGCCCTGGGATTTCTTTGGAAGGAATGATGCTAAAGCTGAAACTCCAGTACTTTGGCCACCTCATGCGAAGAGTTGACTCATTGGAAAAGACTCTGATGCTGGGAGGGATTGGGGGCAGGAGGAGAAGGGGATGACAGAGGATGAGATGGCTGGATGGCATCACTGACTCGATGGACGTGAGTCTGAGTGAACTCCGGGAGTTGGTGATGGACAGGGAGGCCTGGCGTGCTGCGATTCATGGGGTCGCAAAGAGTCGGACACGACTGAGCGACTGAACTGAACTGAACTGAACTGAAGGAAGCCAGACACCATTTTTCATTTTTGCTACTTTCTTGTCTGTGCCTAGGTGTTGAGGTTGGGGGATCATAGAACTGGGTGGAGCACAGAGGTAAGAGAAGGGAATGGAGAAGCAGGGAGGAGCTACCCAAGCCCCTCCCTTTATTCTCTTTTTTAATTCTCTCAAACCGGCAGCCCTTAGACACCAGGTCAGGACATGATTTGAGCTACTTAGAAGAAGGGATGGGCAGTGGTGCTAAGAATAAAACCCAGCTACCTCTTCAAACCATGAGTGATTCAGGTTACAGAACAGGACATCTACTCAGACACCATCCCTCCCTAGCCCTGCCACACCCTTGCCCCATGTGCTCATCTAACTCTTTAGTAGCCCTATTAGCTATAGCATAATGGAGACAATATTTTGAAAATATTAAACTATTTAGTTTTTCCCCTTAAGTGGGTTTCTCTCACCATCCATTAAATAAATGTGTTTCGTTGTTTCAAAGGCAGAGTGGATAGGTAAGAGTGTCTACCTCAGTGGACACTGGCCCCTGATGTAGCTAAGCCTGGGGCACCCAAATCAATTAGCTACAGAGGAGAGTAAATGTAGGAGATGATAAAGAGAAAGCCAGTAACAGACTGGATATTAGTACCATCCCCTTGATGGTCAAGGAAAAAATCCCATCCAGACCTTTCTGGATTCATAGTAGAAGAGTTAATATCTTCTAGATCTTCACTGCCTGATATTAGCCACCAGGGGCATGTAGCAATTTAAATTTAAATTAATTAAAATTAGATAAAGTTAGAAATTACAGCTCTTCAGTCACTATTATGGACAGAATTCTGTCCCCTCCCCCAAATCCATACATTTAAGTCCTAACCCTTAAAATCTCAGAATGTAACTACATTTGGAGATGAGATCTTTAAAGAGGCAATTAAGTTAAAATGCAGGCTTTAGGGTGAGTCTCAATTCGATCTAATTGGTGTCCTTATAAGAAGAGGAAATTAATATACACAGAGATATACAAGGGATGCGTGTGCACAAAGACCATAAGGACATAGAGCAAAAGGGCAACTACTGGAAAGCCAATGAGCGAGGCCCTGGAATGAAATCAACCCTACCAACACGTTGATCTCAGATTTACAGCATTCAGAACTGAGAGAAAATAAATTTCTGTTGTGTAAACCACTCTGTCTCTGGTATTTTACTTTGGAAGCCCTAGATAACTAATACAGTCACACTAGCCATATCTCAACAGCTACATGAAACTAGCAAGAAGTTCTACAATAGCACCATTCTGGAGCTAATGGCCACCAAAATCAAGTGAAAATAAAACTTCTCATGGCCCACCACTCCATCTCATTCATGATAACTCTTGTGATTTATTAGCAGCCTTGGTGTCTCTCCTTTTTGCGTCTCACGTTCAGTTCGAGCTCAGATAACCAAGCAGAGAACCAGGGAATGTGTAGCTCCTTCCTCCTGCCCGTGACAGATCTATTGCTCACTCCGTATGTAACGAGAGCCCTGTATCTACCTGAGTGTCACAGTGGTAGTGTCCACCATCACACACATATGCATACTTTAAGTCTAAGAAGAACTAATAATCCCCCACCCTCAATGGATACACACACACACAGTTGTAACTGTACTTACTTCTCTAAACCACATGAAGCACATGCACCAGAAGCTCCTGGTGTCTTCCCTGTATCCCCTCAGGCCACCCAGAGATAGTCAGCAGAATGTTCCCATACACATATCTTCCTGCTCTCTCTCTAGCCAAGGTGGTGGGTTCAGGACAGAAAAGAGACCTGAAGTGCTAAGAAACAGATGCTCAGGAGTGACCTTCAACTAACAAGAGACAGTAGTTATGGATAAAGAATGTTCTTGTCCCTCAAATGTCTCTTTATGAAGGATGGTCTACATAGCCTCTAATGACCCCTGACAGGACAAAGCTCCAGTTCCCCACAGTGCTGACCTACTTTACCACATCCCTCAATGGCTGCCTTTCCTGCCTCCAGTCCCCTCCAGCACAGCCGAGACCATTTTTCAGATGAACTACTTGCATTAAATCCTTGCCCTGAGGTCTACTTGGGGGATAACCCCAACTAAGACACCAGGAAAGACTTGGCAGCCTTTCCCACAATCTTGACAAACACAAAGGACAGGAACGTTAATTCACACACATATTTTAAATGTTTTTTGACAGCTTTAGACCTGAAGATCTAAGGGAAGTCTTGGTTACCACAGGCACCACTGGGTCCTTCTACTCAAGAAAGAAAAAAATCTAGAATTGCTTCTATAATACAATCTACAGGCTGCTTTGACCAAGGGTCTCACCTAGCCCCTTTTAGGATAACCAGAGAAATAGAAATAGGGTATCTCTAGAGACTAAACTGGACAGATCAATATCAATACACAGAAGACTAATTCTTCTGCAGGCTTGACATAGAAGTCTGCCATGGAACAGACTGCTATCTTTTTGACTCTCCACAACAAAATGTTGAAAGCCTTGATGACCATTGAAAGGACCCTTTTCCAGTGATAAATGCAGAGAAAAGAAGGTTCAGCAGGAAAAGAAGAATAAGAGGTAACTTTGCTGGCTCTGTAACAAATAGTTGCATTCATGATTTTGCTACAGCTCCAATTATATTACAACAAAAATGACTCTACCATTAATCGTGTAATATCCTCCTCTTACCACCTGCCCCCCACAAACAAAAAGTGTGAGTCTCAGTGGACAGTTTATTTACATCACATAAATATCCAGTGTATGACACGGGAGAAAGACAACAGTTCCTTTTAAGAAATTTGAACCTGGAAGTTAAGGAGAGTGGGCAAGTACCCAAAGACATCCAAATGCCATACAGTTTCCTCCTCTTTCTGAAAGCTGGCATCCGGTTCCCAACTGCACTCTTCCCAAGAGGCCCACTCCATGCACAAAGCCTCATTCATGCTAATAAGTCTCTTTACTGGTTCAACAAAACAGAAAGAACTTGAAAGCTTGATCTTAATATTTTCAGCCATATATTTTTTTTCTGAAACGGAGAAAGCAATCATCAGGTAGTAGGGAGCTCAGGGACAAACCTCCATGGCCACCATTTTTATTTCATGACAGCAGAATAAGCAAAGGAATTCTGAGAAACATGACACAAGGCTGTGAGCTCTACACAAGGCTCAATGGAGGCCCTGGACTCTCTCCATAGGTGTCGCTGTGGCCCTGTCCAGGGCTTAGTGGAATGTTGCCTATCTTTGAGAGAAAGGCAGCTAGGGAAGAAGAGTGAATACTTGAAAATTAATGATGTCAGTCTGTCTTCATATATCAAGCTAATTTGAAAGGGCTTTAATTTTCTTAAAGGATAAAAAAAGGTTTCTTTGCTAGATTAAACTTGCAATTGTCATTCATATATTGTTTATAAGGTAGTCATCTCTTTGCTCTGTATTTTTTTGTTTTTGATTTTGTATACTAGTTAGCAGTGAAGACTTGTCTGCGTGTATCAGAAGGAATAAAGAGAGAAACGTCCTTAACTGTCAGTTTTAATAAGAGGAGTCAACATGCCTCTATTCAGGTTAAATATTGTCCTGTCACATTTCAATAGAGTCAACAGATTTTTTTTAAAGAAAAGTCAAAAGCACTGTGTATGCAAAAAACCCTCCCTGTCATAGAATGTCAAAGCCCTTCTTTATCTGGGGGAGGGGCGTGGAGGTAGGACAGAAAAATCTTTTGTAAAATGTGAAAAATTACCACTCATAATTGGCGCTGACATAAAAAAGGGGGTTTTTTTTGTTAGAAAAACAAAGAAAATCTCTAATTTAATAATCACCTGCAAAGTGTTATTGTGATGGGAACAAAAAACACAATCAAAGTCATCTTTTTAAAGTAACTATAGTGTTTTTAAGCAATCACTGCACTTTACAGCAGCTCATACACATAAACCAATGATGTTCAAGAGTGGAAAAAAAGCTACTCCAAACTCCTCAAGGAAAGTTTCTGAATAACCACTGACAGGCTACAATAAGGAAATGTAAATGTTCAAAATAAAGCCAAGCAAGATTTTTTAACCTGAAACCTGTTCTTGTAAGCAGGAATCATTTAGGCTTAAGTTGCAAGAGAAAAACCATTCCTCTCAGGAGGCCTAACAGGGTTAAAGATACACCTTTTGGACGGATGCACTAGACAGAACCGGCACTATTTTGTGCACGTGTCCACGTGTGTTCAGTCGTGTCCGACTCTTTGGGACTCCAAGAACTATAGCCCGACAGGCTCGTCTGTCCGTGGAATTTTTCAGGCAAGAATATTGGAGTGGGTTAGGAGAGGATAACAATTAGTAAAATAAGCTAGCAGAATAAAGCCATTTCTCTGTTTCAAATGCCTGCTGATTTGTTAAAAATGTGAACCCTAGCTGGAGTTTTCAGGACTTGATTTTTTTTTTTATTTTCTGCAGAATCTATAATTTTAGAAATTATTCTAACTCCAAACAAATATTTCCATTTAATAATAAGCATCTCTACCAATTAGGTCAGTGTAAAACACTGTGTGCAGCCTTCTAGACTAAGTAATATTCAGAATAATCTCAAGTTTGATAAATCAAACCAAATGGGTTCCACTCTCCTAAAGATGAGGAAGAAGACTAACACAATTTCAACACTTACTTATGGTTTCACTACAACCTAGTTTTCCTTAGAACAGTCTCTTTACCAACCAAGGAAGATTAGAGTTGAGAACATCTATAGGGTTGGCCAAATTGTTCATTCAAGTTTTTCTATACAATGTAATGGAAAAACTAGAACAAACTTCTTGGTCAACCAAATATATCAAGTTCTCTAAATTAGCAATAAAATAAGCACATAGACAAACAAATTTTGCCTTCAAGTTAGGTGACCACGTATTCTGATTTGCCCAGGACAATCCCAGGTTGCTGCTGTTACCCATTTGTTTTAGAATTTGTTTTAGATTTTTGTCTTATTAATGAAGAATCATTAGTCACAACTGCATTAAAAAAAAAACACAAAAAAACAATCCAAGGTGGTTCTAGTAGAACTGTACTTTGTACTTCCAACTTCTGCCGTATTTTTTTTTTAACTTGCAAATGAAATGCATGTGCAATAATAGAATTCTCACATTAGATCATGGCTACATCTGAAAGATGACCACTCCTAGTCCATCTCTCTCTCCCAGACCCTTCCCAGGGGCAATTCATTCCTCTCTTTCAAGGACAACTTGCAGGGTACTCATTGATAAACACTTAGGAAGATCTAACTCCTCTGGTTTATGGTGGTGAGAGAAGTATCTGTCACTACTGTCTTTGCTGGATTCTTACATGCCATAGTCCATGACTGTAAGATGCACAAAGGCAGTGAAATCAGCAGGAAAACTGGAAAACTATAGCAGTCCTGTTATGGATCCTATAAGAGTAGCCTGTGTGCTTTGACTATTGAGTTTCCTCCTTCAGTGTATGGTGAGAACATATAACTACATATTTATTTGTTTAAGTATTTGAAAATACTTTTCTATTCTTCTGGAGAAGGAAATGGCAATCCACTCCAGTACTATTGCCTGGAAAATCCCATAGACAGAAGAGCCTGGTAGACTACAGTCTATGGGGTCGCAAAGAGTCCGACACGACTGAGCGACTTCTCTTTCACTTTCACTTTTCTATCTTAAGCCAGCAGTAAGTTAAAAACCACAAAAGATACATATTTAAAGACAACCTAAAGTTTGAATTTCTGCTTCTTAAAAAAGCTCATGAGAGCTTATAACTTTCACAATGTATGTGTTAACATTTACCATCCACCGTGCAGGGATCATAGTGGTATCACTGATCACAAGTAAAGCAAAAAACAAAACTGCTAATGAGGTACTGTATTCTATTTACAACATGAGGGGTTATTCAAAGAACACTATTCCAAATAATGATGATAAAGTCTGTAAAGCTATAGAAAGTGCAGTTGCATACCACTCTACCAACAACCATGGCTTTTCATTTACATCAAATGACTCATTTTTAATTTCACTCATATGAGATTTTAGTTGAAATAGTTGTTAAATTTACATTTCATATACTCAAAATACAGTAATTGAAGTACAAAGACTTTTTTACTAAACTGATGCAAAATTAACTTTAAAAAAAAACTTTACCATGACTATGATTTTTCTGTCCTTGCTGTTCATCATTATTGTCAGTTGGGTTTTAGATTTGAAATTTTGAAGAACTACCTTAAAAATCAACCTATTTGGCCTCTTTCCTGGCTGGAACCATGGAGGCTGAAGAAGAGAAGAAAGAGGCTTCTGCTGTGCCAGAAACAGCAGAAGGATTTCACAGAGCACCTGAGATCAAGCATCTGAGCAGAAGTTTGCCCCAAAGATGCTTCAAAAGGCAAGGAGGAAGCTTATCCATGAAAAAGCTAAGCATTATCACAAGGAATATATACAGGCAGATATACAGAACTGAGAATTCAGGCTAGGATGGCAAGAAAAGTCAGCAACTTCTATGTGTCTGGAGAACCCAAATTGGCATTTGTCATCAGGATCAGAGCTATCAGTGGTCTGAGCCCAAAGGTCTGAAAAAGTTGCGGCTTCTCTGCCTCTGTCAGATTTTCAGTGGCACCTTTTTGAAGTTCAACAAGGCTTCAATTAACATGCTGAGAACTGTGGAGCTACACATTGCATTCAGATTCAGACTCAGATCAGTCACTCAGTCGTGTCCGACTCTTTGCGACCCCATGAATCGCAGCACGCCAGGCCTCCCTGTCCATCACCAACTCCAGAGTTCACCCAGACTCACGTCCATCGAGTCAGTGATGCCATCCAGCCATCTCATCCTCTGTCGTCCCCTTCTCCTCTTGCCCCCAATCCCTCCCAGCATCAGAGTCTTTTCCAATGAGTAAACTCTTGGCATGAGGTGGCCAAAGTACTGGAGTTTCAGCTTTGGCATCGTTCCTTCCAAAGAAATCCCAGGGCTGATCTTCTTCAGAATGGACTGGTTGGATCTCCTTGCAGTCCAAGGGACTCTCAAGAGTCTTCTCCAACACCACAGTTCAAAAGCATCAATTCTTCGGCGCTCAGCCTTCTTCACAGTCCAACTCTCACATCCATACATGATCACAGGAAAAACCATACATAGCCTTGACTAGACGGACCTTTGTTGGCAAAGGAATGTCTCTGCTTTTGAATATGCTATCTAGGTTGGTCATAACTTTCCTTCCAAGGAGTAAGCGTCTTTTAATTTCAGGGCTGCAGTCACCATCTGCAGTGATTTTGGAGCCCAGAAAAATAAAGTCTGACACTGTTTCCACTGTTTCCCCAACTATTTCCCATGAAGTGATGGGACCGGATGCCATGATCTTCATTTTCTAAATGTTGAGTTTTAAGCCAACTTTTTCACTCTCCACTTTCACTTTCATCAAGAGGCTTTTGAGTTCCTCTTCACTTTCTGCCATAAGGGTGGTGTCATCTGCATATCTGAGGTTATTGATATTTCTCCCAGCAATCTTGATTCCAGCTTGTACCTGAAGTCAGTAAATGAACTGGTCTACAAGCATGGTTATGGCAAAATCAACAAGAAGTGAACTGCCCTGACAGATAACACGTTGACTGTTCGATCTCAGTAAATATGGCATCCTCTGCACAGAGGATCTGATTCATGAGATCTAAACTGCGGGAAAATGTTTCAAAGGAGCAAACAACTTCCTGTGGCTTTTCACATTATCTTCTCCACAAGGTGGAGTGAAGAGAAAGATCACTCATTTTGTAAAAGATGGAGATGTTGGCAACAGGGAAGATCAGATCAACAGCCTTATTAGAAGGAAGAACTGAAGTATCTACCATGATTATTTTTATAACCTGGTCAGTTCATAAACAGTGACTGCTTTCAAATTGAAAAAAAAAAAAAAAGATTTGCTTTACAATGGTATTAATTTTGTAAATAAATGAGTTCTCTAGATTTTGATTACATTTTGCTCAAAATCACTTAGAAAATTTTAATCAAGTAGAGAACAAATGAATACTTAAAAAAACCAACTATAGTATGAAGAATTCAGTGAATGACAATTACTGGAAATAAAATTTACATGTAAGAACACATTAAATTTATCCCCCCAATAAGCAAGAACGAAGTTTAAACATATTAAATGATGAGAGCACAAATAATGTGAAAGATTTTAAACTTTGAGATTCTAAAAATATGCTTTAAAATATCTCAAACAATTTTGATGAAGATCTTTAAAAAACATGTAAGTTATGATTTTAGTGGTATAAAATTGAGAAAACCTATGATTTTGAGGCATCTTAATTTGGCAGAACATTAAAAGAATTACAAGGAGACAGATAATTTGATGAATTTAACCTTATAGAATTTTTATCACAAAAAGTTTGCCTGAATTAAAGCCATAATACCTATGTAAATATTTTGGCTAAAATATATACATACTACAATACGAGATTATCAGATACTTTAGCATTTGTAGAGAGTAATTTTTCATGTAAAAGTACCATGGCTTACGAAGATCAGTAAATTAAATGTATCAACAGTTTCTAACAAAAGAAAAATGCAACTTCGAAAGTTGCAAAGTGCTGTCACTAAACAGTGACGCCTAGCAATTTGCCAAGAAATAAGTCTCCTGGAAAGGTGCCTTTCTCCAAAGTGTGAGTTCCCCTTTACATATCTGAGTGCTCAGAGATGATCTCTTTTGAGTCATGTCATCAAGTGACTGCGCTGTATCACCTTAACTAAGAAAGAACTATGGTTGTTTTCCAGCATACCTTCCCTGCACAGTTTCAAATTAGCACTGCCCACAAATGACATTTTGTGCAATATTTGGAAGGCAGAAGTGAAGTACAGCCTTTTTTTTTTTTTATGCTCTGAAGTTTGGGGCATGTGGCTGGGTACAGGCCCAATGACAGCTCATATACACTATCAGGGATCCGCTGGCTCACCCAGGTGATGTGCAGCAGCACTTGGAGCCACAGTTTCTCCAGCTCCTGCTGGATCTGCTCCTTCAACTTTTCAGTCTTTGGGCAGGTACATGCATGGTTCCTTGGTGAAAGGCACCATCTTCTCTTTCCAGTCATCCAGTCTCTCTGAGATTGGAAATGGAATCCCTATATACATCTGACCAGTTTCTGCTCATGTATTCAGCTATTCTCATGAGTTTCTGGTTCATTCTCTCTCGTCTATTTCAAGCTTTTTTCCCCAACAGCTGATCTGACTGACAACTTCAATTCCAATACTGGATGCTGAGGTAAGAGCCTACAAGGTCCAATCTATCAGCTCCCACAATTATGTGAGGCCTAAACCCTATAATAAATCCTTTGTTCTAATCACTCAAGATGGTTTGGGTCTCTGATTGAACCTTGACATATCATCCCAATTCTTCAAAACCAGGTGGTTCCTTAGATCTTATAAGCCACCTACCAGATACAAACACTGAATTTCATAGCCACTTCAATGTTTATGAAATTGCTTTCAAACTATATCTGGTAAATTGAAGTAAAAATGACTGAAGGAAACAGAAAGGAAAACCAGAAAATGCACTGTTTTTTCCTTCAGAAAGAGGAAACTTCATTCCTGCATGGAGAATAAAGCCCAAAGAGAGAGGTCATTGTCTCCCTTGTAGGCATCTGATCAGATGCCAATTCATTCCTCCGTGTGAGAACCTTTCACTGCATTTCACCTTTCTACATTTTATCAGGCACTCCATTCATTTAATGGTATATTCTGACAAAATTGGAAGACATGGTCGTCATTAGTAGGTACTGGACCCAAACAGTGGTGTTACTGCAGATCTTAAAGAATAATGTAAATTGGGACTTGTAAGAGATCTGGTATTTGTGGCAATGTAGCAATGTATATGCTTTGTTCATTGTCAGTTCTGCCTTATCCCCCATGATGGGGAAAAAAGGAAAGGGTAAGCAGGCGCAGTAAGATAGTGATGCAGCCAGCTATTTCTATGGCGTCCATGAGTCCAGTTTGGATAATGGATAAATTTGTCTGACAAATATAACACAAGAAAAACAATTTAACCTGGTCCCCAAGTTCTTTCTTATTTTTAGTCATCCTTAAAGGGATTAAGACAAACACCCCAATTCTCAGCTGCCTTGAAGTTAAGAAGATGTCTGGGCATTTTACCAGCATGAGGAGTAACATCAATGCCATTTATAAAAGGATTAATAATTAAAAATCTTTCCCCAGAAAACGAATACCATACAAAAGCTATTCAAAGCTTCAAAGGGTCCATGCAGGCTCCATATACTTTGCCCATTTGAGTTATTTCAATTTATTTTAGGAAAAGAGAAAAAAAAAATCCTACAAAGCTGACATTATATAGTAAAGTTTCAGGGATATGGGAGCTATTTAATCATTTTGTGTGTTACCCTGGCTTTTCTGCAGTCTCTTTTTCCTGTGGTTTTGTTCTTGTGCTGCTCATTAGCACCTCCCCCAGAGAGTGGGCAGGACCAGGAAAAAAAGAGATAAAACTCAAATCAGACAATTTTATCAGTCAGCCTGTCAACAAGTTGAATATATTGAGAACCCAGGGGGTGCAGAGGCACTTTTTAGTAGCTCTGATAAAAGGTTTGGTGGGGGAGGAGGTCAAAACTAATGGCAACATTGAGATTTTTTTGGATTATCAAGGGATGGTATTGATTTGGGCCCTCCACATCTCCATTAGTGCACATAATCAAAAGTGGGGCAAAAATAATTAAGCATCCATAGAACTCTCTTAAAGAAGACTCTAAAAAATTTATCACTTTTATCCCCATGACTTTGGGAACTTGTTGGGCTGTTCAAATAGAAAACAAACAAATTAATTTCCTTTGCTTTGTCTAAATTCTTAAAAATCACAGTGTAAGAACAAATAAAATTCATCACAGCAGGTTCTCTATCTCCCCAACAGCTTTCTCCTTTCAGCCTGTTTCCAGAGGGGCAGGACCCATGGAAAGGATATACATTCGAGTGAAGCAAGAAGCAAGATCACTGCCACCAAAATGAGCTGAAGCCTGACAATGAAGGACTGAGTTTGCCACAGATTCAGTAAAATTAACAGTGTGTGCTCTGCACACTGACATGGATTTCCAACAAACTGTGCTGTCTACACAGAGACAAAAACTCTACATCATGTCACAAGGCCACTCAACACATGAAGTTGGCTACTTCTAAGCCTGAATGAGAAAGAGATAACTGTATCTTCTCTTTGTTATTATGGGAATTTTAAAATTATTTTAAGCCTCAAGTTGCAAGGCAGGAGGAAAGATGATGTTCTGTGGTAAACAGTACCAGCCATAATGCAGAACTCTTTGGATGTTTGCTCAAACATGCCATGGTTTGTTCTGATGCTCTGAAAAGTTCACTAGGCTCTCTAAGATAGTATGGACCAGTTTGCACTTGCTTGCATTCAAAGTCATTCACCCCTCTTCCTTGCATCTGTGTTTCCCAGCCTCCCAGAACAGCTGGCTTTCTGCTAGGGCTCAGATGAGACACCTGGAGTAACAGGCAAATTTGGCCTTGGAGTACAGAATGAAGTAGAGCAAAGGCTAACAGAGTTTTGCAAAGAGAACGTACTGGTCATAGCAAACACCCTTTTCCAACAACACAAGGGAAGATTCTACATGTGGACATCACCAGATGGTCAACACTGAAAACATTGATTATATTCTTTGCAGCCAAAGATGGAGAAGCTCTATACAGTCAACAAAAACAAGACTGGGAGCTGACTGTGGCTCAGATCATGAACTCCTTATTGCCAAATTCAGACTGAAATTGAAGAAAGGAGGGAAAACCACTAGACCATTCAGGTATGACCTAAATCAAATCCCTTACGATTATACAGTGGAAGTGACAAATAGTTTCAGGGGATTAGATCTGATAGACAGAGTGCCTGAAGAACTATGGATGAAGGTTCATGACACATTGTACAGCAGGCACAGATCAAGACCATCCCCAAGAAAAAGAAATGCAAAAAGGCAAAATGGTTGTCTGAGGAGGCCTTACAAATAGCTATGAATAGAAGAGAAGTGAAAGGCAAAGGAGAAAAGGAAAGATATGGCCATTTGAATGCAGAGTTCCAAAGAATAGCAAGGAGAGATAAGAAAGCCTTCCTCAGTGATCAGTGGAAAGAAATAGAGGAAAACATCAGAACGGGAAGGACTAGAGATCTCTTCAAGAAAATTAGAGATACCAAGGGAACTTTTCATGCAAAGATGGGCTCGATAAAGGACAGAAATTGTCTGGACCTAACAGAAACAGAAGACATTAAGACAGGTGGCAAGAATACACAGAAGAACTGTAAAAAAAAGATTTTCATGACCCAGATAACCATGAGGGTGTGATCACTCACCTAGAGCTAGACATCCTGGAATGTGGAGTCAAGTGGGCCTTAGGAAGGATCACTACAAACAAAACTAGTGGAGGTGATGGAATTCCAGTTGAGTTGTTTCAAATCCTGAAAGATAATGCTGTGAAAGTGCTGCACTCAATATGCCAGCAAATTTGGAAAACTCAGCAGTGGCCACAGGACTGGAAAAGGTCAGTTTTCATTCCAATCTCAAAGAAAGGCAATGCCAAGAAATGTTCAAACTACCGCACAATTGCATTCATCTCCCACCCTAGCAAAGTAATACTCAAAATTCTCCAAGCCAGGCTTCAACAGTACATGAACCATGAAATTCCAGATGTTCAAGCTGGTTTTAAAAAGGCAGAGGAACCAGAGATCAAATTGCCAACATTTGCTGGATCATCGAAAAAGCAAGAGTTCCAGAAAAACATCTATTTCTGCTTTACTGATGATGCCAAAGCCTTTGTGTGGATCACAACAAACTGTGGAAAATTCTGAAAGAGATGGGAATACCAGACCAACTGACCTGCCTCCTGAGAAATCTGTAGGTAGGTCAGGAAGCAACAGTTAGAACTGGACATGGAACAACAGACTGGTTCCAAATAAGGGAAGGAGTACGTCAAGGCTGTATATTGTATTGTCACCATGCTTATTTAACTTATATACAGAGTACATTAAGCAAAATGACAGGCTGGATGAGGCACAAGCTGGAATCAAGATTGCCAGGATAAATATCAATAACCCAGATATGCAGATGACACCACACTTAAGGCAGAAAGCAAAGAAGAACTAAAGAGCCTCTTGATGATAGTGAAAGAGGAGAGTAAAAAAGTTGGCTTAAAACTCAACATTTAGAAAACTAAGATCATGGCATCCAGTCCCATCACTTCATGGCCAATAGAAGGGGAAACAATGGAAACAGTGAGAAACTTTATTTGGGCGGGCTCCAAAATCACTGCAGATGGTGACTGCAGCCATGAAATGAAAAGATGCTTGCTCCTTGGAAGAAAAGTTATGACCAACTCAGACAGAATATTAAAAAGCAGAGACATTACTTTGCCAACAAAGGTCCATCTAGTCAAAGCTTTGGTTTTTCAGTAGTTATGTATATGGATGTGAGAGTTGGACCATAAAGAAAGCTAAGTGCCGAAGAATTGATGCTTTTGAGCTGTGGTGTTGGAGAAGACTCTTGAGAGTCCCTTGGACTGCAAGGAGATCCAACCTATCCATCCTAAAGGAAATCAGTCCTGAACATTCACTGGAAGGACTGATGCTGAAGCTGAAACTCCAATACTTTGGCCACCTGATGCAAAGAACTGACTCCTTGGAAAAGACCCTGTTGCTGAGAAAGATTGAAGGTGAGAGGAGAAGGAGACAACAGAGGATGAGATGGTTGGATGGCATCACTGACTTGATGGACATGAGTTTGATCAAGCTCCATGAGTTGGTGATGGACTGGGAAGCCTGTCATGTTGCAGTCCATGGAGTTGTGAAGAGTCAGATATGACTGAGCTACTGAACTGAACTGAGATGATAGGAGGCACTGGTTGGAGATTCCATGATGGAAGGACAGAAAAATCGGAGTATTTCTCCCTCACTTCCTTTGGTTGTCCCTCCAGAAGCTTCCTCATCTCAGCGATTTTAGCTCCTACCAGACCAGCTTGTTGTGGTTCTAGCTACCATAATCCCTAAACAGCAACGTCCCCACATCCCACCCTGTACCTTGGCCAAGAAATGGTAGGGACTTCCTGGTTTTGCTAATCTTTGCCTTGACTTGCTGTCCTCTCTGCCTTGACTTGCTGTTCTCTCTGCTTCCCAGCCTCTCCAGCACCTGCACAACTGAATCTATGAATCAAATTTGATCCCTTTTGGAACCCTCCTACACAGTTGGTGGGAATGTGCATTGGTATAACCACTATGGAAAATAGTATGGAAGTTCTTCCAAAAGCTAAAAATAGAATTGCCATATGATCCAGCATACTCCTGGGTATACATCCAGACAAAACTGTTATTCAAAAAGACACATGCACCCTAATGTTCATAGCAGCACTTATTCACTAGAGCCAAGACATGGAAACAACCTAAATGTCTATTGGCAAATAAATGAATAAAGATGTGGCATATATATATATATATATATATATATATACACACACATATATATATATCATCCTATTATGTATAATGAAATATTACTCAGCCATAAAAAGGAATGAAATAATGCCATTTGCAATAACTAGAGATTATTATACTCAGTGAAGTAAGTCAGAAAGAGAAAGACAAATACCATATGATATCACTTACATGTAGAATCTAAAATATGACAAATGAACATATCTACAAACAGAAACACATGCACACCTCCCCTGGAGGTGAGGAGGTGGGGAGGAAAGGATTGGGAGTTTGGGGTTAGTAGATGCAAACTATTATATATGGAATGGATAAGCATCAAGGTCCTACAGTATAGCACAGGGATCTATATTCAATATCCTGTGATAAACCAGAATGAAATAGAACTTTAAAAAATAATATATATGTACCTGAACTGCTCTGCTGTACAGCAGAAATTAACACAATAGTGTACATCAACTATACTTCAATTTAAAAACCTTTGTTTCCTTTTAAACACCAAAGTGGTCCCCACTTTCCTAGTTGGACTCTGAACGACACTCTGGGTCAATGCAATTTTATAAGTTATTTTCTATTTTGATAGCCAACTCAGTAACTAGAATCCACTCTTTCATAATCTCATCTTCTGTCAGAACAGGGTTTCTCAACTTCAGCACTGTTGACTTGGCTGAAGGACTCTTTATTGTGAGGGGCTGTCTCATGCTTTGTATATTATTTCAGCATATTCAGCCAGGGCCTCTTCCCAACAGATGCCAGTAGCACCTCCCCAATCATAGCAACCAAAAATGTTTCTGAGCATTGAAAATGTCTCCCTAGGAGGGAAAAATCTGTGCCAGTTGAAAACAGATGCTATGGGAGATAAGATGGCTAGAGTTCTGTGTGGACATCTTGAATGTTCCCACCTCTGTACCTGCTTAGTGAATGAGGGCTTAAGGGCATGGAAAGGAAGGTCTTCTGAGCAGTGGGGACCTTGGTGGCCTTTTCTAACCATTACCATGGATTCTCAAGAGAGTAGGAGCAAGGGCACCACAGTCCCCCAGTTATCATGAGCTATGTTGACTCAAAAGACAAGAGTTTCCTTTCTCACTGGGGAAGATGCTGACCTAGGCTGGGCTATGTCTATCGTAAGCCGAGGGATTCTCACTCTTTCTCTTCTCTTAGGACATTTAGAAAATGTGGAGACTGGAGCCTGCAGGTATGTGCTCTTTTCCACATTCAATGGACTCACACATGCACTTTAAATTCTGCATTTTTAAGTCCAAACCAGTCAACTGCGCCTGCTCAGCACTGGTATGCTTCTGGGGGGGCATTGGAGTTTCCTCCTCCCAGTCCTTGCCTTTCAGGAAAAGCACAAAATGCACATCCAGCACCTTCCACACACAGCCTGGTGCCAGTCTGGTTCCCTGCAGCCTGAGGGTAGCACTGTAATTTAATTAAATGTCACCCCTCCCCCAGGTATTATATTTCAAATGCAAATAACTTGGTAATGTAATACTGTGGTCGAGGCTTTAAACTCAAGGAAATCATGAAAATCAAGTTATGGTCGCTTCTAGAATTAACATTCCTCTACACATTCTTTGGGCATTGGGCTTGCTTTGTGTTGCTAACTACCATCAAACACACATTGAAGTGACTGAATACTCATTCACTTGGCAGGCTGGGGAACTCTGGACTCTAAATAAAGGTTGATGCGAATATCCCTTAAACTGGACTTCTGATGCTAGAGCAGAGGCTGTTTTGACAGTAGAGCTCTAAATGACAGATGGGCAAGTTTTATTCTAGCCCTGATTATTGCTGGCTAATTGTTCTGTGTCTCTCTGTGGCCCTTAACTTCACAAAACACATGAAAAAGTGCCATTCACTTCCTTTAGCAAGATGCTACTAGTAACAACATGGTGATCTGTTTACTGTGTTTTCAATGCCTTCAGAAAAAAAAGCAAAATACATGTGAATGCAAAATACTTTGAAGTTTGCTTTAGATATTACCATAAGGTATTTTTTTCTGCAGGTGTTCTCCAGGCTGAGGTTCAGTAAAATGGTACTCAATGGACAAAAAATCACCAAGCTCCAGATTCTCAGCCCACAATCAATTACTGAAGAAGCAGCCTCTGCTTTCAATCATGTCCCTCATTATGGAGTACATGTGTACTTAGTCACTTAGTCATACCCGACTCTTAGAGACCCTATGGACCATAGACCACCAGGCTCCTTTGTCCATGGAATTCTCCAGGCCAGAATACTGGAACAGACTGCCATGCTTTCCTCCAGGGGATCTTCCCAACCCAGGGGTCGAACCCAGGTCTCCCACATGCAGGTGGATTCTTTACCATCTGAGCCACCAGGGAAGCCCAAGAATACTGAAGTGGGTAATTGAACCGGGATCTCCTGCATATCAGGTGGAATCTTTACTGGCTGAGCTACAAAGGGGCCAAAAAGTTAAGTCACTGGGAAAAAAAGAAGGCTTCTCTAGAAGAACACCCTAAGACTGACTCCTCATGTACACAGCTGATGATGGGATGGCCATAGTATCTATGCAGTTAGGACTTTGAACACACTTTTAAAGAAAGAATGTAAAAGGCATTTCCATTGTATTGGTTTCAGAAATGTTCTTGTAGGTAGGGTGTAAAAAGGTAAAAATCGGCCGCCTCCTCATCAGGTTATTTAAGAAGTCATCACATGGAGAAATATGAGGTTTATAAAAATACCCACCTCACAAGTCAAATGGGGTTGTTATTCTCACCAAAGTGGCTATTAGGGAACCATTGAGACTCCAGCTGTCTTGAGTTCCTAAATCCTGGAAGTCCAGAGGCAGGACAGAAACTTGCCATGCCATATGTGTGTCTACAAGCTATGTCCAAATACACCCAACTGCACAGACCCAACTCCAAACATCTTTTGGAAAGTGGGCAGTTTTGTTTCTTACAATAGCCATAGACACACCAAGACACACCTAAACAGCCATTTGAAGAGAGTGAAAGAGACGAGTAAAAATGCTGGCTTAAAACTCCATATTCAAAAAACTAGGATCAGGGCATCCAATCTCATCACTTCATGGCCAATGCAAGGGGAAAAAGTATAAACAGTGATAGATTTTATTTTTGGGGCTCCATAATCACTGTGGTGACTGCAGCCATGAAACTAAAAGACACTTGTTCGTTGGAAGGAAAGCTATGACAAACCAAGACAGCATAATAAAAAGCAGAGACATCACTGTGCTGACAAAGGTCCATATAGTCAAAGTTATGGTTTTTCCAGTAGTCATGTATGGATATAAGAGTTGGACCATAAAGAAGGCTGAGCACTGAAGAACTGATGCTTCTGAATTGTGGTGCTGGAGAAGACTCTCAAGGGTCCCTTGGACTGCAAAGAGACCAAGCCAGTCAATCCTAAAGAAAATCAACCCTGAATTTTCATTAGAAGGACTGATGCTAAAGCTGAAGCTCCAATACTTCAGTCATCTGATGTGAAGAGCCAACTCACTGGAAAAGACCCTGATGCTGGGAAAGATTGAGGCAGGAGGATAAGGGGGCAAACAGAGGATGAGATGGGCAGATGGCATCACCAATTCAATGGACATGAGTTTGAGCAAACTCTGGGAGATAGTGAAGGACAGGGAAGCCTGGTATGCTGCAGTCCATGGTGTCTCAAAGAATCAGACATGACTTAGGACACACCATTGAACACCAGGAAAACATGATCCCTGAGCCTTAAACAAGAGGCAAAATGCCAGTGCTTCTAGGACTACTGCATTTATTTACTTATCTCTGTATTTATTTATATCCTTCTTTATCCTTTAAAAAGATGAATACTTATTCACAATTATACAAAATAACACAAGGCAACCTACATGAGAAATTGGGAAGAAAGAAAAACACAAGGAGTATAAACAAAGATCCAGAAAGGGGTAAATGCAAAATGGCGCTAAGTCTTACACACTTGTTTGAACAAATCACCAGTTCGGTTCTAACACTTTCTTGCAACAAAGCCAAAAAGGGAAAACTTAATCATGAATGAAGTCTCCAGTGTCCACAAAATGAAAACAGAGCAGGAGAAAACAAGCAATTCCTGATGCTGAGATTAAGTGGGTCCCCATTTAGCAAGTATGTATCACCAGTACCATGGTCATCAATCCATAACCCACTCAAATTTCCAAAGCATCAACCTAGAGCATCAATTCATTATTTAAATCTTTGAAGAATAGGATTTCCTAGGGACTTCTTCCTACTGAGGTTAAAGCTATTTTTAAATATGCATATGGTACTCAAAAATATATTCTTTTCCAATGTAAATTCTCTAGTTCACTAATTTTAAACAGCAATAAAAACATCAAAAACAAAACTATAATCATGGCATCTGGTACCATTACTTCATGGGATAGTGGAGGACAGAGGAGCCTGGCATGGTGCAGTCATGGGGTTGCAAAGAGTTGGACACAACTTACCTACTGAACAAAAACAATGGAATGTCTCTAAAATACAGCAGAATAGCTCCTGAATTGAATTAAGTGCAAAATGATGTTTGAAGTGCATATGCAGGTAGATTGATTATTGTTTCCATAGCTTCCATTTCTCATGTGTCTACCACCCAAAAAGGCTAAGGATGCTTCCACCACCAGTACTTGACTGGTTGAGCTCTGGACTTCCATTAGACCAAGAAAAAATATCCCATGCTGTGTAATTTTGATCCTTCAGTGATGCACAAAAATTGCAAGGCCTTTTTGGAGGGGAAATGAATATGGTCAATCAGGTTTGTGACTATCTGAAATGTCAGTCCTAGGGAATATCTACATCTGCACCTTGTCAAACCTTAGGACAAAGCTTAGCCTGCCAAGCAAGTAACCACTGTAAGAAACTGTGGTCACCATTAATGGGACAGAGTCAGGATTCTTTCTACAGAGTCAGCAATGAGCTCTGACTTTGGTATCCAATCTCTCTTTGTCTTGTGGATGCATATTATCAAGAGACTCATGATCCTAAATGTAAGCTAGCAAAACCCCCAAGTGCACTCCCAATCAGGAAGCTGGTAGGCTCATTTTCTAAATTACAAATACATTTTTTTTCTTATTTTTTGTCATCAATTTTTTAAATAAAGAAATAAATGTCATAGCAAATAGGATTCCTGGAGGCTACAGAGTCTCATCCTCCAGAGAAAATCCCAGTTGTGTATGTGACTGGTGATGGAAGTAAAGTCTGGTGCAGTAAAGGGCAATATTGCATAGGAACCTGGAATGTTAGGTCCATGAATCAAGGCAAATTGGAAATAGTCAAACGGGAGATGGTAAGAGTGAATATCGACATTTCAGGAATCAGTGAACTAAAATGGACTGGAATGGGTGAATTTAACTCAGATGACCATTGTATCTACTACTGTGGGCAAGAATTCCTTAGAAGAAATGGAGTAGCCATCACAGTCAACAAGAGTCTGAAATGCAGTACTTGGATGCAATTTCAAAAACAACAGACGGATCTCTGTTCGTTTCCAAGGTAAACCATTCAATATCACAGTAATCCAAGTCTATGCCCCGACTAGTAATGCTGAAGAAGCTGAAGTTGAATGGTTCTATGAGGACCAACAAGACCTTCTAGAACTAACACCCAAAAAAGACATCATTTTCATTATAAGGGACTGGAATGAAAAAGTAGGAAGTCAAGAAATACCTGGAGTAATGGGCAAATTTGGCCTTGGAGTACAGAATAAAAGAGGGCAAAGGTTAACAGAGTTTTGCCAAGAGAACGCACTGGTCATAATAAACACCCACTCCCAACAACACAAGAGAAGACTCTACACATGGACATCACCAGATGGTCAACACCGAAATCACTGATTATACTCTTTGCAGCCAAAGATGGAGAAGCTGTATACAGTGAGCAAAAACAAGACCAGGAGCTGACTGTGGCTCAGATCATGAGCTCCTTATTGCCAAATTCAGACTGAAATTGAAGAAAGTAGGGAAAACCACTAGACCATTCAGGTATGACCTAAATCAAATCCCTTACGATTATACAGTGGAAGTGAGAAATAGATTTAAGGGACTAGATCTGATAGACAGAGTGCCTGAAGAACTATGGATGGAGGTTCGTGATACATTGTACAGCAGGCATGGATCAAGACCATCACCAAGAAAAAGAAATGCAAAAAGGCAAAATGGCTGTCTGAGGAGGCCTTACAAATAGCTATGAAAAGAAGTGAAGTGAAAGGCAAAGGAGAAAAGGAAAGATATACCCATTTGAATGCAGAGTTCCAAGAATAGCAAGGAGAGATAAGAAAGCCTTCCTCAGTGATCAGTGCAAAGAAATAGAGGAAAACATTAGAATGGGAAAGACTAGAGATCTCTTCAAGAAAATTAGAGATACCAAGGGAACTTTTCATGCAAAGATGGGCTCAATAAAGGACAGAAATTGTCTGGACCTAACAGAAGCAGATGATATAAGAGGTGGCAAGAATACACAGAAGAACTGTACAAAAAAGATCTTTATGACCCAGATAATCATGATGGTGTGATCACTCTCCTAGAGCCAGACATCCTGGAATGTGAAGTCAAGTGGGCCTTACGAAGATTCACTGCAAATAAAGCTAGTGGAGGTGATGCAATTTTCAGTTCAGTTCAGTTCAGTTCAGTCCCTCAGTCGTGTCCGACTCTTTGCAACCCCATGAATCGCAGCACGCCTGGCCTCCCTGTCCATCACCAACTCCCGGAGTTCACTCAGACTCACGTCCATCAAGTCAGTGATGCCATCCAGCCATCTCATCCTCTGTCGTCCCCTTCTCCTCCTGCCCCCAATCCCTCCCAGCATCAGAGTCTTTTCCAATGAGTCAACTCTTCGCATGAGGTGGCCAAAGTACTGGAGTTTCAGCTTTAGCATCATTCCCTCCAAAGAAATCCCAGGGCTGATCTTCAGAATGGACTGGTTGGATCTCCTTGCAGTCCAAGGGACTCTCAAGAGTCTTCTCCAACACCACAGTTCAAAAGCATCAATTCTTCGGCACTCAGCCTTCTTCACAATCCAACTCTCACATCCATACATGACCACAGGAAAAACCATAGCCTTGACTAGACAGACCTTTGTTGGCAAAGTAATGTCTCTGCTTTTGAATATGCTATCTAGGTTGGTCATAACTTTCCTTCCAAGGAGTAAGCGTCTTTTAATTTCAGGGCTGCAGTCACCATCTGCAGTGATTTTGGAGCCCAGAAAAATAAAGTCTGACACTGTTTCCACTGTTTCCCCATCTCTTTCCCATGAAGTGATGGGACCAGATGCCATGATCTTCGTTTTCTCAATGTTAAGCTTTAAGCCAACTTTTTCACTCTCCTCTTTCACTTTCATCAAGAGGCTTTGCAGTTCCTCTTCACTTTCTGCCATAAAGGTGGTGTCATCTGCATATCTCAGGTTATTGATATTTCTCCCAGCAATCTTGATTCCAGCTTGTGCTTCCTCCACCCCAGCATTTCTCATGATGTACTCTGCATATAAGTTAAATAAGCAGGGTGACAACATACAGCCTTGACGTACTCCTTTTCCTATTTGGAACCAGTCTGTTGCTCCATGTCCAGTTCTAACTGTTGCTTCCTGACCTGCATACAAATTTCTCAAGAGGCAGATCAGGTGGTCTGGTATTCCCATCTCTTTCAGAACTTTCCACAGTTTATTGTGATCCACACAGTCAAAGGTTTTGGCCTAGTCAATAAAGGAGAAATAGATGTTTTTCTGGAACTCTCTTGCTTTTTCCATGATCCAGCGGATGTTGGCCATTTGATCTCTGGTTCCTCTGCCTTTCCTAAAACCAGCCTGAACATCTGGAATTTCACGGTTCACGTATTGCTGAAGCCTGGCTTGAAGAATTTTGAGCATTACTTTACTAGCGTGTGAGATGATTTGCAGTTAATTTGTTTCAAATCCTGAAAGATGATGCTGTGAAAATGCTGCACTCAATATGCCAAAACATTTGGAAAACTCAGCAGTGGCCACAGGACTAGAAAAGGTCAGTTTCCATTCCAATCCCAAAGAAAGGCAATGCCAAAGAATGCTCAAACTACTGCACAACTGCACTCATCTCACACACTAGCAAAGTAATACTCTAAATTCTTCAAGCCAGGCTTCAATAGTACCTGAACTGTGAACTTCCAGATGTTCAAGCTGGATTTTAAAAAAGGCAGAGGAACCAGAGATCAAATTGTAAACATTTGCTGGATCATCAAAAGAGCAGGAGTTCCAGAAAAACATCTACTTCTGCTTTATTGACTATGCCAAAGCCTTTGACTATGTGGATCACAATAAACTGTGGAAAATTCTTCAAGAGATGGGAATGCCAGACCAACTGACCTGCCTCCTGAGAAATTTGTAGGCAGGTCAAGAAGCAACAGTTAGAACTGGACATGGAACCTCAGGCTGGTTCCAAATTGGGAAAGGAGTACGTCAAGGCTGTATGTTGTCACCCTGCTTATTTAACTTATATGCAGAGTACATCATGAGAAATGCTGGGGTGGAGGAAGCACAAGCTGGAATCAAGATTGCCGGGAGAAATATCAATAACCTGAGATATGCAGATGACACCACCCTTAGGGCAGAATGTGAATAAGAACTAAAGAGTCTCTTGATGAAAGTGAAAGAAGAGAGTAAAAAAGTTGGCTTAAAACTCAACATTCAGAAAACTAAGATCATGGCATCTGGTCCCATCACTTCATGGCAAATAGATGGGGAAACATGGAAATAGTGACAGACTTTGTTTTGGGGGCTTCAAAATCACTGCAGATGGTGACTGCAGCCATGAAATTAAAAGATGCTTACTCCTTGGAAGAATAGTTATGAACAACCCAGACAGCTTATTAAAAAGCAGAGACATTACTTTGCCAACAAACATCCATCTAGTCAAAGATTTGGGTTTTCCAGTAGTTATGTATATGAATGTGAGAGTTGGACTATAAAGAAAGCTGAGCGCCTAAGAATTGATGCTTTTGAAGTGTGGTGTTGGAGAAGACTCTTGAGAGTCCCTTGGACTGCAAGGAGATCCAACCAGTCCATCCTAAAGGAGATCAGTCCTGATTATTCATTGGAAGGACTGATGTTGAAACTGAAACTCCAATACTTTGGCCACCTGATGCGAAGAGCTGACTCATTTGAAAAGAACTTAATGCTGGGAAAGATTGAAGGCGGGAGGAGAAGGGGATGACAGCGGATGAGATGGTTGGATGGCATCACCGACTCAATGGACATGAGTCTGAGTAAACTCTGGGAGTTGGTGATGGACAGGGAGGCCTGGTGTGCTGCAGTCCATGGGGTGGCAAAGAGTCAGACACGATTGATTGACTGAACTGAACTAACTGAACAAGTCTATATACACAGAACTGTTTTTTATGTATGTGTCTGTATCATTCTTGGAGAAGGAAATGGCAACCCACTCCAGTATTCTTGCCTGGAGAATCCCATGGTCAGAGGAACCTAGTGGGCCACAGTCCACGAGGTTGCAAAGAGTCAGACACGACTGAGCGACTTCACTTTCACTTTCACTTTCTGTATCATTCTTATTTACTTAATTCTTGTGTAAATGATATCATACCCTAAATACTGTGTTATATCTTTCTTTTTTCCGTTTAATGATATACCTTTGTCTCTTTTAGGTCAGTCCTTATAAACAGACACTGTTGCCACATGTGCTTGCAATGGTGTGTACTGTACACACAGTTGGTCTGCTTTACTCTTTTATCGTTTCATAGCAGTCCTTTGCAAAGACTCAGTCTGCCACTGATTTAGTTAAGTTCCTACTTTGGGGTGTGACTGGTTTGTCCTTGTTATTACAAGCTACAACAAACAATACTTATACATATATTGTACCCTTGCAAAAGAATTTCTGTTAGATACATACATTTTTTATGTAACAGAATTTCCAAATTTCCCCCAAAATCAAAAAGCCCTACTGATTTATGCTACGAAATAAGAATTTAAGAGAATACTTATTTCCCTTTTCCCTAGCCAATACTGGCAAATATCTATACTTTTGGAGAAGGAAAAGGCAACCCACTCCAATCTATACTTTTAATATACAGAAATATAATAGGTAAAAAATTTTATCTAATTTTTCATTAGAAAACACAGGCATACACAAACTTCAGTATATAATAAACACAGGAGCCACTGTATTCCTAACCAGAAAGAGTATAAAACCTAGTGAATAATCAAATTCTTGTTAATACAGTGGAGTATTACACTTACCATTACTAATACACGCTGCCATCCAGAATGAAATGATGGTTAGTCATGAGAGGCTACTAGATCCACTGCAAACAGTTGCACTAACTGTGTGCACTCAGCTCTGGGGGAGGGGAGTGGGGCACCATTCATGCAGACTACACTGTGAGTGAATGAGGGTCCAGCCTGTACTACCATACCTGATAACCCTATGAGAAGCTGCTTCACTGAGAAACCAGAATGACAACCCTCTTAAATATCAGCCTTAAAGCCCAAAGTTAAAATTCATTTTCTTCTTACTTCTACAGAGCCAACCCCACCACAGACCCAACAAATCAAGCCATGCTGCATGTGATGTCAGCCCAGCAAAAAGTTGGACAAATTAATCCTTGTAAGACACTATTCATTAGTATCTAAAAGATCTTTGTCCCATTTGTTCACCCAAAGGGCATAACATTAAAATGGCATGATCCCTTGTGACGTACAAAACGAGTTATTAATTTGCACTCATTATCTAAAGATATTTGCCAGCAGCTTTTGGATATGTCTCTGGTGTGCACATATGGTACTTGACAGAGAAGATCTGGGGAGCTGTCAATGACTACAGGTGACACCAGTGAATCTGAAGAACTGATACAGATGGAGATTACTCAGGGCGTCAGACACAGTTATTCCAATGGCAAAACTGACAGGCCAGAAGTGGCGCTTTCAGTTATCTATTTCAGTAAACATTCTCGCCTACCTCATTCTGGTATTTCTGAAATGCCTCTTTCAGGCTAGATTGTGTGCATGGTCTAGACAGGTATAACAGTGTGGTGTTTCCTAGGAGAGTGACTAACCAAAGAACGGGTGAGCATTCATTTTCCTCATTTTGTTTTATCACACGTAGCTGGTTGGCATTTGCACTGCCCCTGTTTTTTGGAGGCTTTGGTGTTCTGCATCAACCTGAATGGCTCCCTTGTCTAATTACCAACTTGATTTACAAAGCAAAACCCATTTGCTCCAAGATCAGTCTATATTTCTGATAGCTCTTGCATTCTGAATATTACTATTTCTTTTCTTAAATTTCCTTCTATTGTTTGTGACAGAATGTTTGGTACTGACCCATAAAATAGTGCTGCAAAAACCCAGTTTTCTGAGGACTGCCCTAAACAGGTAGGATTAAATCTTGCAATTAGCCCACAATTTGCATCTCGCAACAGGAAATTCACTGTTGCAACTGCAACTTCACTGGGCTCAGTAGAATAAGCTATTGTTGAAGTAATTCCTGTAAAAGGTCATATATTTAAACCCTTCAATTTTTTTTGACAACCTCTCAGAAATGAGTGATACAGTTGCTCCAGTGTCCAAAAAAGCAGTAATGTCCATGCAGGGTGCAATATTATTATCCCATTCATCACAGACCATTCTGGTTATAAAGTACGTTTCTCGATATTTGAGAGACCTTTTTCTTTCACTGTCTTGAAAAGCTGAAGGTCTCCTGGACTGGGTGTCAGTCCTGCTGGTTTTCTCATAATATGTTGACTTCTTCAGTGTCACCTCAACAATGGTGACATTTAGCAATTTCCAGCAAATTTCATCCTCTTACAAGCAGAGAATAAAGAATCTAGTTTAAGACTCCCACATCTTTTTAGTCAAGAGTCATGCCGTGGTCCAACTAGAAGCAGTAGATGGATTTACTTTTCAAACACAAAGGCCATCCCAGGCCAGGAATTAAGCCACATATGTGTACAAGTGAAAGTCACTCAGTCGTGTCCGACTCTTTGCAACCCCATGGACTATATAGTCCATGGAATTCTCCAGGCCAGGATACTAGAGTTGATAGCCTTTCCCTTCTCCAGGGGATCTTCCCAACCCAGGGATCGAACCCAGGTCTCCAGCATTGCAGGCAGATTCTTTACCAGCTGAGCCACAAAGGAAGCCCAAATGTATACAAGAGGTAGAACTTAATAGGAAGAAGGGAAGCTCTGTGAAAATGAAAATCTCCCCTGAAGGCATCAAAACTCAACTTCACAAAATAGCGTGGTCCAAACCAAGCAAATGCACACCCAGCCTCACCCTCCGGCTGCCATTTTGAAGCGCTGGATTTAGTGACTTCTTAAAAACTTTTGGGCTTCCCTGGTGGCTCAGAGGTTAAAGCATCTGCCTGCAATGCGGGAGACCTAGGTCCGATCCCTGGGTTGGGAAGATCCCCTGGAGAAGGCAATGGCAACCCACTCCAGTATTCTTGCCTGGAGAATCCCATGGACGGAGGAGCCTGGTGGGCTACAGTCCATGGGGTCGCCAAGAGTCGGACACGACTGAGCGACTTCACTTTCACTTTCACTTTAAAAGCTTTTACGATCAACATACCCCGTGGAGTCTAGAGTTTTCAAAGCAGTTTTCCCAATGCCTAAATTTCTGTCTTCTTGCCAACTCTGACCCATCAATATTGGTTTAACTCAAGTTATTGACGTATTTTGATGTCTCTGGTGTCCCAACAATTCAGAGTTGGCCTAAGCGTGAGGCAGATGGAAAAGGCTTCTCTTGCCTCTTGGGTTTCTCAGATCCAAACGAAAAATTTAGTCGAGATGTGTTCACGACCATGTTCCTTATTTTCATTTAACCTTTTGGCACAGACTTCTCATACTTTCTGAGTGAATGCTGCTTGTGGAAGCTGGGAGTCTACCCCTGCCAACCTATTCAATTTCAAATTCCCTCTCTTTAGTTTTCCTTAGGTACAGGCACGAAGAAGGGAGGGAGGGATAGGTATAAGGAGGGCTGGGGTGGGAAGAGAGAGACTGGGAGAATCCAAATCAAGCATGTCATTTGATTATTGCATCAATCCCGCTGCTGTTGCTCTACAGTCTAATAAACTTTAGTGGCCCAGAGTTACTCAGCTGAACACTGTGTTACTCTTACCATTATCTAGGGGAGGATTTGTCAGATTCATAAATTGTTCTATCACTGAACAGGGAAAGGCAGGCAGGAAAAAAAGAAACTTCAGAGTTCCTTTGTCTCTTATTTATGATTTTTGTTATAAATCTCCTTCTTCTATACAGAAGAAAAACAGGCTTGATAGCACTCAGTTTTAAACCATTCTCAGGAATGATATATAAATATGGCACCTGGGTAGTCTCCTGACAGAATACTAAATACAGAGTTATCTTTTAGGGCCATTGGATTAGAAAAGTATTTCCAGAAAGCACATGGCTTATTTCTAGCCCCTCTGAGACTTACATCCTATGCTAAGTGGGGTTTCACTGATGAGAATATTTCCTGTACTGGGGGTCACTTTTCTTAGAATACTAAGGCAACAGAGAAGCAGCCATCTAAGATAATAGCTCAATTATTTGGGGTTTTTCCCAACACTATATTAAAATGAAATTATCCAGCACTCTGAATCAGTCCACAGGCAAGATAATGAATGCCCTAAAATGATGATTTCTGCAAGAACAAAACAGATCAAAATCTCTCATATATCTAATTAAAATTACCAGAGCTTAAACTTACCTAATATTTAAAGGCGAGTTTTGTTTTTTTTTTTAACTGCCAAAGTACAAACATTTTCAAACAGGGGCTGTGTTTTAGATTATTAACATTCAGTGAATTCTAAAATTGAATTGTAAATATTTTTATCAATCTTTTCAAAAGTCACAAAAATAGAGGAACAAACAAAAAGCAGATCAGCATATGTGGGTAGATCCTAGCACTGCTCCTGGCAGAGTCCCACAGTGGAGGAAACTCAAATTCCTCATATCCTTGATTACAGAAGAGCCACCTGCCCAAGACATTTGTATCTGACTCTGAGTTAAGCAAGAAAAACAAACCTTATTATGTTGGGTCACTAAGATTTTCAAGTCTTGTTTGTTTCTGTAGCAGAGCTTAGCTTATCTTGACTAATACACAAAGTGATCTAACCAGTCCTATGGATTTTACAACAACAAAAAACTATGCTGATTGCTCCCAAATTTATCTACCAGGTCAGATAAGTAAAGGTACAGATATATGTAGTTATATATATACACACACATCCTATAGTATTTCTCCACAAATTATCCCATCTAATTAAATGGCATCAATACCATTCAGTGGCTCAAGCTGCAAAACTGATAGTCATTGTTGATTTTTCAGAGAAGCTTTTGGAATATAAGATCTATACCCTAGCAAATAACCTGGCTACTTTGTTATACAGCTGAATGGGATTTGTCAAATCTATCCTGGGGAAATTCCTATCTTTTGTTTACAAATACATACAGTGGAAGAGGAAAAGAAGTTGGGTATAATGTTCTATCAACTAGACTGTAGAAATCACTTTGAATCATTGTTTCAGAATCATCTTGGAAAGATGCAGAATATTTTGTAATTTCAAAGAGAATTTTAATGCATGAATTAAAAGAAATAATGTGTGATAATGTTCAAAAAATACAGAAATATACCTCACAACACAAAACAGGTCTACCTGCTTCAACCTACCATAAACTTAAATCTTCCTAAAATTATATTTTATGCATGTCATCCCTTCTAAAAAAACCTGAAATAGTTCCTCAGTATCATACAAATAAAGTTTATATTTCTTGGTCCAGCATTCAAGATTCACTTCTAGCCCCTCATTCATTGCCATGCAACAAATAATTCTGAATATTTTAAACTGTTATTGCAGTAGTTTGCTATTTTAAATATTTTAATGATGAGTGATAACATCCTGTGGTTTTAAACCAATGCAAATATGAACAAAGCAAAGAAGTTCCACAAATAAATCACAATTTGTTATCCATTCTTTTACTATAACAAAAAATGCATATGTTTCATTGTAGAGCTGCTGTGAATTTATCGGCTATATTGGTAGGTTTCAAGTTTCTGCATAAGAACTGTGTGGAAAATGCTTACACTCTACTTTTTAAATGTAAATTCATGTTATTCTCCTATATACTGATGTTCCTGCTGTTCCCTCTGCCTCACATGCTGTTCTTCTTCCCAACATCTCTACCTACACTTCCTTCAGGAGCAGTTACTTGTGCCTCCAGGCTTATCCCACATTCAATTTGCTGCCTAGTTAGTCTTTCTAAAATGCAAATCTGATCATATCTCTTCCCAATTTAAAAGCCCTTGGGCCTACACAATAAAATCCATATGGCTTAGCCTGACATGAATGACATACATAATCTCTCTCAAACTAATTGCAAACCCAAATCTCCCCGCTTCCCAAACACATTCATTCTGTCCATATTGGACCATTTACAGCTTCTCAAATGCATTCTGTGTTTTCACCTGTCCATTCCCTTTGCCTTAAATAGCATTACTGCTTTGTCTGCCTGGTGAACTCTACTCATCCTTCAAGACTTGTCCTAAGGATAATTTCTGAGCTTTTTCTATCACTCCCTTCCTACCACCCCTGATAATACCACTACCACCTTTAAGTAGGTTGAAATTTTTCACCCACCGCTGAGCCACAGTACTATAGACACATCCAGTCTGTAGTGTTTTCTCATAATTTGTTATAGTTCTTTACTGGGCAAGTCTTCTCTAACAAGTAGAAGTCTTCTGAAGGCAAGGCCCATGCCTCTTATTTTTTTAAGTTTTTATGAAATATCTAAAACACTCCAAGCTATGTAGAATAACATAACAAAGACCAACCAGTGAGAAATAAAGTATTACTAATGCAATTGAAATACATGAGGCTACCCTTCCTGATGCTTTACTATGTGCAACTGTGTGAGGGAGATTTCTGGGGAAGAGATAAGGATCATAAGGCAGGGGCATCAATGCCACATGCACTGGAATGCATTACAAGGTGTTATGTTTGCCCTTTCATGCAGTGGATAAATACAAGGACTGAGTTAAAAGCAGAAATGCAACATTTGGTGTTGAAGAGTGGCAGAAGCTCCGTATTTGGGAAGGGTAGCCTGATATAGAAATAGATTGAGATTGCCCAAAGGACACTGCAATTTATACCAAACCAATGAGAAGTAACCATTGCTTTGGTTTCACAAGCTCCATGTACTAACCTCACGGCAGCAAGCAGCCTAGTTTCTGACAGCTTCATTCACTCATTCACCTATTCATCTAGCCATCCATTCACTTATTCACTCAACCATTAACAATCTACAATTCCCTTCAGAGATCAAGGGATGTGTCTTACCTCCGTGATGGAACTGAAGAGGAAGGAACCCAACAGGGAGAAAGAAACCAAGGCTGAAAGCCTCCCCTGGGTTTGGTAAGTTGTATTTGAAGAGCCAGCCCTTTCATAAAGAGAAGCTAGGTGAGTCCTTCAGCACTATCATGGGAAGTAAAAACAGCCCTAAGTCAACCCCAGCCATGAGCGGAAACGGATAGAACTGTGAAAAGAAAGTCCTGAGTGTATGATCAGCAAAGATACACAGCTTTACCCTACCAACTTTATTAAGAATCAAGAAAGAGAGGGGAATATTGTGTTACTATTATCATGATAATCACATCTACAGATGAAACTAAATTGGGAGGTGTTCCTAACAGCAGTTGAAGACTGGCACACAATACCAAGCTATACACAGATCTTGGTAATATATGTCAAAAGTAATACAATGAGGCACTGGTTGAAAAAATGCAGATGATCTAACTGGGGATGAATAAACTTAAAGATGGAATTTAACTTGAAGGGGATTCCTGGGTGGCAATAATAGAGAAAACAACCAAATGGTGAGCTAATGGTAAAGAGGTATCAGGGGGTTAGGCAAGCAGTGCTGTTCAGCAATTCTCTGAGGTAGTAAAATGTTCAGCCATACGCAGAGGGGCATCCCGAACCAAGGCTGAGGCTGCGCCTGTGTGTCAGCTGTGAGACCAGACTGGGAACATTGCAGGCAATTAGGGGTGATGTGATGCCTCAAAGGGAATTTAGAAAAGAAAAGAAAAACAAATCAAAGGGAGTGAAATATGAGGAAAGGCATAGGCGATAAAATGAACATAATTTGACTGAATAACAACCTAGGGGACTGTGATAACCATGTACAGAGCGTAAAAATCCAAAGTGGGTCTAGAGGTCTACTGGTCTGGGTGTTGTTCTGAAAAAATATCTATAGTTGCATCCATCAGAAAATTCAATAGAAAAGCAGCATCTTGCATGCGTCTAATTGAAGCATGGGGTTCTGTTGTGGATAGACAGACCTGGGTTCCCAGAACCTATGTGTACCTCAAAACCAGTTTTCAAAAATTATGGACAGAAGACCTCAGGGAGGAACTCAAGAGCTATGGCAAGAAGGTCCCTGAATCCTCAGGCACAAACTCATTCATTCATGCACTCAATAAGGTTTGTGCTGTGCTTAGCCACTCAGTCATGTCCAACTCTTTGCAACCCCATGAACTGTAGCCTGCCAGGCTCCTCTGACCATGTGATTCTCCAGGCAAGAATACTGGAATGGATCGCCATTTCCTTCTCCAGGGGATCTTCCCAACCCAGGGACCAAACCCAGGTCTTCCACATTACAGGCATATTCTTTACAGTCTGAGCCACCAGGGAAGCCCCTTGAACAAACATTCTGTGCCCATACTGTACTTTGCACTGAGTACAGTGTTTTGAATAAATAATATGCAAATATATAATATATACTATATTAGAGAGCCACGATTTTAAAAAGCAGGATGTGGGATTCCCTGGCACTCCCAGTGGTTAAGAATCCACCTTGCAATGCAGGGGACACTGGTTCAATTCCTGGTCCGGGAAGACCCCATGAGCCACAGGGCAGCTAAGCTCATGCACCACAACTGCTGAAGCCAGCGTGCCTAGAACCTGTGCTCCACAAGAGAATCCACTGCAACAAGAAGCCTGTGCGCCCCAACTAGAGAGCGGCCCCCACTCGCCACAACTAGAGAAAGCCTGTGTGCAACAGTGAATACCTGGAATAGCCAAAAAGAAACATTTTTTCAAAAAGTATGGTGTAATGGAGAACCACGGAAAGGTTTTAAGTAACAATGCCAAAATCCATACTAGTTTGTAAACATACACATGTATGCTCTCAATTTATGAATAACACTGTGTATCAGCTTTCAAGATGTCTGTCCTTGCACCTGCAAAAATTAGACGCTAATGCTTAAGTATATGGTTATATGAGTGTGTGCAAAGTCACCTCAGTTGTGTCTGACTCTGTAACCCCCAGGCTCCTCCATCCATAGGTTTCTCTAGGCAAGAATACTGGAGTGCATTGCCATTTCCTCCTCTAGGACATCTTTCCAACCCACGGATCAAATCTGCAACTCTTATGTCTCCTGCATCGGCAGGTGGGTTCTTTACCACAAGTGCCAGCTGAAAGCTCATATGGTTATATATGCATATATATATATATGTATATAACATATATGTGTGTATAAATATATATAAAATACATATGTACATGATGCCTCAGTGGGAATTTAGAAAAGAAAAACAAAATGGAGTGAAATATAAGGAAAGGGGTAAGTATGCATATGTATAAATATGCACATACATATGTTTGTATGTATAGGTACATAAATATGTATGTATATATTTTAAGTTTTTACATAATTTTCTTAATATAAATATGTACTTTTGTAGTCCTATCTTCTGGTATTCAAAAGTAGGATAAAGTAAATATCAAGTTATCTTTTGCCATCTGTCTTTTATATTTTTACTGCCACAACCTCAAGCCCAAGTGCCCCCATCTGACTTTGAAAACTTTCTCAGAGATAGCCTCACCCATAGGCTGATGTAACAGAGATGTGTGTTAGTGGATCCAAGCAATCATTACCGCCCCTGTTTGGCAGCAATTGGACCCATTGTTGTTGTTGTTGTTGCTCAGTCACTAAGTCATGTCTGATGCTTTGTAACGTCATGGACTGTAGCACGCCAGGCTCCTCTATCTTTCAATATCTCTGGAGTTTGCTCAACTCATGTCCATTGAGTTGGTGATGCGATCTAACCATCTCATCCTCTAACATCCCCTTATCCTTTTGCCTTCAATCTTTCCCAGCATCAATCAGGGTCTTTTCCAGTCTTGGCTCTTCACAGTGGGTGGCCAAAGTAGTGAAGCTTTAGCAACAGTCCTCCTAATAAATATTCAGGGTTGATTTCCTTTAGAATTGATTGGTTTGATCTCCTTGCAGTCCAAGGGACTCTTAAGAGTCTTCTCCAGCACCACAATTCAAAAGCATCCATTTTTCAGTGTTCAGCCTTCTTTACAGTCCAGCTCTCACATCTGTACATGACTACTGGAAAAACCATAGCTTCGTCTATCTGTGAAAAGGATCAGTAGGCTGGTCTTATGAGAAAAGATAAGCCAAATCAATAAGCTCCTTTCTCAGGGTTTTGAAAGTGGGACTCAGAGAAATTGGGCTGGTTTAAACACTGGGAACAAGATTAAAAATCAAGATTACCATTCCCAGCCATGAGCAAGATCTGTGAGCAGAGAAAGAGGGAAAAGAGAACAGAGCTGAAGTCTAGAGAGAAGGAGAAATGACCAAATCCATGCCGCCTCTGATGTACAGGGAAATGGCCATAATTCCTGAGTTTTTAGTTCCCAATTCCAGTTTTTGTGAAGCCCAGGTAAGTTTCTTGAGCTTGGATTCCATGTGAGTTTCTGTGACTTATAACAACCTCCTTTTTAATTGAAACTGGTTTGAGAGGGTTTCTCTTCCTCACACAAAACCCCTTCACTGGGACACCCACTTACTGTACTGACCTTTTGGCTGTGACCCAACTCAAACTACCTGAGGAAATTAAAATACATTAAAATGGAGTGGCTCATGTAACTGAAAAATCCAAAGTTTCCTTCAGATACTACTGGATCCAGGTACTTTTAAACAATGTCCAGCCTCATTCTCTGTTTTCTCTCTTTCCATCTCTCCCACTTTCCACTACATGTTGTTTTATTCTCAGACTCTCTCTTGCCAGTGGTCCCTAACAGCTTCAAACTTCCTCTTTTTGCAACTATCAATCTGAGCAGGAAAGCACGTCCAGAGCAGAGTCTCAATGGCTACCTCTGTGTCACGTACCAACACCTGAAGCAGCCATTTGGTCAAGGGCACAAAACACCCTAACTAACCCAGCCTGGAGCAAGTCCTTCCTGAAGTTGGGGGGAAGTATTAGCCCATCCAAACCATACAGAGTGAATGGACTGTTTCCTAAAGGATGACTGAGGTGATGCCAGGACCTGAGGGCAAAACTAACCATGTCTGCTTCTCCAGCCCAAGCTCACCTCCCATGACACCTCCATGTGGACATCTTTGAGTTGTAGGTCAGTCTTCTCACACCCCCAACAAAACAATTATTCCTCTCCCTGCATACTTTCATGAGGCCCCCTCCTTTCTGATTTTCTTATATTTCACTCATCTTTAAAAGTCCAGTTCCAGTCCTATCTGCTCCATAAAATTTCCCCTTATTCCAGTAACCTGGTTGCTTCCTTCTCTCATTGCCCATAGAACATGCAATGGCACAGAATCTCTGATAACACCAAATAACAATTGAAGATACAGTGGCCTTCATTATTTAGGAATTTGCTTCCTCAGTAATATTCACTTCAAACTCATCACTGATGGGGATTTCACGGTCATTTGTGGATGTGTGCAGAGCACTGAGGATTCTGAGCCAACCTCATGCACATCCCAGCTGTGGTCAACCAAGGCAATGCTCTGTCTCTGGTTCCAACTCTCATACTGTAAATAGATGTCCTTTGTATGGTTATTTAGTATCACTTTCTTTTTTCTTCTTTGCCTTTTTATGAATTTTAGTGGTGGTGGTGGCAGTGATTTCTCTATTTAAAATGGCCCCAAGCACGGTGCCAAAGTGCTGTCTAATGTTCCAAGCACAAAAGTCTGTGATGTGCATTATGGAGAAAACGTGTGTTAGATGAGCTTTGTTCAGACGTGAGTCACAGTGCACTTGGCTGTGAGCGCCAATCAGCAACATATACTAAATAAGGTGTTTCTAAACACAAACACATATAAAACAAGGTTACACATGAATGAGTAAACAAAATGTAACCAGAGGCTGGCAGGAACCCAACCCTGTATTTTTCCAGGGGCAATAGCTCAGGATTCACTAATTCAGTGTGGCAGTGGCTTGACAGAATGTTAAGTGGCACAAATAAAGTAGGCTTCCCTGGTGGTTCAGCGGTAAAGATTCTGCCTGCAATGCAGGAGACCCGGGTTTGATCCCTGGGTCAGGAAGATCTCCTGAAGAAGGAAATGGCAACCAACTCCAGTATTCTTGCCTGAAGAATTCCATGGACAGAGTCCCTGGGGTTGCAAAGAGTTAGACGTGACTGAGGAATTAACACTTCCACTTCAAGTGGTGCAAATAGTAAGAATCAACTCTGTGTGTATAACATCTCATTTAATTTTATACTCTTGGACAGTTCTACAAATGTTTCATGTCCTTTGTCCTTTCCAAACACTTTGCAAACTCCTTTAGAACTCAGAGCACATGGGTTCTGCATGCAGCATGGCATGTGGCAGGTGCTTAAAAACTGATTTAAGCACCTGCCAAAAAAATGATTCATGGATATGTTGGTCAGTTACAAAACCCACATCAATCCAACTCATCCTATGGCTTCCACTCAAAAATTTCTAAAGTGTAATCTACAGTCTTAACTCTGTATTAATCTCAAATCATTTTTCATTTTAACAGCAAAGGGAAGGGAAAGAGGCAAGAGAATTCACTACTGAAACCAAGTTCTTCACCACTGGTAGAGAGAGATTTCTACACTTACATCCCATTGGTGGCAGAACACGGCTGCTGAAAGGACATCTCTCTGTCTGGTACCCCTGAGGGATCAAGGCACATACCTGTCTCTTGAGCTTATGACTGTCCTTCGGCAGACTTTGTCAAACCATGTGCCACATACTGCTGTATACACCAGAACACTGTTGGCAATAAGACAGGGCATCTTATTTAAAAAGCAGATGTTTCCTTGATCTGACTTTTGTGCTCTCACAAGAAGCTGCTTTGTTTAAGATGCTTTTATTTCTGATAGCCTTGGCTTTACGAATCTGAACTGGGAGTGCGCTTTTCAATGTACGTTCCTTTTCAGCTGAAGGAAGAAGTAAAATTAACATCAGAGGGAAAAAAAGATGAGGGAAGATTAGCTAGAGAGGTTCTGAAAATTATACAATATATATAATTCACTTAAGGAAAGCCTTGTCTGGATCCTTTCTGCTGGTAGCTCTAAGTTACTGGGAAATTTTGGTAGGCTTCTCAGAACCCCAGTTTTCCTTCCCCCAAAATCCAGGAGTTTAGACTAGATGACAGTGATGATATTGATAACTTTTATTGGACATTTACTATAAGGACACTTTACACACATAATTTCACTTAATTTTCAAAATACCCATACAAAGTAGGGGCTATTACAATCCCCATTTTACCAGGAAGTTACATTTCAGAGGGGTGCAGTGTGGCTGAGGGATGAATTTGTTCATGCTAACATAGCTATCAAGTCATGGTCTGAATCCAGGCAACTTAACTCACTTAACCACTTGTCTACACTGCCCGATTATCTCTAAGGTCTCTTTATTCTCAAATATTCTATGCTATTTCCCCAAATTTCCCCCTTTTGCCAATCAAAGTCCCATGTCTAAGACCTCAGCCTGTTTAAGTTGGACGTAATGACATATATAAATTTGAACTGGAGAAAAGGGAATATAGAGAGGAGGAAAAAAGGGTAGGCAAAGTCTGGAACTCAAAGTCCCTAATGGTCTTAGAAACTCTATAATCCATCCTACTAATCCAGTTTTAATTATATCAATAAGTAGACAGGGTCTGGACTATTTTTCAAGACAGAGCATAATGTGTGAGTAATTCTTCACACTATTTCTTCCTTTTAAAAAAATCCTACAAGAACTTCTGGTACTTATTAGTATGAACAAATCAAACAAATCTTTTTTTTTTTTAATAACCAAGTATCCTTATAATAAGATTTAAAGGGATGGTCTGTGCGGGCTGGGGAAGCTGCAGATATGTCCTGGGAATTCCCCTGGCGGTTCACAGTCAGCTAAGCCCCTGACTTCAGCCAAAGGCAGAGTCCAACCTCCCATGAAGAAAAAGAGGAGACTGGGCCCCTCTGCTTATCAGGATGAGGCACAGCAAAGCACCCCCAACCTGTGATACTGGCAAGAGATTAATCCATAAATCAGAAGCAGTTTTAATTTTTTAAAAATAATGAATGCAAGATCTACTTTTGGCAGACAAGCTGCCTCACCAGGAAATTATGGTGGAACTCATCAGTGGGGGCTCCCTGAGGGCCCCAGGGAGTCAGGGGACAGTGGTCAGCCGCTGTTGGGTCCTGATAGCACAGGCCACAATGAACTTCTGACCACTGTCCACTGCTTAGAGAGGGTTGCCAGCAACTAAAATTAGGTTGGCTTCTATTCCAAGCCCAGGGCTCCTTGATGACTGACTTTCTTTTGTAAGAGTCTGTGATGGTGGCTTGTTTGATTTAAAGAAAATCAATGAAGAGTTACATGAGAAGGAAGGAAACAGAAGATCAGGTATTCCCAGGTTAAGATAAAAGTCCAAATAAAGGGCACTGCACACACATTCTCTCACTCTCTCTTTCTCTCTTCCTCAAAGCAAAGAGAATGAGAGGCCTTTGAGGTAAAGCAGAAACTGTTTTGTTGGAGGAGTAGCATTTTCTTCATCTTTAGAGAATAATCCGATAGGCCTAATCCAGTAAAAATGGCAGTTACACTCAACAGGATAACTGACTTGGGGTATAATAGATGGAAAGATATGCGATCACAAAACTCGGCTTTGGGTCCTTGCTGGGACCGAGATCATTACACAACATGGACTTGCTTCTAACTTCTTTCCTCTCCTGGCAGTCATGGGGGTATACAGGACAAGAAAAGTACCCAAGCAGGCTGACCCTCTTTCCACCCTTCCCAGGAAGGAAGACCATGCTGACCTTGGGCTCTGACCAGGTGAGACCACCCCGCCCCCCGAATGCCACCCTGACTGCTTAGGTTAGTGTAATTGGAAAAGTTTTCATAGACAAGAAGATATTTCCCTTCATGCCCAGGCCCCCAAATCCCACGTATTCCTAGAAGCCACTCACCCCACCCCGCTCCTCGTCCTCCATCAGGAACCAAAGTACTTCCATGAGTCTTCTCAAGCCCCTATTGAGTGCGTGTTATTTATGCACTCAGTGCCTCTTCTTTTCAGGGTTTTGGTCCATAATAGTGCCGTCTGTGTTATTTATGACACAAGGAATAACTTAGACCACGTTAGGAACCTCCACATTATAGGGACTTTAGAGAGCTACATTTTTCTAGTTATGGTTAAACTACTGCAGTGATAAATCCAATCCTAAGAGCACAAGAGGGACTCCACAGGACAGGTGTTACCCATTAGTCACCATAAGGAAATTCAGGAACAAGCGCTGGCTCACAGATGCTTCAGTATCTCTTCCCAAGAGCCGCTGTGGGAATCTGAAATGGTGAAGGGCGGGGATGGGAGGGGGTCCAAAAGCCAGCCAGGAGAAAAGGTGGGTAAGGCTATGCTGGGAAGGAGGGGAAGTGATAGGAACAATGTCTGCATGCCACAGTGCAGGGGACAGAAAAGGGAGTGCAGAAGTATGTCTATTCCATACCCTCAGCTCACACGAACTCTGTGAAGATCCCCCTGGGGTCTATGGACAAGTTTCTCCTGTGGACTGGAACTCCACAGTGAAATACCCAGAGAAGTGGCACACCTAGAATGTGGGAGTCAGTCCTGGGGCATTTTCCTCTTGCTGCTACTCAGTTTCTTCACCCATGAAAACCAAAGAACCACTTCTCTTTTCCTCTCTCCATGAGGGCAACAGAAAATTTTTAACTCAGGAAGTATGTATGGGTACCCATCAACCCTGTGGATGGTGTTAGGCATTGAGATAAAACATGGAAAAGATACATACAGGACAATCATAATTTAGTGACAGAAACAGACCCCCAAAAGAGATTATAGCAAAACGTGAGGACTTTCATGACGGAAACATGTAAAGGGTGTTATATTTCAGCACAGATTGGAAGGTCCCTGAGGGACACACAGTGGTGAAGAGATAGAACCGGGACCAGGACCCTTGCTTCTGGTTTCCAGGTAGCTTCAACAACTTCCATGTGCCTCCCTGTGTCCAAGAAGAATGGATGTTGATGCCAATCAGAATTTGTGACTCACTGTATGAGAAGTCTCATTTCATTTAAGCAAATTCAGAGCACAGAGATTATTTGAATAAAAATAATTAAAACTCCCGAAGAGTAAGTTTCAAATAACCATGGATACAAAGTACACACATGTTCAGAGAACACACACTCTCAGGGTTGACCTTCCCCAAGAAGACATGGTCCTCCATTCAGAGGGTGACACCCTCCTCTAAATCCTTCCACATCTCCAAAAAAGACCTTAGTCCTTCCTGAATGGGCTCATTCCTCTTGTGCATAGCCCTAGATGTTAGGATGTTCATCATGGTGAGATTTCTAACCAACCAGGAGAACTGAAACATTGCTAGAAATTCATTCATTTATTCTACAAATATTTATTAAACACCTACTCTATGCCATGCACTGTGCTAAGTCTAAGAATTCAGTAAAAATGTTAATTGTATAGAGCAACTTCACCATAGAGTTCTTGGAGATAACACCTAGCTAGTCTCACTCCAACCCAGTTGTCTTTGAAGACAGTAAGATTAAATCTCTTTTAGAAGATATGCTTTGATCATGAATCATTCCTCACTCAGCTAATAGCAGGATGCCTCATATTTACAGCGAAGAGCAAGGTGAACATGCACACTGCCTTCATGGGGCATACAGTCTAGTCTAGACGGGGGACAGCCCGACCCAAAATTCAAGGATTATAATTGAAACTTTGTTGAGAGCTTGGGCAAGGGCAAGCCACCTCCTAAAGGTCTGAACACGTGGACATATCTGACAGGGAAAGGAGATGCGCTCTGCACAGCTGCTTCCTCCTCACTGACTCCTCTAAGGAATCCCCTGAACATTGCTCTCCTCTGCTCCTCCACAGCGCTGCTTACCATTTGCCACTATCCATGCCTCTCCCCCTCTGCACCCCGGGAACACAGGCCATATCTAGTTTGTGTATCACCAAATTTTCATCCCCTGATATTACACAACATGCTATGAGGCACTTACTACTATCTCCATTTTACAGAAGATGAAACTGCAATTCTGTCACAGGTACGGGTGATGAGTTAGCACTGAAAGTTGATCCAGATCCACCTGATACCAAAGACTTGCTCTCAACCACTGTTCTGTCCCTTGACTCAACAGATGATTCACCTTCTCTAAGCGGATACATCTGTTATGAGATCAGTTACATTGATTTAATCAAGATACTAACTGTGGTTGAGCCAACCAGAAATCTATTTCTCTCTCATGTGATAATCTAGGGTAGGTTCAGTGACTGCACATGCTTACTGGCATTTAGGGTCCTTGCTCTTGATGCTCCGTCATCCTTAGTGCATGGACTCCATCATGTGAGTCACTATGACCAACCCCGCCTCCATCTTCACCTTCACATCCAGGCAATAGGAAGGGAAGCAAGGGAAGTAGAGAACACGGCCCTTCCCTTTAAGGACAAGAGCGGAAAACTGTGTACATCGCTTCCATCCACATCTCACTGGCCAGATCTTAGTCACATGGCCATGCCTGACTGCAAGGAAAGCTGGGAGATGAGTACCAGGAAGTCAGGTACCAGCTAAAAATTCTGACTAAACGGAAAAGGCAGAATGGCTATCTCCAAAACATGGCTTCAGGAGTTACAAGTTTCCACTTTAAAAGGCAGTGAGAGAAGTCACTGTGAAGGGGGAAAAACAGAAGTTAAGAGGAAGGAGGCAGATACATCAATGAGTATAGGTAAGCTCAACTCCTTCTCTACCGGGACTCTCTAACCACTTTCATCTTCTAAGCTCCTTTCCTTGATGATTTATTTCTGGAACAGGATTCCTGATTCTCATGAACTCTTAAATTGAAGGATATTATGGTTTCCTGTTCTATGGGCTCAATTTTCAAGATTATACCTTTGAGTTTAGTGAATAAAGGAAGAGCACTGAAGGGAAATAGAGTCCACTTCTTTGGTGCAGAATAATCTTGGGAATTTTTATTTCTAATAAAAACTGATGCTTGGGTCTGTCTCAGTCTTACAGGGAAAAAAAGTTGAAATTGGGCTTTTCCCCTAATATCTCCTCACAAGTGTACTAGATAAGGAATACCCCTTAATCTCTTTACCTTGTCATACAGTCTTTAAAACTTAAGATTAAAAAAAAAAAGCTAGATGTCTTCAATGTGTAGGTCATGATGTTTTAAAATACAATTTTTTGTAATTTCTTAGTTACACACAAAAAAGTCACCCGTCTTTGAAACTGATTTATCATGTGGAAAGGGCTTACAGAAAGTTGATATCAAACCTTATAAAATTTTTTAAAAGTCTGAGGCATTCACAAAATAAAGGCAATTAAGAAATACAGAGAGTGTAACTAATGGGCTTGAGTGAGGTATGTAATTATAAATAAACTCTAATTAAATTATTTCCCATGTCTTGGTTATTATCCACAGGAACCCATTTAAGTGAACTCACAACTGATTTTTATAAGCAGAAAGAAAATACAGACCACTATAAAAGGCATGTAGTCCTGTTCCTTTGGCCATATTTCGTTGTTAAAATGATAAAGCTATATTGATGAGATGTTTTGGGATCCTGGGCATCTTGACTAATAAAAGAGTAATGAAATATAGAGGATACGCCCTTTAGGTGGCATCCAATGAGCCGTACTCTCATATAATACCTCCCTTGTAAGTAGGCCTGGAAACTATGACCCCACTAACTAGTATGGCAAGAGTAAGGGATTTTGCAGATGTAATTAAAATCTCTCAGCAGTTAAACAAGTTAATCCAAAGGAAGATTATCCTGGGTCAACTTGACCTAATCAGATGAGCCCTTTAAAAGGAGGTCTAGAGGACCTCCATAATACTTCCCTGGTGGCTCAGACGGTAAAGTGTCTTGCTTACAAAGCAGGAGACCTGGGTTCGATCCTTGGGTTGGGAAGATCCTCTGGAGAAGGAAATGGCAACCCACTCCAGTACTCTTGCCTGGAAAATCCCATGGACAGAGAGGAGTGTGGTGGGCTACAGTCCATGGGGTCGCAAAAGTCGGACACGACTGAGTGACTTCACTCACTCACTCAGAGGATAGAAACTTCAGCAAAGTGTCTCTCTCTCTCTCTCTCTCACCCTAAAGAAACAAACTGACATGAATTCTACAGATGCACAGAAATAAATTCAGCAAACAACCTGGGGGAGTTTGGACACAGATTCATCCCTTGTTGAGCCTCCACATGAGAACACAGCCCAGCCAATACTTTGATCTCAGCCTTTTTCCCTGAGCAGGGAACCCAGCTAAGCAGAGCCCCGACTCCTAACCTACAAGAACTGTAAGATAACAAATGAATATTGTTCTAAGCTACTACATTTGCAGTAATTTGTTATATGGCAAAAGAAAACTGATACACACGGCTGGCCTGCAACATGTGCCAACATGCTGAAGGAACAGAGAGGTGTACGATGCAAAGCAAACGTTTAATGCCTGTGCGTTGCCCACCCCCAGAGCTTTTGCTCTTTGACATTGTTCGCCTGCTACTATCCTGCCTTCAATCTCAAATTAGGTTTCTGACTATGATTCAATCTTTGGCTCCCTATGAGAAATCTTTTTTATATAAAATTAATATATAAATAAATTTTCTCTTGGAGCAATGCAGTGTGGAACAGACCCTGCCAGGCTCTCTAACGTCCATCACAAAGAAAGATTACAGAAGGGAGGGGGTGGAGGCAGAGCTTTATCCTCCATGGGGAAGCAGAGAATTCATAGTGATCTTATTGCAGATGTAAAATTAGGTCAGGGGCTCTATAAACTGATTAAAGCTAATGCTTCACGCTTCCAAGGAAAACAGCCAATACAAAAGGGAATGAGCTCTGGCTGAGGATAAGAAGGAAGGAGGGCCCTCTATGATCACAGGCTGTTCAGCCATGGAGGATGCTTGGCCAAAATGAACATATAAGAAAGGAGCAACCAAAGAACAGCTGGAGAAACTTCTAAAACCAAAGAGACAGCCTATATCCACATAAACCTAAAATCAGGATGGCAGTCAGTGCACCAGTAACTTGAATATCCCAAAGTTCAGGAAGTCTTAATCACCCTGATTCTCCCCTAGGTTGATCCCTATCCGTAGCCTAGCCCTCTGGGACCTTGAGTCTTGACACATGTTTCACAGGCAGCTGTGTTGGAATATTCTGTTCTGTGTACCCTAGAGTCAACATCTTGCCAGTTCAGGATAATTTCAATGCCTGGATCAGAAAGCACAAACAACAGTTTATCCCCAAGACTCTTCTTCAATCCCCATTTGTCTCCACAGCATTACCTCCAACTTTCTTTGTTTCATCCTCTTTCCTCTTCACTGATATTTCTTTCTCACATTACTTCCCCAAAGTTACAGAAAAGCTATCTTTATTTCCTTTATATCCTAGCTGCTTCCTCCTAACTTCTAGGAAAACATTTCTTAGCTTTTTTTTTTTTTTTAATCTTGTCCACATTCTTTAATTTATCTTATGGGTTCCCCAAACAACCCAAGTCACTACTAAATGGTTAGAAAGACAGATTCTCTATAGCCAAAGAATAGTGGCAGCTTTTGCAATGCAGATGTGTCTGATTTGAATTGGTAACATTTTATTGAGTTACTAAAACATCTTGACCTTTCTGCTAAAAGTGTATATATATATGTGTGTGTGTGTGTGTGTGTATGTGAATATATATATATATATATATATATATATATATATATATAAAACTGCTTGGTAAAGAACATAGCTATTCTGATCCTAAATACTGATCTAATAACTCATGGAGAAAATTACCTAATTTACACACTTGATTTATACCACATAAGAGAAAAGAAGAGTTGGGTAAGGCTGAAGGTCACCTCTGTATGGCTATTGGGCCAAATGACTCAATTTAGACTTGAAATCAAACATCGGGGAAGGCCACCTGGGACCTGAATCACTTACATTTTCATTTCAGTCATGATTAGAGTCATTCAGTCCATTTTTAGTTCAAGGCCAGTTACCAGTAAACACTAAGTCTGGAAAACATTGTCTAAGTTATCTGGTCTACATAGAGTGGAAAAATAATAGGTCTACTATGAATTTCATGAAAAACAATGTGTTTAGTTTTGGTACAATTCTCTATGAAAGAAGTTCAATGTCAATTAAAGGTACTTAGTTTTCCTGCATGAGGATGAATATACAGAATGGTTTATGGTCACCAGCCCGTTCTCTTAGCCTCACCACTGGCTCTGACCAAGAGGGTCCCATAAAATTGGTTGCTGTGACTGAACCCTATGGATGGTGCTTACAGTAAGGCCCTAGGGCTATTCTAGGTCCATTTCAATATGGACAGGGTTTTCAGAAATTGGAGAGAAAAATAAAAATCAAAGCTCCTGATCCATCTATTCCCTAGAGCAGAACTTCCTCACCAACAACATCATGTGAACGAACTGGAGAGAAAGACTCCTCCAATCTCACACCCTTGAAGAAAATCCTTTATGGAAAAAAGCATGAGTTTTCAATGTCTCTCTAGTCCCCTACAGCAATAGCAGGAGTAAAATCTATTTTTAAAAAATTAACTGAAGTCTAAACTAAACTTTTTCTTAACTGAGAAAACCAATGCCTCTCCTAAACAACTGGTTGGCTCTTATGTATAATCCTTACCTTGTATATGTTTTTATCTCAAAATTTCTTATTTCTCCTCCTAAAATACATGGCTTAGCTACTGCACCAGGGTAACTGCCTATGTATCACTATCATACGTCCTAGGATATGCCTGGTCTTTATGGGTGCCACCAAGCCCTCCTCCCCCAGGAATGAGGGGTGACATCCTCCTGACATCTGTGCCATATTTCCATCTTGTCAATGTCATTCCTGCTTATTTAGTCAAGAGTGGACCTTAACTTAGCAAAACCAATGGAAATGAAGCAGAAACTGAGTGAGAAACTGACATGATTCAAAAAAAGCTTGAACATGAGGTAAACTTAAGCTTTCAAAAAGATATATTTGGTGGGAAAAATGGGAAATTGAGTGAACTCAGGCTGCATAAAAGGGTAAACAGAAATGGAATATGCAGGCAGGGTGTCCAAAGCATGTGTCACTCAAGAGAGGACTGCAGATCAGAGGGACATGGGTCCCCAGACTTGCCTCCTCTGTTTTACATCATCCTCAGGTTAGCTGGCAGCAGGGAAAGCTCATGGGAAATGGTTTGACCTAAGAAAGGTGATTTAATTCCAAGTCAATTCATAATTATCTCAGACAGAGGCACACGATGTTAAGTATATCATGCTACTTGTCAATAATAATAATAATAGTAATGCTTTGCTAAGAATATCTTCATCCTTGGCGGAAGGAAGGAACTTTTTTATTTTTTAATTTTTTTAAGTCTTTTGGCCACACCCCGTGGCATGTAGGATCTTAGATCCTCAACCAGGGATCTAACTCACATCCTCTGCTTTGGAAACGAGGAAACTTAACCACTGGACTGCCAGGGAAGTCCCCAAAATGGATCTTTTTACAAGATAAAGTTATTTGAGCTTCAAGAAAGGTAATGAAGATGGACAGAAGGTACTAGAAGCAGAATTTTCTAGAGTACAGAGCACTAGGCTGAGAATCATAAAATCTGGACATTATCTCTACTTTTTTATTTGGTTCACAGAATTTTTTTTTAAGACCAAGAAAGAATAAGCATTTGAGACATATTCTTATCCTTTCTTTCCCAAAATGGAAAAAGAGAGACATAATAGATGATGATGTAGGTTTGTTTCCTTAGAATATCTTCCAAGGCAATGGAGAAAAATACATGTTTCCAAGACCATCACCAGACTTCCTATGGATCTCCCAACATACTTTCCTCCTACTTCTTCAGCTTGACTTGATAATTCTTGATCTGAGTCCTAGATCTGCCACTTATGAGTTATGTGATCTTGGACCAGTGACTTAACCTCGTAAGCCACGTATTGTCAAATAGTTAGCTAACAGTACCCATGTGTACCAGTCAGAGCCCCAGCAGGAAGCAGATGGCACACTCAAAATGAGTATTCAAGGAGAGTTTAATAAAGAGACTGATTATAAACTTGAGAGCAGGGTTTTGGAAAACAAGAATTAGCACCAGTACCTTAATACTAGCAACAGCAGGGAGCCACTACGACCCCTAGACCTGAAGGGGCACAGAGAGGGAGTAATCCCTACATCCTAGGAAGAGCAGCTGCATGAGGAATATGCCAGAGAGGATCTGGGGTCTTTGGTAAAAGGGGTACAACCAACTCTTGGCCTCTTCCTGTGGAATAAATACTCCAACCACGCCTTCCTCCATCTTTCCAATCTCTTGATTTGGAGTTGCCAGATTCAACTGAGAATCACAAAGCAATAGATCCCACTGATAGGATCCAAACCAGTAGGTGTCCTGGGGCACAAAGAACAGTGAGGAAGGAAGGGGAGTGGATATGGAAGGAAGGACAGAGGGAAAATATTCAGGAGACACCTCACAAATGTCCCGAGCCCAACCCTTCTGATGGTCCTCCAGTGTATCATCCTTCAAAGTCAAGCTATACCTGAAATCCCATCTTCCATTTCAAGCTTCCAACAGGAAGAGAGATCACCTTAATCCCTCCTGAGATCCACGTTCAAAACAATCTCTCTGCAGTTTGCACATAACCATGTGCTTATCTATGTTAACACACACCTGTTGATGATTGATGATCTTTATTCCTACCTATTCAGAAAACTAAGATCATGGCATCTGGCCCCATCACTTCATGGGAAATAGATGGGGAAACAGTGGAAACAGTGTCAGACTTTATTTTGGGGGGCTCCAAAATCACTGCAGATGGTGACTGCAGCCATGAAATTAAAAGACACTTACTCCTTGGAAGGAAAGTTATGACCAAACTAGATAGCATATTGAAAGGCAGAGACATCACTTTGCCAACAAAGGTCTGTCTAGTCAAGGCTATGGTTTTTCCTGTGGTCATGTATGGATGTGAGAGTTGGACTGTGAAGAAAGCTGAGCACTGAAGAATTGATGCTTTTGAACTGTGGTGTTGGAGAAGACTCTTGAGAGTCCCTTGGACTGCAAGGAGATCCAACCAGTCCATTCTGAAGGAGATCAGCCCTGGGATTTCTTTGGAAGGAATGATGCTAAAGCTGAAACTCCAGTACTTGGGCCACCTCATGGTGAAGAATTGACTCATTGGAAAAGACTCTGATGCTGGGAGGGATTGGGGGCAGGAGAAGGGGACGACAGAGGATGAGATGGCTGGATGGCATCACTGACTCGATGGACGTGAGTCTGAGTGAACTCTGAGAGTTGGTGATGGACAGGGAGGCCTGGCGTGCTGCGATTCATGGGGTCACAAAGAGTCGGACATGACTGAGCAACTGAACTGATGCTATGTACATGGTATAGAATCATGGAACTTTAGAAATAGAATAAAGGTAATAGATTAAATTAGGGATATCAGCTACTCTTCCACTCTACAAATATTTATCAGGCTTGGATTTGACCATCTGTGCCAACTTTAAGTGACTGGTGGTGACTATCTGGAGCATTATGCTGGGAGAACAGAAAGCTGGACCCACACACAATAGGAAACATGTTTCTTGCAGCGGACTGATAGGGAAAGTGACAGCATACATACATAAAACTACTTTATCTTGTCAAACACAGACACAGGATGCCTAGTTAAATTTGAATTTCAGACAAACAGTGTATAATTTTTAGTACAAATATATTTCATGCCATGTTTGGGGCATATACTAAAAAATTATTTGTTGTTTGTCTGAAATTCAAATTAAACTGAGCACCCTGTACGTTTATTTGTTCAATCTAACAAACCCGTCCTTGACCCTGAATGAAATGCTCAGCCAAATTTGCCACTTCATACATGGGGCATCTGAGGCCCAGAGATATCAATAAATTTGCCAGTGTTATATAGCTAGCTATAATAAAATCACAACTAGAAGTAAAGGTTCTAGTGTCTCATGCTGTTCCCCATTGTCTTAGATCAAAACTTTCTGAGGATTTAGGTAAATCTGTAAGCCAACTAGCAAACCATCCCAAGCCACAAGGCCCCTAATGAGCTCTTTTAGATTGATTGAAAACATAACCTGGGAAATGTCATAATGACATTTCATAATAGTGTTATGTTAGTTTGTAATGTACAGTATATTACACAAATTCATCAAATGCTTACAGAATTAATAGCACCATGTTACCATTCTTATTCAAATTTTAATGGGCATGAACATCTATATTTATACTCAGGACTTCCAGATCAGGCAGCTATTTGGTTTCCTATAAAGACAGAAAAGCAGTGACAATCTAGAAACCTATCACAGCTAAAAAGTGAATTAAAATGTGAAATGAGAATTTCTACCTTTTCAATCACTGAAACCGCTTCTAAAGCTAAAATGTATTTAAAGGGACAAATGTTTTGCCAGACACTTTCTGATATATGAAGAAGCCAGTTATCCTACAGACATGCCCAGCATCAAGGACACAAAAGAACACCAAGGTTACTGCCTGTGACCTCTCTGCCTCTCAGTCACTCCTTCTCAACCCATATATTTAGTTCCAGTAGTCAACAGAACTCTCTCAGTACACAGCAACAGCTCCAAAGGAAAAAGATGGCTTAGCTATGTGAAGTTAGAAAGTAGTTCCATCATACTGTTCACAAGAATCATGTAAGCAGGTGTTATGATTTATCACCACCTGTGGTAGGCAGTCTCAGAATGGTTCTCAGAATTATGTCCAGACCCTAATCCCTGGAATTTGTGAATGTGTTATGTTACTTAGGATAAGAGAATTAAAGTTGTAGAAAGAACTAAGATAGCTAACCACATGACTTTATGATAGACAGATTATTCTGGATTTCTGAGGTGGTCCCAACATAATCACAAGAGCCCTTAAAAGTGGAAGAGGGAGGCTAAAGTATCAGAGCCAGAGAGAGACAATGTTAGAAGGACTCCATCAACCATTGCTGGCTTTGAAAATGGTTGGGCACCATGAACAGATGAATGTGGGTAGCTGCTAGAAACTGGAAAAGACAAGAAAACAGATTCTACCCTAGAGCTTCCAGAAATGAATGACTTTAGTGCACTGAGACCTATTTAGGGGGTTTCCCAAGTGGCTCAGCAGTAAAGAATCCACCTGCCAATGCAGGAGACACAGGTTTGATCCCTGGGTCGGGAAAGAACCCCTGAAGTAAGAAATGAAAACTCACTCCTGTATTCAAGACTGGGAAATTTCATGGACAGAGGAGCCTGGTGGTCTATAGTTCACAGCGTTGCAAAAAGTCAGACATGACTAAGAGCACACACACACACACACACAGAAACACAAGACCTATTTTCAACTTCTGATCTCCAGAATTACAATAAATTTGTGTTGCTTTAAGTCACTTTGTTTGTGGTAATTTGCTACAGCACCATAGAAAATTAAAACCTTTGTGAATTATCAACAATTAGGTAGTAATACCACTCCAGTACTCTTGACTGGAAAATCCCATGGATGGAGGATCCTAGAAGGTTGCAGTCCATGGGGTCGCTGAGGGTCAGACACAACTGAGCAACTTCACTTTTACTTTTCACTTTCATGCATTGGAGAAGAAAATGGCAACCCACTCCAGTGCTATTACCTGGAGAATCCCAGGGACGGGGGAGCCTGGTGGGCTGCCGTCTATGGGGTCACACAGAATCGGACACGACTGAAGTGACTTAGCAGCACCAGCAGGTAGTAATACACTGATACTTATCAGTATCAAATGAAATATTTAGATAACAATGTCACTCTCAAACATATGAGTTATAAAAAGTAACTCTGATATTGAGGTGAGCAATGAAAATAAACAAGAATGTAACCCTGCTATCTGGAATTAATCTAATTGGAAAAGCAGATAACAATGCATGGTTAAGAAACACACAGGCTATTGATCAGCCCAAATCTTGTAATTGTCAAGAACAGGGTAAAAGAACAAAACTGCAAAACTGAATGGGGCCGTGCTGAAGAGACTCTTGCTAACTAGTGCTGAAATGGAAACCATCAAAGATAAGGCTGCATGAGAATATAGCAAACAACAAATGGAAAGTCCCCTTGTGATGATGAATCAGAGGGTGGAGATTGGCCCTGGAAAGATGAAAGACCCTGGACAAAGGAAGAGCCAGCAGAGTCTGTGAATAGAGACCGGGAGGATTTGCAAATGCTTCATGGGCAGCAAAGGCATCTGGTTACAGCAATGGTGCCATTTAGCGGCATTGACCTCGTACGAGAACTCAACTTCCCAAAGACAGTGGCTCTGCGAAGGCAAGTCACCTCAGTGACAGGGCCTTGGTAGCTAGAGGAAACCTCAGTACAGCTTGTACAGCAGACACATCACCGTGTAGTGGCAGCAACAATGAGAACAATGGGATCAAAATCATTTCCACAGCATACCCATGAGAAAATGAATAGGGTGGGGATGTACGTCTCCCAGGGAAAGCCACAAGAATGAGAAAACCTCAAAGTGCAGCAAGTATCAGGTTCACGCAACACAAGAATACCCAGAGCAAGAACTGATCAAAACTAATTCCACAATTCAGGGATTTAGAGAATTAATCCACTTGTTCTAATCAACCAGGTGAAGAGAAAGTGCGTGAAAGAACTGACAGATATGCAGACAGACAGACATACACAAACATTCAAATGAACATGAAGTAGATATTGAGAACCATCTACAAGCAAGATTTAGAAAAATCAAAAGTGTTTTAGAGAAACCGAAATGCAGTTAACAAGTATTTGCTGAATAAATGAATCTCCAAGTGTCAGAACAATGCCTTCAACATGAAGTGGTGTGGTAAAATTTAGGGGTCATAATTTCGAGGGAAAAATGCTCATCAGGAGCATAAACTCCTGTAGTGAGAACTCCAGGAAGTTAATGGCTGCAGTAACAAACAGGGGGGTTACTCTGGATACAACAAGTTCACATTCTCACACAGAGCAATGGGAGAGTGTGGAGTTGGAAACCATTATAATTTAGTTCACAACAGAAAAATCTGAAATTCTGCCCTGTCACTTCCTAGCTGTATGATTCTTGGCGAGACAGTTGAGTCCATGTTTCCTCTTTTGTGAAAGGGAGATAGTATAATAATGATGTAAAACTCTCTGCACGTGAGGCGATAATAATCATATTATTACTTCACCACAAGACACAATTACAGCCACCAAGATTTTAAAGCCACGTAATGTAGATCACTTTGGGTTTCAAGTGGGATAATTCTCAACTACAAATATGTATCTAATAATATGTTTGAAAACAACCAGAAGATGAACATTTGGCTCGAGTCATAAGAGCAAGCCAGAAAACCTTTGCACAGCTATTATCTTGTATACAACTCTTCTCTCTCCTCTCAGCTAAGAAACAAAATCTTCCCCCAAAATCAGTTCATGTAAATTCTCTTGGTGACTGTTAATTCATCCATCTACTTCCACTTTGGTTTAAGCTGGATGATTTTAGTAAACAATTAAGACAACCTTAACTTTAGTAAACTAATGCTCAAAATTCTCCAAGCCAGGCTTCAGCAATACGTGAACCGTGAACTTCCAGATGTTCACGTTGGTTTTACAAAAGGCAGAGGAAACAGAGATCAAATTGCCAACATCCACTAGATCACTGAAAAAGCAAGAGAGTTCCAGAAAAATATCTATTTCTGCTTTATTGACTTGGCCAAAGCCTTTGACTGTGTGGATCACAATAAACTGTGGAAAATTCTGAACGAGATGGGAATACCAGACCACCTGACCTGCCTCTTGAGAAACCTGTATGCAGGTCAGGAAGCAACAGTTAGAACTGGACATGGAACAACAGGCTGGTTCCAAATAGGAAAAGGAGCACATCAAGGCTGTATATTGTCACTGTGCTTATTTAACTTATATGCAGAGTACATCATGAGACATGCTGGGCTGGAAGAAGCACAAGTTGGAATCAAGATTTCCGGGAGAAATATCAATAACCTGAGATATGCAGATGACACCACCTTTATGGCAGAAAGTGAAGAGGAACTAAAAAGCCTCTTGATGAAAGTGAAAGAGGAGAGTGAAAAAGTTGGCTTAAAGCTCAACATTCAGAAAACTAAGATCATGGCATGTGGTCCCATCACTTCATGGGAAATAGATGGGGAAACAGTGGAAACAGTGTCAGACTTTATTTTTTTGGACCCCAAAATCACTGCAGATGGTGACTGCAGCCATGAAATTAAAAGACACTTACTCCTTGGAAGGAAAGTTATGACCAACCTAGATAGCATATTGAAAGGCAGAGACATTACTTTGCCAACAAAGGTCCCTCTAGTCAAGGCTATGGTTTTTCCAGTGGTCATGTATGGATGTGAGAGTTGGACTGTGAAGAAAGCTGAGTGCCAAAGAATTGATGCTTTTGAACTGTGGTGTTGGAGAAGATTCTTGAGAGTCCCTTGGATTGCAAGGAGATCCAACCAGTCCATCCTAAAGGACATCAGTCCTGGGTGATCATTGGAAGGACCGATGCTGAAGCTGAAACTCCCAATACTTTGGCCACCTCATGCGAAGAGTTGACTCATTGGAAAAGACCCTGATGCTGGGAGGGATTGGGGGCAGGAGGAGAAGGGGACGACAGAGGATGAGATGGCTGGATGGCATCACTGACTCGATGAACATGAGTTTGGGTGAACTCCAGGAGTTGGTGATGGACAGGGAGGCCTGGTGTGCTGCAGTTCATAGGGTCGCAAAGAGTCGGACACGAAAAATAAAATTAAAAAAAAAAAAAAAAGAGTCGGACATGACTGGGCGACTGAACTGAACTAACTTTTTTTGGCCTGCCACAATCTAGTACAACTCTACCTTTCCAATCGTATTTACTACTCTTTCATTTCCTTATCCTGAAGGTTCATCCAATTGTAATTACTTTGTGTTTCCAGTATGGTTCCTTGAGAATTCGCATCTTTATGCTGACAGGATTCTTTTCCCTGCAATGGAAACTCCCCACCTCCTCTGGCTCCCCCACCTTACCAAATGCTGCTGTTGCTAAGTCGCTTACCATCCTTCAAAGTACAGTTCTGATGCCACCTCCTTCTCCATGCTCTGACACCCTCAGTGGATTTGCCTTGGGAACCCCCTGAGGTAGACACATTCTGCTTTGGAGGTGATCATTCTTGAAGCTAGAATCTGTGCATGATTCATATTTTAACTCCTCCTCCAACAGAGCTGCTAAATCTAACACAGTGCCCCTACAGGTTACCATAGTGGACAAAAATTGTTTACTGGATGGGTGAATGTGTAATTTTCTCCCATTGCATGGCAGGGCACTATAATGCAGTAGATAAAGGTCTGGGAATCAGAAGTCTGGTTTGGTCCCTAACTAGCTATGTGACCTTGATATCAAATCACTTGACATTGCTGAGCTTTGTTGTGTCATTGTGAAAAATTTAAGATGATGTAATTTCTAAAGCTTCTTAGAACTCAAATGTTTGAAGCACTAAGAGACTGGGATGATGACGCCTCATAATGGAAAGATCAAAAAGAAGATCAATTCATAGAGTCTTCAGAAAAACAGTGAGGGTGAATTCAAGCATTTTGAGGATTATTACTGATGAAGTCACATCCCTGCTTTCTCTACCTGGATCAGGCTAGGCCAGGATTAATCTTGGAAGGTTACACAGGTCCTATCCTCTAAGTAAGAGACCTTGGGGATGCTGCCGCAATAGCCTGGCATCATGGCCCCTCTCAGCCCCAGTCCCCACAGCAGAGTTGGTCAGATGAACCAAGAATCCAGATCAGCAGGGTGTGGGCAAATGAGGTCGCACTGCACAAAACATCAAACTTGGGCCTATTTTAAGTAGGGAATTTGCCCATCTGCCTTGCTTAGGCAGGTCTGGAGAAATACTGTGAGGAACTTTTACCTTTCTCTGAGGCCTCCTGCGTGGGCCACAGCCAAAGGCAGATTTCCAGACCTATCAGACCAATTATTTCACAAGTCCTTAGTCTACTGTTCCTTTTATTTCCATTACTATCTCATTCAATCAGCTCCTGAGTGCAGTGACAGGACTTGGCCTCCTTCTTTTGAGAGCTCCGTCCCTGTCCAGTCCTCATGGCCTAGGAGAATTTGTTTTGTTTTACTAATGGCTGAAATACGTTTTCTTTCTGAGATTTAGCCATGGCTCCTGGTCCAGCCACCCGAGAAGATAGTGACTTTCTCTCATTTATACAGTTACCCTGAAGGTATTTATATAGACTGTGGTCACTTCCCCCATAGACGCCTTTCTTTGGGGAAAATATAAATTACTCCTTCAGTCAGACCACTCAGGTTTGCTCTTCCAACATTCGTATCATTTTTGTGGTCTTTCTTTTATTTCCTCTACATTTTATTTTCTTCTTAAATTGTGGGGATGTAAACCAGAGCTAGCTTTCCAGATGTGGTTAGAATCTTTTTTGGATGAGGAAGAACAACACAATTCTCCGCCTCTCGCCCCTGGCCATATACCCTGTGTTTGAAAGTGGAATCCCTGCCGCCAGGGTATCGCTGAGTGACCCCTATTTAGTTGGTCATCAACTCTTCCCCTCAGGTATTTTTCAGATTCACCAGCTCTGCAGTTACCAAATCTCATTTTCATTTGCATCTTGGCTATCTGATCATGGAACTTTATATTTATTACATCCCTTTCTGATCGTGGAACTTTGTATTTATTACAAGTGTCTCCCATCTTTCACTGGTAGTTCCTGTTTCTAATTGGTGGAGGTCACCTGGCTTTTAGGTTCTAACCTTATGTGGTGTGTGTATGTTTCTAAGCTATCTAGGCTAATCTTTAAAAAATCTATTATTGCTAACAATAATAACAGACACTGTTCTCAGAAAGTTCCTGCTTTTGGAAGATTTCAATATCTTGAAAAACATGTTTCATTTTATATCCGGCACTACCTGTGCAGATACCAGAGCATTTTTTCCTAAAACCAGAAGCACTTGGTGTTCGTCTCAGCTCTTGCATCTGGCTGTATCATGTTATTCCAGAAAAAGAATTCTGGGTCCCTAGACCTATACTGATGATCTATGTGCTAGCCATTAGCCACATGAGGCTATTTAATTACATTAAACAAATAAATTTATTGAAATAAAATTAAGTAAAATCAAATAACATTTAACGTCGGTTTCTAAGTTTCACTAGCTAAATTTCAAGAGCTCAGTGGTTCAGTTCAGTTCAGTCGCTCAGTCATGTTTGACTCTTTATGATCCCATGGACTGCAGTATGTGACGCTTCCGTGCCCATCACTAACTCCCAGAGCTTACTCAAACTCATGTCCATTGAGTTGGTGATGCTATCCAACCATCTCATCCTCTGTCATCCCCTTCTCCTCCTGCCTTTAATCATTCCCAGCATGGGGGTCTTTCAAATGAGTCAGTTCTTTGCATCAAGTGGCCAAAGTATTGGAGTTTCAGCTTTAGCATCAGTCCTTCCAGTGAATATTCAGGACTGATTTCCTTTAGGATGGACTGGTTGGATCTCCTTGCAGTCCAAGGGACTCTCAAGAGTCTTCTCCAACACCACAGTTCAAAAGCATCAGTTCTTCTGCACTCAGCTTTCTTTATGGTCCAACTCTCACAACCACATATGACTACTGGAAAAAGCATAGCTTCAACTAGACGGACCTTTATTGGTAAAGTAATGTCTCTGCTTTTTAATATGCTGTCTAGGTTGGTCATAGCTTTTCTTCCAAGGAGCAAGCATCTTTTAATTTCATGGCTGCAGTCACCATCTGCAGTGACTTTGGAGCTCAAGAAAAGAAAGTCTGTCACTGTTTCCATTGTTTCCCCATCTATTTCCCATGAAGTGATGGGACCAGATGCCATGATCTTAGTTTTCTGAATGTTGAGTTTTAAGCCAACATTTTAGTGGCAGGTACATGGCACTGGAGTGACTTTGAGGAGATACCCCACATCCAAGGGCAAAGGAGAAGCCCCAGCAAGATGGTAGGAGAGGTGAAATTGCATTTAGAATCAAACCCCATACCCACCAGAGACGCTCAGAGGACTCAAACAAACCTTTTGTGCACCAGGACCCAGAGACCCCACAGAGACTGAGCCAGAATGGTGTTTGAGTGTCTCCTGCAGAGGTATGGGTCAGCAGTGGACTGCTGAAGGGGCTGGGGCTCTGGGTGCAGTATGCCTGGGTATGGCATAAGCCCTCTTGGAGGAGGTCGCCATTAACCCCACCATAGAGCTGCCAGAAGTTATACAGACTCTTGGAGGGCACAAACAAAGCCTTTGGTGCACCAGGACCCAGGAGAAAGGAGCAGTGACTCCACAAGAGACTGACCCAGACTTGCCCATGAGTATCCAGGAGTCTCCAGCAGAGGCGTGGGTCAGTGGTGGCCTGCTGCAGGGTTGGGGGCACTGCGTGCAGCAGTGGGTGCATGGGACCTTTTGAAGCAGGTTGCCATTATCTTCATTACCTCCACCATAGTTTGGCCTCAGGTAGAATAACAGGGAGGGAACACAGCCCCACCCATCAACAGAAAGGAGATACCACTCGTCCAAGGTAAGGAGCAATGGCTGTGCTTTGCTGGAGCAGCCGTGAAGAGATACCCCACGTCCAAGGTAAGAGAAACCCAAGTAAGATGGTAGGTGGTGCAAGAGGGCATCAGAGGGCAAACACACTGAAACCATACTCACAGAAAACTAGTCAATCTAATCACACTAGGACCACAGCCTTGTCTAACTCAGTGAAACTAAGCCATGCCCGTGGGGCAACCCAAGATGGGTGGGTCATGGTGGAGAGATCTGACAGAATGTGGTCCACTGGAGAAGGGAATGGCAAACCACTTCAGTATTCTTGCCTTGAGAACCTCATGAACAGTATGAAAAGGCAAAATGATAAGATACTGAAAGAGAAACTCCCCGGGTCAATAGGTGCCCAGTATGCTACTGGAGATCAGTGGAGAAATAACTCCAGAAAGAATGAAGGGATGGAGCCAAAGCAAAAAGAATACCCAGCTGTGGATGTGACTGGTGATAGAAGCAAGGTCCGATGCTGTAAAGAGCAATATTGCATAGGAACCTGAAATGTCAGGTCCATGAATCAAGGCAAATTGGAAGTGGTCAAACAAGAGATGGCAAGAGTGAATGTCGACATTCTAGGAATCAGCGAATTGAAATGGACTGGAATGGGTGAATTTAACTCAGATGACCATTATATTTACTACTGCAGGCAGGAATCCCTCAGAAGAAATGGAGTGGCCATCATGGTCAACAAAAGAGTCCGAAATGCAGTACTTGGATGCAATCTCAAAAACGACAGAATGATTTCTGTTCGTTTCCAAGGCAAACCATTCAATATCACAGTAATCCAAGTCTATGCCCCAACCAGTAACGCCAAAGAAGCTGAAGTTGAATGGTTCTATGAAGACCTACAAGACCTTTTAGAACTAACACCCAAAAAAGATATCCTTTTCATTATAGAGGACTGGAAAGCAAAAGTAGGAAGTCAAAAACACCTGGAGTAACAGGCAAATTTGGCCTTGGAATACGGAATGAAGCAGGGCAAAGACTAATAGAGTTTTGCCAAGAAAATGCACTGGTCATAACAAACACCCTCTTCCAACAACACAAGAGAAGACTCTATACATGGACATCACCAGATGGTCATCACCGAAATCAGATTGATTATATTCTTTGCAGCCAAAGATGGAGAAGCTGTATACAGTCAGCAAAAACAAGACTGGGAGCTGACTGTGGCTCATACCATGAACTCCTTATTGCCAAATTCAGACTGAAATTGAAGAAAGTAGGGAAAACCACTAGACCATTCAGGTATGACCTAAATCAAATCCCTTATGATTATACAGTGGGAGTGAGAAATAGATTTAAGGGCCTAGATCTGATAGATAGAGTGCCTGATGAACTATGGAATGAGGTTTGTGACATTGTACAGGAGACAGGGATCAAGACCATCCCCATGGAAAAGAAATGCCAAAAAGCAAAATGGCTGTCTGGGGAGGCCTTACAAATAGCTGTGAAAAGAAGAGAAGCAAAAAGCAAAGGAGAAAAGGAAAGATATAAACATCTGAATGCAGAGTTCCAAAGAATAGCAAGAAGAGATAAGAAAGACTTCTTCAGCGATCAATGCAAAGAAATAGAGGAAAACAACAGAATGGGAGAGACTAGAGATCTCTTCAAGAAAATCAGAGATACCAAAGGAACATTTCATGCAAAAATGGGCTCGATAAAGGACAGAAATGGTATGGACCTAACAGAAGCAGAAGATATTAAGAAGAGATGGCAAGAATACACAGAAGAACTGTACAAAAAAGATCTTCACAACCCAGATAATCACGATGGTGTGATCACTGATCTAGAGCCAGACATCCTGGAATGTGAAGTCAAGTGGGCCTTAGAAAGCATCATTACGAACAAAGCTAATGGAGGTGATGGAATTCCAGTCGAGCTATTCCAAATCCTGAAAGATGATGCTGTGAAAGTGCTGCACTCAAATATGCCAGCAAATTTGGAAAACTCAGCAGTGGCCACAGGACTGGAAAAGGTCAGTTTTCATTCCAATCCCAAAGAAAGGCAATTCCAAAAAATGCTCAAACTACCGCACAATTGCACTCATCTCACACGCTAGTAAAGTAATGCTCAAAATTCTCCAAGCCAGGCTTCAGCAATATGTGAACCGTGAACTTCCTGATGTTCAAGCTGGTTTTAGAAAAGGCAGAGGAACCAGAGATCAAATGGCCAACATCCACTGGATCATGGAAAAAGCAAGAGAGTTCCAGAAAAATATCTATTTCTGCTTTATTGACTATGCCAAAGCCTTTGACTGTGTGGATCACAATAAACTGTGGAAAATTCTGAAACAGATGGAATACCAGACCACCTGATCTGCCTCTTCAGAAATTTGTATGCAGGTCAGGAAGCAACAGTTAGAACTGGACATGGAACAACAGACTGGTTCCAAATAGGAAAAGGAGTTCGTCAAGGCTGTATATTGTCACCCTGTTTATTTAACTTATATGCAGAGTACATCATGAGAAACGCTGGACTGGAAGGAACACAAGCTGGAATCAAGATTGCCGGGAGAAATATCAATAACCTCAGATATGCAGATGACACCACCTTTATGGCAGAAAGTGAAGAGGAACTAAAAAGCCTCTTCGTGAAAGAGAAAGAGGAGAGCGAAAAAGTTGGCTTAAAGCTCAACATTCAGAAAACGAAGATCATGGCATCTGGTCCCATCACTTCATGGGAAAGAGATGGGGAAACAGTGGAAACAGTGTCAGACTTTATTTTTCTGGGCTCCAAAATCACTGCAGATTGTGACTGCAGCCATGAAATTAAAAGACACTTACTCCGTGGAAGGAAAGTTATGACCAACCTAGATAGCATATTAAAAAGCAGAGACATTACTTTACCAACAAAGGTTTGTCTAGTCAAGGCTATGGTTTTTCCTGTGGTCATGTATGGATGTGAGAGTTGGACTGTGAAGAAAGCTGAGTGCCAAAGAATTGATGCTTTTGAACTGTGGTGTTGGAGAAGACTCTTGGGAATCCCTTGGACTGCAAGGAGATCCAACCAGTCCATTCTGAAGGAGATCAGCCCTGGGATTTCTTTGGAAGGAATGATGCTAAAGCTGAAACTCCAGTACTTTGGCTACCTCATGTGAAGAGTTGACTCATTGGAAAAGACTCTGATGCTGGGAGGGATTGGGGGCAAGAGGAGAAGGGGACGACAGAGGATGAGATGGCTGGATGGCATCACTGACTCGATGGACGTGAGTCTGGGTGAACTCTGGGAGTTGGTGATGGACAGGGAGGCCTGGCATGCTGCGATTCATGGGGTTGCAAAGAGTCGGACACGACTGAGCGACTGATCTGATCTGATCTGAGCATGGCCCTGCCCATCAGAACAAGATCTATTTTCCCCCTCAGTCAGTCTCTCTCATCAGGAAGCTTCCATAAGCCTCTTATCCTTCTCCATCAGAGGGCAGACAGAATGAAAACCACAATCACAGGAAACTAATCAATCTGATCACATGGACCACAGCCTTGCCTAACTCAGTGAAACTATAAGCCATGCCATGTAGGGCCACCCAACACAGACGGGTCATGGTGGAAAGTTCTGACAAAACGTGGTCCACTGGAGAAGGGAATGGCAAACCACTTCAGTATTCTTGCCTTGAGAACCCCATGAACGGTATGAAAAGGCTCAGTGGTTAATGGCTATCATATTGAAAAACACAAATATGTAACATTTCCATCATCACAGAAAGTTCTAGAGGACAGTGCTGGTCCAGATAGCTGGGGCCCACTGCTTTTCCTTCTTTACATTCCATAGATGTCACCACCAGGCAGTAATTTTTTCTCTTCTTTGTGCTGCACTTTCAGTTCTCATCAAACTCTTTCTGCGTCAGTGAAGGTGGAGAACAGCTGGTCCCCATCTTCACTGAACCAACACTCACTCACTGAGAACCAGCTAGGAACCAGGCCCTGCTCCAGGATCTGCAGATAAACATTAAATGAGGTAAGGTCCTTGTCCACATGTACCTTCCATTCTATTGTCACAGCCATCAATACGTATAATAGCGTGTCCGTAGAAAGCACTAAAAGAAGGAAAAGAAAAGAGCAAGCAGAGAGAAGGCTGTCAGGGAAGCCATCTCTCAAAAGGAGATATTTCAGCAGAAACTTAGAACAAGGGAGTGAACTGTATGATGCTTTAGAGAAAGCACCTAAATTGAAGGAGGCCAAGGCCCAGGAGCAGAGAAGGCAATGGCACCCCACTCCAGTACTCTTGCCTGGAAAATCCCATGGACGGAGGAGCCTAGTAGGCTGCAGTCCATGGGGTCGCTAGCAGTCGGACACGACTGAGTGACTTTACTTTCACTTTACTTAGAGAAAGAGTAAGTGCAAAGGCCACGAGGTAAGAATAACTTTGACATGTTTGATAAAGGCTAATGTGGCTGGAGAGAAATAAGAAAGAAGTAGAGAGCTAGAAGAAGAGGCAAACCCAGATTTCATGGAGCCTGAAGCTTATGCAATTTGGAGGATCCTCTTTAAAACAAAGAATTCCAGCAAAACATTTACTTCTGCTTCATTGACTATGCTAAAGACTTTATGTAGATCACAACAAACTGCGGGAAATTCTTAAAGAGATGGGAATACCAGATCACCTTACTTGTCTCCTGAGAAACCTGTGTGCAGGTCAAGAAGCAACAGTTAGAACCAGACATGGAACAACAGACTGGTTCCAAATTGGGAAAGGAATACAAGTCTGTATATTGTCACCCTGCTTTAACTTATATGCAGAGTACATCATGCAAAATGCCGGGCTGGATGAAGCACAAGCTGGAATCAAGATTTCCGGGAGAAATATCAATAACCTCAGATATGCAGATGAAACCACCCTTATGGCAGAAAACGAAGAGGAACTGAAGAGCCTCTTGATGAGAGTGAAAGAGGAGAGTGAAAAAGCTGCCTTACATGTAAATATCATGTATGAAATGAGTTGCCAGTCCAGGTTCGATGCACGATACTGGATGCTTGGGGCTGGTGCACTGGGACGACCCAGAGGGATGGAATGGGGAGGGAGGAGGGAGGAGGGTTCAGGATGGGGAACACATGTATACCTGTGGCGGATTCATTTTGATATTTGGCAAATCTAATACAGTTATGTAAAGTTTAAAAATAAAATAAAATTAAAAAAAAAAAAAAAAAAAAAAAAAGGTCAGAGTGGGCAGTGGCTCAGTTCCTGGAAATCTCAGTCCCCTTCTCCAAAATAGTTGGAATAATTCTCCCACTTATTAGCCTATGAAATTATCCAGCTCATACAAACTGCTGCTGCTGCTGCTGCTAAGTCACTTCAGTCGTGTCTGACTCTGTGCGACCCCCCATATTTTAGGGCCTCTCGCCTTCTGAGATGGCCTGAACTCTGTGGAATATGTTTCTCCCTAAATAAACCTGCTTTCCTATTTACTTTTCAGAGCAGATTCCTCTTGCCCGCCCTCTTATATCCTTCACAAGTGTCCTATATTAATAAACCTACTTTTTGCCTGTCAAAAAAAAAAAAAAAAAAAAAGAAAAAGCTGCCTTAAAACTCAGCATTCAAAAAATTAAGGTAATGGCATCCAGTCCCATCACTTCATGGCAAGTAGATGGGGAAACAATAGAAACAGTGACAGACTTTATTTTCTTAGGTTCCAAAATCACTGCAGATGGTGACTGTGGCCATGAAATTAAAAGACACACTCCTTGGGAGAAAAGTTATGACAAACCTCAACAGTGTATTAAAAAGCAAAGACATTACTTTACCGACAAATGTCTGTCTAGTCAAAGCTATGGTTTTTCCAGTGGTCATGTATGGATGTGAGAGCTGGACCATAAGGAAAGCTGAGCACCCAAGAATTGATGCTTTTGAACTGTGGTGTTGGAAAAGACTCTTGAGGGTCCCTTGGACTACAAGGAGATCAAACCAGTCAATCCTAAAGGAAATCAGTCCTGAATACTCATTAGAAGGACTGATATTGAAGCTCCAATACTTTGGCCACCTAATGTGAAGAACTGACTCATTGGAAAATACCCTGATTATGGGAAACATTGAAGGCAGAAGGAGAAGGGGATGACAGAGGATGAGATAATTGAATGGCATCACCGACTCAATGGACATGAGTTTGAGCGAGCTCCGGGAGTTGGTGAAGGACAGGGAAGCCTGGCGTGCTGCAGTCCATGCAGTTGCAAAGAGTCGGACATGACTTAGTGACTGAACTGAACTTTAAAACACAAGAAATAAAATGAGAAATATGAACTTGATTAAGGACCTCTCAAATCTTGGAAAGGAACCATACGAATGAAGGGCCATGAAATAAACTTCACAGCAAAGCCATTTCCGGTGAAAGAAGATGTGAAAGCTTTAGATAAAGACCAGACTTTTAGGGTCTCAGAGACTATGGTAAGGATGGGAAGACACAGGATGAGGTTTTTTAGTGGATAAGGCTAGGCTCTGATTTACATTGTAAAACTGTTTTTGCTCTATGCTTTTATAGCTTCTGAGTAAGAAACTGACAAGGGAAAGAAGGACAAGGATGGAGAGAGGGAGACCAATCAAACCCGGAGACAAGAGATGACCATGCTTATGCCAGGGTCTTGGGTGGTATAAACTGGAGGGTTAAGAGGTGGATGGGAGGGCATTTTGAAGGCAGAACCTGAAGAATTGTTAAGGGCATTGATGCAGAAGGTGAGAGAAGCCTGTATTTGCAGTAAGAGGAACTAAAAATGGGCAGCGATGAAATCTACTAGGATAGTTAAGCATTAAATTTGGGGTTGAAAATCAGGAGTTCGATTTGCCCACATTTAACGCCTGCTTCTCAGACATTTAGCAGAAATGTTGAATAGGCACTTGGTTATACACATTTGATCTTCCCTGTAGCTCAGATGGTAAAGAATCTGCCTGCAATGCCAGAAACCTGGGATCGATCCCTGGGTCAGGAAGATCCTCCAGAGAAGGGAAAGGCAATCCACTTCAGTATTCTTGCCTGGAGAATCTCTTGGATAGAAGAGCCTGATGGGCTACAGTTCGTTGTGTCGCGAAGAGTCGGACACGACTGAGCGACTAACACTGCTGCTACTGCTATACACATTTAGAACTCAGAGGAAGAAAGAGGCTTAGCATACAAATTTGAGCATTATCTTACACAGATTGTATTTAAAGATAGATGAAAATACCTAAGGAGAGAATGTAGAAAGAGAACAGGGTTTAGAGACAAGTTCCATGGGACTCCAACATTCCATCATACGACCCTTTTAAAAAGCTGAAAAGATATTAAGCTTTAATTACTCTCTTTGATTCTTTACTCTTGACTTTGTGGGCCAAAAATTCTCCAAATTCAATTCTGTAACAAGTAAGGGTGGACACCGTGTCTATCTTACTTGCTGTAGAATCCCCATCACCTCACATGGTTCTGGCATAAACCCATTAAGTATTAAATGAAACTTGAGTTCATTTCTTTCATACCTTCATGCTGCCCTCATACCCATTCTGGCTTTAGAATAGCCACTCCCACGATCCATCACAATTCCTGACTTTGGTGGCCCAGAGACAGTCTAACAAAGACCCATATGTGCTGGTCTTCCTCAGTAGAAACACACAGCTCACCCCTATACCAAACTTAACTTAAATCTCTATATCCACTGTTGATGCTGATTCTAAGAAATGAAGATGCTGCTCTACACACACTCTCTTAAGACACTGCCATTTGTGAAGAGAAAGTGCATGTATTATTGAGTTTCACAGTTCGGAGCGTTCATTATGTGATGAGCAACTGGGTAATACCATGAGCCACAGACGGTAACTAAACACAAACTGTTTATCAGACCTGGACAGTGGTTTATCATAGCTTTTCTGAGTGGGAATGGTTTTCCCATTTTGTAGCATTTGTAACTCTAAGTAAGCAGTTGTGTGAATGGGTACATTTTTGCTGTAAGATGTAGTTAGTTTTCTTGACTTCCCTTAAGACTCAAATCCCATATTAATTGAACCTGATCATATTCAACCCAGAAGTCTATCTTGCAGGTTCTGCCTCCAAAATTTATCTCATAGCCATGTACTTCTCCCCACCAAAACTGCTAGCACCCTGTCATAAGCTCAGATAGCATATCAACTGGAACTCTTCAATAGCCTTTTTTTGTTGTTGTAACATGAGCCTTTTTCTTTATTTTTTAAAATTAGGGTATATTTTTATTTTTAACAGCAAAAACATTTTGTATTGGGGAATAGCCAATTAACAACATTGTAACAGTTTCAGGTAATCAGTGAAGGGACTCAGCCAAATATATACATGTTTCTCCGACAGCCTTCTAAATGGCCCCCCTGCTTCCATGCTTGCCCCATTCCTCATTTCTATCCTTTGAGTTTAGACACAACCTGGGGACAAACAAGATTTAAAACACAAGATTTGAAAAATTTTAAGGCACTTCTGTGGGAAAGGGCAGTTGAATATATCCTTCTCAAGTTTAGCACGATCCCTTAAGCTAAGCATCTTCAACCCCGCTTTGCTTACAAAGAACTCTTTAAGGATGCTCAACTGAGGTGTCTGCTTTTCCTTCTTCCTGCTAAAAATGGCTCTTGGATGCTTTTATTCTTAGTGATGCCGTTCTATTGTAGCACCAATATAGTTATATAAGTGCATCGTTTCATGCTCTATTCACCTTCTGAATCTTTTAACCCGACCTCTCTCAGCTGAGAAAAGAAATACTATGGGTTTAAATCTATCTGCTATCAGCTGCAGCAGGGTAATTCTTACCCGAGGGCCCCAAACCCTCATTTCAGTTCGACTAATCTGAACTTCTTTCGGAGGCAATGCTATTTCCTTCACTACCTGGTCTGGCTGTGTGCTGAGCCCCAGTTATATTTAGGCAGTGGAGGGGAAAAATAGGGATATTAACCTCTAACACTGATGAAAATAATAGCCACAATAAAATCGGGATGAAAAATGCAGGGGTAGTAATTATTCTGCTCTACCTTACCCCAGAGGAAATAGTTTTCAGATAGAGCCTCAGGAATTTGTAAAAGGTCCCTTCATTTGGGGGTTTATAAGGCAGGTGGAAGGGCTATCGGGAGGCAGGGGGAGTGGCCAGAGCAGCAGACAGTGTGGCGTTAAGTGATGGTGCCCCCAGCAGAATCCCTCTCCTCTCCCTCAACTCTTCAGAGGTTGAAAAATCTGAGGATGCAGGCTCTTGGAACCACTTCCCTCCTCTGTTCTATCTGGCAGCAACCTAGTGTGGAAAATATACTAGGCTATATTTCAAATAACCTAAACCAACTGGCAAAAAGTACTAAATTCTTGCTTTTGTGTCTGGCTCTTAAATTCCTGCAGACCTGACTTAACAGACAAGAGAGGGTCATAAAACTGAACCTGTGAAACAAAAATAGACCTTTCGGGACTTCTCATACACACACAGCAGGGGTGCCAAAATCGCTTTCATTTTTTCCTGTTTCCAATCATGTTGTGCTTCCTCCACACACATGTATGTCTGAGCAGGCATGGGAGAGCAAGCATCTTTCCAGGCAAGGCATGGGCCACTGAAATGTGTGGAACTGCAAGGGCTTAAACTCTTAGGGTCCCATCTTTGTGTAAAACAACAACTCTACCTTGCTACAACCTCTCCATTGCTGTAATTAATTTCAGGCACCTAAGAGAGCATGTCTTGGTTCTGTGTGCTACTCTAACTGCTGTGGTTTAAAAAGGCTTTATGCTTTGAGGTTTCCTCATTCAGAAATCAAATAATTTAAATCTAAAAAAAAATACACAAGTGCCTTCTGGCTACTGATGACAGGGAGTAGCAATAATAAAAAATAATAATAGTAAAAAATATGCAACCACGTTAATGCCAGGGACCTGGGGATGCAATAGACAGAAATGAAATTAGAGAGGAAATCATGATATTGCTGAAGTGCTGGAGTGCTGCTCTCATACTAAGACCAGGGGGATTGGGATAAGGTAAAGTTAATTGCATTTCCAGATGACAAACCTCTCACCTCTGAACTGAATGGCTCTTTATAAAAGCTATCAGTAATAAACTGTAAATCTCAGCCATGATTGCAAATAAAGGTCATCCCTTTCATGCTGCCACTTTCCTGGGCCTTATTACATTCCCGCCTGAACTGTTCCTGCTTCTTAAGGTGTGCCAGCTGTCCATATAAGCAATCAGCACGGCTTGCTTTCTTTATTTTTTTAAGGCATGACATTATCGGATTTACATCCTCACACATTGTGCAACTGAATTGGGCCAATCCCCTACCCCTGGAAGGGAAGGCAGCACCAGAGGTAGGATTACTCTTCATCTTTTCCCATGAATGTAAAGGAGGTGCTGCGTTCCCCTGCTTCACATCCGAGTACTGTCACGCTTTGTGAGAAGAGGCACACCCCACCCAACACACTGAGCTTAGATGCCGGAGCCCCATCTCGTGTGCGTGGCAGGGATCTCTGTTTTTCACCACTCCCTGGACCAACTAGCCTCCTTTGGAAAGCTGAGTTAAATTTAATTGAATGTAAATAAGTAAATATTCATTAATTTCTACTCTGTTGACGACATTGTCCCTAAATCCTTTTTCCTCAGTGCGTCTCTCCAATTCCGTCAACAACAGTAGTGAATATTTGGTGACTGCTCACTATGCACTGAGCTTGTTTTCTGTGATAGATACAGTGCTGAGTATGTAACAGTACCTCATCTAATCCTCACATCTGTATGACTGGATTCTGTTTCAGCTCCATTTGCAGATAAGGAAACTGAGGTTCAGAGAGGTACTGCCTCAGACTTCCCAAATGGTAGAGATGAGATTTTTTTTTCTCTTTAGCTGAAGGGACCCCTGGATCCTGGAAGAGACTGAGAAAGATGAAATAATACAAAACAGCAAAGCCAATTGCTGGATGCAAAGCTGACTTCAGAAGCTCACTCGCAGGAAATAGACCAGGCACTGGAGGTTACCCATGCTGGGAAAGGGAACAGGTGCACTAAACACTCCTAAAACAAAACTCTAAGAGATCCTGCACTAACCACTGCCCTTACTGCTGAAGAGCGTGTACCGAAAAAAGGCATTAGCCTTCAACTCAAAATGACATGGTTCCAACTCTGAATATATTTGCCCATCATATTTATCCATTTGCCCATTTATTCATTAAATCACCACATGACAGGCAAATAATCACCCTGTGAGATTTCAGCTTCTCTATTACCTTCCCTTGTCTACAAGAGCTATTGTGTTAAATGAATACTGAAAATACCTTGCAAAATATAAAATATTCCTCAAAAACAGGTTTAAAATTTACAACAATCCCTTAAAGAGTAGCAGCAATGTACATTATTTTGTTTGAAACTTGATTTTAACTATTTTTAAAAATCAGACAGGGAAAATCTTAATCTGAGAACAACCACTGATGATGTATTCACTTTTATCTACTCAGAGCTACAATCATTTCCCATGTGTATGGTTTTGCAGCATACGAAAGGACTTAAAAGAGCTTAATACCTTGCTCTTGCCTTCCAAGAGCTTACAGTCTCATCTAATTAATAAAAATAAAAAGATAAAATGGCAATGTAGGATTTAATCAGCAGTTCAAACTAACACAGTGAAACCATATCAATGTAAAAATAATGTCCAACAATTTGTACCTGAGTTCAGGTAATGTCAAGGTCACTTCATAGTAAGGAGTTCACTGAAAGGGGATACTCTAGATCTTGAGTAAGGTCCAGAATCTTGATTAGTGAAAGGAGGACATCGCATACTTAAAATGCAACATAGATGGTAAATAAATCTCTGAAAGGAGGAATTATTCTTATTCTGTGGAACATTAATCATAAGGGTTCTATATGGAAAATTCACAGGTGAGTGGGAAATGAACTTGGAAATTTCTGGGGAGATAAGCCAGAATTAATTGTTTTCTCTGGTATCATGGGATGCATCTGCTCTGGGGTAAGCCCCATGTGTCCTGGGTCCTGCCCCAGGGTGAGTATCCAGCTGGAATCCCCAGGAGATGGCCACACAGACTAGAATGCAGTAACCCACATCTCATATTTTGAAGACAAAGACTGTCATATGACTGTAACATTCCTAAATTCCCAAACATTTGTAAACATGTATCTTGGGAATTCTGGACATCACTTTTCTCGTTACTGACTGAGCCCAAATTCACATATCTAAAGACCACCAGGGTATGATCAGTGAGTCCAGTATTGGAATGACACACACAATCCAATTATAAATGACTGTCCAGAAGTTAATTTTTTTAGTGATGTGGATAATTCATCTGAAAAGATAGCCACAACAATGAAAGAGGAGGAGGAGGGAATGGGGGGAAAGCAGAAGGAGTGTCGTTTCATTCTGGGATGTGATTGAGAAGAAAACCCCAAGAATGAAATGGCCTTTACTGGGCCCTAAAATCCTACACAATGTTCATTCATTCATTCATTTTTCATTTACTCTACCACATCCACCCCATGTGCAAGGTGAAATGTTTAGGCTCTACGGAGGTAGACACAGTCCTAGTCTATGAGGACCTTAAGCCAGAGAATCCCACAAATGAAAATTTAAGACATATAAGCACAATTCAGGAAAAGCCGAAATGGAGCTACATACACTCTTATTGGGCAGCAACAAAGATCACTTCTGATGAACCTATTGTCCCAAGAATTACTAAGATCTTCTCTCTCTTCATCTAACTTAGACTTCCAAGTCAAGACGGGGTTTTAGCCACCATGAACTCCTACTATGTTCCAGCAAGGCTTATTCCAATTGAATTCTCATGTTGACTCATCTTTCCCTGTTAATTTCTTTCACTTATGAATAACCTCATATTTTTAAAAGTGTATATATGGCAGACTGCCTCCCATGAAAGTGTAACAGAACTGTTAAGTGTCATTACTATTCAAAGGCTGCTTTTTCAGACACCTATTTGCTATTTACAAGGAAGTCCCTGGGTACACATGAAAGATAATATCAGTTATGCTGTAACAATAATAAAGAAGACTTGCGTGTAAAAGCAACAGCTTTCACTTCTTACATATTAAAAGCTTTAGCAGTGATTATGATGAACAAAACAGAAAGGGATAATTTTCTTGTGAAGATGAGAAAATTAAAATAATTTGGGAACTATGGAGGAAGCAAGGGTGTTAAAGCTAGTTATTTGAACATTGCCTGCCTCATTACCTGAGCAAGAGAGCATGGTATCTGAATAAACCTGGAATCATTAAGTTTTGTTTTTTTTTTAAGAGACATCCATGTTTGTCAAACTTTAGTATTCATCAGGACTTTCCCTGTAGGTCTTCTGAAGGCCCCATCCCTGAAGATTCTGACAGAGCAGATCCAGGCTGTGACCCCCAAATTTGCATTTTTAGCAAGTTTCTAGGTGATGCTGCTGCTGGTAGTCTTATGATCACACTTTAGGAACCACTAATATAGATCAGAGTTTGGCAAACCCTAGGCTGCTGCTCCTCTTGTAAAGTTCTATTCCAACACAGCCATGCCCATTGTCCATATATTGTCTATGGTCATCTCAGACTACAAAAGCAGAATTGAGTAGTTATTACAGAGATCACTGGGCCCACAACACTGAGCATGTTTATTATTTGACTCTTAACAGAAAAAGTTTGCTGGGTATAGATTATAACCAGAGTCATCATAGGGCTGGGAGGAACCATCTCTAACTGGATTCTCTTTTTATTAAAAAAAATAATAATAAAAAACCTGTCCATGAAATTGAGAAAAGCTCAGACTAGAGCCCAGGTAGGGCTCGCTGGCCAGTGTAGGCCAATTCTGGTCACTTCTGAAAGACTCCTTTGGTCAGCAATCATCTTGAAGTGTCTCTTCCCTAATTATCATGAGAATTCCATTTGCTCCTTCCAGTGTTAAAGTTTCCATTTCCTAGATATTTATGTCTTCTCTTTTAGATTCAGTTCAGTTCAGTTGCTCAGTCATGTCCGACTCTTTGAGACCCCATAGGTTGCAGCACACCAGGCTTCCCTGTCCATCACCAACTCCCAGAGCTTGCTTAAACTCATGTCCGTCGAGTCAGTGATGCTATCCAATCATCTCATCCTCTGATGTCCCCTTCTCCTCCTGCCTTCAATCTTTCCCAGCATCAGGGTCTTTTCCAATGAGTCAGTTCTTCACATCAGGTGGCCAAAGTATTGGAGCTTCAACTTCAGCATCAGTCTTTAACTGATTTCCTTTAGGATTGACTAGTTTGATCTCCTTGCAGTCCAAGGGACTCTCTTAGATTATTCCATCCTTATTAGTAAAATACACCCGTGAATAACTTTCTGAGAAAAGGGACAGGAGAAGTAAATCCTATGCTCACCCTTAAGCAACAATTTGGTTATTAAGTTCTACACTGGAAATAATTTCTGCTCAATATTTATTGTTTTCTTGTTTTCAGAACTTCTATTGAGAAAGTTGATGCTGATTGGGACTGCTTTTCCCTCTGAAATTGTTTATCCCTATTTAAATGAAATTTCTGCCATATCCACTTCTGGCCTGAGTACTTGGGGGCCCTTTTTCATCTTGAGTCATCTTTTGAAATAGCACCCTATGCTTATTTCATGAATGTGGCATCTTTCTGTGTCTCCCTGTGTATTTTGCTTCTATATTTTCTTCTTTCTTCGCTACTTCTACTCCCTCTGGGTTCCATTTTCTTCTTTGTTCCTATCATCAAGGCAAAAGTTCCCTTAAATGTCTGAGTGGACATTGTTCATTCATATTTTAAAATGAAACACTTTTTTAAAAGTCCACTGGAAGTTCTGTGTGGGGTGATTTCTATATTCAGAAGGGGACCTGGTTGTTTCTTTGGGATCTCAGCTGACAGTATCTATAGATCTTTCCTCTTGGAATGATCAGCTTCCTCAGAAAGGACTCTTCCAGTCTCAAGCCTGGAGATGATAAGCCGGCTCAACAATGTTCTCCAGCCATGTGACAAACAAGGGCAAAGAAGCCTCACCATTTAGTACTCAGACTTCATTTAAGTATTCCTTGCTCAGCCGAGCTGGACTCCTCACATCAGCACCTGTTCAGCCTCTCTAGAGCGCCAAGCTTCTAGGGTAGTTGGGCAAAGAGCTCTTCATATGAAGCACAGAGTGCAGGAATCTAGAAGATCAACTGACTTTTATGCCGCTTCCACTTCTTTCTGTGCCCAGCTCTACACAGGCCCACACCCACAGAAATAGCCACTGTCTCCAACAGAAGCATCTTTCTTGTTCTAGCACCTCACACTGGCTCAGTTTGCAACATTTTGCAGACATGTAGCTCCACCTTTCTGTCTTCCACTAAATCTGTTACCATCAGTCCAGTTGTTTCCCAGCTCCCCAAATTTGGACATTTCTTATCTGCCATCCACCTCCTCTTCTGTTTGTTATCCTTCTGACTTTATGTGTTTTTATACCTAAACCATCATTTTTGTAAGGCTTTGAGAGAGGGCAGAAATAAATCCATGCTTTTAGCCACCATATTTTTGAACTACGTCTTGGTAGGAGGTACCTTTAGTGAACAAATTCCATTCCATCATTGGGGTATTTGCTCTCTAAAATGCTAAGGAATGATCATGACTGATTTATCTCATACAGTGTCAAAGGAGAAGGCAACCAAAAATTGTAAATCCTTCAATAAACTATAAGACATGTTTTTATTAAAATGCACACAGGAATCTGTATAATGGGTGCAGGCACAGATCAACCTCAGCAACTAGTCTCACACATCTCATTTTGGATGACTGAAGAAAATTGATGACAATGCCATAAATACTGTTTCAGTATTTATGAGAATATTTCAGTATTTACTATGAGAATATCCTACTGAGGATATTCTATGAAGTGGGTATTCTGTGTCTCCTGGTTTTATTCTACTATCTTCATGCCAGCATTACCAATTTGGGTGAGACCTGGGTTCATTAGATATTCAAGCAGCATTTGTTTAGTCCTGGGAGTGAAAGGGAGTAGGTTTCATGTAGCTTCGTCTTAATGAAAGTTTATTATGTTATAAATCTGATGTAATTTCAGGGGCTTGCTGCCTTGCATGATGGATGCATTACCTGGCCTAGGAATTGAAAGAACGGTCTTTGTAACATACTCACCACAAATCCCAACGTTGGACAGACCTACTCGATAAATCTTCTTCTAGATACTCTGTCTTCTTAAAGTGTATATATGTGTGTATACGTATGTACACACATGTGATCTGTATATACATATTTTAATCAGCCAGGGGACCAGCAGAAGACAATATGCGCACACTCAAATAGGGTAACTAAGGAGAGTTTAAAGAAGGAACCATTTGCAGAAGTGTGAGCTTGGTTTATGGAAACCCCGAAGAGATGGTGAAGCACCTTGGGGTAGCAAGGTACAAACCATTATCATTCCTAGGCCTGAAAGTCCCAGGGGAGGGTGAGGTTGATGAAATCTGACAAGATCAGTAGCTGTGGGAGAGGGCTGGAGCTATGGTCTTCAACAGAGAAATGGAACCAATTCTGAGCCAGAAAGCGAGGGAGCCAGAGGAATAAGTACCACAACCTCACTCTCCTCCTGCCTCCCATTCTTTTATTGAGCCCTCTTATTACTTAAACCAAAGTAGAAGCTGCAAGACAAGGATGAGAGTGTTGCAGTCCTAAAGGTCATCCTGTGAGGCATAGTGAGAATGGTCACTTCAGTTCAGCCGCTCAGTCATGTCCGACTCTTTGCAACCCCATGGACTATAACACACCAGGCTTCCCTGTCCATCACCAACTCCTGGAGCTTGCTCAAACTCACGTCCATCAAGTCGATGATGCCATAAAATCATCTCATCCTCTGATGTCCCCTTCTCCTCCTGTCTTCAATCTTTCCCAGCATCAAGGTCTTTTCCAATGAGTCAGTTCTTCACTTCAGATAGCCAAAGTATTGGAGCTTCAGCTTCAGCATCAGTCCTTCCAATGAATATTCAGAACTAATTTCCTTTAGGATGGAGTGGTTTGATCTTCTTGCAGTCCAAGGGACTCTCAAGAGTCTTCCCCAACACCACAGTTCAAAAGTATCAATTCTTGGGTGCTCAGCTTTATGGTTCAACTCTCACATCCATACATTCCCACTGGAAAAACCATAGCTTTGACTAGAGGGAACTTTTTCAGCAAAGTAATGTCTCTGCTTTTTAATATACTGTCTAGGTTGGTCATAGCTTTTCTTCCAAGGAGCAATGGTCTTTTAATTTCATGGCTGCAGTTACCATCTGCAGTGATTTTGGAGCCCCCAGAAATAAAGTCTGTCACTGTTTCCACTGTTTCCCCATCTATTTGCCATGAAGGGATGGGACTGGATGTCATAGTGAGAAGAGTGGAGAGTATAAAATAAACATATAAGAGATTTTGTACCCTTGAGCCCCTCTAAGGATATAGCAATGACCAAGTAAGGACTAGAAGTAACTAAATGTTCATTTCATAAAGTGACTTTACAACAGGCTTCTGCTGTTACATTGTTTTGCCCCATTATTTTTTTCTTTGTTATGTGTTTGCTTTGCCCATTGGGTTGTAAGCTCCCTAAGAGCAGGGGCATGCTCTTTTATGTTCCAGCCCACTGCTTGGCACACAGAGACTCAGTAAAGGAAGGAATTGATAGAAATCACACCAGTGAGTGACCTCAGTTTCTTCATCCACAAAATGGGAATGCAGGGAATGCGGAAAGATACTAAACTACATGACATAATTGACTCCAAAATAATCCGTGTGGTCAAAATACAGTGATGTCTTGAATAAAAGGTGTTAGAAGGCACTTCAAATATTATAATAATTTTATTGCTACTATTATAGACATGTCCAAATAGGATCATAGCAGAGTAGCCGATCTGTTCCATAGTAAATGCATTGCCAGGCAGCAACCGTGCAGTCAAAACATAATCAGTCAACAGAACATGCTTCTTAGGCCTCAAAAATTTCTCTCTCTCTTTCTCCCTTTCTAAGATGGACGCTCAAGCCCTAGGCAACATAACCACTGAGGTTTTATTATAAAATACATTTCAAAATAATGGTTGCAAGTCTTGGAAGTAGAGAAGAAGATGAAAAAGAAGAAGTAAACAAGGCCCTTTTCTCCTACTAAATGATAAATTAAAAGCAGCACTTTGCTGTTCTGCCTCATTTATTATTGCATTGCACTCTCGCCGCTAGAGTTAAGGTTGTGTCAGCGTTTCCATTATAAACCCCTATTTTCAAGGGTTTATAATTCAGCCATAAAAATTTGCTCCAGGCTGAAACTTGTCATGCAAAAGGTCTCATTGTAGGACCCAACTTAGGACAAATTTAAAGGAGGAAGAATTGAGTTGACTGGTCTCAGGTTAAAAATGGGAACAAAAAATTGTCCTAATTTGTTGGCCCTTCTCTCAACTTCAGAATGATTCTTGAATCTTAGGGAAATCTAAAACGCCAGAACGAGATGAGAACATGAGTACATTTTCTTACTCCCCTGTGAAAACAGTCCCTCTCAGCACAAAGTAACACTAAATGCAGAGACATATTAAAAGTCAGTTTACCCCATATACTCCCGCATATATAATTTACATATTGCTACTGATATACATATTCTCTGATATATTGGAGAAGGGAACGGCTATCCACTCCAGGATTCTGGCCTGGAGAATTACATGGTCTATACAGTCCATGGGGTCACAAAGAGTCAGACACGACTGAGTGACTTTCACTTCCCTTTCACTCATTGATATACAAGGGGCTTCCCAGGTGGCTCGGGGTAAAGAATCACCTGCCAATGCAGGAGAAGCAGGAGATGCGGGTTCAATCCCTGGGTTGGAAAGATAACCCCTGGAAGAGGAAATGGCAACCCACTCCAGTATTCTTGCCTAGAGAATCCCACGGACAGAGGAGCCTCTCACGCTACAGTCAATGGGGTGGCAAAGAGTCAGATGTGATTGAGCACACATGTACTGATTTAAAAAACTAGATCACTTGTCTGGGTGTCTGTTCTTTGGTTAGTTTTTGTTTTACAACTCTTGTAAAGTGTAAAGAATGAACACAGCCACAGAAAGAGTCTCTTGGACTGCAAGGAGATCCAACCAGTCCATTCTGAAGATCAGCTCTGGGATTTCTTTGGAAGGACTGATGCTGAAGCTGAAACTCCAGCACTTTGGCCACCTCATGCGAAGAGTTGACTTACTGGCAATAACCTCAGATATGCAGATGACACCACCCTTATGGCAGAAAGTGAAGAGGAACTTAAAAGCCTCTTGGTGAAAGAGAAAGAGGAGAGTGACAAAGTTGGCTTAAAGCTCAACATTCAGAAAACTAAGATCATGGCATCTGGTCCCATCACTTCATAGGAAATAGATGGGGAAACAGTGGAAACAGTGTCAGACTTTATTTTTGGGGGGCTCCAAAATCAGTGCAGATGGTGATTGCAGCCATGAAATTAAAAGACGCTTACTCCTTGAAAGGAAAGTTACAATCAACCTAGATAGCATATTCAAAAGCAGAGATATTACCTTGCCAACAAAGGTCTGTCTAGTCAAGGCTATGGTTTTCCCAGTGGTCATGTATGGATGTGAGAGTTGGACTGTGAAGAAAGCTGAATGCAGAAGAATTGATGCTTTTGAACTGTGGTGTTGGAGAAGACTCTTGAGAGTCCCTTGGACTGCAAGGAGATCCAACCATTCCATCCTAAAGGAGATCAGTCCTGGGTGTTCATTGGAAGGACTGATGCTGAAGCTGAAACTCCAGCACTTTGGCCACCTCATGCGAAGAGTTGACTTATTGGAAAAGACCCTGATGCTGGGAGGGATTGGGGGCAGGAGGAGAAGGGGATGACAGAGGATGAGATGGCTGGTTGGCATCACCGACTCGATGGACATGAGTTTGAGTGAACTCCGGGAGTTGGTGATGGACAGGGAGGCCTGGTGTGGTGTGATTCATGGGGTCGCAAAGAGTCGGACACGACTGAGCGACTGAACTGACTGACTGATGGCATCATTCTGTCTCTGTGTACACTGGAATCCCAGATTCAAGACTTATTCCATTGGTGGTTGTCAATCTACATTATAAATTTATTTTCCTGGCAGGTTAAACTGTATCCAAGATGCCATTAGAGACATACCAGCTTGCAAAGTGGACAGTTGAGTATGGGACGCCAATAATGCTCAGCAGCAATTATAAAACTCATTTCAAAAACCAGAAAAAACAATTTTTCACTGGCATCGTGCACAAGTCAGAACTGAAGAGGGCTCACCCACATGTGTTACAGGTCAAGAGCAGCTTTTTGATGCTATGGTTCAAGCCTTGTTGAGCTGAGCTTCCACTCCAACATCTGCTTAGGCTGACAGAGCTTTGTGGCTTTAACTCCCAGACTTGAAGCCAAATCTATTGATCAGTGGGCCTTAGACTTTCATGTGCCTCAGAATTATCCTACCACCAGAGTCTCTAATGCAGTCTGTAGGCCAAGAATTTACATTTCTAACAAGTTCCCAGGTGCTAATGATGCTGCTGGTCTGGGAACTACACTTTCAAACCACTGGTGTGTATCTTTCAAATGTGTATTAATGAAAATAAATGGATGGTATAGTATTCCAAATGACATAGGATCCTCAAGTACTGTCTTCTTGGGGTGTTTCAAGGTATCTTAAAATGAAGTCATTTTAGATCCTAGAATCCTTGTAATGGTATAATGATCTGTAGTTTACAGATGGGAGAATTAAGGGCAAGAGCATTGTCTAATATCATGCAATAAATCAATAGCAGCGTCAAGATGAAGAATCAAAATTCCAGACTCCTAATTCCACAGTCCAGGTGTGTTCTGACCTGTGCTGGCCAAGTGGCCATTCTTCATAACGTGAAATAACAGCATGTGCTGGCCACAGATGATTTTAAATAGAATCAATATGCAGCATGAAAACGGACCATTTTTAGAGCCATACGGTATAACGATCTACTTTATACCTTCACTCACTGTATTTCAGTAATTGAAAAGTATACCTTAAGAATGCAACATGAATACGGGAAAACGGGCTCTTATTTCCAGGGGTAGCGACCATGCGAGCCTAATGTCATCACAAGAGAGCACCAAGAAAAACCTCCTCCCACAAAGAAAAATAGCAGGGTAACAATAAACATCATCCTATCTCACTACAGCAACTAAGAAAGAGCTGGCAATACTAAATCACAGAAATAATGTGAAGGGGAAAAGAAAAAGACAACTGCAGACAAAATAAGAAGGGAAAGTTTTATTAATTCTAAATATGCTTTCCCCATTGGGTTTACACTAGCATTTGTCCTAATAGGTTCCAGATGTTCAGCCGTCCTGTAAGTAGCTACCTAGGATAAAACAGTAGCTTGCCTCCTTTAAGTTAAGAAGGTGAAATCGTGGACCTTGCGGCTGATTTACAGTTTAGTTAAATCAGAGCCCACAGCATGAACAAACGGGATCGGCGAGCAGTGGGTGAAGGCGAAAATGGTTGTTAGAAAAGGCTGGCGGCTCAAGAGTTAATACCAACCTTTTCTTTGAATGCAGCCTTCTGTAGTAGCTAATGAAGGTAATGAAATATGACATGTAGTTTGGCCCTTGACCATGGAGTGCACCCCCCTCCCCTCTGTGCTGCGAACAAAGCCAAAACAGATGTAGCGACTTCTGTATGGTTTGGGGTTGACGTTTGTTACACAGAGCAGGTCACCACGTACATTCCCAGAACGTTCGCTTCTGACACACGCGGCATTATCTGAGAAAGATGCTGCCTTTGTTTGTGAGGTGGGAAGAGAAGAGAGGGACTGAGCGAGCAGACAGGGGGACTTGAGCCTCTATGAAAATTCAGCCAAATTCCCCTCTTGTTCTTTGCTCTGGTTCTCAGCCATCATGTCCCTGTCCGTTCCCTCCCCCTGACGCTCTCTAAAATGGAAAAACAACAACAACAAAAAAGCCTTCTGTCCTTTAGGGAGAATAAAGAGACAGCTTTGCTTCAGCAAAGGAGCTTTCAACGAGACTGGATTTTATAGAAAAATCTCCCTGTACATTGACCACTGGCCAATCTTTTAACATTAGAAGAAAGGGAACAATAACGGGTGTGTTTCACCAAAGGATGGTTTGCACTCTTATTTCGGAAAGTCACCTGCGTCTATCACAATTGACAATGATCAGGAAGAATCTCCTTGGCAAACAACACCAACATTTTAGGTTTTCTGACTCTTGTCAGTATCTGTGCCTGGTAGCCCCATGCAAGTGGACAGGTCTCAAATGAATGTGCTATGCTTCTTGCAATAAAGAGCGCTTGGCTTGGCTGTGTTGCTAATCCTAATTGCAGCTGTGCTGGATCCAGCGTCTCTGCTCTTGAGGGCCATTGGACTATTTGTGTGATTTTTCCCTCCCCGAGGGATCTCACTCAAATGGTTTTCTTTAAAGAAAATTTCATCAAGGCTTGGCCTAATACAGCATCTATTCTTTCCAAAGGATCAGATGTTCAGCAAAGTTAGGGCAAAAAAGAGGAGTAGGAGGAAGAAGAGTCCTCTGGACAACTGATAGCCTGTTTCAAATGTTATTTATCATTCTCAGCAGAAACACTGACGTGCCTTTTGAAACGGGATACTGTACCTTTAACCTTGAATCTGAACGCATTCTTAATTTGGGATGCAAGCTGAGGTTCAAAAACGGATAGCCTTTGGGTGGTGGTTGGGGGGAGGGGTGTGGCTGGATTTATTTATGAGACGTGTGGAAAATTTTGACATCACAAGCTAGAGCCATTATTCACTTGTTACATGACACAAGATTGGCTCTTTTAATGCAGCAACATCACATAAAAAAAATTTGATTTTATCCTCTGACAGCAGGCTGGTCCTCTGCTGCTCACTACCCACCTACCCCCACAAAATGTAATCTTTTGAGGTTAAAGGCCACAGGAAAGTGATTTAAGTAGGCTACGGCTTCCATAAGCAGGCTACGGCTTTCATCAGATCCCGGAAAACCGGGTTTGGACCGAGCTCCCTCATTAACAACACGCTGCAGGAGGGTGGGGACCGAGGGCTAGCTGGGAAGGAGGCTTTTCTGTAATGGGGTTCCCCAGCCCACCCCACACCCCTTTCAGCCCTTCACCAGCACAGCTGCTTCCTGATGGCTGGGTAAGAAATTGATGCGGACTCAAAGCCGCTCATCAATTTTAAGAACCATTCACTTCTGAGGCATATTAGCCCAGTCCTTTCTCCAATTATGCGAGACGTCCGAGGCATAATAAGAATCAGACCTGGAGGGTATAAGACACCCAACGCTTTCAGGATGTGTCATCCTTTATTCAAACCATCTTGCCCCCACAACTGCATCTTATGACCAGGAGACAATCCTGGGAAGTCCTGGGACCCCCACTTTGCAAAGGAGGGAACTGAAACTCTGCAAGAGTGGCCTGATGTCATACATGTACAAGTAGCCGATATATGACCGGAACCTGGACCTTCTGACCTAAAAGCCTCTCATCTTTCCTCTTCAGCCAATTTTTCTATACCTTTTCTGCATCCAACAGAAGCTTGTGAAGGACCAGAGACTACATTGGGCACTTTTATTTCATTTGAACAGAGTTTACAGATTGCATGGAAATTTCTGTCATCATGCATCCCGCATCCAAACATGTCTTCAGTGTCAGAATAATGCCACAAGGTCCAAAGGTTTTGAGTTCGGTTCCGAGGCTAAGGGAAAGAGGTTGCCTCATGTCTTCATCACAAAAAAGAACTCAGTCTCTAAAACTCCTGCCTTCTGAAGGTATTAGGAACACACCCAGGACTGAGTGGCTACATTTTTCTTGGCAACAAAAGTGTGAGTCTGCTAAAGAGCAAGCTCAACGCATGGAATAAGAACTGGCTGGAGCGAAGGCATACCCGGAGCTGAATCCTCTGGGCATCAAGGTCTGCTGGCGAAGGGATAGTGGGAGTGGGGAGAGGCTGCCTGCAGGGAGGAGGCTGAGAGAAAGGGCAGATATCTTGAGTATCTGGCTTAGATATGATATATCACAAAAACTCTACCCAGAGTCCAAAGACTATCCCCACAACTTGGCTGTGTCTGGAAATATCACTGCTTGAGTCAAGCAGGTTCCTTGTCTTCATTTAGAAAATTTGTCCACTAAGGTAGCCAAGGCAGGCTGTTCAACAGTTTATATTGTCACATTCAGGGCTACGATCTGACACAGTCTCAAGCAGGTTGCAAGCCAGAGTCAATCTTCAGTGGTTTTTGATGAGCCTGGAATCAAAGCTTTGGTTGGTGAGAGGTGAAAGCAAATGGAGAGGTTTTCTGTGTTATGAAACCCTCGACCACACCCACCAAGAGTGACAACATGTGAGGGGTCCTGTAAGATCTTACAGAGGAGGGAGCCCTGCCATTTCTGCTGAGCTTTCAGAATGCCCCATTCCCCATTTTGACACTGATGATTAATCCCTTAACTAGCCCAGAACTGCTTCTGGAACTTCATTTCTTGACACCAAATGTTAATAAGTGTGAGTTTTAAGATTCTTCTAAGTATGACTGAAATGCAATCCTGCCTGGAGACAGGGATCACCCCTCCTGCTTCCCATCAGGCTTTGCTGTGTAAACCACTGATACAAGTGGTACCCTATGAAACTGCCAGTATTTGAATGGTTTTGATCTACAAAATAGGCAAATTCATAGATTTCAACCTAATATATTTCTGAGTTTGATAAATAGACAAGTTTAATATACAGCACAACTTAGAGCATTATTTCTAGTAGAAAGACTTGTTATATAATGCCATGAGCATATTATGTAGCAGGTGTCTAATTTTCTTTTACTTCTAAAATGCAAAGCATTGACATTTTTATTACCCATGCTCAAAAAAAAAAAAAGATTAACAAAAAATACAAAATATTATCAAAACTATTAGGCCTTTGGCATAATAGTTGCCAATTTAGCAATGAAGTCTAAATAACAAGCAGAAAGACTTGGAAGAATTGAGTCAATAAAACTCTAGCTGTCCTGACAAAATGAAGAAAAAAAAGGTTGCTGGTAAAAAAGAAATTAACCAATCTCCTCATATTCTCACTGCTCCTTCTTATAGCCCATCATCCAAGGAAAACAGCCCAGGCAGTGGAAAATTACTGTTTTCCAATAAGAGAGACCAACTGCAGCAATGTTGTTTTTATTTCAGAAGAGCACACATCACACAAGACGAGAAATGCTACTGGGATCTAGAAGTCACCCAACACCACTGAAAAGAGGTAAGGACCTGACACAGCTATAGAATACAGAAATGGAAAGCTTTCAGATGTCTTGCAAGGCTGTGGCCACCTCTACAGATCCTAGTAGTTGGAGTGCATGACAGAGCATCAGCAGCTCAAGGTCAGCCAGAGGTTATGGTACCTTGGCTGCTAAGTTCCGTAATAGTCAAGATAAAGCATACTTGGGAAAGTGGGGACACTTACATAAGGAGATGATGGAAGGGACCAAAACCTGGCTCACAGCCTATTCATGAAATCCTGTGGGAAAAAAACATTTTAACCCCTGTCTTGCTGGAGCTTAAACATGGCTTTGATCCTGTGCGATTAAGACTTTCCAGGTTGAAGAAATGTTACTTGGAGAAAAAAAAAAAACAACTTAACAACATCCATGCAGGTAGGTTGTAGCAGCCAATGGAGGGGGAGAAATAGTCCAAATTTTAAAGAACCAGGTCACACGTTTGATGTGGTCTCATGACCTGCTCCTACAAGGTTGTGGCCTTCACTGAACAATGAATGTTTCTGGATCTCTAGAAATGACAAAAGGCATGGGACCCAGGAGCCCACCTGGGGCTGCTGATTGAATGTATAGTGTTGTTGAAAACAATAAAGTTAATTATTCAAGACTGTAAGTCCCAGGGAGGCCAGTGGCAAACATAAATCAGAGAGGGCTGATATTTTCCAGTCTGAGTCATTGTGTGCCAATGAAACACAGAAACTAACCAGGGCAGAAGAGGCTGGGTCAGAACTGCACCTGCCGTGCAGTGGGGAAAGAGCTCTGGCACAGCCAGGGAACCTGGGCTTTGTTTCTGGTTCTGTGTGACCCTCAGTTTCATCCAAAAACTGGGATGACAGGAATTACTGTGAAGATAAAGTATACTAATGTACAGGCAACACAAGCTGAGAACTTGAAAACTTTCAGTAACTATCAGGTATCAGCATCAGTATTAGCACTGTAATGTTGAGACGGATCACACATTCAAGACTGGGTTCTCCCACTTGTCACTATGGTTAGGAAAAAAGAAAAAAGGTCTGATGTGGCTGGCATCAGAATTCCTTGTACAGAGAGAATGATCATTTTAAGGAAAATATTCTTGATAAGGTGCTTGAGGGGAAACTGAGATCTTGAGGGCCTGAGTCAGAAGGAAACATAGGAGGTAGTTATACTGAAATGCACACAAAACTGGTGGAATTTGGATGGGGGAGTGGGTGAGAAGTGGAGAAAGGAGGAAAAAGACGAAAGAGTCTTGCCAAAAAGGTAGGAAATGGAAATCCAAGCTAAAAAAGGGACCAGATGGTGATATGTAAGTGCTCCTGTCCTACCAAAATGTCAGTAGTCGTTATACGAAGCCCACACACACTTAAATAAACCCACACCTCTTATGAGTGGTTTGTCTGAAGGAAATTTAGGAAGATGCCTGAGTTACTCGGCCACATCATACATCACAGACAGCAGAAGGCCATCAAGACAACGTCCAAGATGAACTGACTCAACAGAAGCAGGAACGAGGAAGCAAGAAATAACTACCGGGATGCTTCAGCCCCTTGGAAATCTGCAGAAGTATTGTCAAGGGTGTTATATTTACATGGGATATTTACAGAGGGTGAGAGTTTAGCCATCTTACCTAGAGATGTTTGGACATGAAAACCTTGCCTGATGTCTGAGTTACAAATGGTCTGCTAAGATTAAATCATTAGAAACATACTTCTGCTGCTGCTAAGTCACTTCAGTCATGTCCGACTCTGTGCGACCCCATAGACGGCAGCCCACCAGGCTCCCCCGTCCCTGGGATTCTCCAGGCAAGAATTCTGGAGTGGGTTGCCATTTCCTCCTCCAATTCATGAAAGTGAAAAGTGAAAGTGAAGTCTCTCAGTCGTGTCCGACTCTTAGCGACCCCATGGACTGCAGCCCACCAGGCTTCTCCATCCATGGGATTTTCCAGGCAAGAGTACTGGAGTGGGGTGCCATTGCCTTCTCAAACTCTCCCTATGTCCAGTGCCCCACAAATAAAGCTTCTCCAAGTCACAACTGTCTTCAAAGCTTCCCCCGAAACTGAAGTGTCTATTTAAAATTAAGAGGAGAGTGTAGAAGTAAGCCAGCGTCTACACCTGCGGTGAATGCTGTACTACTCCGGAGACACAAACCAGGTAAGGCAGAAATACTCTTCTTTCCTTACAGGACTCTTGAATCCACACCCACCACTCAAGCAGCTTTGAGAGACATATATTCTCTCTGACCCTCAATCTCTTTATCTAAAGATGGCACTGACCAATAGCCACTTTTAAGAGTGGATATAATGATTAAATGAGAAACATGCAAATCAAAACCACTATGAGGTACCATTTCACGCCAGTCAGAATGGCTGCGATCCAAAAGACCACTAGCAATAAATGCTGGAGAGGGTGTGGAGAAAAGGGAACCCTCTTACACTGTTGGTGGGAATGCAAACTAGTACAGCCACTATGGAGAATAGTGTGGATATTCCTTAAAAAACTGGAAATGGAACTGCCTTATGATCCAGCAATCCCACTGCTGGGCATGCACACTGAGGAAACCAGAAGGGAAAGAGACACGTGTACCCCAATGTTCATCGCAGCACTGTTTATAATAGCCAGGACATGGAAGCAACCTAGATGTCCATCAGCAGATGAATGGATAAGAAAGCTGTGGTACATATATGCAATGGAGTATTACTCAGCCATTAAAAAGAATACAGTTGAATCAGTTCTAATGAGGTGGATGAAACTGGAACCTATTATACAGAGTGAAGTAAGCCAGAAAGAAGAACACCAATACAGTATACTAACGCATATATATGGAATTTAGAAAGATGGTAATAATAACCCTGTGTACGAGACAGCAAAAGAGACACTGATGTATAGATCAGTCTTATGGACTCTGTGGGAGAGGGAGAGGGTGGGAAGACTTGGGAGAATGGCATTGAAATGTGTAATATCATGTATGAAACGAGTTGCCAGTCCAGGTTCGATGCACGATACTGGATGCTTGGGGCTGGTGCACTGGGACGACCCAGAGGGAGGGTATGGGGAGGGAGGAGGGAGGAGGGTTCAGGATGGGGAGCACGGGTATACCTGTGGCGGATTCATTTTGATGTTTGGCAAAACTAATACAATATTGTAAAGTTTAAAAATAAAATAAAATTTTTAAAAAATGAGAAAAATCTATAAAACTGTTTTTGATAATGGTAAGATACTATGTAAGTGTAAATGATGTACATCTTTTTTAAAAGCAGATAGATGAATGCCTAAGTAGGTCTGTACTGCGAGAGCAAGCACCAAGCATTTAGGATGAGGTCATAAAGCATCTAGATACAGAACTCAAATTGTGGGAGGTTTCTTTGGGGCAGCCTTCTCACTTGTAAAGGTGATAAGAGGGGAGAGATGCTCATTTTGCTTGGGATATTGGTACCCAGGTATCTTTTACACTTGTTGCTTCTGTGGATCTTCTTAGGAGAGCTAGGACTCCATATAGAACTTCCCAGGGGAAGAAAATAGCCTCTTCCCTTCCTTCCAGGAAGAAAAGGCACAGAAAAAAGCAACTCAGTTTTGGCTACAGTTCTGTCTTGAAAGCTCCAGAAACAAAGAAGGATAAACACCAAAGGTCCCCTCCTGTCTCCAGGTTTTGAAGCTGCTTCTAGCTAAGGTGTGAAGGTTGTGGGAAAGGAAAAGAATTTTATCTTTTGTATTCGAAGAATCCAAAGACCCAATATTGATTTTTGGCCATCGTTACCAAACACGCACAATAGTAACAATAACAATGTGTAGAAATCATCAGTGGGAAGATTATTACCATCACGGAAGTCAAATGAATGTGCTTATTAGGGGCTGTGAGGGTGGTGCAAGAGAATTCTTTGTTGGGTCATAAATTATTGCTGTAATTTGTGATCTCTTTTTCCTCCTTCTTCCTCTTTCACCTTGTTCTGAAGCCCATCCATGAATTCTATTCATGCCAGATAAAATCAAAATAATGAAACATCAGGGTTCCTCCGGGATATCAGCCCCTGGTGCTTGCTCAGCTGGCCTCGCATCTCATGTGGCCGCGGCCGCATCAGCCTCTGAGCCGCTCGCCTCCAGCTGCCCCTGGGCAGCAGATCAGGAATCAGGCAGCTTCTGAGCCGAAGTCTGTACCACATCCACAGCCAAAGGAAAACAAGTGTCCATGCCCCCCTGGGAGAGCAGGCACAGGGAAGGGACACCGCTTTCTGAAGATGATTTCTGACTCACTGACTCTATAAAAGGCCCATCAGCTGGTGTGTCTAGTTCTTCGGCCACTTGCCAGCCCTGGCGGTTGTAAACCCAGGGCTGCTCCCTTCAGAGTGCAATAACTACAGTCTCCTAATAATGAACAAAACCAACATCAGTGACACTGCCTGGAAATGAATGTTACCACTTAGATTCTAATAAAAGAGAAGTTGGAACAAGCTGTACTAGGTGCCTTTTATTTGTACTTATATTCAATTATATGGCATATGTTTTTAGTGAAATTGTTAAAAAGGGATTTGTTTATTTTCAGCGGGCTGCATCTTTTATCCCCACTGGTAATAACGAAATTTTAGTCACTTGCTCAGGCCCCTACCTCTGGTTTATTGAGCCCCAGCATAGGGAATGACATACATATTTTCTGAACAAATTAACAAGACAACACCAGCCTCCTTAGCTGGGAGGCAGGTTAAGGGGGTATATGTGAATGTGGCAATAGATTCAGTTTCTCCATAAATACTGGGCTTCCATCTTTATATTGCTCACTGAAAAAATTACTCCTGAAACTATTGCATCAACCATAGGGGTATAAGACAGAAGACGGAGGGCTAGACCAGGAAATCAAGGCATATGGATTCAAATTTTGGCATATCACTTCATTTCCCTGTATTTCCATTTCCACAGCATGAAATGAGTAAAGAGGTCCAAATTCTTGCTCTAAACTGTGACTCTGAATTACCTTCAGAGTTCTAGAAGTGGTCAGCGTCCCAATAATATGATGATATATGTGCTGATGGGTCCATCCGACCCTGTTTTCGTTTACCAAAATCTACATATAAATCCTATTACTATTGTGTCTGTGGTTGTCATAAATCCACAAGGACTGTCAGTGTACATCAATATGCTGGGAGACTCGAATGTGCCCATTTCACTTCTCTCTGCCTCAGTTTTCTTGCCTCAGCTTTCCTGTAGCTCTGATGTTCCAGCCTTCTCTGACAGCTTAGTCACAAGGACAGGGAAAATGTGTATGAAAATCTAAACATTCACATCTATCCTTATCATTAGAGAAACAGTTCACCTGAGAGCCTGCCTCCTTCTAAAGTCATCCCTGTTTATGAAGGACAGAACATTAGTCCTGTCAAGGGGAACAAATTACTCAGTTACCGAAGAGACACACTGAAGTCCTCAAAGCCTGGGTCTGTAGAAACTACATCCTAACAACATGACAGATGCAAAATAAATAGCGGATTTTAATTAAATCGATTCTGTATAAAATCCAGTTCCCGGGATGAAATAACAAGAGGTATTAGAGACTTCTCATGACTCTTTCAGAGTAGGGGGCCAAAGAGAGACAAAGCAAAGGCAATGAGAGATAAGCTTGACCGGGAGGGGTGTGCTAGTCTGCCTCATGGCAAACTGGATATTTGGGTATGGACAAGTCCCAGAGTAAGAAATGGCCTTGGGATACTGCTGTGGTTGCTGTTTAGCCGCTAAATCGTGTCCGACTCTGCAGCTGCACAGACTGAAGCCTACTGTGTTTCTCTGTCCATGGGATTTCCCAGGCAAGAATACTGGAGTGGGTTGCCATTTCCTTCTCCAGGGGAACTTCCTAACCCAGGGATCAAATCTCCTACAATGACAGGTAGATTCTTTACTACTGAGCCACCAGGGAAGCCCTTGGGATATTAGGAAACACCAAATTATTTTTTAATAACCACTACTTTCAATAACCTCATTTTGAGGTTCAGAGCATCCCAAATGTTTTCTAGTAGAAGTATGCTCGGCATTGCTGATAGAACACAAGGTTTGCAGCCCACAGGCAAAAACCTACTGTAACTCAGGGAGAAGAGTGCGAAGGGCAAGGCTGATGGAGATGGTGTCTTGGTCTTAAGTGTGTGGCAGCAACAGACGCTGACACGTTACACTGTAGCCACAAGAACCGCAAACGGGACCTTGCTCTCCGCCCCAAAGACCCTGACCTATCCAACTCACTTTTTTTGATGAGCACCACATCCAAAAAGCTGATGAAGAATGATTTCTAAGCAAGATAAAAAAAAGAGAAAGAAATCATAAAAATAAGCAGCTATATCAATCTGCAAGATTAATACATGCTGTATTCTCATATGTAGCCAAAGCATTATCATTTTTAACACACAAAAGAGCTTCTATTATGGTCAAGAAGAAAAATAAAACATAGTAGGAAAATAAGCAAAGAGACGTGAACAAGAACTTGGAGAATGGGGGATGCAGATCGTCCGCTGAATGTATGAAAGATACCCAACCCCACAGATGGTCAGGTAAATGCAATTAAAGCAACAAGGAACTATCTCTGTTAAATACAATTACTTCTTTATTGACAAAACTTAAAAATACTGAGGACATCCAGTGCTGGGGACAATATTAGGGACAAAAGTACTCCCATCTATTTCTGAAGGAAATGTGAATTGCTCCATTTTGGAAGGTAATCAAGCCATGCCTATTAAAGACTAAAAATTCATTTACTCTTTGACATAATAATCACATTTATCAGAATCCACTGGACAGAACTAAAATCACCAATATATAAAAATATGTATGAGGATGTTTATTTAGGCATTGAATATCATAGGAAAAAAACCTTGATTCACCTAAAAGTCTATGATTAAGGAAATGGGTGACTGCATTCTGTTATACCCAGTCTATAGGAAGTTATGAACCTACTAGAAAGAAAAAAACCTAGAAAAATGTTTATTATACCTTCGTCAGTTTTAAGAAGTACACTGCAGGGCAATCTGTATGATATAACGCCATTTTTGTAAAATAAAAGTAAAGTCTGGGTATGTGTACAAAGATAATGATACAGAAAGATATCCATCACATTTATTGTTGCTTAGTCACTCGTTGTGTCCAGCTCTTTGCGACCCCGTGGACTGTAGCCTGCAGGCTCCTCTGTCCATGTGATATCCCAGGCAAGAATACTGGAGTTTGTTGCCATTTCCTTCTCCAGGGGACCTTCCCGACCCAAGGATCAAATCTGAGTCTCCTGCACTAACAGGTGGGTTCTTTACCACCAAGCCACCAGGGAAGCCCATCCAACAAATTACTGAAAGATTAATTACAAGGGGTGGTAGGAATGAAGAGGAAGAGTGGATCATTGAACATTTTTCCTTTACACATATTTATATACTTCTATTTTATTTGACTTGCTACAATAAGGATATAATAAAAACCACAGTAATTTAATATAAATGCTAAAACAATAGCAAAAAGCTACATCAAGTTCTAGCAGGTTTTCCAGTAAGGATCTATGGATTTTAAGCCAACTAAGGACAGTCCCATGGTCCCACATGGCACTTCTCACACAGTTGATACTCAGGAAATACTGAATGAATGAATATTTGACATTCAAAAAGATTTATTGAATGTGGCTGGAAGAAGGTATAATTTCATGATCCAAGGAAAGCTTCATCTTCACCCCTCCCATCTCCATCCTTTAAAAAACAACAGCTTAGTATCTGGAAAATTATTTGATATAATTTACAACCCTCAGAGGCCTATTAGAAGCTTCTAGCATCACAGCAAATGTGAGCCTCTTACTGAAAAATATGTGGGTCTTGTACAATGCCTGGGCCCACCTGGGAGAAATGCCACTGCTTCTATTTCATTTGAGGGGAAAGAAAGTGAATTCTTCACCTTTCTGTCATATTGTAACATCACTGAAAAGCTATTTTGAGCCTTTCTCCAAACTCTATGAAATCCTATAATGCCAAAGCACTAAAGACACACACACACACACACACACACACACACACACACACACACACACATTTATTTGTGGCTTCAATTCTTAAGCAAGGGAGTATACTTAATGTCAGCATATTATCTGCTGCTTCTCTGACACTGTATTTGAGAAAACATCCGGGCCATAACTCTATCACTGTACCTTCAAATCTTCTTCATAAATATCTGTTTATATATCTGTATCTATTTATGTCTATCTCCTCAAGACTGCTATATCCTAGAAGGCAAGGACTATGATGTCTTTGTCTTTGCACACTGTAGGCACTCAACCGGTATGCACTAAATGGATGGATGAGTGAAAATCACTCATTGTTCACTCATTTACACAACAAATTAACCGAGTTCCTATGATGTACTGGGCACTGCTCCAGCAGTGGGATACAGCAAAGGACTAACGAGTCAAAGTCCCTGCCTTCATTAAGCTTGCATTCTAGTTGGGGAGCAGACAACAGCTGATACATTCGTAACACAATGCCTAGCGGCATGTGAAAAATAGTGTAGCAGAGTAAGGAGAGAGAGGGTGACAGGAGAACGTGTCTGGCTTGGGTGGTCAGAGAGGGCCTCTCTTAGAAGGTGACATTTGATGAGATGGTGACATTTAAAAGAAATGAGGGAATATATCAGCCATGTACATATATGGAATAGAACACTTCAGGCGGAGGGAACAGAAAGGGCAAAGGCCCTGAGACGGGAACATGATCAGAACGTTTGAGGGGCCTCCAGGAAGCTCATGTGACAACAGCACAGTAAGAGAAAAAGAAACCAGAGTCAGAGGCGGGGCTGGACCCTCAAGGGTTCTGAGGCCATGGGTTTAGTTCAGCTGGGTACGTGGAGGGCAATGTGGGGAAAAGCAGGCTGGGCCTCATGTAGGAGTACACAGGTTTTACAAGAAGGGCAAGCTCGGGGCTAGGGTGGGGGGAGGTGACGGTCAGGTAGTTTCAACCTATAACACCTATATACACTCGTGGATGGACGGGAGCGTGGACGTAAAAGAGCCACATGGTGACATACCGCAGTGAGGTTCCAACGCCTCACCTGATACTTGGAGCACAGTGACCTTTGTTTCCTCATGCTTCTTCCCTTATCATCATCATCTTGACAATCTTCATGCAAAATCTTACATCCTTTAAAAATTGGTGAAAGGTGCCACTCTTCAAAAATGAAACCAAGGGGAGACTGCTCCCAATCCGCCTCCCCAAACCCCCTCCAGCTTCTGCACTGCCCTGATCTTGTGTTCAGGTTTTACTGTTTCTGGACTACAGGGAATCCATCATCTAGTCAGCAGGTTTGAGCCTTGCCCAAATGAATGGCCGTGTTCCACCCAATTCCATCCACCATGTGGTAGGGCAAGGAGGATGAGAGAATGGCACTGAGGGATTCCACCTGAGCAAAATAGCTGTGATGGAAAGCAGAATGTGAAAAAATGTAATGGCTACAAAGAAAAACTGTGACTTGTGAGAAGAAAGTAGTGGGCACCTCCAGGTAAGGACTTCTGACATTTGAGATGTGGGAACTGATATTATCATCAAAGTCATGTCAGAAGCTGAGCTATGTGCATGCATAACATTCATTACTTTACAAACCTTTCTCAAACATGACGCAGTCCATCTGACACTGACATCCTTTGACTGGTTTCTCTCTTTCTCCCTCCTTTCCCTCTTTCTTTCCTTTCTTCCTTTTATCACTGCAAGAACATTCAGATCCACTGATATCCAAATTTAGGAAAAATCCAGATATGGATTTGGGGAATATTTATAACCATCAAGCTAACTGAACCAATATAACTTAAATGCTGCTAAAATTATCCATTTTCTTAAGTAAGATACTTCATCCACCCACTCAAGATTCTAGCATCTCATTTCCTTTTCAATGTACCTTTCAAGCAGGCATTATGCAAGGCATCCTGCTAGATTACATGTAGTTTTTTTTTTTTTTTAACTGTTCCAACAATTCCTATGAACCTGGTACTATGATTGTCACCATTTTACATTCAAGGACTGTAACTTTCTCCAAACCACACACTTAGCAATGGAAAATCCAGGATTCAAAGCCAGGTTCTAAAGGCCCACACTTGGGAACTCACACTCATTCACCCTCTCAATATTAACCTTTCTGTCAGGAGCAGAGAAGGGGCAGGAAGGGAGGTGCATGTTGAAAACAGTCCAGCTTATTTCTGGAGAATACTCCATGATGAGAACTTTGGAAGAAGAAGGGGAAAATGGTGAAAACCATACCCCTGGACTGTGACTACACTGTTATTACCAGAATGAAACAACTCCTTTGGGAGAATAATCATGAAATGAATGCTGTAAGGAAACTTGTTAAATTTCATTCATCCCATTTTGGTAGAGAACATAATGGTAGATGGTTAAGATTCTTGGTTTATTGTTGTCATTGCCGTTATTATTATAGAATGCTGCTCAGTCACTTCAGTCATGTCCGACTGTGCGACCCCATAGATGGCAGCCCACCAGGCTCCCCCATCCTTGGGATTCTCAAGGCAAGAACACTGGAGTGGGTTGCCATTTCCTTCTCCAATGCATGAAAGTGAAAAGTGAAAGTGAAGTCGCTCAGTCGTGTCCGACTCTTAGTGACCCCATGGACTGTAGCCCACCAGGCTCCTCCATCCATGGGATTTTCCAGGCAAGAGTACTGGAGTGGGGTGCCATTGCCTTCTCCGTATTATTATAGAATAGTTTTAAATAACAGAAAGAAGAAAAGTTGAACATGCTAAGAAAGCAGTCTATATAAGTTTCTGTAAGACTTCTTGTATCTTATGCTCCAGATGGATAAAAGATGATGAAAGAATAGAAAGTGAGAAAGAGACAGATACACAGCCTCAAGCATCTAGGGATTTACAACTTGTGAGCATTCAATAAATGTCAGTTGAATGAGACTGAACTGAATAAAATTGAAGGTAGTACACCTGGATGGGAGAAACCTGGGTAAGAGATTTAAGAGCTTGAAGCAGATACCCCTGGTATGTGATGCGTAGCCATTTAAACTATTAGTTTCCAGGGGGAACAAAAGGAGTCTCCAGAAAGTCAGAGAAACATTTTAGAAGAGAAGGAAGAATTTAGAGCTAGAAATGAGCAGACAGTGTTCAGAGTATACAAACTACAAGGGCAGTAACCCAGCGTTCTAAGTAGCCTTAGAGAAGACCCTGCTGGAAAACTGTTTCCAAAGAAGACATACAAGTGGCCAACAGAACAGGAAAGGTACTCTTCGCTACTAATCATAGGGAAGTGCAAATCAAACCACAATAAGGCATCACCTCACCCCTGTTAGAATGGCTATCGCCAAAAGGAGAAGAGGCAACAAGCATCAGTGAGGCTGTGGAGAAAAGGGAATGCTTGTGGCCTGTGGGTGACAATGTAAATCGATGGAGCTACTATAGGAAATAATATGGATTCCTCAGAAAGTTAAAAATAGAACTACCATATGATCTAGCATCCCACTTTTGGGATCCAAAAAAACTAAAATCAGGATCTCGAAGAGATACCTGCACTCCCGTATTCATTGTAATATTATTCACAGTAGCCAAGTTATGGAAATAACCTAATCGTCTGTCAATGAACGAATGCATAAAGAAGATGTGGTATATACTTGATAGACTACTCAGCCATAAAAAAGAAGGAAATACTGCCATTTGAAAACACAGATGGATGCTGAGGGCATTATGCTAAGTGAAATAAGTCAGACAAAGACAAATATCACACGATCTCACTTATATGTAGAATCTAAAGAAACAAAAATAAACCCATAGATACAGAGTACAGCCTGATTGTTGTCGGAGTCAGGGGTTCAAGAGGAAGTGGACAAAATGGGTGGTTTAAAAATCTTAAAAAGAAAAAAAACCTACTGAAAAAGGAAGCCAGCCCTGAAGATCTACATCTACAAGCTAAAAAAATCATAGCAGGGACTTCCCTGGTAGTTCAGTGGCTAACATCCTACATGCCAAACTGAGAATTTGCATGCCACAACTAAAGATCCCTCATGCTGCAGCTAAGACGTGGTACAGTCAAATAAATAAATATTTGTTTTTAGTCATGCGGCTGCTGCTAAGTCACTTCAGTCGTGTCCGACTCTGTGCAACCCCATAGATGGTAGCCCACCAGGCTCCTCTGTCCCTGGGATTCTCCAGGTATAGCAAACTACTATTTTGAAAAGCAGAACTTAAAGCACTTGATTAGTGTTAGACAGATTCTATCACATAAGGTTTTTTTTTTAACTTGGGTTTATTTTTTTCTTGTTATTGTTTTTATAATGTATTTGTAATCAGCAATAAGTGTGATGTTTTCTAAAGAGCAAGGGGCTGATGAAAAGATGGGAGGAGGAAACCACATGGCAGATTCTTGCTCTCCTCAGCTGTCAGAACAGAGGTGACCCCGCCACCATCCTAAGGCACAGGTAGAGTTCCCAGGAGGAATTAAAAGCCCTTTTTAAGGCTGTTCCTGAGGCTGAAACTTCCTTTCACTGACAAGCATTATCACAGCTGTAATGCAGGTCAGCTGCACAGGGCGTGTGCAGTGTACAGAGCTGCAGCAATCTGCCTGACATGCGATGAAAACGCACCTGATTCAGGCAGGTGCCACTGCGTGGAAGCCTGCCCCTTCCACGGTGGGGAAGAGGTGGCATGGTTGGCAGTCTCATTCAAGTGGGCTCAGGTCCCCCCACCTAGGCCTGAGCATGCCCATCAACCACACAGTTGTTCCAAAGCCCAGCCTTGAGTTGTCACAAATGTACAATCTCTGCTGTACACAGCTCTGTGTTTCATGGTGTTTATTCTCACTGAGGCTACGTCATCATTTAAATTATTAACAGTGGAAGTGCATTTACCAGGGGAGTTGGAGTTATATAGGATCTTAAAAGCAGGGAGGTGGGACAAAGTGGGAATGCAGTTTCATCTCCCTCATGTGAATCACTCTTTGCAGCCTCTGATCTGTGGGCTGAACATGCAAAGGAGCAATGCAGGGGGAGGGGTAGATTTTAAAGTGAGTTTCTTGTCCCACTCTGCTCATTAAAAAAAATAATAATAAATTATCTCCATTACCTAACCTGAGTTTTCCAATAGTTTTCAGAAATCAGGAGACTATCAAAACCCTATTTAGTCTGGAAAAAATGATTGCCCTGCTCAGAGTTCCCTGTGGTCACCTGCCTTCCCTCCTATCTATCTTGACTCTGATATGGGGTTGGCCAAAATGTTCACTTGGGGTTTGAAAATCCAAATGAACTTTTTGGCCAACCCAATACTTTGCTTAGTAGTAGTACAGGGAATTTAAGAAAATTTTCTGCAACCCACCTATTGCAATGTCTGCCTCCTCATGTCTGCCAAAAATGTGAGAAGCAAATCTACAAAGAATTGGTTACATGCACTTTCGCCTTAGAATGTCTTGGCTGTTGGATGCTAGATCTGAGGCTTTTTTCATAGTATTTATTTTCCAGAATGCCCTAAGCCGCTCCCTCACTTAACCTACTACCCCACAAAAGAAAGTGAAATTGTATGACTCACACACAGCTCTGCAAGAAGGAAGCCCAACAGCTCAACCAAACCATCTCTTGCCATTTTTAATAAACTGCATTATGGATCAGTGTTAAAAGTGTCTGGGCCCTCTGATGGAAAGTCCTCTTTCAGAGATAATCAAAATTTTTTTTATTTGCATAGAAAGTCAGTTTATGAAAGCACATTTTAAAAGATTATTTGATTTAAGAATAAAGATGCATAAAAAAGTCTTCAATTAATTGGTCATTAACCCAGATAACCTCTAAGGGCCCTTTCCAACTCAAACATCCTTTTATCTGAGTTGTATTTGTCAAACTTCCAATTCAGTATCTTGCTGGATTACTTCAAACGGTAATAATATTTAAAGTTTCTATAGCATTTTATGAAGTGTTTCAAAATGCTTTTACATACATTATCCTACTCAGCCCTTCCTGAAGCCCTGCTGCTGTTGGTAAGTCACTTCAATCGTGTCCGACTCTGTGCGACCCCATAGAAGGCAGCCCACCCAGCTCCTCTGTTCCCAGGATTCTCCAGGCAAGAACACCAGAGTGGGTTGCCATTTCCTTCTCCAGTGCATGAAAGTGAAAAGTGAAAGTGAAGTCGCTCAGTTGTGTCCGACTCTTAGCGACCCCGTGGACTGCAGCCCACCAGGCTCCTCCATCCATGGGATTTTCCAGGCAAAGGTACTGGAGTGGGGTGCCATTGCCTTCTCCCCTGAAGCCCTATGAATTGTGTTTATCATTATCCCTGCTCACAAAAGAAGAAATAGAAGCTCAAAGAGGTGAAAAGACTCAGCCAAGGCTATTAAACTAAAAAATTGTAAGCACTTGCGTATTAACTGTCAGGGAAGTTTAGGACTGAATTCAAGTGTAGACTATTATTAATTGGCAACGTGGTCTTAAGTAAATCACTTGCTGTTCTGAGTTTTGTTTTGTCAATCTGTAAAATAAGTTGGTTAACTATATGCTCTCCAAGGTCTTTCAAATCCCTAAAACTCTACAACCTATTATTCTAAATGGTTCCTCTCTCGGTGACTTGTACCTCTATCCAAAAATAAGAGAATAATATGAACAACCCAGGAAGGTTGAGATAAGAACAGTCGGTGTAGTACGTTCAAGAACTTTGCAAATACAAATATACCAAATGAGAAAAAAAAATGTAGTAGAAAGCTCAGAACATCATATCTTAATATCCCCTTTATAGTGTGAAAATACTAAAACTCCCACCTCCAATGACAGACGTTTAATTAATACCGCTGTCCCTTCAACATGATGAAAATCAAACAGAAATGTGCTACTGGCTTAGTTCTCTTAAGAGACCACATCTAGCTCTTGCTTTTCTCCTGAATTGGATTCCTCAGTTTGAGATATTTGAGTGTACCTCATGCAAGGCTCATAATTCTCTCTTCTGTGTCAGCTGAAAGTGCCATGTGTAGCTGGAATTTCCCAGGGCACAGGAAAGTCATAGTGTGGCTAATTCCCATTAAAACATCAAAGGTGATCTTCAGCCCCTTCCCTTTCTTACAGGCAGGAGATTACCTCTTTCATAAAGACTCTGTTCATTCAATGCCTCTTTGGGGAGTTCAGGGCTTTACTACCAGATGGGAGCCCAAGTCCCAAGTCTCCCTGGATTCTAGCTGCCTTGGAACAATTCTAGCTAAGTGTTCCTATGTGTCAAGACTATGCTTAGGTTTTTATCTGCATTCCACCCTTGCAACAATTCAATTATTGTTAACAGATGAGAAAGCTGAGGCACAAAGAGGTTAAATAAATCCCCCAAGGTCATATGATTAATAAGTGGTTGAGTCTGGAATTCTAACCTAGACAGGTTGATTGCAAGCCTATGGTAGTCTTCATCACCAAGGCAGTGGAGACACTTCCAAAGGGATGAGCTAAATTCCCATGAGTGGAGGCATCCAAGCACAGGCTGTGTGCTGTGCTTAGTTGCTCAGTTGTGTCCGACTCTTTGCGACCCCATCAACTGTAGCCCACCAGGTTCCTCTGTCCATGGGATTCTCCAAGCGAAAATACTGGAGTGGGTTGCTGTGCCCACCTCCAGGTGATCTTCCCAATCCAGTGTTTGAAACTAGGTCTCCCCGCATTGCGGGTAGATTCTTTACTGTCTGAGCCACCAGGGAAGCCCAGGCTGGGCCTCTCTTCAAACTTTAAGATCTTATGGTTGTAAATCTCTTTAAAGCCCTCTCAGCTTCCCCTTGGGTGCCTGTATATCTATTCCTGACACCCTATCTGTGTCCTCCTGACATAACGAACTGTCCTCTCCATCTTCTCATAACACTGTTTATACTTCTATTAGAGTATTTGCCACACTGCACTATAGCAAATAATGTTCTTCCTCCTCAAGCTGGCTTCGCATGAAGAATCCTAATGACTGGTGCATTTGTTTGGGGCAATTACCATGTTATAATAAATAGATGGAGTAGACACCTCTACTTTGCCATAGTCCTACTCGCTCCCCACTGTCTTACCACCTGCCCTCTGACAGGATTTAAGATTTAACACCTATAAGAATTATTCCTTTTTTGATAGTATAGACTATGCCTGTTCATTTTCAAATCCTCCATGCAGCCTACTGCAATGCCATAAAACAGCTCAATAGGTGTGTGATGAATAAATAATTGAATAAACATATAGACATATGATGACTACCAATTAGCCTGAAGATCCACTGAGTGCAAGGGTGGCAGGAAAGGCAGAAACTCATTGGGTAAAGTTCCGAAAGAGGAGCAACCTTTATCTCTTTATGCCTGTTAACTCCATTTATAATGCAGGTATGATAGTACCTACCTACTTCTTGGTAGGGTGCCACATGAAATAATTAGTTAATGTCTGTAATGCATGATCCGCACTAAGTAGCAGATATAGGTCTGACTGTGAATGCTCAGCTTTGGGCCTCCAATGAATCTACTTTAAACAAACACCAGGAGTTTGAGTCTTTCCTTCTGGCTCTACAAACATCTAACTTCCAAGCTAGGAATTTGTAACAGCTTCCCTCAAAGCTAACCAATTTCTCTCTCTCCTCTCTGTTGTTTCTATTTTGTGGGTGTGTTTTACACACAAAGAGAGAGAGAGACACACACACACACACTCTCACCCCTCTGTCTCTATCCTATCTCTATCTTTGTCATTTTAGGCTAATATTTGAGTGGGAAACAAGATTCACTGGTAACTGAGCCAGGATTCTCAACTGGATAGACAGCAATGGCAGAGCAGCAAGGCAGTCCATGACATGGGGGTAGTGGGGACTCCCTCTACTGGGGTAATGCTCTCTTTCTTGATCTGGAAGTTGGTTGCACAGGTGAAAATCTTTTGAGTTTCACACTTATTTGTGTACTTTCTATATATGTGTTACATTTCAATTTTTTTAAAAAATTTAAGGAAAAAAAGGCAAATCATGCAGTTCAAAAAGCAGTGAGCATGACACCTGTCTTCCCTTGTTAGAACCTAGAGCCTTTTCCTCCCACTCATTTCAGTACTTTTAACAACCTTTGAGATAGACTCTCCTCACAAGCCCATTGTGTAATGGTTATGTAGGTATCCATGGCTCTTGCACTGAACCGGAAGTCTCCCTCATTAGCCATGCATGCGGTTCTCTGCACAACTTCCTTCCTTTTCCTGTACCCCATACCCATTGGTCTCCCACAGTCAGGGACTCCCTCCCAGAGCAAAGACACATCAAGGCTATCAGCTGGTTCCCTTGTCAGCTCAGCTCCAGGCAAGATTTTTTCCCTTGTTTGTCTGGAGCTTTGGTTTTAATTTGTAATATTTGCTTAATCTACTATTAGTTGTGCTGAATTTAATTTAACTCATTGCAGCAATTCATTTCTTTCAATCTTCTATTATCGGTTATCACGCTTAAGTTGTAAGTGATTTGCCTTCTCTAATCATCAAGTAGGAGTCTTTTGACCCAGCTGGTTTTCCTTTTAAGTAATATATATAAATATAAATATATATTCAACTGCAGAGGGGCAGGATGATGGCAAAGTTAATGGGATCCATAGCCTCAATTTTTTCAATTGGCTTCTATATTCAAAATGAAATCAGATCAAGTGATGATGAGGAGTTACTTCTTACCCCTAACACTGTCAACTGGCAGATACAGAAACAACAGTCGCCAGACAGATCTTCTGTCTATAAGTCTACAAAACCAATACCACACAGTAATTATTTTAAAAAATTAAAACCAAAAACAAACTATACCTCTAGCTTGCTTAAATACGTTGGATGAAGTAATCTTGGGATCTTCATGATTTAATGAAAAAGTTGCTCACCATGTAGACTCTTGCAAAGATAGCTTTCTAAACAATTTTAAAAATAGTTAAAAATGTATGATGGGTGTATTTTTCAAATGAAACTTAACACTTCTTTTTATGGAAGGTGTTTTGACTTTATGCAGTTCACAACCACTAGAAAGTATCAATCACATCCCACGTATATGTTCCTATTATGTTGTAATCAATTCAGCTTATTCCAAAATCTCCACTAAAAAAGTCATCATACTTAAAGGTAGGGTGATAGACATCAATTTTATTTTTCTAATATAATGGGGAAATGCCAAAGAGTACATAACATGAGAATGAATGCAGCCCAATGCCTGGCCTATAGTAAGCACTCAACAAATACTAGAACAATGAAGACAACAGTGACCACAACATAATCTATTATTATTATCTGTAATATCCCATCAAGTTTGACTTCCTTTTCTCTGTGGTAAAACATGCCACCAGAATGTGTCTATCCGAAGCTCCCACTTCCAAGCAGAGTAAGTGATCCTTCTGATCTAGGTATACCAAAATGCTTTTCACCAGGATTGCTGACTTCTGGAGCCAAACTCAGTCTTAGTGTAAACCTAAATTTAGCAACAGAAACCCCATGCAGGAAGTGGCTTCTAGGAAATCCTTAAAAGCAGTCCTCACACATCCAAGGTACATAGAAAATGTTTCAACTAGTTCTCTCTCTAAACAGAACATCCCACATTGTGTCAATTGTGCAGAATTTATCTGGAAGAACCTTACAAGGACCCAACTCTAATCTACTGTTTATCCATCTTTTAATCCCCAAAGAAAACAATTGTCATCAGGTTTTCAGGTGTTTGAAGACTTAGGGAAAGCTACTACTTTTCAAGTAACTAAAATGTGTGACCCTAGCCTTTAATGGGCTCAATACCTATGTCTTCACATATAGGATAAAATGCTAAAGGACGTGTTTGACAGGAGACACTCAGAATCTCAATCTACAAAATCAGTCAGCCCAAAAAGACAAAACAGAGAAAAAGAAGAAATAGTTACAGATGACCTAGGTATAGAAGTAGATATAGATACTGACATAGACATAGACATGAAATGGTGGGACTAGATCTCTTTCAGCTCTGTTATTCTATATTAAACTGTCAAGTTGATACTTGTAAAAGAGATATTTAAAATCTAATTATGGAGATGACAGAGTTATGAAATATAAATAATCTAACATAATCTCTATATCAAAAGGAAGTATATGAGAAAGGTTTAAATGTGTCATGTGAGCTCACTGGAAAGTGGTTTCACCATGTATCTAAGTCAGGAGTCCGTGGCTGTGCTCTAGACCCACAAGCAAAGTCTATCCCATCCCCTCATTTTGTAAATAAAGTTTCCTGATACACAGCCACTCATTTATGTATTGTCCTCAGCTGCTTTCACGGAGAAGGCGATGGCACCCCACTCCAGTACTCTTGTCTAGAAAATCCCATGGATGGAGGAGCCTGGTGGGCTGCAGTCCATGGGGTTGCGAAGAGTCGGACACAACTGAGCAACTTCATTTCATGTTCACTTTCATGCACTGGAGAAGGAAATGGCAACCCACTCCAGTGTTCTTGCCTGGAGAATCCCAGGGACGGGGGAGCCTGGTGGGCTGCCGTCTATCGGGTCACACAGAGTCAGACACGACTGAAGTGACTTAGCAGCAGCAGCAGCTGCTTTCAACCCTATAGTGGCTGAGTTGAGAAGTTACAAAGAGAGTGTATGGCCCACAAAGCTGAAAATATTTACTACCTTGCCTTGTACTGAAAAACGTTTGCTGACCTCTGATCTTTTAAAAAAAGGTGTCACAATGGATTTTTTTAAAAGAGCTGAGTCTTGAGGGATGAGTAGAAACTGAATAGGCAGAGGACTCTCACAACCGGGAAGCTGATGAGGTGGGTGAGGTGAGGTGAGTGAGTGGAGGTGAGACTGGGCACTGCAGGGCATAGAAGATGCCAAGGGCTGAGAGGCACATGCCAGATAACCATGGACATCCAGACAAAAAAGACTGCACCTGATTCTGCACACAGTCAGTCATTACTAAGCTTTCTGTGCAGAGAGTTGACAAAATGAAAGTGAAGATTTAAGAGAAAACCAATCAGATATGGATTGAGATGCGAGGCAAAAGACATTTAAGGCCTAAGCAATGCAGAAGCTGTGGCACGGGCTTGAAGGCATGAGTAAGGGAGACAGCAGGAAAATGACCTAGTACCTGTTGGGTTTGGGGATGGGGAAGGAGGCAGGCATGATCAAGGCTGCCAACCAAGGTAACCACACAGCTAACCAGCTTGCACGAGGGCACACACATTGGTGCACACTATCTCTTGTGGTGACAGCAAAAAGCATGTCTGAAAGTTTCATGCTATGAATCAAGCCCAAAGCAATTCTTAAGTACAGGGTAAATGATTTCAGTGATTTTTATTTTCTTTTTTCCCCCCTTCTACTAATCAATGTAATACACTGACTCATTCATCGTATTGCAGGGAAGGAGAAAAGCAGCATTTGCTGCTTCTCAAAGTTGCTCTGACAGGTCCACACCCTGTCATCACTAATCCTACAAACCACAACAGACTCTCTTTTAAAGACCTCAAGCAAAGAGATGACTATTATCATCTTTGGGGGGAGTTTCTCTACCTATTTTCCTTTTCACGTTACAGACCCCCTAACAGTAAGTCTTAAAATCTCAGTTTTGACAGGCAGATTGTGAAGTTCAAGTCGATTCCTCATTTTTCTGCTCTGGCTGCAAAGGAGGAGTTCCTACAGCTTGGGAACATTCATTTGGTTCTCTTGAAAACAGACAGGCTGGCTCCCCATGACTCTTATGTTACAAGGCCCTCCGCTCCCTGGTGACAAGCAGCATCTTCCATTGCAAAGTCCTGGACATCGTTCTGGGAACCCTTTGCCCAGATACTCATTAGTACTGCATTAGTCTGTAAACTCAGAGTGAAACGCCTAGTTCAACTCGCTCTTACTTGATGTACTTGAAAGGTCTGGTGAATTTATGGCAGGATAATGTGGAGCCCAGCACCTATTTATGAGTTGATCATTTGTACCGAACCCCCCTCAAAGTGCCGAAGGTTACCATTCAACCAGGCCCTGCACTAATGCCACTCGAAGGCCAACAAAGCCAAGTGTATGAAAGTTAAAAGCATTAATAAAAGTGTGACTTATAAATTACTTCATCTTTGTCACCCTTTTTGAAATGGGGTGAGAGAGGCCAGGGTAAATTTATTTTTTAAGTGCTTTCCGAGACCTGAACGGGTCAGGCTTGAAATGCTGTAGTCTATAAATCATTCTTTGTAGATCTGAGGGATGCTGCTGCATCATAACATTAACAAATATTGATTTATTCTATCATTTGCAACTGTTTATGGAAAAACTGAGATCCGACTGAATGTGGGAAAAAAGCAAATACTTATTTAGGGGCAATGCAGCCAATTAACACCTCTAGTTGCAAGAGAGAAAAAGGAAAATGGCTTATAAGGAAGTTCATGGCAAGGTGATATTCATCAGGGTAGCTGACATTAATTCAGTCCCCACTCCAATACCATGGAGATGGATGGATTCCATGCTAAGCAATTTTAGGTACAAATTACATGTATAAGAGGTCTTCTCAACAACTCGGCATCATTATATGATACCAGCCAGAGCTCTTACAAGACTCAGAATCCCAGCTCTTTCAGGAAAGGTTCAGTAGGGGCTTCAGACATATGGCAACTGCCAAACTTTATATCAAAGCATTAAAGAATCAGACACCCACGCACAATTCAACTACAAGTTCTAAGGAGATTCTTTCTGGGTCCCTGCTAGTGCAACGAAGGACGACAAACACCAAATGGATTCAAGGAAAGGCAGGTAAAGATGCACACTGTAGTGGAGAGGGCTCATGCCTCTGAAACTGCATTCCAAATCTGTTTTCAAACTTTACTTGCTCACAGTTTGACCAGTAATGAGATGGACATCGACTATGCAGAGAAGTTCAGGAAGCTGCAGAGTTTCACAGAGACAAATAATGACAAAAACACACGTGATGACTAAGAAGACCTGACTTGAACTCCTGACAGTGACTAATACATATGAAATATGCAGGGATAGACTCTGAAATAACCATAAACTGGTAGATTGGTTCTGGAAATCTATGCAATGAACTTGATCTCCATGCCCAAGTAACTCTTCAAGTACCTCATGCATCTCCTTGTATCTGGTGATAAAACCAGTTCTGTAGTACACCATGCAAGCAGCCGTTGCTCTGCAGTGAATTACCAATGGCATAGCATAAGTGAGACTCCCTCTTAACTATGTAGCCTAGGAAAATATTCTCCCAATGCCAACAGTAGCTGAGGTGACATTGGAACAGAAGGTTGCTGTCAAATGTTACTCAAGGAATCCCATCAGATAACTCCATCCTGTGATCACAGATTCCCAGCATAATACAGTCAGTCATTGTTCTCCCCCCTGGGCCGGCATCAGGGTCTCATCTGTTTTGAGGTGTGGCCAGCAGCACACTCAGCAGGTGCATGGATCAGGAGCACTGATGATCAGAAATTCCCAAAAATCTTTCAAGAAATCAATCTTTACACTTCCCAATGTCTCTGTAGTTTAACTGTGCCTATTAACCTGTTAGATGGCCACAGGTAAATCACAAATCTCCTGAGCTTCAGAGTCCTAGCTGTAAGATGGGAACTACCTCCATTGATTAGAATTATGACAATTTGAGATAACGTATTAAAGTGCCTGGCATAGTGCTGGCAATGTACGGGGCTCTTGAAAGTGATAGGCTGTCCAGGACCTATATCTGGTATGTGAGGTCTAAGGGATAAGGAGGCAAGATTACAATGTTTTCATTTAGCCTCTGTCTAAACTAATGCCTGGAAATTTAGAGGCATGTTGGGCACATACATCCCTTTTACTATCCACAGCCAACATATAACTGAGGGAAGATATTTGTTAGAGTGCTGGGCTCAGTGGGAAGTCAAAAATACTGTAGTGTGAAATGCGCATACGTGGACTGACCTTTCCAAGTGCAGCACTCACACACTTCTGAGATGCCCATACATCCCAGGTCATGCATGTTAGAGTGGATGCAGCCCAAAGACCCCACAAGAAGGGATTCCTGATGCTTGGAGGCCCATTCCAAAGGGATCTGCCCTCTACGTATGCCTTTGAGCACAGCTAAGGTGCTGCCTCCTAAGGGAGTGCCACACCTGGCCCTTCATGAAATCTTGAGCCACAAAAAGGACCATCTCTGCTGGCATTGCCACTGACCAGCACAACAACGTGTAACCAAAATTTTCTAACAGGATCCAATGCCAACCTGGGTGAGATTTCTCTTTCCTGTCTGTGCTCCTCAAGCATCTGTTTTCTCTTTCTCTTTGAAGCTCTCACACATCAGGGGAGGGGCTGGGAATCAGAACCCAGAAATGGGGCTCTGATCTCCATTCACTGCACCACCCCAGGCTGAAGGCTTTCTTCTCCAGAGGTCCAGGAAACACACTATAGTTCAGTCACATTAGGTTTCTGCCAGCTAACTTCCCTGAGTTTCAAAGGAAAAACACCTATTCATCCCAAATTCACCATGTTATGACTTTTGTAAAAGACCTATAACACAATTAATAACACAATTGCATCTTAACTCGAAATTTTCCACTTGGTGGCTTTTCTCAGGTTGGCTGTCATTGAAAAGGCACCCTTTACTATCTTTTTTTTTAATTAAAAGAAATACTAAAGGATGCTATCATGCTTTATTCTTGGGTGCTAATGTCCAGTTGAGTTCTGCTCAGCACAGATATTAAAGGTTCCCCAAGTAGGAAGAAATCACTGTCATTTATTGTAAAGTTTGTGCCTGGCAGTTGATGCTGAGCTCAATTTTAAAAGAAATCAAATATTTGGATGAAAGTACCACAGTGTGGCATGTGGCATAACCTATAAATTTCTAACTAATGCCAGAGGGAGTCACAGCTGGAAGTCCATGTTACTTTCAGATATTGAGAGTAACAGTAGCCATTAATTTTTATTCCTTAAAATATTTATTAAGCATATATGTGCAAGCTCTTAGACAAAACACTGAATCTACCATAAGTGACTGAATGAGTCCAATCATTCAAGCACTGATTTGCTCATGCACTCATTTTCTTTTCCAGTACATTTTTCTTGAGCATTTACTATATGTCAGTTCTGGGCTACATGCTAGGGTTGTACACAGTGAGCAAAACCAAGCCTGATTTCTGCACTCATGGTCATTAGAGGCCGGTGAGAAAGACAGACATTAAATACCTAGTCATAAAAATTAATAGGAAATGGCATTTCAGCAAAGATCTATGAGGTGTGTGAAGGTTTCAGTTCTTATAATGGGGGAGTTTCACCAAGTCCGTGAGATCAAGAAAAGCTTGTGTAGGCTAAGACCTTATGCCAAAGTAACAGCTAATCAGGAAGGGAGAAACGGGGGAGGAACACTGCAGGCAGTGGGAACAGTATGCTCAAAGAAAGGGAGTGCAGTGTGTGTGAGGAACCAAAGGATGAAGAGAGAGGCCACAGTGGAGGAGGGAGGGAAAGCCTGACAAGAATGATGAGACAGGGACACCATCCCTGGGTCCCTCCATCCCTCGGGATAACATAACTGATTAGACAAAGATACCACAGCCAGATAAAGATTCCGACTAAGGCAGAAACAGTAGCTAGAACCTCAAGAAAGGCTCCAGAAGGGGTTCACCCCTCAAAAGAGTCTAGCATGAGGGCTGGCTAAATTCTACCACTGCCCGTTTCAATAAGTAAAGTGGTTCTGGAACACAACCAGACCCCTTCGTTTATAGTGTTAAAGGCTGCTTTATCCGTATGATGGCAGAATTTGGCAGCTGCTACAAAAACCACCGGGCCCCCCAAACTGAAAATATTTACTCTCTGGCTCTTTACACATAAAATTTGCTGAGCTCTTTTGACTGAAAGGATGAGGAGGATTTGGAATCAAGGGATGAGAGCAAGTGTGTTAGTACCTATTGCTTCTGGCACCTGGAAGAAGGAAACTTGGCAAGCCCTTTTGTGGATGCTCTGATTGACTAAAAGAACCACAGACGGAAAAAGGCACATTGCACGTATGTTTAAGGACACCTCAGAAATCACACAAAACAAGATTCATGCACTTAGGCTCATTTTGCTTCAAAAAAAAAAAAAAAAGCTATATTCCAGGAAAATTGATTGCACATTGGCATCTCTCAAAGTTTGTTCCCTGAAAAGAATCACACATAGACATGATCCAGAAAAGAAAGAAATAAAAGCACTGTGCTCAGATAAGTTTGAAAAATGCTAGATAAACAAAATTGAACCAGCTTATTCATTGCAGGACGTATCAGAGCCTTTAGTTTACCATGTGCTTTGTAAATCTCCAGGAGAAAGAAAAATTTACGCTGTGTGTCTCAAGTTTATTTCATCACAGACTCCATTTTTCCAGCAATGTGTTATCAGGCCAGAGTTGCTCAAAGTATTCTTTGAGAAACACAGCTAAACTCTGAACTAAGCAAATCCTCTTTTCTTAATTGTCTCTAAAACAGTTTCAGAAAGGTATTTCCTCTCAAATTAACCTCAAAACTGTCAGAAGAGGAAAGGAAAGGCAGCAACCTAAAAAACTGTGAGTATCCAGGAAGTTAAATCCCACTCCCTCAACCTCTACAATTCCTCCCACATGAACCCTTATATTTTGTTCCCATTTCCTGCTTTAAAAAAAAATCTCCAACGTTCCGTGACTCAGTTTTTAACGCTACAAGAATTTGCTTCTTTTATCTTCCATAAATTGACAACATTAATAAGTTGCACTGGGCTCAAAACTTAATTCAAAGCATCAGTTTATGAGAAATAAATGAACATTTCTAATTTTTTTGAATAGACTGTCTCACTGCATTCTAAATTCTGTATTCCAAGTTACTTTTAAATACTATAAAAAATACTGTCTCTCCCCACCAACCCCTAATTATTCAATATGCAAGTGAACTACAGCCTGCAAGGCCCAAAGTCTGTAAGAAATCAGTCATGGGCAAGACAGCCAGCTGCACTCCCTGCTCTCAGGTCCACCGTCTCCACGCGCTGGAGAAACAGATCCGGCATTGGGCAGGCCAGTAACAAGCTCAAAGACTGACATTACCCTCAAGAATGCGAATGTTAGCTATTTCTCTTTTCTTTCAGTCACCTCCAGAAGACCCAATAAAAGGCCAATAAACATTTTCAAAGGCAACCATAAATATCTACAAACATTCTAGACCCTCTGCTGGCAAGCAACTCCCAGGGTATTCACAGCCCTGGAGAAATAGGCCAAATTTTCCATTCCCAAGGCTAAAGGGATTTGAAAAGGGCAGTGGAAAAATCACACCATTGATGGTGAACATCCCTGAAGGCAAAGTCCTATTTCAGAGTCTGGTACTGACGTCCAGAAGCAGCAGGCCATGTGTCCACTCTGAGGTCATCACATATTGGCAGAGAATCCCTGCAGGGTTGGAGCAGCCCTGGGGGCTCTGATGAGAGGTGCTAAATAAATTAGTGCTATCGTTTATTAGAGCATAAGAAACAGATGGGAATGGGCGAAATGACAGCTGGAAGAGTGAGGCTTCAGCAGATGAGTGTGTGCAACGCTCGGAGATTCATCTACATGATGTCTATTAATGGTAACGGGAACTGCTTTCCTAGGAACGTATCTACATGCTACAACTTCTTGCAAATTCATTCCTTGACTTTCTCTCCTTCATACAGATGGTTAATCTAGTACCTAATTATAAAATAATTAGCAATCCCACAACTTTCTCTTGTAAAACTCTCCCACCAAGAATGATTATTTTCAACTCGCTGCTCCTTGAACCTGCAGGGGAGGGCAAATGAACACAGAGGAGGAGGCAAAGGGGCAATGGATTGGGAAGAGGGAGGGAGGGAGAAAGTTTGCTTATTGTACACCTTCCTTCAGGGACAGGGACAAGCAGTTGGACATCCATTTTCTCCATCTGCCCAGCACTGACCCTCCCTGGTGGCAGTTTTGTGCTATATAGCATTCTGGAAGCCATTTGTTTTTGTTCCAGATGGCACCAGCCCTCTGGATCTCTGCTAGTTGTCCATGTTACTCCCCAGTTCTTAAAGAGTCAAATTTACTTTGGGCTGTTTGGACATAAGCCCCGATGCTCACGTCATAAAAAACACTAACCTAAGAGCCTAAGAAATGGGATAAAGAGCCCACAGTTGCCTATTTAAAGACTAGGGTAACAGGCATACATAAACATAAGACACAATATATTCAATAAGCATATTTTGATATCTAATGTCTAATAAATGGAATTATTTTAAGCAATGTCCTTTTTAAGCTTTCAACCTATTTTTTTTTTACCATGTGTCCACGTGTTGATGTGTGCATGCTGGTATTATACATTAAATATATATACATACACACATCTGTTGTTCCTTTGAGGAATGTTGCTAAACACGTTTTTTCCTCACAAATTCTCTCTGTTACAGTGTCTGATGATAAGTGTTAGATATTTTGGGAGAATTTCAAAATGAGAAGGCAGGCTGTCTGACACACACATTTATTATTTTACTACCATCTAAGTCAAGGTCTAAATGCAGACTTACACATAGAAAGTATAATGGAACAAAAGTAATTCCTGCCCAAACTAGATTTTTAGAAGTTCTCAAAAATAGGTTTAGATCAGTTTTATGTTGGCTTCAAGAAATGTTTTCAATAATTTATTTAGAATTGGTTACCAAATCCTTGCAAACTAGGAAAAGAAATATAAGGCATAGTTCTCAAGGAGCGCAGGATCTTGATCATTTGAGAAAGAAAATCATGCAAAAATACAAAGACAATAAGAACAATATCTATGTATTGAACACCTACCAAGTATCAGGTAACTTACTGTATGTGTTTGGTGATGTTTGTATGTGTGTGTATACATACATATACATATAATATTTATTATGTACATATAATCTCAATTGCCCTACCCCAAAAATAAACTGTGAGGAAGCTACAACACTCTAAAATGAAGAAATGAACCTCAGAGAATTTTTTAAATTATGCCATAATATTCCATATAGTCTACTGATGCTCTGGAAAGTAGGAGGAAGGAATGATCAGTAATGAATCTGAGTCACAAAAAGAAGTTTTCTGGAAAAACTGGCCTCTAGAAAATAAAGGAAACAGGGTTGATTCTGGAATGGCTGGATGGGTCCACTCACTGCCTAAGGCGCTATCTATCTGGCCTTTAGTCATGAAATGCTTTTCTTAATCCCTTGGTGTGATGGGGTTCAATAAATAACACCCCTCTTTCTCACCTCACTCTTAAACAAAAAGAGAAATAGTAGAATAACAGCGGAGAAGGCAATGGCACCCCACTCCAGTACTCTTGCGTGGAAAATCCCATGGACTGAGGAGCCTGGTGGACTGCAGTCCATGGGGTCGCTGGAAGTTGGACACGACTGAGCAACTTCACTTTCATTTTTCACTTTCATGCATCAGAGAAGGAAATGGCAACCCACTCCAGTGTTCTTGCCTGGAGAATCCCAGGGACAGGGGAACCTGGTGGGCTGCCATCCATGGGGTCACACAGAGTCGGACACGACTAAAGCAACTTAGCAGCAGCAGCAGAATAACAGACGAATGTCCAGACATCAACTTTACTAATGAAAAAGGCTAAGTTGGAGGACATATAGCCAAGCAAATCCCACAGTTAGGTGGACATCACAGACCCACAGAATGGTAGCATATCAAGTGCTCTTGGAGGGAAGGTGCATCCCAAGAGGAAAAAGCATAGAGCCGAGTAAACACCTTGCTCTTTCTTCCCAAATGTAACAATCAGCTAAATACCTGCCTACTGACTCAGAGTGAAGCCAGGAGTCACACTAGCAGAAACCTCTCCTCATGGATGGAAACATGAGGAGTGGGGAAGAAAAGTTTCCCCCAATAGGCTCTGGTATTAATACTACATTTAACAATGAGCATATTACCTGTCTCCTTAGAAACCTGTATTCAAGTCAAGAAGCAACAGTTAGGACTGGACATGGAACAATGGATTGGTTTAAAATTGGGAAAGGAGTATGTCAAGACTGTATGTTGTCACCCTGCTTATTTAAGTTATATGCAGAGTATATCATATGAAATACCGGGCTGGATGAAGCACAAACTGGAATTAGGATTGCCGGGAGAAATATCAACAACCTCAGATAGGCAGATGATACCACACTAATGGCAGAAAGCAAAGAGGAACTAAAGAGCCTCTTGATGAAGTTGAAGGACGAGAGTAAAAAATCTGGCTTAAAACTCAACATTCAAAAAACTAAGATCATGGCACCCAGTCCTATCACTTCATGGCAAGTATCTGGGGAACAAATGGAAGTAGTGACAGACTTCATTTTCTTAGGCTCCAAAATCACTGCAGATGGTGATTGCAGCCATGAAATTAAAAGATGCTTGCTCCTTAGAAGAAAAGTTATGACCAACCCAGACAGTATATTAAAAAGCAGAGATATCACTTTGCTGACAAAGGTCTGTCTAGTCAAAGCTATGGTTTTTCCAGTAATCATATATGGATGTGAAAGTTGGACCATAAAGAAGGCTGAGCCTCAAAGAACTGATGCTGTTGAACTGTGGTGCTGGAGAAGACTCTTGAGAGTCCCTTGGACAGCAAGGAGATCAAATCAGTCAATCCTAAAGGAAATCAACCTTGAATATTCATTGAAAGGAGTGATGCTGAAGCTGAAGCTTCAATAATTTGGTCACCTGATGCAAAGAGCTGACTCATTTGAAAAGACCCTGATGCTGGGAAAGACTGAGGGCAGGAGAAGGAGGTGACAGAGGATGAGATGGTTGGAAGGGATCACTGACTCAGTGGACATGAGTTTGAGCAAAATATGGGAGATAGTAAAGGACGGGAAAGCCTAGCGTGCTGCAGTCCACGGGGTCACAAAGAGTCGGACATGATTTAGCAACTGAACATCAACAACAAATCTGACCTATGTTAGATTTTACAGACAATTTTCAGAATAGGCAAAAACACAAAGACATACAACAGTGAATGAGGATCGCCCTGAGAAATTATCAAGAAAGGTGTTTTGGTTGCAAAATGGTGCTACTCCTTATTACAAAAGCCAAAAAAGGAATGAAGGGAGGGACAGAAGAATTCAGGGAGAGAAGCTAGGAAAGGAAGGAAGTAAAGAAAGAAGTAAAAAGAAAGAAAGATCTTAAGCATCTTCCGAAGTACTGGAGAAGCCATAAGACAAAGTACACCAGAGATGATACCAGTGAGATGGGGAAGTAAGATGAGCTAAAGTTTCCTCAGTCTGGTTTGCCTGAGGAATCTAGAATGGAAACTGAAAGAATCAGGGTAACCTCAGTTCTAAACTGCATGAGAGCTGATTCCCCCAAGGAGTCAAGGAGACTATGTTTAATTTCCCAGTTTTCCCTTGAAGTAAACAAAGGTGTTTTCCAGTAAGCCTGGTCTTTGACCAAATGTGCCTTTTTTCTGTTGTTTTCATCCCTTTCCCCAAATCTGGGTTGGGAGCAAGGTAGAATTCAAAAAGGACACAAGGGAAAAGAAAACTGATTCAAGGAAATGAAAAGAACTGCACATACTTTGCATAGAGAAGATGATGCAGGAAATTGGAATACTGTTTATTTCAAGGGCATGAAAGCTTTCATTCAAAGATGTTAACAATTTTCAGTCCAGAATGAGAGGGAAGAGATATAAAGTATAGCTTAATGCACTTTCTCTCAATATAAGTAGACTGTCTTGAGTGTCCCAAGCAGACTGAGGAGCACTTCGCCATTAATCTCCTTCTATACTGAAGCCATCTGCAGAGGAAGAGTCTTCTACACTGCAAGGGTCATCTGTAATGTTCGTCACCCCATGACGCAATAAGCAATTACAGCAGAGCATTTAATATAATAACTGCATCAGAAAAAATGAACATTTGTAGGCTTAGTCAATTTAAAATGAGGTTCTTACATACAAAAATAAGTTACTAACTTGCTCACTTTTGGGGGAGGGGGGAAGATACTTTAAATGGAATAGATACTGGTATGAGAAGAGAAGAATAACTTCTTAACACAAAGATAAATAAATAACAAATGATTCTTAAGTCCCAAATATATATGTGTGTGTGTGTGTGTATATATATATATATAAAACTAAATTAATCTTCTGTACACCATAAAACAACACAACAGTGTAAACTGTGGTATCATTGGAGCTACTGACAAACATTCAGTATACATTTTAGACAGTGTAGCAGGATCACATTTCCACATCTACTTGACCACCAGGGTGGCCATGCAACTTGCTTTAACCAATGAAATCTAACCATCCCTGACTGGTCACATTGAAGAAGAAACTTTAAGCATTCCTAATTCAAAACAAAATAGTCCCTCTCTTTCCTGCCTCTGGGATTCCTGAAGCTCATGTCAAGATGGAGCTTCTCAGCACTATTCACAATAGCCAAGACAAGGAAGCAACCTAAATGTCCATCAACAGAGGAATGGATAAAGAAGATATGGTACATATATACAATGGAATATTACTCAGTCATTAAAAAGAATGAAATAATGCCATTTGCAGCAACATGGTTGGACCTGGAGATTATCATACTAAGTGAAGTAAGTCAAACAAAGAAATACCATATGATATCACTTATGCTGCTGCTGCTGCTGCTAAGTTGCTTCAGTCGTGTCCGACTCTGTGCGACCCCATAGATGGCAGCCCACCAGGCCCCGCCGTCCCTGGGATTCTCCAGGCAAGAACACTGGAGTGGGTTGCCATTTCCTCTTCCAATGCATGAAAATGAAAAGTGAAAGTGAAGTCGCTCAGTCGTGTCCGACTCTTAGCGACCCCATGGACTGCAGCCTACCAGGCTCCTCCGTCCATGGGATTTTCCAGGCAAGAGTACTGGAGTGGGGTGCCATTGCCTTCTTCCGATACATAGAATCAAAAATATGATACAAATGAACTTATTTAGAAAACAGAAAACAGACTCACAGAGAAACAAAACAAACTTATGTTTACCAAAGGGGAAAAGGGGATGTGTGAGGATAAATTAGGAGTTTGGGACTACCAACCTAGTCTCAAATATATACATACATATATATATATATATATATATGTATATAAAAAGGAATTAATTTTCTGTACACCAGAAAACAACACAACAATGTAAATCAGCTATTTGTTGTTGCTATTGTTCAGTCACTAAGTCATGTCTGTCTCTTTGGGACCCCATGGACTGTAGCATGCCAGGCTTCCCTGTCCTTCACTACCTACCAGAGTTGCTTAAGTTCATGTCCATTGAGTCCGTGATGCCATCTAACCATCTCATCCTCTGCCACCCTCTTCTTTTGCCTTCAGTCTTTCCCAGCATCGGGGTTTTTTTCCAGTGAGTCAGTTCTTCACATCAGGTGGCCAAAGTACTGGAGCTTCAGCATTGGTCCTTCCAATGAATATTCAGGGTTTATCAACTATACTGTAACTAAAGATCAACTATATCAACTATATATATTCAACTAAATCAACTATACTCCAATTAAAAAAAAAAAAAAAGATGGAGCTTCTGACAAATCAGGTCTAGCAGTGGCAACAATAAACAGAAGCTCACTGCCATGTGTGGTAGACTGTGAGCACTATGGAATGAATGTTTTGGCCCCCTCATTCAAATGCTGAAGCTCTTATCTCCAATGTGATGGTATTTGGAGGTGGAGCCTTGGGGAGGTAATTGGGTCACCAGGTTGGAGCCCTCATGAATGGGATTAGTGCCCTCATTAGGAGAGAAACAAGAAAAATAATCTCATTCTGTCATATGAGGAGGATACAGCAAGAAGACAGCTATATACAAACCAGAAAGAAGACGCTCATTAAAACGTGACCATGTACTTCCAACCTCTAGAACTGGGAGAAAATAAATTCCTATGTTTTAAGCTAACCAGCCTTTGTTTTTCTGCTGCTGTAGCAGCCTGAACTAAGACACTGAGTAAGCATGAGTTAGAACCAAACTTGTGTTATCTTTGGATGGCTTGTTTGATCTAACCCAACCTGTTTGACACAATCTCCCCACAAATCGGAACCACTCCTACTCAATTTCAACTCTTTGAGCTCCATCAGAACAACATGATGACTGCCTTTCTGGCTAACAGGGTGTGATCTTCCATGACTGAGACCAATTCATCTACTCAAGTATAACCCAGGAATTGCTGGAATAGCAGTGTAAAGACACTAACCACTTAAAATATCTCAATGGCCTTCTGCTTTTCAATCTATGCAACTTCTCTCAAACAGCTAACACCCACACTCTAGAGTCACGATTAGCACAAGAATTTTCAGAAGTTTTTCTGTTTCCCCATTCCTGCTATTTCTGAAAGAAATTTCTCTTCCAGCAATGGCGGTATGATAGAAGACTGTCCGTAAAGCCTCACTGTCACTGCCACGTGAGCTTGAACATGACCTGCTCAGCTATTTAGCTTTTCCAGGTCTCATCTCAACTTGACCACTTGCCATCGTGTGTTTGTTCCACTAGACATTTTTGAGTGTTGTCAGGTTCTGATGAAATTTGGCAAATTACTAGTGTACATGGAGTACTCCAAACAAAGGCCCAGAAAGCCTTTCTTCCATTAGGACTTCTAGTCTTCTTTCCCTTTTTGGGGTGATCTGACCAGAGCTATCATCAATATATGGATTCACTGTGTTGTGCAGTTTTGTCTGTTCTCTTGGAAAAAAATGGCAGATGAAATATCTTTAATATGAGTATATTTTCTTTCATTTTTAGTAAATTTTAATAAAATGAGACACAGGGGCAAATCAAAGAGAAAACCGCTCAAAGCAAAATGCATGTTTCCAGTTTAATTTATACCAGGTGAAAATCAGGTACATGAGGCTTAATAATAAGGTCTGCAGCTCAGAGAACCCCCATGAATCCTAATATACCTTTCAGATAACTAAAAGGTCCAATGAATTTGAAAGAGTTTCCGAAAGCATACACTAATACATTATTGTCACTCAGTCATATCTGACTCTTAGCAGCCCCATGTACTATAGCCCTCCAGGCTCCTCTGTCAATGGAATTTTCCAGGCAAGAATGCTGGAGTGGGTTGCCATTTCCTTCTCCAGGGGATCTTCCAAATCAGGGATCAAACCTGAGTCTCCTGCATTGGCAGGCAAATTCTTTACCTCTAGTGCCACCTGGAAAGCGTACAGTGATACTTTAAAGAGAGATTTTCCTATTTTCATGTCAAGTGTCAACAACAGGGTTTTTTTTCCCTAGTCCGATTAACACAGATGTTTCCAAACATCAAGTTATACAGAAGGGCAGTGAGAGCAGGGTGTGTGCTTTAGTAAGGTCCTTCAGGCCAGCTTCTACTACTGTGTATGTGTATGTGTGTGGTGTGTGGAGAGGGTGTGTTTGTGGTTGCTGGCATGCATTAAGTGTATCATGTTATGTGTGGTATGTACTGGCAGGTCAGAAATTGATTAGAGTTCTCTCAAGACAGGGGTTTAGCAAGGAGCTTCCTACAATGTTTCACTGACCTGAAAGAGCAGCTCAGGTAAAAGTTCACAGGGAAAACCTAAAGCTAAAAGACCAAGGAAGGACTGGGGTCTCAGAGACCCCAGTTGAAGACACTGGGGCAAATCCTCTTAGGACATCTCTACTAATGATCACTACTAACATCAGCAGAAAACTGCAGCTTCCTGTGCTAAGCTAGCTGATGTAAGGTATATTGGCTTCACTTTACAAAAGCAGAAAAAAGTTAGGTCTACCTGGACAATGAATCCAAAGTATGCTTTGGAGTATTTTGGGTAAATATTCTGAACCTTTCAGGGGACACAAGTGTATTCTTGCATGTCCGTACTAAAAATATCACTATACATGCAAAAAAACTAGTCTTGGTAAAATTCAGTTGAATGGAATACATATGCATAGTTGAACAGAATAAAATATTCAAGAATATTTTTAATGTCCATCCTTGTGAAGCTGCCTTGAGTCCAGCATAATACATTTGCAGGATTAAATGTCTCTTCATGTCTCTGAGTTAAGAAAAAGAGGAAGCCTGCACCCACAAAGTTCAAATGCCCTGCAAGCACCAATGCAGGGTGCTAACCTCTCATGGTGGGCTGGTCCCAAGGAGACATGCTGCCTCCATTCTCATGTGGCAAATGAGTTCATGATTCCAGTCACTTCCATCACTTTAACCCTATCCTTGGGAACCATGGTCTAAACCAATCTTTAAGAGAGATGCTCGGCACTTCCTGCTAATTTTGCTAATAATATTTCCCCCATCCCGTCTCTTCACTGTTTCCCATGGCCACAGACTTTCCAGCATCCTCCCAAAGACATCTTCCCCCCACAGTCAACAACTCCCTCAAATCCCATTTTGTACAAGTCAGTTCTCTCATCTAAGCCCTTAGGTTGAACGGGGACTTGATCTTTGTTTCTCTACCACCCAGCCCAGTATCTGACACACAGCTTCTATGTCAAAGGCAAGTCAGTAGGTGTTAGTTTCTGGGTGCCCTGTGGAAGGTCCCAGAAGATAGCTGATGGATTTATAAGGGAGAGGATGCTCACAGCAGAGACTGGGTGATTCTGAGAGTCATGGACTTCAGGAGAGACAGGCAGGGTTAGGCTTTAGGAGGGGCTGAGTCAGCTGGAAGGCCAAGTTGAGAGAGAAGGCATCAAGATGTCAGAGATGTAAATTTCAGAACCAGAGCCAGGGGTTCAAAACCAGGCAGATTCAGAACATGGACATGGCCACAGAAGGGGCCAGCAGACAGTACAGGGACCTGCATGTGTAAGTGCAAGATGTCCCCTCACCATAAGTTGAGATACCTCCACCAGCCACCTAGAAGCTCTCTTGGAGAACAACAGAAACAGATGAAGAAATCAGAGAAACTAAACCTTTACCGCAAAGAGGCCTTTACCTAAGAAGCTATCTAAATAATTGAATCAGACCACATTTTAGTTTTACTTGAATCCCAGCAGTATGGGGGCTACCAGGGAAGAGTAGCTCTCTTATGAAACATTAAAAATTACATTTTCTTTGCACATCAGTATACAGTGTGTAATTTTACAATCCAGCTTCATGAACTTTTTGTAATCTGTATGATAATAAATGATTACAAGCCATCCCAAATTGGCACTGTCTGCTGCTACCAAGACAAAAGGTGGCAGAGAGAGGTTAGGTCCTTGAAGAGCTACCAGTGCCTGCGTAGGACCTTAGGGGAAAAAAGCATCCCTCAAACCTTAGGCTCCAAAAACCACAGCTTCAACAAGCTGACTTGAACAGCTAGACCACCCAAGTCAGAAGCGAGACATTGAGAGTCTGGCTTTTTCACTAGGGATGCAGTCTCCTGCCTGAGAAATGGAATATTTCCTGCCGAATCAGTAAACAAAGATGTCACGGTCATCAGCGATTCCAGCCCTCCAATGTGTGCCAAAGGGCACTCAGGAAGGAGAATACCTGCCATCACTCAGCCATCAGATTGTAGCCATTCCCTAAGGTGAGCTCAGGATGTGAAAAACACAAGATACTGGCCACGGACAGCTGAGATGCATATGAAAGGAATGATTTCAGTGAGCCCAGACTTTTGCATCTTCCCATACATAGAAAAACACTAAATTCCTTAACTTGAGATATCTCAGTTCAGCTCAGTCGCTCAGTTGTGTCTGACTCTGCAACCCCATGGACTGCAGCACAACAGGCTTCCCTGTCCATCACCAACTTCTGGAGCTTACTCAAACTCCTGTCCATAGAGTTGGTGATGCCATTCAACCATTCTGGTTTTCTTTAATTAACAATATTCTTTTGATGTTCAGACTACCTACCCTTTGTTACAAAACTTCTATATAACCTGGCTCCTCTCCTCTCCTCCTTCAAGCAGTTCTCTCAGGGTTACCTGAGATTCTGTCTCCTGGGCCTGAAGTCCTAAAAATTCCCACCAAAAAAAAACATAACTCTCACTTTTTAGGCTGTGAATATTTTTTAAGTCGACAAGCCTGCACCCCTTACTGGTCTCAAATCTGTCCCCTCCTACCTCACCAAGGTTCTCCCTTTGGGAAGCCATCAGGCTTCACATGTGCACATACTGCACCCAGACAGACAAGGCTCTGTACTGCTAGTAATATGATAGGAGAAATAAGAGGGGATAAAAGATACTTTTATCTCTGCTTTTATTCATGGACTCTAACACATCTATTTGTATAGGTTCCAGGTTAGGGGCCACCTAACTATCAACCACAAGGCTTCCCAGGTGGCTCAGTGGTAAATAATCCATCTACCGACAAAGGAGATGCAGGTTCTAACCCTGAGTCAGGAAGATCACCTGGAGGAATAAACAGCAACCCACTCCAGTATTCTTGCCTGGGAAATCCCTTGGACAGAGGAGCCTGGTGGGCTACAGCCCATGGGGTCACATAGAGATGGGCACGACTAAACAACAGAGCAGACAACCATCAGCCACAACAGGGGAGATGCTTGGCTCAGTTTCCTTAAAATCCAGCATGAGCTGTCACCTCGGTACACAGTGCCACCTCTCATGCCCCTGCTCTCAGGACCCAAGGAAGGCATAATGTGCCCAATCAGCTTTGGGCCTCTTGTGACATTTAAAAAAAAATTCTCCACAAATGGAGCCCCCACTGCACAACACAGGAATTGATTGCATAACTCTTGGACAAGTTTTCAGGAATACATTATGTAGAAAACAAAACAAAAAAAAAACCTGCATGATCTCTTTCTGCCTCATTTTGTTATTTAGATTTCTCTCTTTGTTTTTGCAGAATTTTTCCAGAATAGGTGTCAATTTGCATTGTAAACATTGTGCTTAATTGTTTGCCAGACAACAGAATAACTACCACAAACTCAAGTTATTTTAGACATGAACAAAACAATTTTAATATGGCAGTTAGTGGGGAACTGAGAACAAAGGCTGTGGTTTTATTTAAAGAACAAGTCAATCACCCCAATAGAAAGACAATGGCAGGCGCTCCTTCTGCTTGCACGGCTGAAAAGCCTGGAGTTTCGCCGTTTTAAAACGTGTGAAGATATTCGTGACAAAAGGCCGGCTTTTGAACATCAGTAAAAGAAATTCAAGGAGAGCCACCATAGTTCACAAAGAAACAAAGCTTTGGCCTTTGAGGAAAGGGATTGTGTTCTGTGAAACCAGTACTCAAAGATGACAGTGTCTGGTTTTACCGCCAGGCAGAGAATCAGGAAGCCGACTTGACCCAGAAGTTTTATGCAAACTGACTTAAAATACACACCCCATCAAATATGCTAAATGTGCCGGACAAGGAATAGGACATACTGAAAAAGCAGGACAACAGCTACTCAAAGACAACTCCCCCTGAAGTAACCTGCTTCCAATCCCCTACTTCTCACATCAGGATATTCTCTTTTCTCACCATTATTCTACTTAGAACAAAATTCCAAGTCAGTAGTCAGCAAACATTTTCTATAAAGAGCCAGACAGTAAATATTTCAGGCTTTTGGGGGCTTTCTGTCTCTGTCGCAACTACTCAACTTTACCACTGTACCGTGACATCAGCCACAGGCAATTTGTAAATGAATGGGCGTGGCCGTGTCCAATAAAACTTTATGAACACTGAAATTTGAGCTTTACATAATCTTCACCTGTCATGAAATGTTTTCTTTTTTATTTCTTTCACCATGTTAAAATGTATAAACCATCCTTAGGTGACAGGCCATACAAAATTAGGTGGTGGTTGCAGATTGCCTGCTCTGGCTCCAAAACCAAGCCCTTCAATGACTGTGACCTAATATTACCTGGGCACTCAGAAGCATACTTCTGAACATGTGTTCAAGAAGAACAGACACCTGTGAGAATATAGAAACTGAATTGGTGGCCACATGAAACTGCAGTAGTTAAAAAAAGAGGGGGATTGAAAAAAACCACAAATAGAAAAAAGTTATAAAATGTGGTGAAACATTTGCGTCAGTCGTGATGATGAAGTAAGTTGAACAGAACTAAGTGTTTTATTATCAACACTTAAGTTTCAATGAAGGTAGGGTTTGCGGCCATGCAATTAAAAGACGCTTACTCCTTGGAAGGAAAGTTATGACCAACCTAAACGGCATATTAAAAAGCAGAGACATTACTTTGCCAACAAAGGTCCGTCTAGTCAAGGCTATGGTTTTTCCAGTGGTCATGTATGGATGTGAGAGTTGGACTGTGAAGAAAGCTGAGCACAGAAGAATTGATGCTTTTGAACTGTGGTGTTGGAGAAGACTCTTGAGAGTCCCTTGGACTGCAAGGAGATCCAACCAATCCATCCTAAAGGAGATCAGTCCTGGGTGTTCTTTGGAAGGAATGATGCTGAAGCTGAAACTCCAGTACTTTGGCCACCTCATGCAAAGAGTTGATTCATTGGAAAAGACTCTGATGCTGGGAGGAATTGGGGGCAGGAGGAGAAGGGGATGACAGAGGATGAGATGGATGGATGGCATCACCGACTCGATGGACATGAGTTTGAGTGAACTCCGGGAGTTGGTGATGGACAGGGAGGCCTGGCGTGCTGTAATTCATGGGGTCGCAAAGAGTTGGATACGACTGAATGACTGAACTGAATTGAACTGAACTGAGGGTTTGAGGAGGGTCACAAATGAGAAATCATGCCCTGCTTCTGTGAATGGAATATGAGAGAAAAAGGAGAAAAGGAGGTCATGGAAATAATGCAGATATTGAAGGCTAATTAAGAAGAGGTGGCAAAATACACAGAAGAACTGTACAAAAAAAATCTTCACAACCAAGATAATCACAGTGGTGTGATCACTCACCTAGAGCCAGACATCCTGGAATGTGAAGTCAAGTTGGCCTCAGAAAGCATCACTACAAACAAAGCTAGTGGAGGTGATGGTATTCCAGTTGAGCTATTTTAAATCCTGAAAGATGATGCTGTGAAGGTGCTGCACTCAATATGCCAGCAAAGTTGGTAAACTCAGCAGTGGCCACAGGACTGGAAAAGGTCAGTTTTCATTCCAATCCCAAAGAAAGGCAATGCCAAAGAATGCTCAAACTACCGCACAATTGCACTCATCTCACACGCTAGTAAAGTAATGCTCAAAATTCTCCAAGCCAGGCTTCAGCAATATGTGAACCGAGAACTTCCAGATGTTCAAGCTGGTTTTAGAAAAAGCTGAGGAACCAGAGATCAAATTGCCAACATCCTCTGGATCATCGAAAAAGCAAGAGAGTTCCAGAAAAACATCTATTTCTGCTTTATTGACTAGGCCCAAGCCTTTGACTCTGTGGATCACAATAAACTGTGAAAAATTCTGAAAGAGATGGGAATACCAGATCACCTGACCTGCCTCTTGAGAAATCTGTATGCACGTCAGGAAGCAACAGTTAGAACTGGACATGGAACAACAGACTGGTTCCAAATAGGAAAAGGAGTACGTCAAGGCTGTATATTGTCACCCTGTTTATTTAATTTATATGCAGAGTACAGCATGAGAAATGCTGGGCTGGAAGAAGCACAAGCTGGAATCAAGATTGCCAGGAGAAACATCAATAACCTGAGATATGCAGATGATACCACCCTTATGGCAGAAAGTGAAGAGGAGCTACAAAGCCTCTTGATGAAAGTGAAAGAGGAGAGTGAAAAAGTTGGCTTAAAGCTCAACATTTAGAAAACAAAGACCATGGCATCTGGTCCCATCACTTCATGGGAAAGAGATGGGGCAACAGTGGAAACAGTGTCAGACTTTATTTTTGGGAGCTCCAAAATCACTGCAGATGGTAACTGCAGCCATGAAATTAAAAGACACTCACTCCTTGGAAGAAAAGTTATGACCAATCTAGATAGCATATTGAAAAGCAGAGACATTACTTTGCCAACAAAGGTCCATCTAGTCAAGGCTACGGTTTTTCCAGTGGTCATGTATGAATGTAAGAGTTGGACTGTGAAGAAAGCTGAGCGCTGAAGAATTGATGCTTTTGAACTCTGGTGTTGGAGAAGACTCTTGAGAGTCCCTTGGACTGCAAGGAGATCCAACCAGTCCATTCTGAAGGAGATCAGCCCTGGAATTTCTTTGGAAGGAATGATGCTAAGGCTGAAACTGCAGTACTTTGGCCACCTCATGCGAAGAGTTGATTTATTGGAAAAGACTCTGATGCTGGGAGGAATTGGGGGCAGGAGGAGAAGGGGACGACAGAGGATGAGATGGCTGGATGGCATCACTGACTCGATGGACGTGAGTCTGAGTGAACTCCGGGAGGCTGGTGATGGACAGGGAGGCCTGGCGTGCTGTAATTCACGGGGTCGCAAAGAGTCAGACACAACTGAGTGACTAAACTGAATACTACCAAGCTAATCAATATTGTGTAATACTATGGCTAATACTATGTAACAGAGATGATTTCAAATGCTATGTATACACTGTATCATTTAATCCTTATAACAGATCTCTGAAGCATTATTACTAACCCCATTTACAGATGAGGAAACTGAGGCTCTGAAAGGTTAAAAAACATTCTCAAAGGTACAGATGAATGAATAAAAAGCCAGATACATGATTGATAGGTAAAGAAATGGCTAAACACTAATAGAAATGATATATAGATGGATGAAAGCATAGACAGATAGCAGACTGATTCCAAAAATGGAGCACTGAATACTGCACTATGCTGCCTCTGTTAGGGGAAGCACACTGATTGAAACTGCCCACCCTGGCCAGGCACAATAGTAACCATTTGCATGAGTTGTTTTATGACAGGAGGCCCTGGTAAGGAACAGGGAACTAATTAGCCTCCACCAACCAGAAAAGTTTGGGAAAGGTCAAAAGGAGAAACCACCTGTCTGACCACCTCCCAGAATCCTTCTCTCTGGCATCCATCTTGGTTGAACAAGGCATGCACCACCGGGAAGGACTCTGAGTCAGAATGATTGGCTAAGGACAACCCAGAAACTAATCCCATCACCATAAAACCCGAGACTGCAAGCCATGTGACAGAACTGTTGTCCTGGGTTCCCTTACCCTACTGCTCTCCACCCAGGTGCCCTTTCCCAATAAAATCTCTTGCTTTGTCAGCAGATGTGTCTCCTCGGACAATTCATTTCTGAGTGTCAGAGAAGAGCCCAGTTTTGGGCCCTGGAAGGGGTCCCCTTTCCTGCAACACCTCCACATGGACAGATGGATCATAAGTAAAAGGCTGCTGGAACACACAACAGAAACTGAAGGGTGGGAGGAGGTGGGAACTTCTTTTTTTTTTTTTTTTTTAATAAGCAGCCCTATACTGATAACCCCTAGTCTTCCAAGAGGTTAGTTTGGATGGAGGTTTCCTGAAAGGAGGTGAGTTTGAAGTCCTTTTGAGTTGACTGAAGGAACTAAATATTGAAATATGCACACAACCACAGGAAGCATGCTCGTAGGGGACCCAGAACTGGGAAAAACAAAGATTCAGATGGGGTTTGAGAGTGAGATGATTTGAAGAGCTAGACGTTTTTCTCTCAGATCTAATGCAGGGACAGATTTTCAAAAACACTGGTTCTGCGAACTGCCTCCCTTTGATATCCAGGAGGGGGCTCATCTGGAATGCAAAGCTGCTCGCGCAAGGAGCACCTTCCCCCATGGTGGGTCCAGCCTCAAGTGATTAGGGAGCTTGTTTTAAATACACAGAGAACCACACCCAAGGGGTCACAGGAATGATATTCACTCACACCAGGAAACGTTATCCTCATTTTATAGTTTAGGGTTTTTTTTTAATGCTTTGGAAAACTAGGTAACTTGCCCTAAATCAATTCTGAGTCCACAGAACTATGTACTCCCTTCTGAGGATGGAGTGTTCCACTGAGGCACGCTGGCTCCATCAGGATTTCCCCAAAAGTGGCTCCTGCAGCCACCTGTGCTGTCATGAATCAAAACAGACCTGTCTTTCTAAAAAGAGTGTCTTTTCCTGCTCCATGAAATACGGCTAGTCTACTTCAGATCTATTTGACTAATTTGGAGTGGTGGGGGGAGATAAAGTACAAAAAAACGTCTTTACTTTTAAAACACATGGAAATTGTTCTGTACCATGCCATACTTATCAACTTTCATGGACCCGTATACCAAAAAGTAAATTTAAGTATAGCAAACTTTTTCTCACTTTGAGTGTGAGCTACTTAAAAAAAAAAAAGAAAGAAACTATTCAAATCTCTCTCTGGATGTGGAAGGCTTTAAAAATAGAAATTTCTAGCATCCGTGAGTCTGCCTGACTTTTAGAGAAAAAACATGAATGAGCCAATTCAATACCTCATTTTGGGGGTGATTGACAAATCGCATTTGAGTTACTAAGCTAGTTCTGGTTTTGGGACTAGTGTGTTCCACTAAATCCAGCTGTGATTCTGTTTAACCCAAGTGTTCCCCGGAGGCCCGCCACGGCTGTCTCTCTCTTCCAAGCCGCAATTGAGAGGCTTTGCGAGTGGCCCTATAAACACGCTAATGAATGAATGGACAACTAATTACCTTGTAAATATGCATGAATAAGCACAGATTCCTCAGCAGTAAGCCAAATGTCTGGGCGCCCTCTTGCTACCTACTTGTGCATGAGAAAACGTGACATTCCTACAGTGGAAGCTAGGCTTCTCATCCACGAAGGGACCGTTTCAACAGGGAGAGAAAACTAACTTCCCAGTGGCGGATACTTCAAAAGATACACTTTCAATACAAATAAAACACAAGCTGAGTCATGAAGGGTGGCCTATCACAAGGTTTTGGACCACAACAAACAGTAAAGTGACATCTTGGTTGAAACTTTCCAGTAAGGTGCTTTTTTTTTTTTTTTTGGATGTTTTTAAACACTTCTCCCTCCATTTTTCCATTATAAGTCATACTCATTACTCTGGTTCTCAAACATTGTAGAGATTTAACAGCCCTTATGATGATACTGCTCTCTGATCTAGGAATGCTAGTGTTTCACAAAACCTATATGAAAATGACATTCCTATCAGAGCCTTGGTGGAAAAAGGCTCCCTTTGAAGGCATCTGTGGTTATATCTTAGGCCCGTTGGAGTCACTCAGTGTGGTGAATTGAGGAGATGATTCTGTTCAGTCTGACTGGAGTCAGAGTGAAACTTGGATCCACCCTTCGGGAACTAAGTGATCTTCAGGAAATTAGTTAGCCTCTGAAGTTCTCAATTTATCCATCTGTCTCATGGGATTAATGAAAGCTATCTTGCAGGGTTGTTGTGAATATTATATTAGATAATGTGTATCAAGTGCCTTTTTCTCCATCTAGACCCAGGGATTGAACCTGCATTGCAGGCAGATTCTTTACCATCTGAGCCACTAGGGAAGCCCATCTGGCATATAGTATTTGATAAATAATATTTCTCATTAGGAGCATTAGTAAGACCCAGAGGAACAGTAAACCAATTTTGTTTTTATAGACTTAAATCCAGTCTAATCTAGAGGCAGGTTTATTAGAGTGGAGGCAGCATTTCCCCAAATGCCAGCTGGAACACATCCTTATCCCAGAACTGAAGGAGCATGGACAGGATCACATCTGAGGCTGGACCAAAGATGGCCAAGAGAAGGGAGACTCTGCCAGGGTCATGAAGCAGTTCTGAACTTTTGGTCTTATTTTTCACAACTGGTCTATGGTCAAGCCTGAGCCCAATCACAAAGCTGTTGTGAACCTATGGCAATGATATTTGATCTCTGGTGGATAAAAAGAAGAGCTGGTCATAGTGTGTCCCATAGAACACTGGCTCTGATAGCCAATATAAGAGTTCTTTCTGTTTGCATACCAGAAAAGTACAGTTTCTATGTTGTCATCTAAGTTATTGATTTAAATTTTTTAAAAAAGATAACAGGGCATCTGGTTTGGAAGTGGTTGTAATATAAGGGTAATTAGCTCTGGTTAGTAAAACGCGCTGAGAATGTTTAGTCAACTAACTATATACTCCACTGGTCAGTACACATTTCTCCATTTTGTCTTCAAAAACATGGAAGAGATTTTACCAGCATGCCTGCTTCAATTCAAGATGTCCCCTTTATGCACTGGTATCACACTCATTAAAAATAGTAAATATGATTAATTTGGCAACACTTACTTTTAGTAAAGCATGCTGACTCTTGAAAACCATGGCTTACTTTACTGAGGGCTCACTATTTCAGTGACTAGTAACTAGGGAGACAGAAAACAAGGCACAGACCACAGCTTTGAAGTCACATCCCATCTCCGTCAATTACCAACCTACGCGCTATTGAGCAAGTCAGTTAACATTTCTAAGTCCAGTTTCTCCAACTGTAAAAGACACAGTGAGCGAAAGAGATAGTTTATATAAAGTGCCTCATAGAGTGCTATGGACAGAGAAATGTTCAATAAAATGGTAATTTTTTTTTTTTTAAACAAGTCTTGCTGGACTTTGGTTGGCAATCAATGTGGCTTCCTTTTAAAAACTGTGTCTGTCTCAGGTCTGGTTCCATAGAAACAACCTTGAGATGGGCACAATGAGTTATCAAGCAAGAGCTCTCAGGAGGAAGGTAAAGGGAGCAGGATGGGGCAGCAGCAGGAGGGAGCAAGAATACCGTTTTGGATCAAGTCTCACTTCAGTCCAATTCCACGAGGGTCTCTCAGACTTAACCTACCTGGCAGAGTCTGTCCTGCCCTGAAGAAAGGGAACAAGGCTTTTGTCACCCCTCAATCCAAAGCCAGTTACTGACTACAGGATACCTAGGGCTGTGGATTGAGAGAAAAACTCCCAGAACTTCCTGGCAAAGCCATTCTTGGCCAAGGCCAATCTTCCGGGAAAGGTTGCAGATGTGAGCAGCAGCAGAGGGGTGGGCACTCAAGCAGTGAAAGGGATCCCAGGAAATCTGGGTGACACAACATCACCAGCTTCTGCCATGGAGATGTGCCAATTACTCCACCAGAACCTGGGACCCACTAGCCAGGGTGACCTCTGGGGCAAAACGCACATAGCTCTATGCCACCTCCTCTATCTTATCCCATCTTCGTTTTTTCTCCTGCTCCTAAACTTTCCTTTTGTTGAAATATATTGTGATTAAGCACAATTACAAAAGACCACAATATCTCCACTTCCAAGTTACAGTCTGTCTTATTGCTGTCAAAACATGGTTACAAACTAATTTTTTTCTACAAAGAGCTCAAACATAGATTAAAATATAGAACTCAATTCAGAGAGAGGAAAATTAACCACTAGAACATGGTGCTTAATAAAGCCTTCAACAGGACACAGCAGGTAAGAGAATCCAGAGCCCAAATGTTCTACAAAGGTAGGGCTACATTTTAGACACTCCTAAAGCATATTTAGGACAGTTTATAGGCAGAGGGGAAATCTATGAACTGTACCCTTCTGCGGTTACCTGTGTAGAAGTGGTTGTTGTATTACTTCCTTAGACATTGTTGTTGCTGTTTAGTCCCCAAATCATGTCGGACTCTTCTGAGACCTCGTGGACTGGAACTCTCCAGGCTCCTCTATCCATGGGATTTCCTAGGAGAATACTGGAGTGGGTTGCCATTTCCTTCTCCAGGGAATCTTCTTGACCCAGGGACCAAATTCATATCTCCTGTATTGCAGGTAGACTCTTTACTGCTGAACCACAGGAAAAGCTCTTCTTAGACTTACTTGAGCTCAAATCTTACATTTGTTAGCTGGGTAAGTTTTGCTTCTGTTCTAACTTCTGAATGCCTCTGTTTCAGCTTAAAATCTTCAAAAATTACAGGTGGGAGTTTAAATAAAATAATATATACATACAGCTTAACACAGTGCTAGGCATATGTTAAGCTTTCAAATATAGCATATACTTTTAATTTCTTCAAAAAAACCCTTTGGAGGGGACAAAGAAGCTAAGAATTGAAGAATGCCTCCTGAAATCTTGGAATGATGACTCTTTACCATTGTAATCAAAATGTATTAATATGCACACTAAGCTGATATATTTTGTGCTTGAATTTGATATCACGGGGCTTTTTTTTTTCACATTGAGGAATTAGCATCTATAGATTTGTCTCTCTAAGATTCCTTCTCACATCCCATCTTCCACAGTAGTCTCACAATATGGAACTTTGTGGGGGCAGTTTTGATTGTCACAATGATTGAGGCAACAGAGACACTACTGACATGTACCAGGCAGATCCAAGGATCTTAAGCATCCAGCACAATCCAAAACCATCCCTCACAATGAAAAATTATCCTACTTACCTCCTGCGTGACTTCCCAACACCCCACTGGACATTCCCCAAGGTAAACACTTGTTAATCATTATCTGAGCCTAGAACCTAAGTTCTCTCACATATAAACAAACCACCATTCAGTGTGAATATAAATGAATTTTCTAGGAATGCAACTGCCAGATAAATCAAGAGACAACTATATGTTATTTCATTCCAAACTCTACCAAAAGCTGTTCCCCACATCAGAAAGTCATAACAAAGCAACTCAGTGAAACCAAGTTGCCAACGCAACACATTCTGTTGGTCTGCATTTGTCACTGACCCATGGTGCATCCACCAATGAGTATAGGTACCAACTTCTTCAGTATTTTTCCTAGTATGGTTATCCTGAGTATTTTCATATGCAATGTCTATTTTATTATGAACTGCTTTCCTTTCAATTGTGTTTTTTATTGAGGTGTTTTTAACAATCTTTTTTAAATTATATGAATAGTAGTCTATGTATTTATTGTCAGGCTAAGTAAAGAGGATATTACAAAATATTTGTTATTGAAATAGTAGCATTGGGTCTAATAGAACTATGAATGATGTTACATTCTCTTTGTTCCAAGTGATGAAATTGGAGATCATCACCACTCATACAATCACTGATGTTTCAGCCCTGAATCCTCCGTCAGACATTTCTCCTAGAAAAGTCAGACAGACCTGCTCACCCAGGCCTTAAAAAATGGCAAGAAGCTCAAAAGTCAAGGTCAAAGTTTCACCATCATGTGAATGTGTTGACTGTAACTAGATCTTTGCACATTTCAAAGTTTGCTGATAAGCCTGAAGACATTTCCCCAAGTCTCTGAGGCTCTCCTATTGTCACATGTGTTAGACTGGGTCATTTGTCTCCATTCTGTACCTCAGTCAAGACCACAATAAAAAAGCCCATTTTTGATTCGGAACATTACACACTGTAGGACCTTTCAGCTGAACAAAAAAACAAGTACATACAAACACACACATACAATGCAAGTTCTTTTGCTTGTTGTTCTATGTTTTGTGCATATGTTTTTGAGTAGAGGCAAAGTAAATATGTGAAGAGATAAAAGAGATGTTTTCCTGTATCCCCGCTGACAGACTCCCGAAACAAGATAGTATGAGGTCAAACCTACCTATAAACTCACTAGAATTTTTAGTATTGCAGATTCCTCTGGTGTGGACAGTTAAAGAGCACTCTAACATATACATTTGTTCCTATTTGAGATGAGTAATAAGAACGAATACATACATAGGATCGAAGTAGGAGCTGACTTTTACTTCCATGAAGCTGGGCATTTTTTCTGATCAAATAGAAAAGGCAAATACCAAGTTTGATGCAGCTGATGAGACAAATAAATGTATCCCACTCTTCCAAAAAAAAAAAAGAGAGAGAGAGAATAAATTATTTTATTTCTAAAAGGCAACCTAAGACCCCAGATTGTTTGTCCAGAACATTAAAACACCTACCATGCTGCTCTGGTATCTGGATTTTTCAGAAAGAGTTTTTCTAAGAGGTTGACCACAGAGGTGAAACCACAAGGATCTGCAGTAAAAGGAGGATGCCCAGAGGCAGACTCAAGAGAACAGGTGGGTTCTTACCTAAATCACAGCACAAGAGCCCTGATGAATAAGGACCCCAAATCCCCTAGTTTCTACAAGCCTCCAAAAGCCAGTATTTTTCCAAAGAAGGCATTGGTGTTTCCAATCCAGCGAGAAGCAGACTGGAAAACAAAACATAGCTTAAATTTTCTGAGAAATTAATATGAACAGAAGGAAAACTAGCAATTGTCCCTATTGAAATAGCAACAACTCCTTGCCTCCAGCCATTTGAATCAGAGATTGTTTGCATTAATAAGGCATTAGCCTTGTTTTTTCCTTTTTTTTTTTTTTTTTTTTTATTGTCAATGCCAGTCATTCAAAGTCCCACATTTGCGCGTGAAATTCAGGGCAATGAAGCTGACAAAATGTAATTTACTTGCATTGAAATGTGCCAGATCCACGATTTACTTTCTCAGCCTTTCAGGCAGGAGTCACGTTCAGTGGCCTGTCTGAACTGTCAGAGGGCTGGCCAACTTGCATGGGCCACAAACAGCCAGGGCACAGCAGGTGGGCAGCCACAGCAGCAGCTGGCAAGGTCACTGATAACACAGAGTTTTCCAGAAGAAAAGGAAATACACTGCTATAAACTCCAAACAGAGGCCAAAGCTCTCGTGAGTTAAGTAGTAGTTCCCCTTTCCCACATATACCTTAAAATTAATGCAAATTTATAGACAGGAATAAAATACACAGATCTAGTCATTTATGGAAAACTTAATAAGTTCAAAAAATATTTACCATAGTATAGAACTTAAAGAGCTAAAGTAAACTTCACAAATAACCTAAATATATAAAACATTTCTCATCATGTTGGAGAGTTTTTGAATGGAAAAGAAGAAAAACAAGTCTGAGGCCACATAATAAACATATTGAAAAGTGTGGGTATTTGAACTGAGATTTTCCCTATATATATAATACTTGGAAATTTAAAAGAAAACACATACCCAATAACAGGGAATCAGTTAAACAGATTATGAGGCATCCATACTGTGCAACCATTAAAAAATCAAAATAAATTAATTTTTAAAAAATCAAGTTGCAAAAGTATATTTAACAACATCTAGAAATGTATCCAATGTAACATTAAATTTTAAAAGGAGTTCACAAAGAAGTATGTGCATTTTGATCCTGATTCCTTCACCTGTATACCCTTTAACATTAGCAGCCATTATAGGTAAGTAGTGAGATTACCTTTTTATTTTATGTGCTATACCATAGTTTTTAAAAAAGTGTTTATACTAAACATCTATTCCTTGATAATAAGAAAAAAGAAACAGTAAAGATTTTGAATTGTCTCATTTTGAAAAATGAGGTAAGACAGTAGCTGCTGCTGCTGCTAAGTTGCTTCAGTCGTATCCAACTCTGTGCAACCCCATAGACGGCAGCCCACCAGGCTCCCCCGTCCCTGGGATTCTCCAGGCAAGAACACTGCAGTGGGTTGCCATTTCCTTCTCCAATGCATGAAAGTGAAAAGTGAAAGTGAAGTCGCTCAGTCGTGTCCGACTCTAGCAACCGCATGGACTGTAGCCTACCAGGCTCCTCCATCCATGGGATTTTCTAGGCAAAAGTACTGGAGTGGGGTGCCATTGCCTTTTCCAAAGACAGTAGCAGGTCTATAGTATTCACATTCAATTCCTTTAAACAAAATCCCTCTAGATTGACAGGGACAAAAAAAAGTGGGGGGGGGGTTTCTTAGAGGATTTGGATCAAGGATGGGATGAAGAGGTACCCTCTGCTCCAAAAGAAAAATACACATTTGCCTGTGTTTTACATTTTTAATATATTTCCTGTACCAAAACAAGCCAGCATCTGATTTTTAAGGGATTTGGAGAAATCAATTTCCAATGCCTATAACGTCTGGAATACAACATTTAACAGCAAGATTTTCATTTTCAGAAGGTATTAAAACTATTTAGAGGTGTCAGAGCATATTCAGAAATGTCCCTACCCTTTAGGAAGCTCCTGATCTTACCTTGACCAGCCTGCTCCCATCCCCGCCCCCCACCCAACCAAAACAGTAATGGTCTGTCATAAAGACTCAATATACAGTCTTAAAGGAAAACTGAAATAAACCCAGAAACTCCATAAGGCATACAGAATAAAGGACTCCAGGACCACTGTTGCTTCAATAGAGCTGAATACAGTTGTGGTAAACCAGTCAGGAACAAACATCCAACTCCAACTTCGAATGAACTCAAACCCAGAGCTCTTCAGTTGTGACCAATCAGAGGAGCACGACAACAAAGGTGCGGAGGCAATTCCATCAGCAAAAGATAGAAAACTCAGCAAGAGCCTTTCCTACCAATTAAAGGCAGTCAATATTGATTATCTGAGGGATTTCCATGCTCAGGAAGCAAATTAGAAACTCAATACCTGAACTATTCCTAAATGCAGTTATCAACTTCAGAGTTTTATCTCATAAAACCAATTCAGCTTAGAGTTTAATTCTATTAAATTAGGGCTTAGAAATAAGATTTGCTCTAGAATGAATGCATCATTAGTTTTAAAATGCAATATACTAAAACCCAAAATGTGCTGTATTACAGTTTGAAGAATAAATGAGTAAAGATGGCATCTAAATGCACTTCTCCCTAAATATATTTACCAGTCAAAAAAGTGACTGCTCATGTAGACACTGAGTCCTCTGGTAGAATGGACTTGACTCCTATCTTTACTATAAAATAACCCCACAGGTTCCACTCTTTTTTCAAGTTTTCTCTTTGTTCTTAGACATCCTTGTTCTAACCATCAACACATTTTTTTGAAAGGGAAGTGGAAGGGCAGAATAGTTTTCCTGATATGTTCTACAATGAAACCCCATGAAACTTGAGAAACACATTTCAAAATAAAAGATGTGAGTACAGGAACCCTAAACAGAACTGCCTGGTGCTGTGTAAGTTTTAATATAATGCACAAAGGTTTTTCTTCTGCACTTTCTTAATAGATGGAGTCCATGAAGATTCTCCTTCCATGAGTGGTCAGGAACAGGGTTGCCTAACCCTGGAGTAGATGGTGGTTAGTTCAGTCGGGAAAAGCTGGGTCAAAATCAAGTTTCAAGCTCCTTTTTTCCATCTTACCTGCATTGTAACTTACTGAAAGTTGTAAATTATGATGCTTTTGATACTTTGAAACTTTTGATACTTTGCAACAATCAAAAATATATCCCTGATTAAGCCCAGCTGAAGGAGCCTGCCCTGCAATGCTTGCCACTCAACACACATGAAGGTTTGAATGCTCTGCACAAGAAAAGTTCAGTAGCAGTGATTTTAGAAGATTGAGAATGAGAAATAAAATAGAAAGAGGCTCAAACCTTTTTAAATAGCCCTGAGAAGGCCTAAGTATTGAAAGAAGAACCATTCTGGGGAGAACAGCTACTTATCTTGATAGAGCCTTCGATGCTCTGATATCAACAGGCCATTTCCATTGGCAAAAAAGACCAATGCTGGGTTCTATAGCAATGAAACCACAATTGCCATTTTGAAAGGAAATGACCAATGTGAATTGCACTGCATCACACTGTATTTTAGGATGCGCTCTGCATTATTATACCCTCATGAAAACTGCCATGCATTGTCTCATTCACTGTAAGGGATGACCAGAATCATAGTGTCTTGTAAACAGATGACATATAGGTTAACCTGGCATTGGGATTTGAGAGGAATAATTCCACATTGAAACTCTGATACACAAAAATACATGGGTATCACAAAAGATGTCTGGGGAAATTCAGCAAGTGGGAGGTGATCATAGGTTGGTCTGGATTTAATACAGCATTTTCAGATGGACTGAATCAAGGATGATGGAACTCTTAGTTTCATAATAATTCACAACTTTCAGTAAGTTACAATGCAGGTAAGATGGAAAAAAGGAGGATGAAACTTGATTTTGACCCAGCTTTTCCCGACTGAACTAACCATCGACCATCATCTACTTCTCCCTTTCAGCTCTTTTGCTCTATTTGTGTAAACGTAATTCATCTATTGAAACACAAAACAAAACAATACCTACAGGAAGACAAGGAGAGCATGAATCCCCATCTTTTCCTCAGAGAAGAACAGTTATAGAGCTAAACATGAGGAAGTACTTCCAAATTTCAGCCCAAGATGAGGAATCATGTTCAAAGGTTCCCTGAGGATCATTTGCAGGCCCAGTTGAGGACTGAAGTTCTCTGTTGCCTAAAATAAATTTCTGGAATGTCCTGAAGCTCCTACTTTATAAAATGATAAATACTACCCAGCAAAATAGTAAAAGGGTATCGATGGATTTAAATCTTATTATTATTACATTGCCACAATTGAGGAGTCAAAATTAATTTAATTATGTAAACTAAAGCCTGACCATTTCAAACTTTTGATGTGCTCAGTAAAAGAAGCAGCCCTTTTCTGACTCAAGATATTCTCTCTGCCTATCTCCCATCTGGCCCAGGGGAAAGAGATTCAGATGGAGAGTCTGCAGACCGTGAACTAGATGTGTGACCTTGAATGAGTCATTTCACTTCTCCAGCACCCCATTTCCTTCACTTTCAGAAGGCTCACAGTAGTGACTCTCCAGGTCTGGTCTTGTTCTTGTCATTGGACATTACAATTCCACTGACTATTGACAAAATAATACCCAAGAAGTCAAGAGAAAGGTAGCAACAAGAAAGCAAAAACATTACAACTAAAGCCAAACACCAAAGAAGAGAATCATGCTCTCTTCTAGCAAAGAGGGTGAGAAACACACAGAGAAGTTGCCCAGGAGCACTCAGACTTAACAACAAACGTACTTCACATATTACTCAAGCCTCAGAGAAACTGCACACCATGTCAGCAAGTTGCACTCTGGTTCAGAGCATTTTCTAAGGTAGCCTCGTGCTGTTTATGTGGGAACGTGAAAGAAAGTAAAAGCATCCTGGCGCATGTCCTTTTCATGCGGCAGGAACAGCCTGTAGACAAACACCAAGAGACAGGAATGGCTAATTTAAAAAAATAAAATGCAAAGTCCTGTGGCCTGGTTCAAATTGAGTCTGACAGTGAAGGTCACAATAACTCTTCACTTTAGTTTAACAGATGCTGCCTTGATCACCGCTGGACAAAAACACAACAGCCAAGAGAACCTGGTATTAGACTATCCTGAAGCAAGACCACCCTAAAGTGGGTTTTTCTTTCTGATAGCTTTCTTTTGTGTTTTGATTTTTAAAAATTGATGAATTATCAAATTACTAACATTTTGAAAAATGATAAAAGCTATTTTCCCCAAAGTACATTGCAAGTGACTATAACCAAAATTTCTCAAGCAACAGAATCACTGCCTTGCAAAGGCTCTCGCACTCCTTAATTTCTGGTAACTTGCAACTTTTCAAACAGTTCTGTTCCATTTTTGCTCTTCTTGTCTTCTTTCCCTCCTTCATAATTTTTTGTTGGTGGTGGTGGGTTTTTGAGGGGGTGGTTTAGGGTAAGGTGTTTTTTTTTGAGGGGGGGGTAGTTTCTTCTAGTTCTAACAATCACAAGGAGTGGTAAAACACTCAAGTTTTTAAAAATTGTTCAAACCAGTTGTAAGATTCATTGTCTGTAAAGAAAATTACTTTGGCCTCCAACATGTGTTTTCAATACAAACGCATCGCATAAAAAGTAAAAAGACCTCTTGTCTAATATGGCAATTCTCATGGAGCCATTTTGGTCTTTATAGAAAGATCTCACTTATATCTTGGTAGGGGAAAAAAAATGTGAAACAAAGCAGACTCTGCACCTTCCTCAGGCCTGTTTTCTATTTCTCCAATGCTGTCGCCCAAAGATACTAGCACTTGATAAAAGTTCGGGCCTTTTTGGTGCAGAACTCTGCTTGTCATTTCTTTGGAAGCGATTAAAGACATTAGCACAGCTTCACCATAAAAGCCTGAAAAACAAGTGTCAGGACCGGCTCCCCAACCCCCACCTCATGCTTTCTCCACTTTGCACATTCTCAGCAGTTTTATATGGAAGAGGAGAAGCAGTGTTTTTTTAGTTTCCCTTTTCTAGACTTTCTGATAGAAATAATGCTGACAAATTTTCTCATATACTTCTAAAGAACTTCTACTTTTATAATCAAAGTCATTTGCTTAACAACAAAGTGCCTATATGATCACTGTTTTCTGAGATAATTCCAGAGGCCAGGGAAGAAAAATACTCTTCAATATAACCAAAAATGATGCCAAGGACATCAGAAGGTTTTGAAGTCAGTACACTCTTGGTTTTCATCCCAATTCTATTCCAAACTATGTATAAATTATTTGGGTCTTTGTGCCTTTTCCCCTAATCTTAAAAGAAGAGGCATTAATGCCTGCTTGACAGAGCTCAGGTTAAATCATCCATATGGAAGCGAAACATTCAAACTGCGCCTTGTATTTGCTGAGGGACCAACTGCAGTTGTCATTCCCCCAATCCCTGGGCTCCTTCCACGTGTGACGGTCCCCCGCAGTGTACTACTATCTCCCTTGCCCAAAGAAAAGTCTAAAAGCTGTATTTCCTGCCTCCTCTGACTTCTAGATCCTTCAAAGGAGAAGCACCCACACAAGTTATGTGGAGGAAGAGGCCTGGGGCTGCCAGACATTTTGTGTGTGCAGATCACTGCCCACCTCCTGATTCTGAACCCAAAACCCCAAGCTCCAGCTTCCGGAGGGGCTGTAGCTCCTGCCGTTGGTCTGTCCTGTGATGTGTCTCTAAGAGTCTTCCCTGGAAATTCAGCTTGGGGTCTCTATCTTAGCCCTTCTCACTTAATTTATGAGCTATCTATATCACTTAAAATCTCCTGTGACTTTAACTACCTAGAGTGGGTTCTATGGTACATAACTAAAAACCTCATCGGATACACATGTGGAAGCTCTTGGATTTGTGCTTAACGTATAGTAAAAATGTATACAGGTTAATTGCTTTTCTTTCACCCTCTGAGGTTCTGCAACCCCATCCTCACTAGCAAGATGAGAGGGAAACAGATAGGTAAAAAGAAAACTACCCACACCAAAACCTCATAATACCTAAAGGTATTAGGTATTTACGTAATACCTAAAGTCACATGACTTCACAGGAAGTACTTATCTCCAAACGACCCCTGGTTGGCAGAACTAGAACAGATTAATTAGTAGAGGCACTCCCTAGAGAAACACAGGATTTTGAAAGTTAAGTTTCAGTATGTAGGCACTGGGCAAAAAGTGAGGATCATGAACAATGATCCCAGAGGGTAGACCCGCGTGGAAGGTATATCAGAAGGAGTTGGGGCTGAAGAGTGTAAATGGTAGGACACCAAAAAAGATGTACTTTCTTTGCCTAAGACTGTGAGATGACTTATAGAAACCAAAGTCATCCTGTGTCTAAAAGGAGATTACTCCTCACAGGGAGCAGAATACATGTAAAGAGAGTTAGTTTTCAATCTCAGAAAAAAATAGGCGGAAAAAAAAGACATTCAGCGACCAGAAGTGAGCCCCAAGTTTTCTCTGAATTCACAAGATAAGTTTTACAGGCCTTCGTTCCAACCTAGATCACTTTCCATATCATAAGACAGGCATTTGAACATATATCTTAGATCTCCACTTACCTTATAAAGCATGGACCTTTCTTATGTCCCTTACCTCTTCCAAAACAGCTAGCCAAGTATACTGCTCTTAGGAGAAGCTCAAAAGATGTTTTGTGAAAGAGTGAATGAGTGTGTAAATGAAGCATATTCCAGCCAGCCTTTTTAGATTCTTAATTTCTTATTAGTTTCTGAACTCTGATTAATATGCATGTAGCCCAATTCTCTTGACAGAAAAATGATCATGCGGTATGTACTAATTTCAGCTTCAAATTATAAAAGCAGTTTTTTAAGTTACTTTTGCTTTGTGCTCTTGCCTTATCTAAGCTTTCCAAAAGAATTCCCTTTGTTTTGGTATGCATTATATATACTCTGATAGATCACTGGCATGCTTCACAATCCACTGCCAGAAATGCTGCTTCTGTCTTCATAATTTTACTCATAATTCATACCAGCATACACAATCAGAGTCTTCTTTCAACTTTCAAGCTGAATTTCTGTCACTTCCTCCTGAACAGCTTCTCTACCACCACACTCACTTTTATACTTGCTCCTCAAAACTATCATTCAGTCAAGGAACAGTTATTAACTATTTTGTGCCAAGCACTGTGCTAAATGACAAGGATACAATAAAAAACACAAAGATTAGAGTAGGGGGAGACATTAAAGGAATCATTCTACCAAGATTACAACTTCCCTAGTAGCTCAGTCAGTAAAGAATCTGCCTGCAGCACAGGATACCCAGGTTCGATCCCAGGGTCAGGAAGATCCCCTGGAGAAGGAAACGGCAACCCACTCCAGTATTCTTGCCTGGAAAATCCCACAGGCATAGGAGCCTGGCAGAGTACAGCCTATGGGGTCGCAAGAGTTGGACACGACTTAGCAACTAAACCACCACCTACCATGATTAGCACATTTGGACAAGTACTAAAAAATGGGACAGAGTGCCATTAGAAAATGAAATAGGGGGACCTGGGATAGCCTGGCAGGGAAGTTCTTAGGCATCCCTAAATTAGAAATGGTATTTGATTGCTATTACAGACTGGAAACAGCCACACACTCACTGCAGCTTCCCCCATGAAGAAGCAGTAACTATTTCCTCACTCTTTGCATCTAGACTGGAACTGACCAACAGAATCTGAGAGAAGTTTTCCCTATGTGAGTTCTGAGCCTAGCCCTCAAGGGACCCTGCAGCTTCTTCCCTCATGCTGTTGGAACATCTCCATGAGACAGGTCCAGGCAACCCAGCTGTCACAGCCGAGAACCCAGACAAATGAGTCACCTCAGTCAACACTAGAGGTGAGCCATGCCAAGTGACCCCAGCTAAAACTGCTGACCCACAGAATCATGAGCAACTATATGACTATTGTTTAGGAGCGGATTGTTATGCAACAAAGGCTTCCCTGGTGGCTCAGATGGTAAAGAATCTGGCACCAGATTCAATGCAGGACACCCAGGACATCCAATGCAGGACACCCAGGTTTGGTCCCTGGGTCTGGAAGATCTCCTGGAGGAGGGAATGGCTATCCACTCCAGTAGTTTTCTTTTCTTTTTTTTTTAAATTATTTATTTTTTAACTGAAGGATAATTGCTTTACAGAATTTTGTTGTTTTCTGTCAAACCTCAACATGTTCTTGACTGGGAAATCCCATGGACAGAGGAGCCTGGTGGGCTACAGTCCACGGGGTTGCAGAGTCAGACACAACTGAGCAACTAACACTTGTTACGAAACAAATGCTCATTGATCCAACTGGGATCCGAAAATAAGGAGTTGACATCAATGAAAGATCTGCAGGCAGTGTGTAAGAATAGTCCAGGTTGCGGAAACTGCAAGAGGAAGCCTCCTGAGGCAGTAACAACATCTGAGAAACTGAAAGACACCGAGTGAGAGCTCGGGAAGGATTACCCCTGTGCAGCTGGCCTGCCTGCTACGTGCTCATTCAAGGAGCTCTTCATATCCAGTTTCCTGGGACTGGGACTATCCCACCTCCCACCTGTATGATGGTCTAGACAGTTTTTCAGCTTTGTTAATTAATTGCCCACATTACACTGTCGATTTCCTTCCTCCCACTCACCTCCCCATTCCTCACCTCTGGCAGAGTGTCCTGAGTCCTGATTTGGGAAGAATTTACACTATGATCAGAGAAGCATCCAGTTGTGCCTAAGAAGATGCTACTAAGAGCCTGTTTAAGCATCCTTTTCTTAGTCTGAACACTCAATTTTCTTCGAGTGATAACAAGTACTTGTCACTCCCTCCTCTCTCGAAACTTGCAAAAGTCCACCACTTTTCAGAGTTCTAGCCTCACATGACTTTTGTCTTTTTTCTCTCTCCTTATATACTCCAGGCATCAAAATAATGATAATAAAAAGGAAGTGGGGATAAGGAGGAGGAAAAGGAAAGGAAAGTATTTGTCAAAAACAGATTTAACCTCAGGGCTGATCCTACCTTTGACAATATCTCAGTTGCCTATGATAGCTATTTGAATTAGAGTTCCCTCAAAAGCAGGCTTCAGTGCAAGGACTTGGGTGCAGGGAGTTTATTTAGGAGGTGAACTCAGGAAGGTTAAGTGAGGGAGCAGGCAAAGGAGAAAAAAATGATAATGCTGCATTAGCCAGCCAATGAATACTAAGGGCACCTAGTGCTCAATCCTGCTGGGGAGTCTCTGATGTATCCATGGAGAACAGGCCTCAGAATTGTACCACCAAGGGCTGGAGATGCAGGGTGCTTATCCCCCAACTCCTTTTGTGTCTTTTCTTGGTTTGTATTGCCCCTTTTGAGGCATTAATTTCTGGTACTTCATGCTGCCCAGTGCTTGGGCTGGGCTAGTGTTCACAGCTCAGAAATAGCCCATAGACTAGGGGACAGAGACCTGAGAGGGGAGAAATTGTTTGGCAGCATGGAATAGTCCACCTCAACTAGAGGTGAGCACAGAGGTAGGCGCAGGGGACTCATGGTGAGCACTGACAGCATCTAGTATACGTTTACTGAGAGTGCTCTATGAGCCAGTTCCGGCGTTAGATGCTCCACCTGAGTTCTCTCAAGCAATGCTCAAACCAATGCTATGATGTTATTGTGAGCTCTGTTTTATAGATGGGGGAGCCAAGGCCCCTGGCCTAAGTAAGTGGGGCATAGCCAGATCCTAAGCACAATTCTGCTTCACTCATCCATGCAGTTGAATAGCAAGCAGCTGGGTAGTAAGATCGCAAACCACAAGCAAAGCAAACACTCCCTAGCATTGTGGAAACCATGAGGCTAACGGTAGATGTGACTCGACATAAAGCCATTCACAACTGCATACAAGGCCAATGAAGAGTTTCTTCCCCGCATTTTAGTTTTGTACTTCCAGCTTAGTCTATTCATCTAAAATTTTATGTGCCTAAAGACTGGTGTTTTCTAATATTCATGTGCTACTTAACACCTTCCAACTGTGATATCTATTTACTACCATTTAATTAGAAGGTGTAGCAGACACGTATTATCTTCTGGGCATCCAGTATCCATTCCCACCCCACGGGTGCATTTCCATGCAACCTGATTTCCACAGATAATTATCTCTTCTCCAGCAGTAAAGGTCTGCTGAGAAGATAAGCACAGGTGCTTGCTTCTCTTTTGAGAACCTGCAGTGGACTGACCCTTCCCAGGGATGAACCTGTGGTCCAAGCTTGAGCAAACACATGTTCTCTTACAGGACTCTGCATCTCGAGCCAGTGGTGCAAGAACAGAGAGATGATGTGGAGCCTCCAGCAGAGCAGCAACAACAGCCAGCCCGCCAGCCCATTCTCACTAGAATGGGGTACCGCACTTCCTTTTCCATGCCTCCAGCCCTCCAAGCTCCCAGATCCTGCCCCTCCCCCAACTTGCTCCCCTGGTGTCTGGGGGTTATTCATTGTTCCCCTTCTTCCCAATAAATCCTCGTTTGCTTAACTGCTCAGAATAAGTTTCAAGATTTGTAACCAAAAAATCATAAATGGTACAGACAGTAGACTTCTGATAGTGGAATCTGTAATGTCCATATCATCCATTGAAGGTGGTAAGATTTTTACACATGCAAAGGTTGACGAGTGGTACCTGCAGAAGCTTTCCTCTACCCACTCTGAAAGTGTGTGTGATTCTTCATTCCACCACATAAATGAAAAATCTACCTGGCAGAACAGGGACATGCTAATAAACCTACACGTGTTAACCAAAGCCTATGCTGCAAAGCCTATTCAGAGGATGCAGAGGATGCCCCACCGCAGATGTTACTCAATGCACTCTGAAGGGTTTCTGTACAGTTGTTTTTTTTTTTTTAAAGAGATGGCTTTCCCCTCTTGTTCCATCATGCACCCAGGCTCCATATTTTTATTTCAGTACTCTGCATTATCAGTTTATAATCTAAGGGCTGTAAGCCAGCTATTGATCTACTTTTTAAAGATCACTTTTATTCTTTCTCATGATTTCATAACCTTCTTTATTCCATTTTCCCTCCTTGGAAGTTCTACTCTTTGAAAATGGTGAACACTGTTCTATTAAATTTAAATTAGAATGAAATGCCCATTGTTCTCTAAAAGCCCTGGACAGATTCATCCAGGTCAGTATTCTTCAAGACTATGTCACATTAACCTCCCCAGTAGCTAGTAATGTTTACAACACTTTCTTAAAAACCTTATCATGGCCAAGGTACACATAAATTGTACAACTCTGGAAACACAGTTGGTAGCAGAGCTGCAAATTCATAGTGTAGCAACCTACAGGGTATTTTAGAAAAGACAGCATTTTAAATATGACTCATGAATAAGCAAACAGCCCCAACCACCCAAATCAACTCAACGAGTAAGCACAGAGGGTATGTTTAGTTAAATTTTAGATGCCATTTGACTAGGGAAAAGGGCTAAAACTTATCAGCTGAGAATGAATTATGTCAATACCAAAAAAAAAAAAAAAAGCTAAGCATCTGCAGAGAACTGTCTTCAAGTAAAAGTTACACAGACAAAGGGCTAACTGTTTATGCACCACAGATAAAATACACTCTACTACAAAGAGCTTGCCCGTGCAAAAAATAACAGGAGAAATGCTTTAGAATGTGTGGGATATACATACATAACTTATTTGTGTATTTGCATGACTGTACTTAAGAATTATCATGGGAAAGAAACAGGCACACACACATATACGTTGGGACAAGGAAACAGAGTCAAAATAGGCAGCTGTTAATGTGTTTCTATTTACAAATGCTGGCACGTGACCTATTGAAGCCCACTGCCATGATATGAAGCAGGAGTCTGTAGAGGCACATGTAGGCTTGGAGAGAAGCTGAGGTATCTTGCAGATTCTAACCCTGCTTCCTGTTTGTTTAGAGGAAGTGATCTTATGCATTAAAAAAATTTTTTTTTTTGCAGTCAGAGATTGTGTCTTTTACACTGGGCTGTTAGGGACCTAGGACAGAGACTGAAACAAAGCAGATGTTCAATCAACACTGACTAAATTAAACCAAACATTCTTGTATCTTCTGTGTCCAGTCTTTAAGTGAGCATCAAGTAGCTCCAAGAAGTCCTTTGATTTGTTGGGAAAGAAACCATTTGACTCCTATTGAGCTGTTTCCAAATACTATGTGTAGGAAGGTAAAAAAAATCTCATCTTTTTCAACTTCCTCACTATGCATCTCTTACACATCATATTTACAGATAAAAATAATCACTTTATACGCAACTGAGATTTGCTGCTTGAATTCCAAAGAATGCCAGGACCTTGAGAGAATCTCCTCATACCAGTGGGCATCACACGTACCACACAGTTTAGGTACTCCCTCTCAACTAGCAGGCTGAAGGCAGAGTCATTAATGAGGCATTACCTCCAGCCAATCCTTGGAGCTGCAAAGCATCACCACCAGTACAACTGGTCATTTGTCTGTTCAGCTCCATGGAGTAGAGATAAGCTGTGAGGAAAAAGTAACCAAGGAAAGGATAGAAAGAGAAAAAAGTTAAAGAGAGATTCAAACTGATTCACCTCAATTCTCAAAACAATTCTTTTTCTAAGCACCAAAGGAGTGTCTATTATTCTCTGTATTTCTTGGATTTTGTCATGACTTGAAAAATGGCAATTATGAAGTATTTGAGAGTAAACTCTTGTTTTTCTTTGCTCATAAACTCACAACGAGGAAAATACATTCTGAGATATAGTCCCCAATTCAAATTAAGTTCAAAGTCAATTCAAAATCGCAAAAGTGTTGGAGTTTGCTATGAGGACTGGTGGGCAGTACCCACGCTCCCAATATCAGCTGGACCCGAACATGAACAGCAGAAGATGCTGGGCAGTAAACAGGTGTGGGAGGTGGAGAGACACATAAATACTTCACTGCTTTCTTCTTATAACTTTTACTTAAATTTTGCTCACCAAAAGACCAAGCACAACACACCAGCAAGGTTTAAAATGAAAAAAAAAAAAAAAAAGCTTTCAATAATGCCTCCCATAGCCTCAACACTTCCTAGGCCAATCAAACAGATTACTGGTCTATACGTACTGGTGGGTTATAGATTCCAAGGAGGCCATCCAACAGAGACTTTTGTGGGTCAACTTGTTTTAGAATAAGTGGCCTAAATCAATATTGTTTTGTTTACAAGTTCTAATTGTTTACTTATTGACACAAACTTACATAAACCCATTTAATGAGGAAAGGTTTGCACAACCCATGGTACTGCGTTATATCAGATTTTAGCCGTCATGTCATAGCCTGGCTCAAAAGGAAGAATTGCTGGTAACTCATGGGCCAGGAATGAGAAGCCTATTAAGATCTGAAAAGCTGTCATCTACCCTGAAAGGACTTGCGTCAGCCACTGAGGATATATTTTAAACCGCCTGTCCTCAAGAAAACTTTAATAACGCAGCCTTGCTCTAATGTCTTGTGAGAGGAGAGGCAATTTTACTTCTTCTATTAACCCAACGTGATTACAATGGCTTATTTCATGGAATATTAAGTTCAAATTCTGCTCCCTGGGAGGACAATAAAAAAAAAAAAAAGAGTGTGCTTATGACTTTGCCCGAAATAGCCACAGGACCACAGCTCCTTGGTGCTTTTATCACATCCAAGCAATAATCTACTGTAATTCGCTAATGGTGAGATAAATTAGTGACCAAATAATAACCTGAAAAGATGACATCAAGATGGAAAGCAAATGTTTACCTTTTGCAAAAGACAGCATAACAAAGCTTATGGTAGTCTTCCACTAGTCTCTCTTTAAAAAGAAAAAAAAATCAAGTCCTTATTAGCTACCTCTGACAGTAGTTTAACAGTGAGACCACAGTTAGCTAACTAACAAAATAAAGAAGTATTTTGAAAAACAACATGCAGCTTCAGAGTCCCCTCAACTACACAAATGCTTAGGGAAATGAAAGTGGACTTGCTCTAAGAATTCCCAATAAGATCTACTCTTTGGAAATTATTTCAAAGAGTGATGGTGCTGATGTAAAAAGGCAGGTTTACCATAATCAAGGTCATCTAGGATTTTCCGTAGGTCCAAATGAAAAATTTTATAGTCAACTTTGAGACCCATATTCTCATTTTTAATTGTGGGTGAATAACTGGTTGAAATCAGAAGCATAATTAGTTACCCAATAATCCTAAAAGCCAATAGGCGTCTCTTACCTGGTTCCCAAAAGCCATGACCAATTCTTGCTCATAATGGCTTTTGTTTTCCAATATGGCTCCTGTCTAATCACTCTCCATGTAAATGGGAGGAGATCCTTTCTTAATAGCAGGAGAATGAAAGTTCATTTTCCTTGGCTCTGCATGACCTTTGAATACTGCATGAAGTGGTGAAGACTGGATAGCTACCTTGAATAAATTTAATTCACACAATTTATGGTATGAAATTCTCTCTCCATCTGGGGCTTCCATAAACAATGTTAATTTCATGGAATAGGAGCCACAGCTTGCTTATATACTCTGGTGGTGGTAGTGACCATATTATTCAGGCCTGCATGAGCATAGCTCATTTGAAAACAGACAAGTTCATCAACTAGAAAACAAGATTCTTAGAGCTATAGAAAGCACAAGTAAAGAGAATCCTCTTCTTCAATTTATATGGGTTTCTTTATCATAAGTGGCATATTCAGGTAAAACCAAGCATAGTGAACTCACACCAGTGGCTCAGAAATGACACCTTATGGATGTGATCTATCACTGTTTTTTTCTTTTACAAAGGGAGAAAAAAAAGCATTCACCTTTAACATTTTTATTTGCAAAATGCAAATGGTAAATTGAATTATAAACATAAGCCAATGAACCTAAGGAATGCTTAAAATTAAGTAGACCTAAAAAAAGGTTTTGACTCTTTAAAAAGGAAAAACTTGCATATAAATACAATCATGCTTATTTTTACTTTCTCTTTAGAGGAGTTCCCTGTTTGTGGCCCACACGACAAAATGATCTGATAAGCAGAGCAAGGCTAAATGGCAAACGGCAAACATCCCAACCTGATGTATTTCCTCAGACCTGACCTTCAGATAAAAATCGTACAGAAATCTGCAAAACCTCCAAATATGCAGCACCACATGCTTCCAACATTTTCAGACACAACAGTGTTGGGGGTGGGGTGGGGCGGGGAGGTGGGAATGGTAAAAGAGGAAAAAGAAAGAAATGTATCGCTACTGAAAACAGTTAGTGTTTTCTCTTTAATATTTCAAGAATTGGGGTCAGATGAACGCAGTGGCTGCCTGCGCCATTTCTCTCCCCATCTGTAATGTGCATGCATAGACACATGTGTAATATACATACGTGTGTGTCATTTTTATGTGTAGGTGTACCCAATATCAAGTGTGTGGGTAGTTCACATGAGATCTATACATACTGTGTGCATATTTAAAAAAAAAAAGACTTCAAACGGTAAAAATTTATTGCACTGTGAAATTAGCTAAAATTATGACAACTGTAAGAAAAAAAATTATACGGGCAAAATTTGGGTCTGGTGGAAGAATTCTTTGATGTCTGGATTCCAATTTAACCCCCGACTGAGTTCTAAGAATCAAATGAACAAAGTATATCATACACCCCAAGTCTGCCTGTCAGCGCTAGCCATCATTTTTTATTTTATTCTTTCCAGCTGCATGTATTTACAAGACTCTGTTCTGACATTTCCTCCCCTCAAAATGTACACACTCACTGCTACGGGCAGTTGCCAAATACATTTGTAAAACAATTCAACCTTGTGTTTGTTTATTCATTAGGCATCTCTATCAGTCTCAATAAATATGTATCACTCTAATTTTTTACATTTGCTATTACGTCAAGCCTTTGTATATTTGACTTGTGTGTTTATGTATGAATATATACAACCCACATTTTAAAAATAGCTCCTCAAATACACATTGAAAATAAAAAAAGAGTATTCGCATACAAAAATTCACCTACACGTTGCCTTTCTGTCTAGGACGGGATTTTTAAAAATTAAGAATAAGAATTATAATTAAATAGATTTCAAACTATCCCTGCACATACAGAGAATATGGTATTCCAGTCTGGATCTATATCAGTGATACCAGGGAACTCTCAAGACACGCACAAATGGGTGTTTCATGTACTTAAGTTTGGCACCAGAGAACACTTATGCAGGTACCACACTGGAGAACAGTGAAGTCTGCGCTGCTGGTGCATACTGCATACAAAAACAACTTTACTCGGGTATATGGCTGTTCAGTGAGCTAAGTCCCCAAATATTTTAACGCAGTTATAAATGTTTAAAAGGTTAATAATAAATCTAGGTTATTTAAAGAATATTTCCAAATAACATTAAATATTTAGGCTCCCCCACCCAACCCATAAAATGATAAGATTTATCACAAAATGTTTGAGGAATAATCAGCCATTTTTGGCTAATATATTTTAATATTTATACACATGACACACGCTGAATATAAATGATACATCGTGATTTCCCATAGTGTATAGAATTTATACAATTAACTGCAAGGTCCAATGGCTTGAAGGCACATAAGGTGCAAACACAGTTACAAGGTTTTGTTGATTATTGTTATAAATCTTATAAAGCATAAAAGCATTAAAGTATATTCTGTTTACACCATTCATTTTAAAATGCAGCTTATAAAAATATTATTTTTTCTTATTAAAAGATTTATGTTTTTCTAGCTTTTTTCGTTTATAAGGTAAATTTATTTGCTGGTATGCAAAAAATACTTTCTATTTTCCACTTCCAAATATGTGTTTGAAATATACCCTGAGATTCAATATCAATTTTCAAGTTATTTCTCAAGGGTTACATTTTTTTCATAATAATAGCAGCAAACATTCAGGCATTATTTGTCTGGTTTCTCCAAAGTGTTTAAATTTATAAAGAATCAAATAACAAAAGCATGATGAACCAAATTGCTTATTTTATACACACATTATAGCCATATACATATGTATGCACTTATGCATGTATATTTCGAGCACACCATTAATCATCAATGCCAAAATCATGTTATCAATCCACCTACCCTGAACATTAAGTGTTTTAATATTCATATAAATTATACCAAAAATATATATGTGATTTTGCTTTCAAATTAAGAAACTTTGGTTCTTAATGGAGATATTTTTCCTTAGGCCTCTCCATTCCTTCCTAGCCATATGTAATGTTTAAATACAGTTGGGAATAAAAATCTGCAGTAATTCTACAACACATCCCCAAACCATCCAGTGTGTGAATTTTTTAAAAGGAGCTAAAGCCATAGCATATGAAATGTGAAATGGAAACATCCCGATATGTACATGCATGATCCTGGGTTGTCCACCCGTTAGTAAAAGGCATTGGATTCTGCAGCTGCTTATCAAATCAGCTTTATGTTTCTGGAATGAGTTCCTGCTGCTGAGCCTGACTTTGTAGACAGTCATGAAAAAAATACCCTATAAGATTGATCTCACTCAAAGTAAAACCTCTGGAAAGACTCATAAGTTTTATCAAGTCCATGTACACCTAGATAGCTTAAGGATAAATTAACAACATGAACATCTGTGTGCATAATACACACTAATGTATTTAATATGTTTACTTGTATTCAAACCACATACATATTATATGTCTTGCCTAGTGTCAGTGATAAGATTCATGTACAGGGTATATGTTTGTGTCATATCAGTAACATTTATTCAATAACTTGCATGTTTACATCAGCTAAAGTACATTATCACTTCCCTTTCTTTTTTGCTTTTTGCTCTAACAAGTCTGGCAATCAAAAAAGAAGAAAATAAGGACAAAACTAGCTCCTTTCATCAATTACCCAGCCAGATACTTGGGGTAGAAATTCATTAGCATGTAACCCCCATTCATTTGTTAAACCAGAGTCCTGGGAAGAATTAGAAAATAACAGCATTTCTCCTAGTTTTCTTTGCCATGAAAAACAAACCGCTAGAAAAGGTCCAGAATCAGCTTTGTTTCTTTTTTCAAATGGGCCTAATATCCTTTCTCAACCACCCGCGCACACCACACACATGCAAAACCCACTGGGTGCATCCATGGTCCATATGTGGCTCCAAAACAGAGCTGTGCATTTGCAAGCATAACATCTTAAATATTGGAAGCCAATTTGGACTACTAGAAATCTATGATCCGAGTGAGAAATCATGCTAAATACGAGCCCCAGTAACTTTATTTTTAATGATGAGTTTTTACAAAAAAAAAAAAAAAATAAGGTAGGGGAGAGAGATCAGCAGGGTGAATGTAAAAATTGTTCATCTTAAATTTCTACAAACCCAAGTGTCAGGGTAAGCATGTACAGTGCATCAAGCATAACAAAATGAAAACGAGGTGTTGGGGGGAGGGGGTCCCAGGCACTTGCTTCCTTGAATCCCTCTGAATACATTTCACAATTCATCAGTTTTTGTCTTTCCTGCCACGAATGAGGACAATCAGACCAGACACCCATTAGATTTTTCATGCAATTTTTTTTTCTTGTTCATGACATGTTGGCAGGGAGGATGGCAATTCTGAAATCTTACCAAATGAGAAAAATGTCAGAAGCTGAACTGACAGCTAGTGGTTACTATGGTGATAGGTGATATTGAAAAAAATAAAATAAAATAAGACTGAGTTAATTCAAAAGGAATCAAGTTGGGTATTTTTAAGCCAGTTGATATAGATGAAAACTTAATCCTGATATTGGGACATTATCTTTTCGAGCTAACAGCCAAAGACACCATTTAGCTTAAATAATAACTAAATACATAGCTCATAATCTTGTGATTAAAAATAATGGAAAGAAACAGTATTGATAAATGGAAGTCAAATATTATTACCAAATGACTATCAGAGAAATACAGATTACATTCAGTAGAAAAAGGATTTTTATCTGGGGGAAAAAAGTTTACAGTTTCAGCAAAATATTTTTAAAAAGAGAACATAATAGCTTCACAGGAAAACAAGGACTCAAGGGAAAGCCCAGATGCTGTTAAAACACACACAGAAAAGTACAAATATGTTTTTTTCATCTTGCAAGTTCATCTACAAAAATAGAAAATCCATTTTGATTGTAATTGTCAATACACTCAATCTCTATTTTTAAAAAGTATTTACATAGGTAAATCCTCATTATGAATTTTTTAACAAACAATGTATCTTTTTTCACCATATCATTATTTCTTTTATTGAAATTCAGTTTAATGTTCTGACCATTATTCAGGGATCTTCATAATAAGCAAAATAATAATAAGAATGATGTAACAACCATTTTGTAACATCAAGGAGTGACAACTTACCCTAGCTCAATCAATTACCACTGTTATTTTTAGGTTTCATGGTTTAAAAGAAGAAAAAACTATCATGAAAGTAATATTTATAATTAAATAAAAATATGCAACTCTCCTACATGCAATGTACCTAGACAAGACAGTTTTTTTTAAAAAAGAGTTTAAAAACAATGAGTTAATAAAGATGATTCAAAGTTGATGGCGGTTCAATCAAGAAGAATACATTGTATCTGAAAATCTTTGACATGGAATAACTTTTTCAAGGCTTCTATTCACACTGACACCAAAATGCTGTAAATACAATGAATTAATATAGAAAAGTATACTTAGGAAGATCAGAGGCGGCTCTCATTTTGAAACAGTGTATTCTGAGACTATTCCATGCTTGCATATTTTTTCCATATGCTGCACTCTCAGGTCTAGTCTTTATATTTTTTCATTTGATATAAGGATATTAAATTATCTACTGTATCTTTTTTTTAAATCAAATCTTTTGAGAGTTACAGGTAACTAGCAAAAACAAGATTCTTATTTATAACCTCAAGCTAGTATTTAATGCAAGAGGGAGGGGGTACATTATCAAGGAAGAAGCTCAGAGGAATAAAAAAAAATTAAAGTCCTGTTGGTTAGGGGAAGCCCTTTTCCACTGAACAGACTACAATGCCATCTACTGGGAAAGTGAAGTTCAACTTCACTAAAAATAGTAAGGCTAGTTTAAAAGGCAAATAGATGTAATTGGAGAGATATCCAGTTCTATACCCTTCAGCATTCAAAACAGATAAGTGTATATATACATACACACACACACACACATGCACACACATATATAATGACAATATATGTTGTCATTAAAACAACAGTTCTTATTATAGATCATTATATTCTTACTCTGAGATCTCCTCCCAGCATTTTGCTTCTTAATTTCCAGCTAAAGGCTCTCCTTTCATCTCCTTCCAACTACTATTTAGTAACAAGTTAACAACACCCAGAACAACCTTGGTGTCATTTCCTGTAATCTCTAGCTTGTGATTTTTCACAAGAATATGTGCCAATATCTTTCCTGCAAGAGATTTGTTTAACACCTAAAATCACAAAATGAAAAGCAAGGGTCCTGGTCATCTGGGGTGAAGAAGAGTGAAAATCTAGAGAAAACCCTTGACATCATATGCATAAAGTGTCTTTTTCTATCTCCTTATGCTGCTTGGGATGCAGAAGCTAAGTTATCCTTTAAAAACCAAAAATCTGTCAAATTTTTGCAAGCTGGACTTACATTTCCATCAATGCATCCTTTGCTCATTTGTACACTTCTCTTTAATTTCAGCTGGCTTGTTCTATGATCTTTAAAAGTGAGAAATGGAAATCAAGCAGAGCCATTTCTCCCTCTCTATATAAAACTAATCAAACTGAGGAAATAGATGTATAGAAGCAAGAAGGGACTATCATCCCAATTAAGAATCTGTTTTATAAGCATTATCAAAAGAAAACAATTTTCTACCTAAAAGCTCCTGCCTATATATTCCAAGTATAGGTTTGCTGCTGCTAAGTCGCTTCAGTCGTGTCCGACTCTGTGCGACCCCATAGACGGCAGCCCACCAGGCTCCCCCGTCCCTGGGATTCTCCAGGCAAGAATTCTGGAGTGGGTTGCCATTTCCTTCTCCAATGCATGAAAGTGAAAAGTAAGTAAACAGCAAAGATTCTCAATCTGCACACCATTCACATTTGGGGGAGGTAGATAATTCCTTGTTATAGGGGGATTTCCTGTGCATTATAAGGTGGTAAACAGCATCCCCAACTCCTACCCAATAGATATCACTGGTAACCCTCTACATACACATAGCTAGGATAATCAACAAGGTCACCAGACATTACCAGATGTCTCCTCAGATCAAAATCAACCCCTCAAACTTTGATAACAACTGTTGTAGGATACTCTGGGCTTCCTTGGTGGCTAAGAGGTTAAAGTGTCTGCCTGGAATGCAGGAGACCTGGGTTTGATCCCTGGGTCGGGAAGATCCCCTGAAGAAGGAAATGGCAACCCACTCCAGTACTCTTGTCTGGAGAATCCCATAGGATACTAATTTCAACTTTATATAAACTACTTCTCACGTGATTCTCTATGTGGTGATGATTCATGTTGATGCATAAAATAATATTTGTTAAAGATATAAGAATAAGGTAAAATAAGAAATCCAATGGGAATTTGCTGCATGACTCAGGGAACTCAAGCTGGGGCTCTTTAACCTAGAGGGGTGGGCATGGGCAGGAGGTGGGAGAGAGATATGAGAGCGAGAGGCCGTATGTACACCTACGGTTCATTCATGTTGATGTGTGACAGAAATCAAACCAAACCAATATTGTAAATCAGTCAATCAAAAATAAATAATTATAGAAAAGAATACGGTAAAATAGGTGTGAATGGGAGGATAGCAATCTACATTCAATAATTTCTTTAACTTCAAGGCTAATCAGGGCTCCTGACCTTTCCAAAGGACTCACTCACAAGTTCTAGGGAGAGAGCTAAAGGGGAAAGTGGGCTCATGGATGGCAGCTGTCTAAAGGATATTCCCCAAAAGCAAAGGGGAAAAATTGCCATTCTGATGAGATCTTGGGGCAAGCAGGGGGCTGAGACAGAGAATGGGGAAAAGAATTGTTTTATTCAAAGTGTTTAAATTATAGAGCTTTACAGTTAAACAGCAAACTGAAAAATAGATGATCTTTAAAAAGGAAGTACTTCTCCTTCTGAAAAAAGAAAAAACAAAAACAGAAAATGTTAACAGGGAAGGTGTAAATTTTTAATTTCTCAACAAGAAACATAATTTGAAACCTTGTTGTGGATCTTTAAAAATCACCCCTCTAGAAGAAAATAGTAACAGGAGAAGGTAGTGGGGAGATACATAGGCTTACATTCAACAGAGCTAGTAAAGTTAGAATTATTGCCAGGTTCAGGGTTAAGACAGTGTAGCCCTGCATAAACCCAAAATACAACTAGGAGTAAAGTCTTAGCACTATCCCAGGGCATGTGTGCAACATCTCCATTTAAATTTCTCCAACAGAACACCAAGTAATTCTGCAGTAACTAACAGACTGTATTAGATATGCATTGTCTATTTCCATTGCCCTTTACTATCTGCAGGATATCCAAGTTTGGTTGGTGGGAAGTTTTCAATAATTAGTCTTATTTTTGTAGCACTTACTCTGAAAAAACGTAAACACCACCTGTCTCTGCCCCCCTCCTTTACCAACCGTTTGGTGATAACAGGCAAGAATGTAGATAAGTTTTTAACATTTAACATTTCTTAGTACTCTGAAATCTTGCTTTTCCTCATTGCAGGAAAGGGGTATGTGGGAATGAAAAGAAACTGAATGCAAAACAAAGTATATTCACTCTTCAAAACTGCAGTCACTGGTACCACATTCCCTAATACCGGTGGCTTTTGTGGAGTGTTTTTTTTCTTTAAATGAGCTGGACCACACATACTCATTCATTCAGCATAAGGCTATAGATGAACTGTCTCTGTATTTTTAAAGAAACTCAGCTTGTGCGGTCTGCTGATATCTCAGAGAAACAAGAACTATTTTCACATCTCATTCACATAATGGATGGGGCTACAGTGCAGAGCAGACAAGCCCCCTGGAAAGCATGCTGTTTGTCACGACATGTAGGAAAATTCTCTTATGCTCTTTCTACACTGAGTTTCCCAAACTAAGCTAGATTTCCACGGTAGTGTTCATGGAGTACATGGCACTGGACCCAGGGAGATAAAGATCATTAATGCACACACTTCCCATTCTGCCCATGGATGGTCATACTTGTAAATTTCAGCATGCCTATATACTCTGGATATTTGTTAGGCTTCCTGCTACAAAGCTGCCTTTTTTAAAAAAAACTGGTTTTTTTAAACCAAGAGAAAAAAAAAAGCTGAATGTCAAGATTGTCCAGGAGTGTGTATCTAAAAGATTTTGTTTCAGTTCTCTTCAGATATTACCTGAGCAGTGTCCCCTATCGTTACCCACACCTGGTGGCCTGCCCCAGGGTTCCCTTCCAGACAAAGACCTTCCCTTTGACTCCAGAGAGAGGTCACTGTGCACAAAACGCTGGTAGAATCCAGCCTCTTTTAGTCCCTTAACTTTTATCGTCAGTTGCTAAATTAGCTAATGATTAATTAGTTAATGTTTTCAAAGCACTTTGAAGATGAAAAGCACCGCCTGAGTGCTAAGTGTAAAACAGCATTAGTTATTCGACTCTGCAAAGACTAATTAGCTTTTAAAAAAATGTTCCCCCCAAACTGATCAATAATGCTTCTGGTATTATAGTAGGAGTGTTTGTCCCACAGATCACTAAGACCCACCTCACGTTTTAAGGCTTTTATGCCCCGAGACACGCAGAAATCCTGACCGAGGTTTATTGCTTAGTAACCCCTTGGCTTTCAACGTGGCTGGAGTTGGGCTAGTGATGTCATCTATACAAAACACAGCATTTTTGCTGTCAAAAAAGCTTTAAAGGATTATTTAACAAAGCTAAAAGTAAAGAACTAAACTCTAGGAAAGTGGTACAGAAACATGATCAGTGAACTTATATTTAAGAAGAATTAAGCTTTTAAAGTTTTTTTTCCCCCCTCTAAAAAGCTCTTTAACGGTGGTTCTCCAGGTGGCCTCTGAATTTATTGTGAGATTTCACTTTGATGGCTATGAGTCCTCATGGGGACTATTATGTCAATAATTTCAACAGCAACATTTTATTCCAGGTACAGAAATGACTTAGAAGATAGAGTTGGGGTCTGGAAATTCCAGGATCCTACTTTAAATTGCCCATACCAACCACTATAGAATGAAAAGAGATAGCTTTTGCCATTTCTCCCCTCTCCAGCCTGAGTCTTAAAGCACAGACTCTTTTGTCAGCTTCTTGGATGCTAAGTATCCCAAAAAACCATTCGAAAAAGTTCAGTATTTTATTTCTCTCATCCACTTTCAAATACTTCAATAATGTAAAGTTAATGGAAATTCTGAAGCTAAGATAAGCAACTCTGTAAACACAGTTTTGAGGATCATTTGTCCCCTTGGTACAAACACATTAATTCTCCCCACTGTCTACCAGCAGGACTTGATCATAAACACTGGGATTTGAGAATTCTTTAAAATGCCTGTGCTTTTTACTTTTAGTCAAAGTGAAAAAATAATTGTCTTTAAGATTAAAAATACTAAATAATTTCTGTTAACGGTTGATTTTTGTTTTGAGAAATTTTTTTTGCTTTGAAGGAGGGCAATTTCAAAATAATATGAAGATGTTGACTTTTAAGGACATCAAGCAAACACTATTAATATGAACTCTCAAACTATGCAGTATTAACAAAATTAAACCTTTATACAGATAACAAACCATAGAGACAACTGCTTAGAAAAATAAAAAGTTAATCTAAACAAAAAAAATTTCACATTTGGGAACATATGTTCCTTATGTATTTAGTTACTCCAATAAAGAGTTTAGATGAACCACAAACATTATAGCATACATGTGTGTACAGATACATACACACACACATATATATGACATGCATGTGATATATACACATAATCACACACATTGCACCCACATCAATCAAGCATTTGCTAAACAAAAGGAAAAGAGTGACATGTGCACAAATTCCCAGAACTACAGGTTAGGTATCGATATCAGTGTCAGCCTTTCTTGTAGGCACTGAAATCTATCTGCCGTAAAAGCACAGTAAAATCACCTGAAAATGAAAAAAGAAATGGGCATAATGAAAAGTGTGGCCAGCTACTAGACGATTTCTTTGCAATTTCCTAAGTGAATACAAAAGAGCAGACACCTGAAATAATTTGCAAATCGCTGTAACCCAGACACTCAAAAAAACATAAAATATGAGCAGAGTTTGGAAGGAGAAAGTGGTCCAGTCAAGGGCAGCTGTTACTTCCCAGGTCTCTAGAACTGGGCTGGACACTAAATATAGGGCTAGAGAAGAGAACAAAGTAGGGGGAAAGGTGAGATTTTGACTGGAAGAAGAAGTTACTTGGGAAATTTTAAGGATTACTTAAAATTCTTATCTAAATCAAGTTCCCTTCTGAATTTCTTTTTCTTATAATTGAACAAGTGTTAAACTGTATCAGGCTGTCACAGCTGTTCCAATACATGAACCGCACTTATAGTAACAGCTTTCGTTACACATTTTTTTGTGGAGTAGTTTCCAGCACACTGCGATCAGAGCTTGCATATTTTTACACTACTTGCATATTGAAAATAAACCCAACATTTCAGATTATTTTTCTCATACTGCATCTGGTATGTATGGTTTCTGAAAGACAAAGAGGCAATTGTGATTTCATACCTACTGATCTGAATACAACACCTTGTTTTATTTTTATAAATTATTCTCAGTATTTTAGTCAAAAAAAAACAAAAAAATAGAATACTTCTGTTCGGTCTAAGGAAGTCCTAAAAAACTGCAGCTTAACCAGATCATTATCCATGAGCCAAATGCTAACGCAATTTTTTCACTTCAGAATATCTTTATGATGACATATCAAATATCCAAATATTATATGGGTACAGAAGCCATGAAGTATTCCCCAGTCAAAGCTTTTAACAAAAGAAACATGGAAAAATCAACACACTCAAGACTCTTAATTCAACTGTTTGTTTTGTATTCAAAAGCACTTGTTCAGTCTGCCCTGAGTAACAGTAGTATTTCAACCACAGGTGACTGTTCCCAAAATGACCACCGTTCATGGCTTCAATTGTTGCTCCCGGAAATATTCCAGGATTTGCAAAACACAGAAATTCTGAAATGCCTTTATTCAAACAGGAATATATAGGCTATGCTTTAGAAACACTATACAAATAATCATCTTTCTGCCAAAGTAAAAATAATTGTGTTTGTCTGAATAGTTTTTGAATTAAATATCCACATGCTATTGTTTCACAAGCTGTAAAAGAAATGATAGCCATCTGTTGCTTATTGTCCTTTCTCCAGAATTAGGACTTAATTAGCTGCAAATGCCTTATCTTCCCAATCACTGCAGCACATACGTTCTCTAAATTTTGCCTCTTGTTGTTCAAGCCCTCTAAATTAGTAGATTCAAAATTAGCCAGTTATAGCAATGCTTTTCACTTTAAATTTTAATAATAAACAGAGACATCTCCTTTCTTTTTTTTCCCCTAGACCCTCCCTCTTTTCTGAAAACTGAAGGCTGATGCTGAAAGGATTGAAAATCTGGAAAGAGTTTGGGGTGGACTGGCCAACCCCCTTTCATTTCCTTCAGATGTTTACAATCTAGCACCTTTCTGAAGACAAAGATGGGAAAAAAGCTATTTTTTCCTTTGACTGAAGGGTGAGACAGGGGGGTATTAAAAACTGATCAATGTAATTTTTTTCTCAGAAGTATTTGCACATCTGTGAAATTATGTAATTTATTAAAAAATTCTTTTTATATGACATTCATGATTATAGCCTGATCTGGAGAATTATTCAAATATAAAATTAAATGTTCAAAAACTTGCTGTGCTGTGGATGGCTGAGCTGATCCCAGTTGTGCATCAAACTTACATAATTCTATTAAAAGTATAAAAGTGAGCCTTTCTAGGTCTCATTGAGTTTCTGAAAAGGGGAAGTAGCATTTTAAAAGAAAGTGTGATGATCTTTTTTTGTTTGTTTGTTTCATTTACTTCTGAAAAGCCTTCCAGGGTCTAAGGATGCCCTACTACACTGTTCAAAAACAGTTAACGACAACAACAGCAAAAAGGGTGATGGGGCAGGGCTACTGGGTGTAATGAAAAGCTTCTGTAAAACAGCATGTATTTTGTTATCACAGAAAATCTGTGACTTAAAGGAAAGTTACAAAGCTGTAACGTAAATTCTTCTGTCTGGGTGAAGTTGCTTAAGATATAACACGAGCTGTCTGTAATTTACCTGGTCTCTCTCTTAAGCAGGGCAAGCTACTTTCACTTTCAAAGTAGCCCGCATTCACCCACCATCATCCAAAAACAGCGAGCGCTCGGAACTGACTAAGGGAGATTTGCCCTCCAAATGCATAGCTTATAAAAACAAACTTTCCTTAGCCAAGTGTTAGAGCTAAGTTTTCATTCCCATTTACATGCCTTTGCATTGTCAATTTTGAATACTTCTGCCTCTAAGGGAGAAATTCTATGAAATATTTGTCAAATTCAAATTTATCCTATTTCTTGCACAATCAATTCAAGGTAACAAATAGTGCTATTTAAAATAACTGGAGCCCAGAAAATAAAAGACTATGAAATCTTTTTTGAAGTTACAGACTGAAACCCACACCCCAGATCCTAGTATGTTCTGTATGTCTTTTTTTTTTAATGCAATTCTAAAGCATTTATTATGAATTAAAGGTTTAGAAATAAACCAGAATTTGTTTATGGATTAGCATTACCAGATTTTAAATAGAAAGAAAAATACAATTCTTAATCATTTTATGGCACAAATCGGTAGTCAAATGATTTCCCCAAAAGCTCACATTAGGAAGAAAGGGATCTGCAGTTACCATCTTTAAAAACGCAAGCAAAATAAGGGCAAAGATATTGTTTCTGCTGCCTAAGACAGACGGACTTTAATAACACTTAACAGAATGATGCACATAATGATCTCAGAAAGCACTTCTTATGCCTCATCCATCATGCCGAGGAGAAAATGAAGCCTTCGACAGCATTAGGAATTATTCTAGATCTTGTCAGTAATTCGCAGCTCCTCCGTAGGATCACAACACAAATATGCGTGTGTGAGACACTGACCATTAATCTGGGAGTTTTTTTTCTACTCACAACAGCGCGCACTGAGAATGTATCAATTGTTTCATGGAGAAATGCGATATATGAAGCCACACTAAATAAAACAAGAAAAAACACGGAGATATATGGATAGATAAACAAACAGTGTGTTATGGAATGAAAATATTTTCTATCACTGTAAGAGAAATAAAAGTAATGTCCCTCGTACCCAGGCTAGATGAATTGGAAACTGTAAATGTCGTGGCTAAAGAACCAGACTCTCATTGATTAAAAGTTTCTATAAAGTTGCAACATACTATCAACATCCCTAAGTAATAAGCCCTTAGGAGATGAGAAAATGAAGGGTTTCCTTTCTCTACTAAAGTGAAATGCAAAAAGGTCCACTTTCTGTCCTTCAGGCAGAAAATCAAAGTGAGCACCTGGGTTGTATGTTTCACTCATTTGAAAGTTCTCATAGGGTTCAAAAAAATGGAAGAGGGAGGATCCTGAGGATGAATAAAATAACCGGCTTATTCACCGATATCTCTGGTTTTGACAGTGGCCAAACAAATGTGAACTCCCAACCCTCATGATAAAACAAACAGCAGATTTTGGCAGCATCTTCCTCAAAATAAGCTCTGTTCTTAATAGTATAGTGACCATACTGAAACAGACTCTGCTCCAGAGAAAACAGTTTACAAATATTTGCAAAACAAACTCTTAAAACATTCCTCTGAGTCCACTCCAAATCGATTTCTATACATGCACTGTAAAGATGAAAGCTGACTGGCTGTCTGGTTTATGATAAATTAAGGTGGTTTAACTTCCAACAATCATACACCCCACACAGATGTATTTCTGTGAAGTTCTGTGAGCTACTCCACAACCAAAAAAAAGCAGGGCTCTTGTCAAGTGGATTGAAATGAATGCTCCTTAGAGTGGATGCACTGGAACAGGATCAGGGAGGAACAACAACAACAACAAAAAAAACAGATAAATAGGCAGCTGAGGACAATATAAATACAAGCTATAAACAGTAATAATCACTAAGTTTAAAGTTTCCTAAAGTAAAATGCAGGTTTTTCTCTTTAGTTATCTAAAAAGTGTGTTAGGCAAGTAAAAGCAGGCCAAAACTACTTGCAAATTGGTATCTAGTATAAACAGAGTTCCATTTTATTTTCAATACTCAAAACATGAAAGGTTATATTAAACACACACACACACACACACTTTTTTGCCCGTGTGGAATGATGAACAAATTTTCAAGGACAGAAGTGCTAAGTATACAACTCAGGTTGGGCTACTTTGCCCACCTACCCCAGGCTGGACTCTGAGTAACTGTTTATTATTCACAGGTAACAAAACTCAAGAGTGAGATACAAACAGAACTCCCAGGAAGTGGGCACTGCCCTGGTTCCCTCCCTCCCTGTCTGAATCAGCTCACCTTCCCTTGTCTCTCTTCCTCCCAACACTGAAAGCTATAAAGCAGAAATGTCACTGAGAACATCACCATGGTCTGGCAATGGTCAGATATTTATACTGAATAATGCTCATGTCAGGAATGAGTAAAACCAGCTTTAAAATTGAGATTTTCACAAAATAATGAAGAGGAAATGTCATCCTTGCAGAAGTAAAATGGCATAAATTGTGCTTATTCATTCATTATCCTGTTCCCCTCCCCTTCCCCCACAGAAACATAATTTTTATTTTTCAAATCTACATGCACACAAGAGAACTGGGCTTCTGCCATAGTTGTTGCTCTTTCAAAGCCCAACACTAGAGACAAGGATGGTTTTTAAAGATTTTTTTTTAATTACAAAGATGGCAATGAGAACACATTTCCTTCTAGATTTCAATTCAAAGAGAAAAGGTAAATAGAATTCCCCAAACAAAATTACCTGGAGCTTTAACTTTTACTTTCTCTAATTGAACTACAGAGAAAATCGCAGCTCAGTGTCACCTGCTCGACAGTAAATACACTGCTCCTGGTAGCAAAGGAGCTGGAGGAAGGAAAAGAAAAAGTGCCTACATTCCAGTGATGCCGGTCCGGTCCCTGAAAGGATTACAAAAGAATACTCAAGAAGATATTTCTGTGGACAGCTTTCCAGGAAGATGTCAGGGCTGGGGGAGGCAAAGTGGGGGCTAGTTTTAACTAGAGACGATCGGATCGGTGAGGGTGGGGTGGGGTCCACTATGGAAGTCCAGTTAATGTGCAGACAGATTTCAGGCTGAAAAGCAATACTCATAAGGATTCCTGTCCCTGCTACCAAAATATCCTGTAAACTTCTGCTGTCTGGCAGCAAGCCTGCATACTCTCCAGTGCTGAGATAAAGACCCAATCTGCTCATCAAACACCTCCAGGCTCCACCATCTAATAGGAACAAATTGGCAATGACTGCCCAAGCTAGTAACACAGGCCCACTGATTTGTAGATTGATATGGATGCCTAATGATCCCCTTGGGCAGATCAATAGGAACAATCCTCATCCCTGCCTTTCTTCTTTATTGGCCTAGAAGACTAAGGCAAGGAAAAAGCAGGGTGCGGAAGAGGCCACGGTACCACCTGGGGACAGGTGGAGAATAAGGATACAGGTACTGATGTGTGTGGAGGAAAGCCAGTCCAGACCAGCGCTCAAGAACTTTTCTCTGTCTTGATTCCCTTTCCCAGTGTTTGGCAGGCAAAGGGTGTAAGAATAGAACACAAGATGCTTTTCTATTAATAGTAGCCATGCACAGCATTCAGTGAGATCCAGGTTATTGTAAGCATAGCTGCCTTCATCTAGGAGAAGGAAGAGACACAATGCAAGCCCCAGTGCCACTCCAAGAAGATGAACATGGTAGAGAGAAAATGCTGAAGATGTGAATGAGAAAGAGGCCAAGAGGGCAAAGATGTGATGCTCCATCTTAGGAAAACTTGGGATAGAATGAATCTGAAGTGCCTGTGACCAAAGAGGGGCGACAATCACGGACACTGTTTTAAATAACAAAAAGGAGGCAAGGGGATTTATCTCCCGTGTTGCCTGAACATGCTTAAAGCACCCTGGTCCCTCCACCCCTGTTTGACTGCTCGTTCTCACATGTGGGTGCTTTTCTCACACATGGGTGCTTTCCTCGGAATCCTGCATCTTTCCCTTCAGTGTGCTATCCGAGCAGGTGTCCTACAAGTTGACAGGGGTTTGCTCTTACCCTGACTCTTCCTCCTTCTGCAGACCACCCCCTCCTCCCCAAGGGTTAGGGCTCATTTTCCATTTGTGTATTATTCTTGTGAATAAAATTATCCAATTAGGAAATCCATTTAAAGTCCTTAACAATAACAGGGAAAAACTAATGGAGTTGCTTTGGATTTTCTTTTTCAATAAATTAATGTTAGTGATGTTCTGTGGATTCTTAAGTGCTCATTTATATCATCAGGGTTATTGCACACATAACAATTAGACCTAAATTTCTATACAGATTTGTCTATACTGTAGGAAGTTCATCCTCCCAAAGAAGCAATAGATGAGACTAATCAGAGGAAAACTTACTGGCAGACAGAATGAATTTGACTTCTACAACAAATAAATCGACGAAGTCTACAAACCCTTCTAGTGTGTTTATATTCTTTTTCTTCTTTTAATTATCAGAAAGTTTAAATTAAAACCTCCCCTTCTCCTTTCCCATGAATCCTTTTACAACTACCTCCTGCATATTTACAGGTGCTGCATTCAAAATAGCCAAAAGCAAGGGGGAAAATGTTCAGTTTTTACTCCTGCATTCAGACCTGCAACTAGCCGCCTGAGAATTTGCTTTGTTCAGTAATCAGTCCGGTTTGGTTTTGTTATTAAAGGAAGATATGTAAAATATCATGTATGAAATGAGTTGCCAGTCCAGGTTCGATGCACGATACTGGATGCTTGGGGCTGGTGCACTGGGACGACCCAGAGGGATGGAATGGGGAGGGAGGAGGGAGGAGGGTTCAGGATGGGGAACACATGTATACCTGTGGCGGATTCATTTTGATATTTGGCAAATCTAATACAGTTATGTTAAGTTTAAAAATAAAATAAAATTTAAAATAAAAAAAAAAAAAAAAAGGAAAAAAAAAAAAAAAAAAAAAAAAAAAAAAAAAAAAATAAAGGAAGATAACACTGAATGCCAGAGATGAAATTGCATTTTCTTGATTGTCAACGGTTGAAACCCCTGCCACCCTGCTGATCCATAGAAGATTTTTTTGGTAATAATAAAAATGTTTTTAATCTCACCCCCCTCTTTTTTTTGTTTGCATACACAAAATAGAGCTAAAGAAACATGAAAACCCTTGGTATCCCAGCTCAGTGTGTAACATCAGAAATTAGTCATCTCTTTCCTGTATGTTGCATTCTCCTTTTTAAATAAAAGCAAACGTGGAGCGGCGTTAAATTTTGACAGTGAAGGGTTTGCAATGATGGACCAAACAATCACGTGCACTGGAGCTCCTGCACTGACCACTTAAAATTCAAATTTCACACTAACGATAAGTGTAATCATGGCAATCAGCATCACCACCACCACCATCACCATCATCACAATAAAAAGATGCATTCTGTTCGCTGGTGACATCAATCAACTGTGTGGTGAAGATCAGAAGCAGCGCTCCCCTCTTGCTCTCTCACTCCGTCTGTCTTGCTGACTACCCCCCTCCCCACTCACTGCTCCCCCCCACCTCACCCCCGCTCTGAGAAGTGATCACATTTAATTCATTGCATCATTATGTCATCTCCATACTAATCTCTGCCCTCACACCTCCGCCACTTTGACATGCAAATGAGCTAGAAAAAAAGCCACACATTAATATAAAAAAGTCACAGCAATCATGTCTGATTTCCTGCCTTCCAGCCCCACAACACTCCCTCCAATCCCCACCTCTCCCCCCATCTCTCTTTCCAGCACGCTGTGCTGGTGATCACAAGAAACAACAGCAATCTGTTGAAGATCAGACGCTAAGACAGGGAGGTGGGGAGAAGGATACAACACATACACGTGTCAGCAACGCGGCCCAGGCAGTCCTATTTGCATATTCACATGAGTTCCATTCTCAGATTGCTTAAGCAGGGAAGAAGTTAGGTAGCTCCCCCACCCACCTGCCCTCCCAGATCCATAAAGAAACAGCTCTTGAGGAGAGGGGGAGAGAGAGGGAGAAAGAGGATGAGAGAGGGAGGGAGAGAGAGAGAAATGAATGTAAAGGGAGAGAGAGACAGAATATGAGGAGAGAGAGAGGAAATGGAGAGAGAGATACACAGAAAAAGACAGAGGAAAGGAAAGAAAAGAGAAGAAAAGAAAGGCTGTCCACATCTGCCTTACCTCAGCTAGCTTGCTTTCTGTTGCTCTTAAAAGGAATTCCCTGTGGTTCCTTTAGAATTTTTGAGAACCATCCTTCAGGGTTTTTACTTCTCTCTCTCCCTCTCCCTCTCTCTCCCTCTCTCTCTCTCCCCTCCTCCTCCTCTTTCTGTGTTGTGACTGGGTTTATAAAAAAAATAAATAAAAAGACAACTCCATGTTCAGCTAGCAGTCAAGAAGGCATCATGAAGTCCAGGGCTAGAGGGGGAGGGAAGGGAGGAGGGGAGGGTCACAGCTTAATGCTTTACAAAGGAGAACCTGAAGTCTCTGTTTTTAAAACATCCCTTTCACATACAATGACTAACCAAGACAAAAATATACATACTCTATGTATACACAGAGACATATGTACGTTTTCACCAGTAACCCAGATGTCAGAAATGTTAAGACTGTGATGCAAACAAATGTAGGAAAATTATGAGTCATCGTGAAAAAAAACCCTATTGCAGATCCACTTTGCTGCTCTCTGATTGCAGAGGGGGCCCGGCAGCTAGGGGTTTTATTTGCTGAATCACATTTGTACCAATACCGATGCAATAAGGGACTGGCTTGAGAAGGGGTTTCAGCGACTGCAATGAATTTCCCAGCTTTGATCAGTTTTCATCAGTACTTTTGTGGCAATGAAAATGTGTGAACATGTCCACAAATTTTCTTGCTTTCGTTTTCTTGCAACAACTAAGGGGAAAAAGGGAAAAGGAAAATAGTGTTTAAATATATATATGATATACATATCATATATATATATATATATATATATATATATATATCTCCAAGCTGATGCAACTAATAACAATAGCTGTCTTTAAATATTCCTTATGAAGTGTAAAACTGTATGAATTAAAAACATAGAATGATTCGTGCAAAGTGCACCTACTTTTCCAGTGGCCTACTGTATAACATTATCCTAATTGACTTTATTAGCTCTGGTGAAATGTTACTGTCCCTCCAAGGAACCTGCTTTCCAAGACAAGTGAACCGCTGGAGTACTGATGAACAGCAGCTGATTCACAGACATTAAGTGCTAGTCTGTTAAGTGAAAGGAATAAAAACATTTTTAAAATACAACGAATGGTGTCCAGTTTAATTCCATTTCTCAACCTGCTCATTTCAACTAGCAAAGACAAAAAGGCATCCAATATTATGAGAAACATTAATAGAAATGTAATTCTAAAAACTGACCAGAAGGATGCTTTTGCAAATTGGTTTTGATCATTAATCCTAAATTTAAATTGTATGAACAATGTTTCACTGTAAAAAGAAAAAAAAATGATGCATGGTCAAGTTATAGGTCTCTTAAAATTTATTCAACTGACTAGTAACTAATTAGAGGAATTATAAAAAATAGGATAATAATAAAAGCAATGCAAAAATTTGTATTACAGCATTAATATATGTACCATGGGACAATGACCCAATGTGGGTCACTATGTAGATCATGACTCATATGTATGAGAGAATACCATTATATATGTGTAACTGACTTTGCAGGGGGAGCAAGGAAAGAAAGGGATAGAAGGGAGGGAGGCACTGAGTGAGTTTAAAAGATGTTAGTATTCACACTAATAAAGAACTTCAGGATCTTGATGATGGTTAAGAAAACATCAAAATTAAAACTTTCTTCATTTGAAACAGAACTCCTAACAGACACATCAGAAAAAAAATAATTCCTCTGTACCTCCCAGAGAAACTCTGAAGAGAGAGATGTTTTGTATTTGTGACCTGAATCCTAAAAGAGGGGGGGAAAGGTAATTTTAAGAATCTGACCCTAATTCATGAGTCACAGTTTCTACCCCAAATTGATGAAAAACGTCTATGACAAGACTCATCAATGAGTTCCTGAAATAAAGAGAAAATAACCAAAACATGGGACCCAGGAACGTTATATTTCAATATTATCATATGAATTAAATGTAATCCTTGAAGCGACTAGTCCCTGGGGTCACATATTAGGCCTCCCCCCCAACTCTCAACCCCCCCCCTTTTTTATTTAATAGAGGTCATCCAGGCTGAAAAGCAAAACCCAAATGAAAAGCATCTTCAGTGTGCTTATAACATGAGCTGCAAGGGGTCAGGCAGCGTCTTGTATGGCCTCATAAAAAATACATAACCAGACAGCCTAATAGTATTTCTTTGCATTCATTTTTGGATGGAGGATGGGGGCTGGGGAGGAGAAAGACCTGATGTTCATAGCTATGATGAAAAAAAAAAGTCGAAGATGACAAAAAAAATACATTTTTAAAAAGAGGATAATCTTTTTCTTTTGTAAAAACATATCAAGTGCAACTCTAAATGTGACTGATTTATAAAATATACTGACTTCCATTTTTTAAGACAGTAAAAGGTATATAAATACATATCTATATTTCCTTTTTTTTTTCTTTTGGTTTTTCATGTTAATTGGGCCCTTCTTCTGGTTAATGTTTTCAACACAGTAAACACTCGCTTAAATATAGATTTATAAACTACATTTATTTCTGGTAATTTCTAAAAATGAAACAATGATGAGGAAAAAAAACAACATTGTGCTTTTGCCTTAACACAGAGAATGTATGCAGACATATGATGAGAGGAGAAGAGTGGGCAGTGAGGGAAAGAGGAGAATCACACAGTTGGACAACAAATAAAAATAAACAGCTCTCAAAGCTGGGGAGATGAGAGAAGCTCTAAATATATTCTTTCCCCTCCCCCTCACTTCTCCCCTCCCAAATATAGCCCAGAGATGAGTGACCCTGCTGGGGAAGATGGAGGCAGAGAGGTGACCCGGCGCTAACCAGCCTGTTAGAACTAATAAGGTGTTCTCCTAAGGCACTCCACTGACATCAGGGCAGCGTGGAGATCACTCTCCTTGTTATTGCCCATCCTCAGCTTGAAATTTACTACTCCTTTGCATTATTAAAGAGACAGCTCTCATCCTCTGTGGGACAGAGAAGATTTGGTGAAGATAAATACTCTGAATTATTTTTATTTAAATGTTATGTTTGTACTCAGTAGTCCAGACATTAAAAACCTATGATTTTATAGCATAGCCATGTGAATAATCTGCCACTGGTATTTCCCACTGAGATAGCCAAAAGGGAAGAAAAGAAGCCTAATCTTATAGTTTATATTCCCCTCCCAAGCACCCATCTTCATGTGTGCACACACACACATACACACTTTCATCCTTCCCTATATACTCCATTTGGGAATCAAAGAATAGGAAATATTATTCAAAGGTGCCTAATTTTCATTGTACATTCAGCACAGCATTGTGATCCATGGTGAAGAGTCACCTATAAAGTTCTACAGAAATCAGATTTTACTCCTAACCCAATTTCCCACTTAGAACTTCATGATTCTTAATTGAGACAAGCAGGTAAACTTATAAGGTTTTACATAATATTTTTAATAAATGTGTTTTAATGTTCCCATAAGAACATGCTGCTGCTAAGTCGCTTCAGTCATGTCCGACTCTGTGCGACCCCATAGACGGCAGCCCACTAGGCACCCCTGTCCCTGGGATTCTCCAGGCAAGAACACTGGAGTGGGTTGCCATTTCCTTCTCCAATGCATGAAAGTGAAAAGTGAAAGTGAAGTCGCTCATTCGTACACGACTCTTAGCGACCCCATGGACTGCAGCCCACCAGGCTCCTCCGTCCATGGGATTTTCCAGGCAAGAGTACTGGAGTGGGTCGCCACTGCCTTCTCCACCATAAGAACATAGCTTGCTTGAAAGTGAAGTTGCTCAGTCGTGTCCGACTCTTTGTGACCCCATGGACACATGTAGCCTACCAGGCTCTTCAGTCCATGGGATTTTCCAGGCAGGAATACTGGAGTGGGTTGCCATTTCCTTCTCCAGCTTGCTTGAAGAGTTAGCATTATTGAACCTTAAAGGCATGTGGCAACCTGGAGATATCATCTGCCATCCAGTCCAGCTACCCCCACTTGGAGTGCAGACCTACTTTGTCCACAACATAACCCAAAAGCATAACTGTTTAATTAGGATTTTATGAAAAAGTCTTAAACCGTTTTCTTCCAAGCTATCACTCTGCAAAGGTTAGAAATTTTAGTTTTCTAAAATATAATCACTATAAACAATTGATCATAGAGAATTAAACAACTGGCCAATAGCCATATAGACTGTTTTATTAAGTGAAATCTTGAATGTCTTGAACATTGGTGTCAATAAATACAGTTTTTATTGGACAAAGGTTTAACAGTAGACAGAATATTTTTCAAAATCTTCCAGAAAGTTAGCTTGTTAGGAATGAGCACAGGTAAGTGATTCTGTCAAGAACAAATGTAGCCAGCAGTTATGACTAGAAAAAATACTGAACAGTAGAACACTTGCTGATTCGTTAACCAGTTAGTTAAGACCTTGTTTTCCTTATAATCCTAAAATGTTGCTTGAAAAATATGAACCTCTAAATACAGACAACCAGGATATATTCCCATTTCATAAAAATACATATTGGGTTGCCCAAAAAGTTCATTCAAGTTTTTCCATAATATCTTAGGGAAACCTGAATGAACATTTTGGCCAACCCATACTTAAACCAGACTAAACTTCTAAATGCTCTGTGATCCTCTCCTAGGCTAACATTTCACCTTCACTACAAGCTAGTCACTAAACATATTACCTTACAAACAGAAAACTTTCCACTCCTAATGGTAATAACAGATTGGTTTAAAATAATCTCCAACAAAATGACAGCATAGTCTTAAACTGGATGATAATGTAATATGATAAATTTAACAATGGAGAGGAGGAACTACAAATCAAGAAATATATGCTGAATTATAGAACAGTCAACAATCAATCAGTCGAAGACAACCAAGTATCCCTTTATTATAATCAGCAGGAAAAACAGTCATGACCAAATCAATTTTACAAATGGACACATACCTTGAATGGGATTCTACTGGACTGACCAATAGAGATCACATGCTACAACAGACTGTACTTAATCTTCAGTCTGAATTTATAGCAATGATTTTAACCAATTATTCCATACTGTTTTTGACAAATTTTGTTTATGCTGAAAATCTATTGCACTAGGGTATCCTTCAAATTTTTCATCTCTGTAAAGTCATTCAGCCAATGACTTGATTCCAATAGATGAGTCATTAGTTCAGGTTCAGTAGCCTTTGTTACAAAGTGATTTCTATGGAATAGGTATTTGCTGTGACTAGACTTACAAATAATTTCCATCAGAATACTGGTGTATCTATTATAAAGGAAGACACATGAAGAATCAACATCCTCAAATGAGACACCCAAGAAATAACTGAACAGGCTTCCTCTGCTGAATAACAGCTTTAGAACACAAAATATGATTGGGGATGAACTAACTGATAGCATTAGTCACTCAGTCGTGTCTGACTCTGCGACTCTATGGAATGTAGCCTGCCAGGCTCCTCTGTCCATGGGATTCTCCAGGCAAGAATACTGGAGTGGGTTGCCACTCCCTTCTCCAGGGAATCTTCCCAACCCAGGGATCTAACCCAGGTCTCCTGCAGTGCAGGCAAATTCTTTACCATCTGAGCTACTCCCAGTTAAAAACCAGAACCAGGTCAGCTTCACATGCTTTGTGCAGGGTACAGTACCATTATTTAATCACTCACATTTATGTGGAAAGATGCCAGATGGTAGCCATTAGGCTACTCTATGAACCCAGAAATAGCATTTCACTTCACTTGGTTGTAGCTTTCTTGTATGTAAGATGAGCAACAGTGACCACAGGGCCCTTGTCAGTAACAACTGTTTTCATTCCTTTGTGAAATAATCACTGACATACCCTTTCAAGTTGGAGGGATTGAGAGTCTCCAAGCATATGTGGAATAAGCATGAGGTCCACATGGTGAAAAGCATGGCCTGAACCCAGAGCCTCAGACAATTACCACGGTCATTGGCCATGGCTCAGGCTTAAGATACCTTGTTTGTGGTCATATGGAGTTTAAAGTATAATCATCATGGACCTCTGATTGATATCAAAAGCCAAAAAAAAAAAAAAAAAAGCAAGGGGAGAGGCATTTTGAATAAAGATTTATGAAATTAAAATATTAATGTGTGTGTTAGTCATTCAGTAGTATCTGACACTTTGCAACCCCATGGACTATAGCTTTCCAGGCTCCTCTGTCCATGGAATTCTCCAGGCAAGAATACTGGGGTGGGTTGCCACTTCCTCCTCCACAGGATCTTCCCCATCCAGGGATTGAACTCTGGTCTCCTGCATTGTAGACAGATTCTTTATCATCTGAGCCACCAGGGAATCCCAAAAATATTAGTGATTGTGCCAAATTGCCTTAAGAGGTTTATAGGATATATTTATCTGATCAAAATTCTTACATAGCATATTCATATACATCTGGTACTTGCAAAGTGTTAAAATATACAAACATATACACCTAATTATAACTAATTTGATTTTTCACTTAACTTTTCAGCCAACATGATTTCTTTGGAGAAGGGAAACTCCAAATCTCCCTGATGTCATCACTTAAAAGCACAAATACAAAATCTGTAAGACAGAAATTAATTTTTATATCATAAAGTCTAAGAATTTCAAACAGATCATGAAAACAATTTTTGCCTCTTACATTAATCTACATTTCAGTTTCAAAATTACATATGAAGACAATGTCATTTTCAATTTTTATAACAATTCATTTTTTTCTTTCACAAATTCTTTGTGAACTGAGAAAATATGTGTGTGTGCGTGTGTGTGTGTGTGTGTGTTAGTCATTCTGTCATGTCTGACTCTTTGTGATCCCATGGACTGTAGCCTGCCAGGCTCCTCTGTCCATGGAATTCTCCAGGCAAGAATACTGGAGAGGGTGGCCATTTCCTCCTCCAGGAGATCTTCCCAACCCAGGGATCGAACCCAGGTCTCCCACATTGCAGGAGATTCTTTACTATCTGAGCCACCAGGGAAGTCCAAGAAAGTATTTACCACTCATCCTTGTGACTCAGCTGGTAAAGAATCTGTCTGCAATGCGAGAGAAATCTGGCTTTGATCCCTGGGTTGGGAAGATCCCCTGAAGAATTCCATGGACTGTATAGTCATGGGGTCACAAAGAGTCGGACATGACTGAGCGACTTTCACTAACAAATGAAAAAAGGCAAAATTTGTTTATGTATGTCATAATTAAAAATCGTGTTAAAATAAAATGTATAATATAATCCTTAACAATGTACTAATCTAAGATAAAATAGTTTTCACTTAAAATTATCTCTTCATAATATATCACACAAAAATGATGAACTGATTTTAAAAATACCCAAGAGGTTTGAAAAGACTATAAATTACTGTGAAAATGGTCCGTGGGTCAAAAGAGGTTGGGAAATGTTGATCTCTCAGGTCTATTTCAGCTCTAAAATTCTTTATGTTAAATGAGACACCTCTGACTTTTCTAAAGTAGCAGAAAGTAAACTTGTATAGATTGCTAAATCCCCCATCTCTCCCACTAGATATTTTCAAATTCAAATGAATATAGCGTAAGCCTAAAAACTTAAACATATAAAAACCTAGTAACAGGAATTTACTGTTTCTAGTGCATTTAAAATGTGAACTTATCTACTTTATCTTTCCACATTGTCTGTTTGCTGGACTGGTAATTTCCATTATTCAATGTTCCATTTGAACTTAAAAATTTGTAACACATTAGCCTGCATACACTGTGGTGTCCTAGTAATGAACTAGATTTTAAATGTGCCTAGATTTCTAACCAAAATTTTCAGCAACATCACTCAGCTCACTGAGACTATTCTTTCAAAGAATCAAGACACTGAAAGGAGCAAGAAAGAAAGATTCCAAGACATCCACATCTTTGAACTCATGAATCACAAGTGAGGGGGTAAGGCTGCTCCTTACTAAGAGGATATATTCAGGCCCACTTAGTCCCTTACAGGAGAGTATGGAAATTACATCATCTACAAAGACTGAGATTCCAGAAAGGACTAAATTATAATTGGCCCTGGACTCGAGTGATATGTAACAGAGGGTACCAATATTTTCCTGTAGAAAGCCACATAATAAATACATTAGGTTTTGCAGGCCATACAGTCTCTGCCACACTATTCAACTGCCACTGCAGTAAAAAACAGTCACAGAAAATATATAAATCAGTGAACATGAGTGTGTTCTAATAAAGCTTTATTTACAAACACAAGTGATTGACAGGACTCAGCCTGCAGTTTTCTGACATCTGATCTATAATAACTTTTTAAAGGATGCAAATGAAGGCTGAAATAATGGGTAGAAATGTCTAAAATACGTGAAAGAACTGGAGAATCTTAACAATTGAATATAACAAGATTTTAAACACTTTGCACTGGGGGCAGGGGGGGTTCTCTATTGTAGTAACATGTATAAGCATAAGATTAATGCTTTCAACGTACAATCAACTTACACTGCTTCCTCACAACTAACCTCCTGATGAGGCAAATCAAGCAACATTAGGTAAGGAAATGGAGGCTGAGAGATCCTGATTTTTCAAAAATTTCTGAGTTATTATTAGAAAGTGTTAGAGCTAGCACTGGCCTTCAGGTTTTCTGACACTTCTGAAGGCTCCTTCAAGTGCAATTACATTTAATACACACACAGTTTGTTGTCAAGACAATTAATGCCATAGAGTAAAAATTTTCTACCAGATTCAGGTGATTACGAGAAGCTTAGGTAACAACTAAAATTAGCAATAAAATAAGTATAAGGTCTCAAATGACAAATATAGTAGGGTTCAGCCACTGAAGCTTCTTGGGCTTAACTAAATATTTTGAAATGTTACCTCAATTTACAAAATACCTTTTGTAATAAATATTTCCATGCTTTTCTTTGGAAGAAACAGTTCTACATATATATGGTCAGGATAGGAGATACATTCATTTCACAGGGACACTTCTTTTTGTTTCAATCATATTTAGCCCTGTTCTTCAATGCATTCACTCAAAAACATACTCATGGGCTACAGTGAAGTAGCCCAAAATTTTTTTCAATTTTGAAAACAAAACTGAAAACCCAAACATGAAATTGTGCCATATCTAACACAATGGTTTTGAACTGTGGTGTTGGAGAAGACTGTTGAGAGTCCCTTGGACTGCAAGGAGATCCAACCAGTCCATCCTAAAGGAAATCAGTCCTGAATATTCACTGGAAGGACTGAGGCCGAAGCTGAAGCCCCAATTCTTTGGCCACCTGATGTGAAGGACTGACTCATTGGAAAAGCCCCTGATGCTGGGAAAGATTGAAGGCAGGAGGAAAAGGGGACAACAGAGGATGAGATGGTTGGATGGCATCACTGACTCAATGGACATGAGTTTGAGTAAACTCCGAGAGTTGGTGATGGACAGGGAAGCCTGGCATGCTGCAGTCCGTGAGGTTGCAAGGAGTTGGACATGACTGAGCGACTGAACTGAACTGAACATGATACTCATGTGGAATTCTTTATACTCTCGAGACAAAATTTCTTTCTTGCAGTGATAATTATCAATTGAGAGCCATTTTCACAGAATAAGATGTAGATTCTTAAGTTACTTAATAACTTGAGTTTTTGGTGTGTCATCATGAAAATGACAGTGTGGGAGATTAATGTGTTCCCTTAATACTTAGCATCTAATGAGAAAAAAGCAAAGGCCAACTTAATATGTAATGATAGGTTCTTGCCAAATGACTTCACAGACATTGCCGGAACAAAAGTTTTGTGGAAAGTGGAATGGAGGAAAATGGTGGTGAAATAGAATCATGACATGACACACACTAATAGAAGTTAAATTCCAAAGAATCTTTGGAATACCACACAAGGTCCCATTATAATATTCCCATTTTAAATTAATAGTGAGACTCCTATATTTATGCATAAGAACTTAAGTCATTTTCAAGAAATGTAGAATAGTGAAGAAATTTTCATTAAAGCACATTTAAAATTTTTTCAATATTGTATTTTGAGCAGCACTAACAAATTGACTGAACCATCAAAGTGATGGATAAGTGATTTTAAATGAATTTGGTACATAAAAGAAAAAATAACCATGATAATGGCAATTATTAAAATAATCCCATCAGGCTCAAAATCCAAAGAATCAACTTAATAAGTAAAATATCAAAGACAAAAATCTATTTTTCTATGATTAAATCCGCCATCGGTCCTTTAGTTTCAGCAAAAACATCACATAGAACATTAAAACATTGTTAATTTAAACTTCAACGGTTTTTATAGTAAACTTATATAGCAATCTGTAAATTTAGTTTGATTTTATAGCTATATAAAAGCTATACACACAGGAAGCTAATGTCTAATTTAATGCTTGTCCAAATTTACACAAAATACCATATAAGATGGCTAAAAATAATTTCTGTCAATACTAGGAGTCCAAGAGAATATACTACTTTAACAAAATCCAGATTTGGTTCTTTAAGATTTGAGAATGCCCAGTCTTGTTCTTTGAGGGAGCTTTTCTTCTCTGACAAGAGTCTGAATGGAAGGAGGACCTGTTCCAGACTAACTACAGGTAACCCTCAGTATGATTCTTGAACTGTCCTGGTACAGGTCTGACCAGGAGTCTTATGTTCCCCTTCTGTCCTCTGCCCTCAAGGGAGTCCATTTGCCTATCTTTTGTCTCAGCACATCTAATGATAACACAGTTACTATTTATGAGATTTGCTTATCATGACCACTTCTTGCAAGTACCTTGAAATACATTCATACGCCTAATTTATTTAAATCTTTTGTAATGAGGTCTCAAAAAAAATAAGGCAGAATTAGAAATTGCCCTGTAACCTAACAGAAACTCAGTTCAATGCAATTCAATATACACTGGCTCTTACTAGGTAAAAGACATTTTCAAAGTACTAAGGCTAGAGAGCTGAATGGTTTCTACATCAAAATGAAGACATATTCATTTTGTCCATATTTCATTCACTATTAACTAGCTGATATATTTCAAGCCAACAAAGGGAAAATATCTTTTAATTTGGTAATTGTTTTTAATTTGATTTAAATACAGTGACTTCTTTATTTACATCCTAATAACAGTGATAATAACAAGAGATCATGAGTACTTACTATGCTAGGCATTGTACTAAGCAAGCTGCAGGTATTATCTCATTTAATCTTCAAAACAAGTTTATGTGGAAAACATAATTGTTATCTCCATTTTAAAATAGATAACCTACAGCATTTATAGCTTGCAAAATATATCTAATGGAATTGGGTGGAGAGACAAAATTGCCACTTTTAGGCCAAAAAAACTGAGTATTGCCAATTATCAACAAATGTGGTAGTTAATACTCAATGGAAAACTGTTTTAAGGTTTGGTCTAAGATCCTATATAGCATAAAGCAACCAGGTCTCAATTTGTCCATTTCCAGGTTACTAGTTCATCTACCAACTTAACATATAACTAGTAGATACCTAATAAAAAGTCATCTTTTTTTAATGGAAGTATAGTTGATTTACAATGTTATGTTAGCTTTAGTGTAAAGCAGGATTCAGTTTATTATATATATGTATTATAAATATAATATACATTTATTTTTCAGATTCTTTTCCACATAGCTTGTTATAAAATATTGAGTATAGTTCCCTATGCTATACAGTATTTATTAATAAATACTTATTTATTTTACATATAGTAAAATAGGTACTTATTTATCTTATATGTGATATAGAAAGTCATCTTCTACACAGAATTCTGAAGTAGAGATGACTTTGTATCTTTATTAGGAAGTTTGCAAAAATCTAAATATCTTGGCTTTTCTCAACAGAGTCAGGGAAATTTTCTTGTTTCTTATGTCACAGCTCCTCCTTAGGTCTGATTAAGTCTTCAGTTTTTCACTCTGTATCAAGTCTGTACATGTGAGATTTTTAATTGCAGAAAAATACAACAAAATGCCCATCAATACTACCAAAAAACAATAAAAGATATGAATGACACTGCACTTTCAGGTAGGGCTTGGGGCCCCCTTCTCTTATCTCATTTTTAAAAATAATCTATAGTGTCTTTGTAAACATAAAATTACTTGCAGAGAACTTGCATAAAATAAACAATATAAAATGTATATTTTAAACAGTACATAGGTAATCCAGAAATCAACATCTATAACTCAGAACACTTTACTGGTTTGATAAATTTTCAGCTCTTTAATTCAGATTATTCTCAGAAAAGTTTACTAAAAGATACTATGGAATTTTGGCAGGAACACATTTAAACCATCCCAGACAAGTGAAAAACCATGGTTATAGTTTCAAGACTTCCAGAAAGAGAAGTTCATGATAACCATTCATATGCTGAAGCAATTTTAACAATTATCAAATTACCCTATGTAGCCTAAATCCATCATGTGATACATCATCTTTATTTCCTGTTACTTCTTTTCTTAGTGGATAAGAACTGGTATTAAGTAGAAGCAGGGTGGACCTTTAGTCTTCTGCTTAGTGCATATAGAGTTTCACTAACCCTAAAATGTGAACAATTGTTTATAGAGTAGATGCTATAAAGCCTATCAAAACAATGTACAAAATTCAATACACTGAATCATAATCACCTATTATTGTTACTGACCAAAATCTCAAAGAAAACTGGACCAAGAATTTCTCAGAAAAGCAAGCCAGAGCTAGAATCTTTACATTCAAGGAAGTTTCATATGTTCCTGGATCTCAGACCTGAGACTACATTCAAAAAAGCAAGTTTTTCCCCTACTGTAGCACAAAGCAGTTTTTTGGTTTTGGTTTTGTTTTTGTTTTTAAAGAACAATGGCCTCAAATAGTTAAAATCAAGAAATCACATGTAGATTAACTCACCCGGGTGAGCGTATGCAGCCCGAGGACTGCAGTGGAAATATACTGATTCTGGTATGAAAAGTTAATTCACTACTTCACTGCTTTCCTGTCAGGTAGTTTTCTTGGTTCTCCTAACATTCTATTGATTTCCATTGATTTAACTTGCTTAATTCTAAAGGTGTATCTTGAAATGGACACTTCATTGGTTTTCATTTTCATTGGTTTCTACAGAGTCTACTTAAAATGTGGCACAGAATTAAATAATTTCAAGACCAACTGTAGGTAATCACACCTTCACTTCTAAAACTAAAAGCTCCCGTTAAACACCCTCGAAAACAAAGTCGGCACTTTATTTTCCTGGCCCATAATTCAAGTGACATCAAACACTAAACATTTTTGAAAAAGCATCAGTATTTTTTGTTTTACATCAAAACTTGTGTGCCTATAAAATATAACTACCACATCGTCCCTCTGCTCTTTCTTTGCATTTGATATTGACAAAATGAAACCAGGATCACTACTTTTTGGCACACTGCACAGTGACTGCTACCAAAATTATGTAACCATGCTATAGCCCGTTTCCTCTAAGCACTACCATATAATTTGTCAAGTCTCCTACAGGAACTAAGGCATGTGGGGAACAGATGGAGAAAAGCACAGTTGACTAGGAATGGAAAAGAGATTTATCAGAGAAAAAATAAGAAAAAAAACAGAAGTAGGATATGGAAGAGGGTAAATTTCAAGAGATGGTATAGTAGACACATTATGGCTGCTTAATTTCATAATTAAAAAAAATGGATTTTTGTATCAGTATGCAGAATGTTCAATGTGTGGGTTCTCAAGATGAAGGAGTCTAAACATGTATGCATAAGTCTTAATAGGACTAATTTCCTCTGAAATACTTTGCAAAACTTGAGTGTGTGTATGTGTGTGCACACACATATGTGCACGCACTCACACGTAACTTTTGTCAGAATTTCAAAGGAAACCATGACCTGAACTGTTATGAACCAGCACTCTAGAAGCTAAAGCCACTATATATCCAATTCTCTCTGGCACAGAGGGGGAAAAACATCACAGTTACTTTCATGAGTGATTTCTCCTGCAACTTTCCTTAAGGGTCAGGGAATTTATTTGAATTACAGGTCACCAATTACAAGGTGATACCATCCAGCCATCTCATCCTCTGTCGTCCCCTTCTCCTCCTGCCCCCAATCTCTGCCAGCATCAGAGTCTTTTCCAATGAGTCAACTCTCTTTTTTTTTTAAACTTTACAATATTGTATTGGTTTTGCCAAATATCGAAATGAATCCGCCACAGGTATACTCTTTGCATGAGGTGGCCAAAGTATTGGAGTTTCAGCTTCAGCATCAGTCCTTCCAATGAACACCCAGGACTGATCTCCTTTAGGATGGACTGGTTGGATCTCCTTGCAGTCCAAGGGACTCTCAAGAGTCTTCTCCAACACCACAGTTCAAAAGCATCAATTCTTCAGCGCTCAGCTTTCTTTCGACTCGATGGACATGAGTTTGAGTAAACTCCAGGAGTTGGTGATGGACAGGGAGGCCTGGCATGCTGCGATTCGTGGGGTCGCAAAGAGTCGGACACGACTGAGCGACTGAACTGAACTGAACTGAATTATAAGGTGGGCACTTACGGTCATATTCGCTAGGATGAAAACTTACCCTTAACTACCCACAATGAGCACAATATGCAAACAGATACATTCAGGGGTCTTTTGATAAATAATGCACTCTAGATGGTTAGGGCAGGGCATCTTATAGTCAAGAAAAAGCTAACTCATTCAGCATGGGGAACATGTATACCCGTGGTGGATTCATTTTGATATTTGGCAAAACTAATACAATTATGTAAAGTTTAAAAATAAAATAAAATTTTTAAAAAAAAGCTAACTCAAACGTACAATAAAAAAGGAAGAATGTTAGAAGACAAGAAAGAATGAATGCCATATTTAATGAACAGGATAATACAGAAAATACCAGACGTGAGTTCTGTCTTCCATAATGTTCCAAAATAATCCCAGTACTTCCGTCACTATCAATTGATCAAAGACATTTGGGGATAAGTAATGAGTATCAACCGGAGAAGGCAATGGCACCCCACTCCAGTACTCTTGCCTGGAAAATCCCATGGACAGAGGAGCCCGGAAGACTGCAGTCCATGGGGTCGCTAGGGGTTGGACACGAATGAGTGACTTCACTTTCACTTTTCACTTTCATGCATTGGAGAAGGAAATGGCAACCCACTGCAGTGTTCTTGCCTGGAGAATCCCAGGGACGGGGGAGCCTGGTGGGCTGCCGTCTATGGGGTCGCACAGAGTCAGATACGACTGAAGTGACTTAGCAGCAGCAATGAGTATCAACTACTTATACTAAAGCTTGGAATTTCGTGTGACTGACTGACACTGAGTGTCATTTCTCTCTAGAAATATTGACATTGGACAAGGCACAACAGATAAGGGTATAAGTTAACTTATGTTACAGTCTCTGTTGTGTACCTTCTCTGATCGTAAAGAGAACTTGGCTCACTGGATCTGTCAGCTAAGCAAACATCCATCAACAACAACTAACATTTATACACACACATGTACATACATACGTGTCTCTATATACATAAAGAGAAAATATATTCAAAGGTTTTGAAAACCAGATGGTACAGAACTGGTATGCTGCTACCAAACTAACTTTGTTACAGTTTTCAGTTTAACGGTGAGCCCTCAAGAAATTCCATTCTCTTGTCTTATTCTTATAAACTCACTGAAGCTCTCTTGAGGACTCACTTTCTATTATTTTACAGCATACCTTCCACAGGAACTCAAGCAAACAGTAGGAAATGTGGATGTCAAAGGTACAGATCTCTCAACTATTTTGCATGCCAAACTAAACTAGTTTTCAACACCATCAGAATCCTCTCAAAAGTATGTGCATGTATTAAATGCACAGACCTTTCAAGATGTTTAAACAAGAGATTAAGCCTTGTATTTCACACTCTCACCAGTTTGAAATAATCATGTGGAGATAGGGTGGGCATGAGATGTCCAGGAGTTATCATCAGGAAACACCTGATGACATCATGAAAACTATGAGAACCTGAAAGTAATTCCCACCGAGGTTTACAAACCAAGGGGGCTGAAGCTTCACCAGTGTAGAAAAACAGATGAAAACCAGCATGCTTCTGGCCAGCAAAATGAATCTGAATTACACATGAAAATACTGTTCAAGTTCCAAAAATCATTTGATTCTGATTTTCTACATTTGACATCTACCTGATCAGAAACCCTGCTAAGCTAAATTTTGGATACAGGTTGACTGGAATCACAACACAAAAGGCAGAGCTGAGTCTAACAATCTATTTTCAGAGAAAAAAATTCTACCTAGGATCTGCTTTTCTTTCATTCTGATAAAAAAAATGTTATCTTAAACTTTATACTTATCAGTTCTATGTCATGTTACAGCTTTGTGGAGAGTCTTGTAACAGCTGAGAGTATCTTTTCTTTTTTAAAGGTTTCAGACATTGATCTTTTCTCTACATAGTCAACTATTTGCTGGATTCCTCTGACATATTTCATTTTTTGTAAGAAGTTTGGCTTAAAATTATATTTCAAATTGGTTTAGATATTTCTATCATTATTATAATCTGTAAGATGTATTTATTTGTTCACATATAAAGTTTCACAACCATCCTGAGAAATTTGTAATGACTTTGGCAGACATCATTTTTATTTGCAGAAACAAAACCACTTTTTTGTATTTACTTCTGGAAACTTCTAACACTTCTTTCCTTTTTTATTACCAGTAGCTTCAGTTGCTTCCTAGTTTTGGAGGAAAAAAATCTTATTGTTCTACTTTAAAAATTCAAATATAAATATTTCAGTGGTTTAAAATCAACTCATTGATGCAATATAAAAACTGTAAATACCATATCTAAGTGTCAGAAGTAGAACTATCCAAGGAAGCATGGCAGGATTCCTCCAAAGTTGTTAATGGAATTAAAACGGGGCTTGATTTTTGTTCTGCCTCCATCATCCTCAGTCTTTAGGGAGCTATGCTGCAGGGAGACTTTTTTAAAATAGCAAGCAGTAGCATTCATGCTAAGGAATAAACCATCCTGGAATAGGAAACCCTTCAGATGCCACTTTGCACGTAGAAGGCAAGACCAACTGGAAGATAAAAACACCACCCCTCCCCACAAAAAAAAGCACTAAACTGCTGTTCATGCTGAAACACAAAGATTAGGAAGTGAAGAGGTAGGGATATGAAAGAAGAGGGCATGGGAAAGAGAAAGAAAAAGAAGTGACTATTTAGCATGGCAGAAGGTTGATACCTTCAGAGAAAAGTAGTCAGAAATTTCTGGTGATGAGAAGCCAAAAAACTTGCCTGAATATATTCATGTAATGTTAAAGTTGCTTGTATTCACTGCAAAGCAAACTTCTTCCTTTACTTCCAAACCTTTAACAAAGTCAGTTGCTCAAATACGACTTATGTGCATAGTTTGGGGGAAACTGGAGGCAAGGGCTAATTTCTAATATCTAGGTTGCTGTGGAATGCAGAGACATCCAGAAAAAAAAAAAAAAAAAAACGCTTGATAGAGTGTGGTTTATGTGGGGACTAGGAAATCACTGGAGGAAAGCACTTAGAGCTAGGAGGGACCATAAAAAAAAAAATTAACTGTATTTTTGGTAAAAAGATTGGGTTTCCTATCGGACATGTCCAACCATCAGTTTAAATCTCAGAGGACAAACTAATGTCAGCTGACATCTGGGTAACCCTGACAGTCACTGTGTGGTTAAACTTCTCCTATCACAGGCTTCCATGAATCAACTTCTTCACGAAGTCAAAGGAGCCCTGTGTGACCTAGTTTCAGGAGGTCAATTTTGAGTTGCCTCCTGTCACACAGGAACATTGCTTCCTTTTTTCAGCTTTTTATAGTTTTTAATTTCCTAGTTGACACTATGGAAAAGGAAAAAAGGCCAGATTTGTATTCCTTTTGGTAACACAAAGGACTTGTGAGGATGTCCTTACCGCAAGAAATCCTAGTTGCCATGACCTTGGCTTTTAACCAACTAAAGAAGCTCAGGTGGAGCTCAAGCCTAGTCAGCCGCCCCAGCAGCCCCCAGGTTACAAAATCAAGGTAATGAAGGGCAGCGATGTCTGAGGCTGCATTTGAAGCCCAGGTATGTGTGGTGCTGGTGCACCACAAAATTCAGCATTTCTTTTTAATCAATCTCAAGGTAGAATTGGACCCTGTCTTACAGCCTGAAAATGAGAAATAAATTTATTGCACTTTCTGTCCCATGTATCCCCAGTACTTCTTGCTTATAATAATATGGAGATAAAGATTCATTGTGTGTGTAAAATTGGCTTTCCAACAAATTCTATTGCTCTTAAAATAAGATTCCCAAGGTAAAAAAAAAAAAAAAAAGTGCAAAAGAAAACAACCAAAGCAGAGAGGAAGTAACAAAGAAAATAAACAGTAAAGGTCCATTGAAAAACAACATGCATTAACCTGGCTAGGTATTTTTTCCCCATGAACTATGAGTTTGATGGGTTTGAACTGTACTGTGATGCCCTCCCTGGAATAAAACACAGAAGACAGACAAGTCTTCTTCTTGGGCTTCTCTCCAGGCAGCTTTCTTGGAAGCTCAGAGTGTCAGACAGTCTGAAGCAGAAAATGGGAAGGTGTGTGTAAGAAAATCTTGAGAATGGTTCAATGGACTGGCCATAATTGCACAAGCCCTGCATGGCAAAAAAGGTCTGCAAAAGATGCCAGGCTGTTATGTGACTCCTGGAAGATTCTTGTCTAAAAATGGAACATTTAGAGTTGCAGGGGATGCCTTGGATACATACCAAGCTTAATCAAAATGAGATAAAGCATCTTGCATTTCCATAGCTAGCTTATGGGAAAATAGCAGGGGAAAAAAATGTCTGTAAACAGGCAGAGAGGAAAGGTGATCAGTGGCCATTTGGCAATAAGGCAAGCCCTAAGTTCCTAAAAAGCATTTTTGGAATTCTGCCTATGGCTTTTAGTTATTTATTTATTCATCTGTCTACCTACGTACCTATCTAACTACCCACCCTACAGACTTTAAAAGAATCTTACGGTACTGCCAAAACTTTCATCAGTCTTCTCCACCTGTACCTGGTTTGTAGCAGAGGTGAATTAAATGGCAAAAATTGAGAAGTAAAACTATATTTGTAATTCTTACTTCTTTAAGAACCATCCTAATTCATTCTAGACTGTGAATTTTATTTTATAGTAATAAATATATGACTTCAATGTAAAGTTCAACAATTGCTGAGTTGGTTTAGGAAAGCAAAAGGTAGACTCTGCTGGTATTTTCCCTTACTATTAATAAAATATGATAAGAAAGAAAAATAAATAGCACCAGAAAACAGGAAAACTACTGGTGCAGTGAAGACACAGTGGCTTAGAGCTTCAAGAGTTATCTGAAAAGATAAGCCCCTGCCTACCTCTCTCCCCTGAATAGTTCAATTGTAAGAATAAAGAACATTTCTTACAGCAGCCAAAGGAATGACGCTTTTAAATAGGGGTTCATGGACTTCAGGAGCGACAACCACTCCCAAAACTCTTATCAGTATCTGTAAGCATGCACATCTTTCTGGACTCCAAAGGACAGTGTCCACAGCAGAGGTTTAGAACTATATCTGCCAGTCACAAAGGACTACATATGATTCCACTCATAAGAAATGTACAGAACAGGTAAAATTCATAGATACAGAAAGTAGAATGGCAGTTACTTGGGGATAAAGTCGAGGGAGAGGAGGTTGAGAGGAAATGGGGAGTGATTGCTAACAAGTATGAAATGTTTTCTTGCGGGTGATGGAAACGTTATAAATTGACTATGGCCCCACGGTTGCACAACTCTTGTGAATGAACTAGAAACCACTGAATACACTTTAAATGAGTGAATGGTAGGGTATGTGAACAATAGCCCAATAAAACTGTTAAAAAAAACACATCTATAAAACTCTGACCCACCAGAAATATACAATTTAGCCCTTCCTAAAAAATAGGAATACCTGGGGAGCCCATCAGACCTGTGAAACAAGAGAGAAAACACCAAGGAGAGTAAGTTTGTGCTCAGTTGCTCGGTTGTGTCCAACTCTTTGCAACCCCAAGGCCTGTAGCCCGGCAAACTCTTCTGTTCATGGAATTCTCCAGGCAAGAATACTGGAGTGGGTTACCGTGCCCTCCTCCAGGGGAATCTTCCTAATGCAGGGATCAAACCCACATCTCCTGCATCTCCTGCACTGCAGGCCGATTCCTCACCCATTGAGCCACTTGGAAAGCCCAGAGTAAGTATAAGGACTTCTTTATTTATCAGTGCAAATCTCAGAAGAAAGGAGACTTCTTTGGGTCTTCAGTGAGTTTGGTTGAGATTTATTCTCTTCTGAAGCAATTGAACCAAATTCTGTACTAATTGAATTCTCCATGGGTCAAGTACCTACAAGTAGGTAGACACATTTGAAAATGAACATGGTAACAAAGGAAATTCTGCAAGCCCTGTGTGTCAGTGAGTGGTTAACTGGACAAATGGCACCAGCTTCTCTGATTTTTTTGCTTCTGGCTATCAAATCTCTCATCAGTTGAAGTCAATGAGTTTTCAATGTCCTAAAACAGGAAGGAGATTATAAGGTTTGCATAAAGATGTTTAAAAAAATGAATGTATTTAGCAACATTTCCATCCTTCCTCAAGCAGAAACAGTACATTATAGTGCAGAACATCATTGTTATTAAAGCTGAGGAATTTGTTACAAGTTGTGCAAAATCCCCCATACCATATGTTTTCCCATGTGGACAAAATTTATTTGGACTTTGTCCTATGAAATAAATTTAAATACCCATAAATTGATGGTGATCTAAAAAAAAATAAACACTTATAAATGTTTCTTTTTAACTAAGCATTACTGATGGAAACATTAAAATCAAGGGATATAATTTCTCTAGACAAAGTCACAAGGAGAGGAATTTTAATACAAACATAATGAAACTCTTAGTTCAAGATTCACTTTCTAGCCCAGAAAAATGATACTGGAGAGGGACGGAGAGGAGAACATGTCTTTTAAAAGCTAGGAATCTGACATCAAGTTGAATTTTACCACATTTTTAAAGGAGAATCTGCCAGGCAACGGGCTGTTTTCTTGCTATTTTCATTTTTTCATCCTTTGCAGTTTACCCAACCAGAATGATTAACACTCACCCATCTGTCGGAATACAAAAATCCTTAACTTTCAACATTTAAATTCTACAGATAGTTTTAATGTGCTATCAGTTAAACACGGAGAAGGCAATGGCACCCCACTCCAGTATTCTTGCCTGGAAAATCCCATGGATGGAGGAGCCTGGTAGGCTGCAGTCCATGGGGTCGCTAGAGTCGGACACGACTGAGCAACTTCACTTTCACTTTTCACTTTCATGCGTTGGAGAAAGAAATGGCAACCCACTCCAGTGTTCTTGCCTGGAGAATGCCAGGGACAGGGGAGCCTGGTGGGCTGCCGTCTATGGGGTCACACAGAGTCGGACACGACTGAAGTGACTTAGCAGCAGCAGCAGCAGCAGCAGCACCAGTTAAACAAGTTTTTACTTGCACTGTGGTTTTTGGACTTAGAGATAAACCTGATTTACTTATATTGGGATTGGAGAAGATGGGAAAGTAGAGTGGGGAGAGAACTTGTGAATTATTACTTTATCAGACCAGAGCTAAATGTCATCAGGTTACAACTCTATAGAATTGACACCCTCAGGAGCCATGTAGCCGGAGTAAGCCAAGATTGACAATGTACAGGTTCAAATGCATTTTCCACATAATGGCCAGACAAAAAGAAGGGTTAAAATATGGATACATGTGAACTATATACACAGAGACATCTTGCTGGTTGAGTAAGGATATGTGGTAAGCAATTTATCCTGAAATATTTCCTTTTAAAAGTAAAAAAAACAAAAACAAAAAACAACCAGGTTTTACTGTCCCAGCGAGGGTATGACAGAAACAATTTACAATTTCCTTCCATCTCATTCTCTCATTCTCCCCTCCCTCTGCCTCTCACTGTGTCTGCCTCACCACTCACCAGCCACCCTCCATTTCCTGATAACTTCTCATCATGTTAGTTCATGCCTAATATAAAATGGTGGCATGTGGAAGAATTTTTTTTTTTTAAGATAGCGACAGGAAAAGAGACAATACGATTGGGAGGAGGACAGGAGACAGAGAACGATTGAGAGAGACAGAGAGAATGTCAACGCCCAAGTCTGGCATTTGCCTATTTAAATTCAATCCTGCAGCCCTGGCTGAGCTGAGCGATAGATGGGCTGCGTTATGAATTTCTGATCAGACAACTGATAGGTTATGAGAGAGGACATAATCCCATTGAGAAAGCCTTTTCTTCCAAGCAGGGGCAAGTAATAGCTTACCCTTGAGAGACAGCTCCTTGCTCTGCCCTTTAAATGTATGTATATATGTATATGTGTATGCTTGCATGCATCTCTGTGTGTGTACACTTATATAATTTTCCCTTTTAAAAAAAAAGTCAAAATAAGCATTTTATGATGATAAATGTGTAGCAATAATTGATGGTCGCCTGCATCTGAAACAGGGATATGCCTGGGCAATCAGACACACTCACCAAATAAACTGTATTTTTTTATTTTTTAAAAACCTAAATAGAATTCTTTCCATTGCCCATCTCATTTTAGTACCCCAAGGTTGAGGGCCTGAAAAAATTAAAATATTGAGGACAAACAACACTGGTGTTTTCAGTACACTCTTCAATTTGCTTCTCTTTCAGTATTCTGTGTTAACCTGAAAAAAGAAATACCATGCGTATACAACAGGTAATGTAATTCACATACAATATTCAAAGGGAGAAACCAAATCTTAAAGGCATTTTTTTCCACACGTGTGAAACAATACTTTAAATTCCTTTGTACAGTAATTATAGACAGTTAATTACTCTAGCTCTTGTTAAGCATTACACTCACCAAGAGGTTTGCAGGTTAATTGAGAGTTGTGAAATAGAGGCAGAGTATTGAGTATCTAAGTCAAGACTTTGCCAACAGCTTAAGGCTACTGCACAGTGAAAAGTCCGAAATCATAACTCTGGTATCAGGGGTTGCTGGAGTCAAGTCTATTAGCCTCTGTACACCAGATACACTCACTCAAAACACACCTCCATGTCCAATTTGAAAGCACAGGAAAAAGTCACTCAGAATTATACAAATGTAATAGGGAGCATAACAGACAAGGAAGATGTTGATAAACAGAAGCAGAGAAAGCTTAAAACATAAGGACTGTCAGCACATTTAAAGGAAGGAAGGTAGTTCGATCTCATCCCTGCCCCATTTTGCGTGACATCGAATGAGATGAACAGCATCCTGTGCTCTTGGTTTTCCTTCTTCCACCAAAAAGCATCCCAGGACCTAACGGAAATTTACTGCTAAGGAGGAGAAGGAAGAAAAGGGGTTGTTGATTTATATTTTAAATAATATTCATCTTATGGTTGGGACCCACTGCAGGGAAAATGTAGCATCCCATTTAATCTAGAATCCTGTAAGCCAGTTTGTGGGTGCGTGTGGGTGTGTGTGTGGGTATGGGTGTGGGTGTGTGTGTGTAAAACATCATTCTTTTCATAATTTAGGGAGATTTCTTTCCCTGTGTGTGTGTGTGTGTGTTTAAAACAGCATTCCTTTCAATGATTTAGGGAGATTTCTTTTCCACTTGTGAATTTACCAATTATTAATTACAACCTGCAATATCAAAATTGTGACTGTCAATCAGTACCACTCTGCCTCTGAAATGCAGTGTTTTCACGTATGTCACATGAACATGTCAGGGTAACTTCAGTTCTCTTTACCCTCTAAACTGTAATAGACCCATTAAGCAAGTATGGATTGGGGCAGGGTGGGGGGACATAATCTGAGAGTGCAAATTATTTACCTGATTTAGATTCATTATAGTCAGGCATGCTGTCTGCATTTCACCATCTTTCAAAATGGGGAACTTGCCCTGAAAGAATATTATGTAAATCTTTCTGTCACAGATTATTGCCTCTATACATGACGTCCACACCATGCATCTGCTTTCTGTGCAAGCTTATTACATACACATACACAATTCCCTATTTTTAATCTCTAGTCCTTCCCATTCTCCTCCTTCCCCCAACATTCATTATGGGGAAAATTACCTCCAACAGGACACTACTGGTTTTTTTCCATTCAATTTACATAATTGCTGTTTTGTTACTTTTTTATGTGGAAATTTTGTTCCCCAAAGGAAAGCATCAATGCTTAAATAGCAAAATGGAGTTTCACTTAGGGTTATAAATGCAGGGTTGCGCCTAGCGATGCATTCTGGGATACTCTGAGCCCACCAATGTACAAGTCATTCCTGGCGGGGGGAGGGTTATAGTCAATGTTTTCCATGATGTTGACAACCCACAGTGAAATATATGCTGGCCAGTGATGCTAAGATTCTGAGAACCATAAAAAGAGCTGTTTTAGGACTGAAACTTCATGATTTTTCAGTATAACCCTTGGTCAAATCTGTAATGAACTGACTTAGATTAATAATGATAGTTGACAGCAATGTTTACATACATGTAAATGAATAAAAAAGATTTGTTTATAAAGAAGCATCTTTCAAGAGAAAGCAACTTTTGAAAGAAGCAAACTTGTAGCTTCCAGATGCACATCCCTTTTCTGCAATTTCTGTATTAGATACTGCATGATAAATAAAAATGTATTTTAACCATGAATTCCATACACAGGACAAATACACATGGACAACTGAAAGAAAAGTCATAAAGCAAACACCTGTGTAACCAACCAGTTTAAGTAGCAGAACTTTGTCAACACCTTAGCATCCAGTCTTTCTCCCAACCTGTGTCCCCATATCTCAGTCTCCACCGTCATCCTTTTATTCTCACCATCCTATAAGAGGTTCTCACTCTACTGAATTTTAATATAGTCATCACCTATGTTTTTATCATTGCATGTTTTTCTGTTTTTAATCCCAACAAGATTTTAGTTTTGCCTGTTTCATTACTCTATTATGATTCAGAGCTTATTTCATTTGCTCAACATTTTAAGATTCACTGATTTTGTCATGTGTAGCCATAATCCATTCATTTCATTGCTATGTATTATTACATTTTGTCATTACATATGTTACATATATATGTATATATATGATATATATTACATTTATCAGTCTTTATTGATCCATTTCCATTATTTCTAGTTTGTGGTTATTTAAACAATGTTACTGTGACGGTTCTTGCTCATGTGTCCTGGCACTCATGAGCAAGACTTTCTCTATGCTAAGTCACTTCATTCGTGTCCGACTCTGTGTGACCCCATAGACGGCAGCCCACCAGGCTCCCCCATCCCTGGGATTCTCCAGGCAAGAACACTGGAGTGGGTTGCCATTTCCTTCTCCAATGCATGAAAGTGAAAAGTGAAAGTGAAGTCGCTCAGTCGTGTCTGACTCTTAGCGACCCCATGGATTGCAGCCTAACAGGCTCCTCCGTCCATGGGATTTTCCAAGCAAGAGTCCTGGAGTGGGGTGCCATTGCGTTCTCCGAGACTTTCTCTAGTGTATGTATAACAAGAAATAGGATGCTGTGTCTCAGGATACAAGTGAGCTCAACTTGGCTAAGTAAACCCAACTCTTTTCCAATATGGTATCTCAATCAACACTCCCATCAGCAAAGTTCCCAACAATCTTTGCCAGCTTTTAAAAATGTTGCTGTGGTATCGAGTATGCAATAATAACTCTTTCTGGTTTTCATCTGCAGTGACCTGATGACCATCAGGGTTAAACATGTTTTATATGCTTACTGGTCAACTGGGTTTGCTCTTTTGTGTGAAAGTTCAAGATTTCTCATCCATTTTTTCACTGAATTAGTCTTTTTCTTATTAATTTGCTAATAAGAATTCTTTATATGTTCTGATTGCCACTCTTTTGTCAGTTATATATGTTGCAAGCATCTGTCCAATAAGATCTTTACAGTATCTTATGATAAATATAAATTTTGAATTTTAATGTAGGTCTGTTTATGATATTGATTCTTTATGGTTAGTGGTTTTGTGCCTTGTCTAAAAAGTTTTCCCCTATCCTGAGGTCATGAAGATATTCTCCTAAATTATCTTCTAAAAGCTGTATTGCTTTGCCTGTTACATTGTTAGGTCTTTATTCCACCTGGAAATGATTATTTTGTATACTGTGAAGTAGAGGTTCAATTTCATTTCTTTTTTTCATATAAATAACCAATTGTCCAATACCATTTACTGAAAAGTCTCTCCTTTCCCCACTGATCTATAAAACCACCTCTGTTATGTATCTAATATATACATATGGGCTGTTTTATTTCTTCATTTTCTATTCTTCCATTGGCCTGTTTATTTATACCTACACTATACTACACTGTATCAGTGTGGCATAATAATATACATTGACATCTGGTAGTAAGCCCTGACTATAATTTCCTTTAAAAGTCAACTTGGCAATACTTCATCCTTTGTGTGTGTGTGTGTGTGTGTGTGTGTGTGTTGTATATGTGTATATATATATATATATTTTTTTTTTAAGTTGAGATTTTGATTGAAACTGAATTAAATCTTTAGATCAATTTTTGGAGAATTGCTATCTTTAATAAATATACTACATTTCTCCATTTATCTAGGTCCTTTTTAATATTGTTCAATTAAGTTTTTAATCTTAAGATTAGCAACATTTAATGACTTACAGTTATTTCTAGGTTCTTCATATTTTTTGACCTTAGAAAACATGCTTTTAATTTACTTTTATTTATTATTAGTATATAGAAATACAGTTCATTTTTCCATTCCGATTTTGTTTCCAGCCACTTTGTTAGGTTCTTATTAATTTTAATATCTTATCATTTGAATCTTCTGGGTTTTCACAAATATATTCACAATTATATCATCTATGAAGAAAGACCATTTCATTTCCTCCTCTACAATCCTGTATCTTTTCTTTTTCTTGCCTTATCACACTAGCTAGGATGTCTGTTGCCATGTTGAATGAAAGTGATAAGTATTTTTATCTTTCTCCTGATCTCAAAAGGAAATATTTTTTAATTGCTTATCTGTTAAGAATAATGTTTGTTACAGGGTTTTAGATATTAGCTATCAAATCAATAATGTTTCTATTCCTAGTTTGTTAAAAAGTCTCACACCGGATATAATGAATTTTATCAAACTTTCTTTCTGCATCTATTAAGATGATATAATTTATTTTTTAATATAGTACTATATACTTTATTGCATAATATATAATGATTATACACTCACTGACTTTCTAATATGAAACTGACACTGTATTTCAAAAACAAGCCCAGGACATAAAACTGTATCTTTTATATAATTTGCTAGATTTGGTTGGCTAATATTTTGTCCTTAACTTTGCATCTCTCTTTCTTAGAGAGGTAGACTATAGTTTTCCTTTTCTCATACTATCCTTGTTGAGTCTTGTTATCAAGGCTGTTCAAGACTCACAAAATAAGTCATACAATGTCTTAAACATTTTGTAATTGTAATTAAGCAACTAGTACCAAAAAACAAAAACTTAAAATAGTTTTAAGTAGTGTTTTAAGCATTTCAATCTAACTTAAGCTTTCCTCAGTATCTTCTTCCTACCTGATCAGTCCAGGTTCAGGCAGAAGACAGAAACTACACGTTAATGTAACAGAAAATTTAATATAGAGAATTTTTCACTTGGTATAAACAATTCTGATTAGTGAATTGAAAAGACAAAAAGAACCCTAAGGTGTCAAAGAAGGACCAACCACTTCAAAGAAAGGATGAATAAAGGGAATGGGATTGGAATTATTAAAACTAAGGGGTTTGGGAAAAGGGCCAAATCCAGGTCTCCTGAGATGGGGTACTGGGTGGCTGGTGCTGGTGTATTTGAGCAGGGCCTGATGAAAGTGCAAGCGCTAGTCACTCAGTCATGTCTGACTCTTGTGATCCCATGGCTGTAGCCCACCAGGCTCCTCTGTCCATGGAATTCTCCAGACAAGAATACTGGAGTAGGTTTTCATTTTCTTTTCCAGGGGATCTTCCCAAGCCAGGAATCAAACACAGCTCTCCCACACTGCAGGTAGATTCTTTACCCACTGAGCCACCAGGAAAGCCCTTAAAGATGCTAGGAAAACTGTTAATAGGATGCAACTGTTACCAGAAGAAATAACTTACATGGACAAAATCATTCTGGAATGATGCCCATAGGAAAAAAGCTGATGCAAAGTTCACAAAAAGCAGACAAAAGAGTGCCATATCCTCCTCTTCAGCCTTTCACTATCTCCTAGTGGTCTCTATTGGTAGAACTTAAAGAGAACCTGCAGGCAAGGCAAAAATGGAATTTGTAGGGCCCAGTCCTCAAAATAACAGAGGAGCAAATAGAAGTTTGGATTTGTAGCTGAAAGATAATAGTCTAATAAATAAAATTAAAATGGCAAATCACAGCAGATGATGCTTTCCAGAGAAGATAAAATTTTTCCTACCAGTGATTCAGGTCACCTCCATCACTTAGAAACTTACAGCCATGCTGAACATCTGGATGATGAATCCTATGTGTGGTATGAGCTCATAGGATGTGTCATATTAGAGTTAAGATTCTCACCATCACTTTATGTGGAAGATTATAAAATGGTCACAAATTACTCCCTTCCCATATCCATGACCCTTTAAATATGATTTTGCTGCTTCTCCTAGCCAAGTTAAACACTTCCTCCTCCCCTGAAATCTGGCTTTGAACATAATCTAAACCAATGGATGTTTTAGTCGAAGGAATATTAACAAACATGATGCATTCAGAAGCTCAAAAATTACTTTCCCTCTCTTGCTGATGGGCATCAACACCACCATGTGCCAAAGCATGGGTTAGTCTTCTGGAAAATGAAACATTACAAGGAAAGAGGTCCCATTAGTCTCAGTATTTCCAGCCTTTCCATCTGAGCCCACAGACATGCAAAGCCATTCTAGTCTGTCTAGCCCAAATCAAGCCAACATGGATTATATGAATTTTCCAGTTAATTCACAAAATTTTAAAAAAGAGATATTTGTTGTTATAAGTTACAAAGTTGTAGAGTGGTTTCTCATGTACCAAAAGCTAACTGATACATATCATGGACAATCACATGCTGTCACAATTCTCCCCTCAGTAGTTGGTTACAAAGAAAGTCACAACAACAACCATCAGATCAAGTTCCTATTCTTACTCTGGCTTCCCAGGTGGTACTAGTGGTAAAGAATCTGCTTGCCAACGCAGGAGACATAAGAGATGCGAATTCTCCTGGAGTAGGAAATAGCACCCTGCTGCAGTATTCTTGCCTGGAAAATTCCATGGATAGAGGAGCCTGGAGCGACCGATCACATTCTTACTCCACAGGCTGACAGGTTATATTTCCCTTTAAAAATCCCTGACTTCCAAGAACATCCAAGAGTTTTAAAAGGAAGAGCTTCATGTGTGCTTGCAGACTGTCTTTCTTACAGTCACCATGTAGCCTCTGACATGCTTTGCTTTGGCTGGCATGCTTGCAAAGCCACTTGGGTTAAGTATCACTATTCTCACTGTCCTTGGTGTCCACTGCGAAAAAACTAATACCTGGGTCAAGAAAACTTTCTCCAGATGTTCCCAGAGTTACTGGTTTCCGAAATCAAAGTACAACAGTGGATTCCAGGCAAAAGCAGGGACACTTTCCCTTTCCCAAAATCTGTGTTCCAACTTTTCACCTACACACTAATAAGTGCAGATTCCTGAAAACACACAATCTCAATCTCTCAGGAAAACATAACTTTCAACTTCTATCAGCAACTGTGAAACAAGAGGATACACATCTTCAGATAAACATACAACAGTTTTTGAGGAGAGAAAACTGTTGAGGAGAACTGACATCTTTACTATGTTAAGTCTTCAAATCCATGAACATAGCATGCACCTCCATTTATTTAGGCCTTTGGTTTCTTTCATCAGCACTGTATAGGAGGGAGGACCTTTACTGATAATACAGTCATTTAGACTTTCAGCAGAAATAAAAAATAATATGTGTATGCCATGTCAAAAGATGAAAATGTTGAGTTCTATCTCAACATTCTTACAAAAGAAATATCTCCCTAACAGAAACACTATCTCTAAAGTGTACTCTACTTACACTATGGAATCAACATCAAGTTATCCAGAAGAAGTTCCTAAACACCAGACCAGTAGGAATATTTAATGGGGATGGGGTATATTTTTAAAATAAACAAATAAGGAAATGGTGAAGCATACTTTCTTAAATTTAAAACTCTATCCATTTTTCTCATGTTATTTTTATTTTTTAAATAAGCTGCTATTTCTTTAGTGAAATAACTATAATAAATTATTGCCATTTTCCCATTTTTAACATGCTTTCTTGGTAAAACTAAAATATTGGGTGCTATGTTCATTCCCCCAATTTTTTTTTCCAGGAACAGAAAATCAAAAGGTCTAGGAAATACACAGTGATTTAATTTGGTGGAGCCTCTGGACAAATATATTTCTGTTTTGACTTAGCTTATTTAGGCAGATTTCCTAGGAAAAAAAAAAAAGACAGCATCCAAGTGTCATTCTCTTGAAAGTCAGAAAACGGTGTTCCAACTTGAAGTGATTAGGATATTTTTCCCCCCTTTTCAGTCTCTGCTGCTGCTGCTGCTAAGTCGCTTCAGTCGTGTCCGACTCTGTGCGGCCCCATAGACGGCAGCCCACCAGGCTCCCCCGTCCCCGGGATTCTCCAGGCAAGAACACTGGAGTGGGTTGCCATTTCCTTCTCCAATGCAGGAAAGTGAAAAGTGAAAGTGAAGTCGCTGAGTCTTGTCCGACTCTTAGCAACCCCATGGACTGTGGCCCACCAGGCTCCTCCATCCATGGGATTTTCCAGGCAAGAGTACTGGAGTGGGGTGCCATTGCCTTCTCCGTTTCAGTCTCTACCTTTCCTAAAGGTGTCAGAGATCTTAGGGCCAAGTTTCAACCACAGTTCAAGTTCAGGATACCCCAAGTTTTTCCCCATCTCCAGAAAGCTCTGCCAAAAGAGGATTTCAAGGAATGGTTCAGCACTGAAATAAAGAGATGGAAAGAATATTGCCTAATTCCTGTTAACACAAAGCACTGTTTCACCCACATTGGGTGCATTAGTCGAGTCAAATCAGAACCACTTCAGGAATTTCAGGACTTGGTTAGAAAGGTATTAAAAGAGCAGAGAGTATGAGAAGGTGGTATAGTAACCCAAAGACTAGTAACTAAAGAAAGCAGCTGCCACTAGTAGGGCTGGTGGAGAGGCAGTTATATTATCAGAGTCCAAAAATGCAGAAGAGGACTGAAAGGCAATGCCAAGTCTATGAGGGAGTATCTCATGACTACATGTGGAACTACTGAGGGGGTGCTGAGGACTAATGATGGGACCAAAGAAAAGGCTCCAGAGAGCATGGGCTGGGACTGCCAAAAAATGCCGCATTCCACTGTTGCCTGTTTTTGCTGGAGAAAAGTTGATGGAAGATAGAAGTGAAAATAAAGTGGCTTCTCCCCAGATCCTGTTTCCTAGTCCCTCCCTAGGGCCATTAATTGGTAGGACCTAAGATGAAGCCAGTTGACAAAAGAATTAGGGAGAAGTCATTTGCAAGGCCCCAGCTTCCCATCATATGCAACAAGAAAACACAGAATAGTGAGAATAATGGCTAAGAGCCAGCCAGCAAATGACTGACACAGTTGAAATGTGTTTGTGCGTTAAACTTTCAATAATTAAAACTTCCTGAGAGAGCAAAATGAATGTACTCACCAAAAAATAAATAAATAAATAAAGGATAAATATGTGAGGTCATAGACATGTTAATTACCTAACATGGGAGGAATACTTTCACAATGTATATATCAAACCGCCATGATGTACACTTTAAATATCTTACAATTTTACATGTCAGTTATATTTCAATAAAGCTAAAAAAAAAAATTTTTGTAAAAAATGGAGTATTATAGATTCACAGGAAGTTGCAAAGGTAGTAGAAGACTGCCAAGAACCCATCACCCAGTTTCCCCTACAGTTAATCTTACATAATTATGGTGCAATATCAAATGGAAGAATCTGACATTGGTGTGGTATCTGAGTATAGTTCTATATCATTTTATCACGTGTCTTGAAATTGAGTTGACTGATTTTTCTACTCTGTTCTTTTTTAAAAAAAGTGTTTTAGCTATTCTACTTCCTTTGCCTTTTCATATACATTTTAAAATATTCATCTTTATCAACAAAAATCTTATTGGCATTTTGACAGGAATTGCATTAAATCTACATCAAACTGGGGAGAACTGACATCTTTACCATGTTAAGTCTTCAAATCCATGAACATAGCATGCATCTCCATTTATTTAGGCCTTCGGTTTCTTTCATCAGCACAGTATAGGAGGGAGGACCTTTATTGATAGTACAGTCATTTAGACTTTCAGCAAAAATAAAAAGGAATATGTGTATGCCATGTCAAAGGATGAAAATAACTGAGTCTAAGTAAAGTCATTAATTGTACATACTGTGTTTTCTCTCTTTATTCCCTTAATTAGTCATATTACTAAGCAGGCCTCATATTTATATAGTACTTTTTTTTTTCAAACTATAAAACCATTTCGCATCTCAGTCTCATTTTAGCTGACAGATCTGCGAAGTAGATGGGGGTGATAATTCCCAATTTGTAGCTGAGACTTGGTGAAGTTGCAGAGTTGGCTAAAGCCACTGGCCAGTAAGAAAAGAAATGAGAATTCAAATCCTCATCTTTTGACATCAAGCCCAAAACATTTCCCATCCTACCTCAGCAAAATCTCTCTTGCTTATAATAGTGGCTAAGAGTTCCCACACCATCAATTGTAACAAGTTTGACAACAATCCCCTAAAGCTTTCTAAAACCTTCATAATCACTCTGGGAAGGGTTATGGCATCTTGTTCCTTTGGTTCCATTTTTTTCTAATTCAGTAAAACCCCATGATAGCTGTGGGTTACATAGACTATCCTAGATAATCCAAAGTAACGGTTTCCAAAATGTTTTTCACCAAGCCCTGAAGTGCTTTGGGGTCTACCATTGGATGGGATGCAGGGCTCAGGGCCTCTCTCTTCTGCTCAACCACAAAGCCTTTGCTTAAATCTGTTTCATATATTGGAGTTCCTCATAGGATTTTATTTTTAAAACTACAACTAAAACAACCAAGATTTGTCAGGGGTCTAACCAATGAAGAGAACTGTTTACTTACGGGCAATTCTTTCTGGAATAGAAGATATCAGAGTTTGTGTTTGCCTAGCTTTATAAAGGGGACAATCATAAATAATAGGTAAAGTGTTCTACTCTTAGCTCTTCTGGTTTCCCCTGACAAGAAATCCCCAAAGTATTTACCCTATCCAGTAATTATCTATTGAGCACAAACTCTGAGATCGTTTCTGATAGGGTAGTGAGAAGCACATGTCAGAAATCATCCTGTCAAGAAGTTTGAAATCTAATAGGAAGACAGGGCAAACATCCAAGAAGCGGTATCACAGGCAGAATAGGATGTGTGATAATAAGCATGCAAACAATGCACTATCAGATACCATATTGGACTGGAAAAATAATTTAGAAAGGAATAACTATTATTTATTAAAAGTCTACTCTAAGCCAGCTGTTCCACTACATATGTTAACTCAAATGCTCATAAGCACTCTGCAAAGTAGATGTCACTATCCCCATTTTACAGATACAGAAACTGAGATTCATAACTTGCTCAGAGTCACTAGAACTCAAATTTAAATTTAGGTGCAAAAAAAAAAACAAAAAAAACAGGTACATTGGATTCCTAAGACTGTGGCCACATACGGCCTTCACAAGAAGAAAAAAAACATTATAAGGATATGAGGGTGTTTCATGAACCCAAAGGTTGTAGGTAGCCAGAAAGAATTAGAATGAGAAAAAGGTATGCTGTCAGAACCCTGACAGTCCTTTCTTCTCATCTCTCACCTCAACTCCTCTCTGAATTCTTCTCTCCTTCCCTGCTGAATCATCTTCTCTTATCCACAGTTCCCAAGTGAGTACAGATGGCTATTGAATTTGTTTCAAGTTCACCTACTTAAAGATAGAATGTCTGACTTTCTTGGGTTTTGATTCCTACTTTTCAGAAGAGGAAGTATGTTGGGCCAGCAGCCACCCTCATCTAATGAACAGTTAGTGAGGAGAAGGGTGCTGATAGCATGAAGAACTATACGATATCACATAGAGAAAGCCAATGGAAAGAGCTAAGTACATCCTACGATGCAGGTAATTGAGAGCGAAGTAAAAAGAGCCACAAATATCAGACAAAATCTCTCCCAAGCTCACTGAATTCAAGAATTGATAAAGTTCTTATTACTAAAGGCAGGGATATATCTGTTCCTGATTAGGATACTGGAGAAAAACAAGAAACTCTGCTAAAAAGAAAAGAAAATTTCATCAAATCTACCCCATCATTACTCCTCTCTGAAAGACCCTAACTTCATGAATGTTTCAGTTCTGCTATACTACTAATTTTGCCTGATTAGAATTACACACACAGAAAAGCCATGCATATATCCATTAAAAAGAAAGCTAGAAAACAAAAATTATATATTTAGCTTTGCTGTCCTTGGATTTATAGGTGAAGAATGTGCAGACATAAGATCAAAAATTTTATTAACCATCCCAACTGTTTCTTTCATTTATCAATGTAATCTAGTTATACATACCATATAGCTATAACATATCTCAGTCTACTCATTTTCAGGATCAAATTTAAATCTTACAAAGCTCTTTCCAATTTCTGTGTAAGAATTAATTGTTTTACACACACACACACTGTAGCAAAGTTTATACTTTGTGGTGAAACACTGATCCCTGAAGATCAGGACCAAGACAAGGATGTCCACTATCATCTCTTCTTTTTATCATTGTACTCTAAGTTCTAATCAGTACAGTAAGAAAATAAAATGAATCAAAATCTATTAGGGTTGGAAAGGAAGAACAATAACATCTTTGTTTGCAAGAGATATGACTGTGTATAGGAAAATTCCAAAATAATTCAGAGATAACACAGTTAAACTAAAGATAAACTTTATGCATTTCTTTACTCTAGCAACAATTAGTATTTAAAAGTAATACCATATGACTTCTATTTCTAGCATTATGGCTATCTAAAAGCCCTATGGGAGCATCACACTTCAGAACAACTGTACTCTGAATGGGGCACATTCTTAAGGTGTCACTGGTCTCACAAGTTATAGGGACTCAAAGGACAGGATTTCACATTTTCTACTTAAAACCTTTGGCTGAGGTCAGAGTAATAGATAGTGAGGAGATACATTACCCTGAAAGCAATGTCAGTTGAAGTACTTGTATCAAGATACTGAGACTTGAGCCAGCAAGGAAAGAGGAAGTTGAGCCTGGGATTTCTGTGCTAAACCCCAGACCTCCAAAATTGGTGGCAGACTGGGGGCATCTATTAGCTACAGAAAGAAGAGCATCTCTTTCAAAGATGTATATCCACAACTTAGATCTAAAGGAGTACTACTGGTTAAGATCAAGAAGTAGGGCTCACAAGCAAAGATCATTAAGTATTTGTGAAGGCAACACACCATGAAGGAGAGCCAAAAATTAACAAATTTGAAGGCTAACCTCTCAAAGAATTTAAATACTGGGATTTTCACATGCAGAATAGAGCACATCTATGGACAAGGATATTTAAAGAAATGAGAGCATAGTTACAATGATAAGAGAGCAACAAGAAGGTATTGAGACTTATCAGATAAATTTGAAAGAAAAATAAATGAAATTCTTGACATTAAAATATCACTATTGAAATAAAATAATTAATGGGTCAAATAGCATAATCATGGCTAAAGAAAGAATTTGTGAAATGGAAAATGCATTTTAACAAATTACCAAGAACTTAAAGACAAGGTAACAGAGAATATAAAAGGTTTAAAGAGGTATAGAGGAGACAATAATTGTTTCTAAAATATATCTAGGTAGAATAACAGTGAGGGAAAAATAAAGCAAAAGGAGAAAAGAAACTTTTAAAGAGATAAAGGTGTGAATTTTCCAAAACAAAATGATCCAATAATCCAAGTGCTACAACAGATCTCAAAAAAATAAAAAGATATCCATGCCTAGAAACACTGTAGTGAAATTACACTCCACCAAAGACAGAGAATATATTATATTAAGAGAAATAAATGAGAAAGGATTAGAATTAGAAAAAATACCCAGATGGAGGTTTAAGATAGAGAAATTAATGTTAAACAAATAAAAGGTAAACTTGGATATAAATCCAAACATACACTGTCTATATAAACTAATACCAATAATGATGATGTCTAATTCATGGTATTTAGGAGAAAAGGTGGAACTAAACTATTGAACAATGACAGTACATAATTCTTTGTACTGGGTTAAAAGGGTCAAAAGTTCTGAGAACCCTGACTTGTTGTAAGGTAGATCAAGATATTATTTAACTACAGAAATGAACAGTAACCACCAAAGTGCAATCAACCAGAAAAAAGAAATAAGCAAGAAGAAGAGGGAAATCAGCAAGACAATAAAAACAGAAAGATGATGGACATATGCCCCAAAGCACCAATAATTACAACAGAAAACCTGAATTCAGGGTGTTGATAATTAGTGCTTAATAGATATGAAAAAAGATTTTGAAAAACTTCAACATGCAAGGGTTTCTGGTCATGATGGAATAACTTGCCTGTTTCTCACAATAAGCAACAAGAAAACTGGATAGAATACACAAAGAACTAACAGAATGACACACAGACAAAAAACCCTCATGATCATCTCGATGCAGAAAACATTTGGCAAAATGCAACATCCTTTTATGATAAAAACACTCAAGAAACTATGAATAGAAGGAAACTTCCACTCAGACAACAAAAATTGAAGTATACAATATTTCCACTATATGCATATTTTAATATATAGGAAAAGTGCTATATCCATGTTTGTATATATTATATAATATTATAGCAATTATTATATATAATATTGTGATATATGTGATATTATATACTACAGCAATATAATTACATTGATTTCTGTTAATACATTATATGCTTAAATATTTTATATGTATATATACATTATTTGAAATATTCTAAATCCTAATTTTGGCCCCCAGATTCAAACCCTGTCTCACCACCCAACTCCAGACCATCCCCTTTGTGTGGTCTGGCTGACTATGGACTGAACTTCATAATGTTTGAAAAGAATTCATGCTCTAAATCTGCACATTAAATCAAGAAGTTGTTGTCTGAGAATTTATCCAGAGACTCAGACATCTCTTCTCCAAAGATCCATCCATCTACACACTCTTCTATTCACTCATAAATTAATTTATTTATTAAGTGCAACATGTCACAGACCCTATCCTATGCTCTGGGGATGCCACAGTGAACAAGATAGACAGTGTTCCTTTTCTCATGGAAACATTTGGATGGTGATGAAATGCAAAAGAAAATATTACCATCACATTAATGGTTTATTTAGTATGAAAGAAGTATTTCTAAACTTCTGGGTTTTCAAAAACAAGAATGTAACAGGTTTACAGATTCCTATCTGACATTAGCTCATAAGATCACAGAATCCGTGTTCGACTCTTTGTGATCCCACGGCCTGTATATAGCTCACCCGGCTCCTCTGTCCATGAAATTCTCCAGGCAAGAATACTGGAGTGGGTTGCCATTTCCTTCTCCACATAAAGCACAAAGCGTACAGCAAATATTTGAATAATGAATGGATGGAAACATAGCATGCCTTTTAGAAAGACAAAATGCTACCAACACTCAGGATTTAGCCCACCATTTTCAGAAACCAGCTCAGGATGAAAAGGAATTTCAGATGCAAGTTTTCTCTTTCGGGGGAGGTATCTCCACAGTCTGAACAACAGTGAGAAACATCTTTCTGTCATACACACACACACACTAACACACATACACACACACACACACACACACACACACGACTTAGGGGTCAATGAGACTTACTTCTCACAAATACGCTTGCAAGATTTATACTACTCCAATATTACTTTGCCACCAAAGGTCCGTCTAGTCAAGGCTATGGTTTTTCCAGTGGTCATGTATGGATGTGACAGTTGGACTATCAAGACAGCTGAGCACCGGAGAATTGATGCTTTTGAACTGTGATGCTGGAGAAGACTCTTGTGAGTCCCTTGGACTGCAAGGAGATCCAACCAATCCATCCTAAAGGAGACCAGTCCTGGGTGTTCATTGGAAGGACTGATGTTGAGGCTGAAACTCCAATACTTTGGCCACCTCATGCGAAGAGTTGACGCGTTGGAAAAGACCCTGATGCTGGGAGGGATTGGGGGCAGGAGGAGAAGGGGACGACAGAGGATGAGATGGCTGGATGGCATCACTGACTCGATGCACATGAGTTTGGGTGAACTCTGGGAGTTGGTGATGGATCTGGAGGCCTGGCCTGCTGCGATTCATGGGGTCACAAAGGGTCGGACACGACTGAGTGACTGAACTGAACTGAACTGAAAGGTTCCTTGGACTCTATCAAATCCAACAACATATTCTCACCTGAGTCTCAGAGATGTTAAAAAGCTCCACTAGGTGTCCAAACTTGGTGAAAATTACTATGAAGTTCATTTATTTACATTGTTAAATATAAATATAAATATATTGTTCATTTATTTATATTATATATTAAAAGCTATGTTTGCTGCTGCTACTGCTGCTAAGTCACTTCAGTCGTGTTCGACTCTGTGTGACCCCATAGACGGCAGCCCACCAGGCTCCCCCGTCCCTGGGATTCTCCAGGCAAGAACACTGGAGTGGGTTGCCATTTCCTTCTCCAGTGCGTGAAAGTGAAGTCACTCAGTCGTGTCCAACCCTCAGCGACCCCATGGACTGCAGCCTACCAGGGTCCTCCACCCATTGGGATTTTCCAGACAAGAGTACTGGAGTGGGGTGCCATTGCCTTCTCCGAAAAGCTATGTTTACTGGGATTTAAAATCATAGTAACATTCCAAGAGAATACATTTCTTTCTTGTTTTTGTCTCTCAAGGAAATCAATTACACTAACTTTGGGTTACTTGTATTCACAGCTAGCACCAAATAAATTTAATGAATAAAACATAAATTTGGAAACAAAATTTGAAGGAAAAATTAATACAGAAGGGCTGCTTTGAACTCTCAAATCATAGAGAGAAAACATTGCTTTGTAAATTTTAAATATGTCTTAACCTCATCTTCCACAACCTATCCACCCCCTACCCCTTGCTCTCAGCACTTCTGGATTTCCTTAAAACTAAATAAATAAATAAATATGTCTTTTAAGTAAACTGAACAGTTTTGCCCTCATTTCAGTGGCTATTTTAACAGGAGACTACTGACTGTTACCGGAGAAGGCAATGGCACCCCACTCCAGTACTCTTGCCTGGCAAATGCCATGGATGGAGGAGCCTGGTGGGCTACAGTCCATGGGATTGCTAAGAGTCGGACACAACTGAGCGACTTCCCTTTCAATTTTCACTTTCATGCATTGGAGAAGGAAATGGCAACCCACTCCAGTGTTCTTGCCTGGAGAATCCCAGGGACGGGGGAGCCTGGTGGGCTGCCGTCTATGGGGTGACACAGAGTCGGACACGACTGAAGTGACTTAGTAGTAGTAGTAGTACTGACCATTACACATGCTTGTCTTCTTCCTTTAGAGGATCAACCTTTAATGGGCGAAAAATAGCCTTGAAAGACAAACTGCAAGTAAGGTTTGCTGCTAAGTCGCTTCAGTCGTGTCCGACTCTGTGCAACCCCATCAACGGCAGCCCACCAGGCTCCCCCGTCCCTGGGATTCTCCAGGCAAGAACACTGGAGTGGGTTGCCATTTCCTTCTCCAATGCATGAAAGTGAAAAGTGAAAGTGAAGTCGATCAGTCCTGTCCAACTCTTGGCGACCCCATGGACTGTAGCCCACCAGGCTCCTCCATCCATGGGATTTTCCAGGCCAGAGTACTGGAGTGGGGTGCCATTGAGGTTTGCTGGGTCACAAATACAAGTTCAAGTTCTGAGAGTAAGACTATTTCAAAATACTGGATGGTATTTTTAAACCATAAAAAAACCTAAATATTCCACCCTATAACCCAAGTTATTCCCAGTATCTGTCTCTTCATTACTTAATACATATTCTTTCTTCTCCCCAAGGCAAAATTACTTAATTGGAACAACAGAAGAAAACTAAAGCTCCCACTACAAAGTTTTGCTCCAGCATTATTTTTATTTATTAATCACAAAAATGTACAATCATGGTATTCTTGTTTGTTTTGTACTCTATTAACCAGAATCTTTTCACATTGTAAGAAACATAGAAAATATATAAATAATAACAATAATCCTCCAATCTTCAAAATGGCACACTTTTTAATCAGTTTGGAGAAAATGGCAACAATTAGGCTCTCAAGGATTAGTGAGCTCTCCTATTTTTTTGTGATTTCCGAAAATATTTATTCCCTGGTTGGGTAGTACTCAAACTTTTCCATTTGTCTTGGGAAGAATCCATTACATAATAAGCTATTTATCTTTCTCCTAGAGGTGGCCTCCCAAGAAATAAAGAAGACATCTAGAAATGCTTTGAAATGATAGTAGAGTACATTTCAAATGGGAAAAAAAAAATATTCTGAGAACATTAGTCTGACCCCAAAAGAGAGAAACACTTGTAATCAATTTTCTTTTCATTAATACAATAAATGCCATCTGCACTTTGTGTGCCTAAAGAGAATCATTCTAAGATAAAGGATGTCTCCCCAACCTTTTATACTGAACCAGTGGTTTCCCAAATTTAATATGCATGAAGAGTGCATGTGAGCCCTCTTAAATCCAAGAACCAAACCCCGTCTGTGTAATAAATCTCACCACTACTCCACTATTAGACAGGGGATTAAAACTAATCTAACAATCCCCAAACCAAGCACCAAGTGGATTAAAATGCAAAATGCATGGGAGCAGGAAGATGCTTAATGCTAAATAACAAACATTTCAATCATAGGAATCATTTTTATCTTCTTGTTTATGCTAAGTAGATACTAGTAGACTTAATACGTGTATTAACACAAGTGGAGGAAAGGAACAGCTTTATGAAGACCTAAGTACTTGAATGCCTTGGCATAGTTGGCCAAAAACCACCAAAAGCAAACAAAAATGAGCTTAATACAAGGACTACACTGTGATCCTCAGATTGTTTATTCCTTTAAGGTCAACTCAGCGATGCTTGACTTTTGTAATTTTCTTTTAAGCCAAAGCAGTCCAAGCTGTAAGAGTTGAATCAAGAAAGACAAAAGAGTCTCCAGGGATTCTAAAACTGGAACACACTCTTCCTTTGCCAAAATTATCATCACAGCACACAAAGAGAGAGCCCTTGCTGCAGTGAACCTCCAAAATGCCCTCAGAAGGCCTGAGCCTTTTAAAGCTATGAAAGTGAAAGTTAGTCACTCAGTCGTGTCTGACTCTTTGTGACCCCATGGACTGTAGCCCACCAGGCTCCTCTGTCCATGGAATTCTCCAGGCAAGACTACTGGAGTGGGTTGCCATTTCCTTCTTCAGGGGATCTTCCCAAACCCCGGGATCGAACTCAGGTCTCCCACATTGCAGGCAGACTCTTTAATGACTAAGCCAGCAGGGAAACCACTTTAAAGCTATAGCTGATTGCAGATATAAGTAAGTGACCATGTGCAGGCCCTTGTTAGCACTGTCTGTTCAAAGAACATAACACACACACACACACACACACACACACACACACATCTGGCATCTCCTAACGGCTGTGGAACACATTATATGCAAAACCATTCACTTCACTCCAACTGCAATCCACATATTGCTGGAAGGAATCTGTAAAGTTTTATCTGAAATACCATTGTAGTTTTCGACTTTGTCATTCTCCTCAATTTTCCACTTGTAGGTCCAGTTATTCTCAGACATCTGCATTTCAACTTGATTCCCTCCTTGCACCCTTTCCCTCCCCTTCCTCATCTATAAAATAAAGTATTCCTCAAGCCTCTCCTGCTCTACCATTCTATGTGATTTCTACCAACTCAGGTGTTTTCTTAAGCAAAACAGTTGCTACAGACAATTTTAACCTTGAAAGGGAGCTTGTCCTGGGACACTTACCTCATCCTCAGCATTTATTTCAAAACTCAAAATCTGAATTAAAAAAATGGACTATTATACTTAAGTGAGGTACAAAATGTGAGGTAAGTACATATGCTTGGATCAACCTAGGCTTATACAACCGGTTTTCAATCCTCAAGTATAGATGTTCATTTCATTCCCTCTCAACCAAGTTTTCATGGTTCGGAAGCCCTTACATATAACACAACAGTAAGAAGAGTTAAGTTTTTATAAGTAAAAGTTGTATAATAGTAACAGGATGATTTCTCACTTCAAACATCATGATGCATGCTTCTGCAGTGAAACTGCTAAGTCATCTCATGTTTGTAACAATGGAAAACAGAGTAGAGTTTAATCAGATATACCATGTGTGATTTCCTAAAAAAGACAAAACAGGTTTCTTATCTTCTACTTAAAAGGACACAGAATTGCTAAATCTTGGACAATCAAAAGATAAACTGGGTATTATGAAATTCATCAAGCCTAGTTGAGTCAAAATGATGTGTTTTCATTTATGAAAAGATTTTTGTAAAAACATCCTAATGTTTCTTATCTTTTTATGGCATATCTATCTCATCAGTGAAGATCACCAATAGCCAAAGTCCAGTGGGCCTCCACAAATCACCCCATCCCCTCAAGCAAATTGACTTCTAAACAAATAGCTGGGTTTTGAAGAAATGGTTCCCAAATCCAAATCAGCTGGCCAGTGTTGGTATACGATGAGATATTCACTGGTCTTCATTAAGCCATCATATAGCTAAGTTTATTTAACATACAGGCAACCCTTTATTTGGAGAATATTCCCTTTCCATACTTTCAGTGTACAAATATCTTTTTTAAAATGAAATAAGAGTTATAGTAAATAATAGTTGGTTCTTCTGCTTCCTATTTGTTTATTGGGTTTTGTTTTTTAATTTGGAAATGTCTTTCTCGAAAAAATTTTAATTGACCAAGCTTTGAAAGCTAGTAATCCATGGTGTCCAAATTTCTCAGATTCTATGGAATAATAAAATGTTCCAGAAACAGAGTTTCTGTGTATCTTTCCTTTCAAAGTACTAATTTACCTCATGGTCTAGCAATCTGACCAAGTGATGAGAATGAATTGTTGTGTTAATTTAGCTTTAGCTAACTAGGATTGAATAACCAAAAACCACCACCAAAGAATTCCATTTTTCTTGTCCAGACCCTGCCTGATTGATGGCTCAGCTCACTGAGGAGTAGATTTTGTGACTGGGATAAAGACAACAGTAGGAAAAAGTATGGAATCCGGGTGCCATAAATTCCCTCACATAGCAATCTTTGAAATATAGGCCTGTCACGCCTGACTATCAGCTTCCCCCCATCCTCCTTTCCCACCTTCCTAATTCTTGCTTTCAAAAGCTGAAAACTTGTGCACCTTCTTAATGTTTGAGTTATCTGGCTCCAAAAGGTCTGTAGAATTTCTCCAGGTTCCTATTTTCCTGCTGTGAATTTTATTGAACATACACTGCTGCTGACCTCATATATAATGGACCCAGAAAATATTCACTAGAAACTCAAATATCCATTTCTCATCTTTATGTGACTGTGCATGCATGTGTGTATGTGTGTGTGTGTGTGTGTGAGAGAGAGATCTTATGATGCTGTTTATAAGAAGGTGCCATTAGTCACTTAGGAGACACACAGTATTTTATTTTCAGTATTCTCCGAAAAGCTGGGAAAGTTTAATCTCCATTATTTTTAGGCACTGTCATTCTCTCTCGAGACACGGGTTTTAATATGGTATAATACCAAACATTATAACAGTGTGGCAATTTTGCACCAAGGTATGGACATCCTTTATCATTGCCTAGTGCATCAAAGCATTCCAAGTGAGGAAAGTAAATGCCTGCAGGCACCCCTAGTTGAAATTCCAATTAGAAAGGAAAATGAAGGACTATTATATAGACTATTAAAATTTGGAACACTCAAAATAATACTGGGAGAAAGAATATCTGATGACCTCTGGATCCCCTGAGTATTCCAGATGATACTCTACTTACAATATCTCATAAGCCCTTGGGGAAGACAATTTTTATTATCATTGAAGGTGCAGGTGAAAATCATTCAAAGAAAAAGACATTTCATGAAACTGGTCTCAGCAAATACTTGTTGGATTCCCATCCCCACGCCAAAAAAACAATTATATTCCAGTATCAATTAGGATGATCAGAAAGGATCTCTGGAATATGTGACTCTTTGACATGGCTTTTAATCAGATATACCCAGAATTCATTCTCATGAATCACAGAGCTAAAAATGATCTCCAGCAATTGCAGAATTCATTCTCCTCCCTTTGAGAGGAGCTGAATAGAGAGCATTGAAATCAAACCACCTGCCCTTTTCTTTCAAATGCTCGAGAATGTACCACCACTCTGCTTTCATCCTGTGCTCCAGTGTTTCACTGCTCTTACTGGCAGAAGAGAATTTTCTCTGCATGTGGATGTCTAGCCTAAATCCTGCATGCTGCAATTGCATCCGTTCCTTTTGTTCAGAGTTACTGTTTCTTCTTACACCTGCTCCCCATTAAATGACTCCTACATACTTGTGGGTAATCATATTCTAGAGGGGAGAAAGACATAAACTACTGCAGCTGAAGGCAGTAGTGTATATTTCCACACAGATGTGCGAGTCATCAACAAATTGTGAAATCTTTGTGAATAGTAGCACATGGCAAAGATTGTCTTTTACAATGGCAACACCGCTCTGATAACATGTTATAAGGAAATAGACCACAGGAGTGCAGTTAGAAACAGGAACACTGGACCTATGCACGTGCTCACACGCAGGCACACATACATGCTTTACTGACTTTAGTAGGAATGGAACATGAACTATAAGATAGTAGTTGCCTTCTCTTCTAAGCACTACTGAGCTTTTGATGCTTGGGTATAATTTTTTATGCTTCTGTTATCTAAGGCAAGCTCTAGTTATGTCTGTATAAAACTAGTCTAGCTACCTAATTCTGCTAAAAACCACTCCGGTCAATTTGGTTTTTTATGCCCTCTGGCCACAATGTCCAGGAAGTGCTATGCTTCCTATAACTATTTTGAAACAACTGAGATACAGTCTTGATTAGAAGACTGTATTGTTTCACTTCCTGGGGACACAGGCAAGCAACCTTATCTAGTAAGCTGCTCTCTAACTTGCCATGAGCCTAAATTAATCTCAACTATGACTCACAGACTAGCAACATCTGTATCACCAGAGAAAAGGTTAGAAATACAGGTTCTCGTGTCTCCTCCCCAGATTACTGAATCAAAATCTCCATTTACAACAAGATTCCTAGGCACTTCATGAATACATCCATGTTTAAAAAGCAATGATCTATTTAATCTCTCAGTGCCTCTATTTCTTCACCTAGAAAATGGATATTGACTGACACTTGCTACTTACTTACTCCAGAGCAAAGGAGGATTAATGTCTTTAGGGCTTTTTTTTTTCTCCCCCAGAAATAGTGTCTACATAAACAGAACATTGGAGAGCAGTTTCATTTGTTGGCCCAGGAAACAACTGAACATTCTTTGCGAAAGGGACCAGGATTCTTTCCTAGATAATACATCTGTCCTTCATCCAAACTTCACTTCATGGCATAACGGCTCCAGAAACAGCACAGCCGTTCAACCAACTGCTTTTGGAGAAACAACTGAGGCTGATCCCAGTGAAAACAGTTTTCCTGCTCCCTGTCTTGGCTGTCAAACATAAACACAAACACTCTGTGGGTTAAATCAGCCCAGCTGGGTGTCTGCTGCTAAGCCATCTGCAGAACAACTTGCAGACCCTGAGCTTGACTCGGGCTAAGACTGCGGGGAAACAGAGAAGGGCCACAGCCTACCCCCAGGGACCTCCCCATTCAGGCGCTCCTTATCCAATTCCTCCCCTTGGAAGGGACAAGAATGGAAGAAACAGATGAGGTTTCCGTGCAGCAAGAATGCTCTCGTTGAACATTGGGGTACACTTGTCTCTTTCCCTTCTGGTTTCCTCAGTGTGTATGCCCAGCAGTGGGATTGCTGGATCGTAAGGCAGTTCTATTTCCAGTTTTTTAAGGAATCTCCACACTGTTCTCCATAGTGGCTGTACTAGTTTGCATTCCCACCATTAAAAAGAATACATTTGAATCAGTTCTAATGAGGTGGATGAAACTGGAGCCTATTATACAGAGTGAAGTAAGCCAGAAAGAAAAACACCAATACAGTATACTAATGCATATATATGGAATTTAGAAAGATGGTAACAATAACCCTGTGTACGAGACAGCAAAAGAGACACTGATGTATAGAACAGTCTTATGGACTCTGTGAGAGAGGGAGAGGGTGGGAAGATTTGGGAGAATGGCATTGAAACATGTAAAATATCATGTATGAAACGAGTTGCCAGTCCAGGTTCGATGCACGGTACTGGATGCTTGGGGCTGGTGCACTGGGACGACCCAGAGGGATGGTGTGGGGAGGGAGGAGGGAGGAGAGTTCAGGATGGGGAACACATGTATACCTGTGGTGGATTCATTTTGATATTTGGCAAAACTAATACAATTATGTAAAGTTTAAAAATAAAATTAAATTAAAAAAAAAAAAAGAATGCTCTCGTGCTGTCAGGAAAAAACCCTCACAGATGCCCAAAGGGCTCGATGCCATCACACCACTGAGAGGCCAGGACAGGGCCAGGAAGGGGCAGTCCCAGTGGCCCCAAAGTTCAGAAATCAAGCAGGCCCTGAGTCACCATCCCCACCCATTACCCGACCCCTTGGAGGTTTGTCCAGACACTCGACCAAAAGCTTTTAGACTTAAGGAAAGAAAAAGTTTCAGTCCTGGTCTTCCAGTTTCCAGTTCACTCATAGCTAAGGCTCTGGGTTAGAGAGAGAGCGCATTTTCTTTCCTGCAAGAAAAACAGCAGCAGACTAGGTTTTTAGGGTGAAGTTACCTGAGCAAGCAATGTCAAAGTATAAGACATCTGATTCACATTGTTGTACATCAGAAACTAACACAACATTGTAATTATCCTCTAAATTTAAAAAAGTGATGAATCTTTAAAAGGAAAAAAATATATATATATGTGTAAGACAAGTCCTACTGACGACTTTGGAACCAGGTAAACCACAGACTATTCTCTCTGCTAGTAGATAATAAAGGCATCCCCACAAGCACATGGGGGTTCCCCAGTGGCTTAGCAGTAAAGAATCTGCCTGACAATGCAGGAGACATAGTTTGATCCCTGGGTCTAGAAAATCCTCTGGAGAAGGAAATGGCAACCCAGTCCACTATTCTTGCCTGGGAAATCCCACGGTCAGAGGAGACTGACAGGCCATAGTCCATGGGGTCGCAAAAGTTGGACACTACTTAGTAACTAAAACAACAACAAAAATAGGTGAGGTTTGAAGAGGCTCATATTGAATTCTGAGTATACACACACACACACCGTAACACACATGTACATCAGTCTTCAGGAGGCCCCACAGACATCTCCCTCCAAATATCTTGGTTCAGCCCACAGAACAGTCATTAGCACACTGACCTGCTGTCACAGTGTGGCCTCCCAGCCTGAGCCCTTGTCATTTATCCTCAGGACGGTCTTAATCATTACTCTTTCCTTTCCCTCCTTCATTCTATTCTATTAGGTCTCAAGATTTTAAAGGGAAATGGATTGCAACCATCAACAATAAAAACAACCACAAAAGGCTGACGATCAAAGGAAAACACCCTCAGATGAACAGAACGGCCTGAAGAATGTGAGGGAAAGGAACTATTTCCAGCAAAAGGTTTGTGCTCTTTTCCCCTCTCTCACTGTTTTCCCCACAACAGGGCAGAAATCAAAATACAAAGGAAGAGAGAATTGGATGTGAAAGATGCTGATCAGTGCCTCTCCCTTTAAACCTTGGCTGCCTCCATAAATGGAATGAACTAAGACTGGTAGTGAACGCTCAATACTGTTCCAGACACTGATGGAAATTACATGGTTAAAATAAAGATCCGAGTTGACAATGCCATTTTTGCCTAAAGTATATCCTAAAAATGGCTCTAGGGGAAGAACTGTCTTTTAAAGGTTCAAAGGTTATTGAGCTTCTCCAAGTTGGGATTTCCTATTTGAATTAGGTGCCATAAGATTCTTCCAATATAACATATGGGACTCTCCCTCTGCATTCTTCTTGGTGCCAAATACTATCCCCCAACCTCCAACTTCCTGGCCAAGGCAGTTCATCACATCTTTCCCACCTTCATACTAGAATCTGCCATCCAACATCAATCAGGCCATCTTTACTATGCTCCCAACAACCTATAAGGTATGTCTTGGAGACAGAAACACAGAGATTAGTGATGTACTTTCAGTGACAACAAAGGGAAGAGTAAGGATACATACATCCAGGTCTGGGCGGCTCCAAACCCTGGGCCCCTCCAGTTCACTGTGCTATCTCCTGAAAAGGACAAAGGTTCACCCCTCAACATTAATGATGTACTTTTTCATTCACTCATTTCTTTTTTCCTGAGTGCCTCCCTGTGCCAGCCTGACAGTGGGCAGGCTGCAGTATCCCATTCCCGTCTCCTGGAATTAATGCTTCCACCTTTGCTATCTTGAGGAAGAAGGAGAGCATGGTGCTTACAAGCAAGTGCTCTGTTAGAGGGGAAAAAAAACAACTTGAGTCTAAATCTCAAAACATCCACAACTAGCTGTGGGATTTTGTACTTTACTTCTTTATAGCTGTTTCCATGCCCAGGAAGTTGGCTTAATAATATTCTATTTCATAAAGATAAGATACAAAAACATATATAATCTGAATATGCTTAGATTCTAAACTTAGAATTTAAAACATTGCCCAACATAAAGAATATACTTAATAAATAAATACTGTTCTCCTATTTTTTGTCCTCCTCCTCCTCAAATTCAAAGACTGTGGTGGTAGGGGTTTACAGAGGGAGTGAGAAAAAGCCCTCATCATAGTTCAAGATACCACTCAAAGCATTATATACTGGCCACTATCTATTTGGTTCATTTGTTGATCTGCTCCACTCCACCTTTAGCTCTCACTGGACTTAAGACAAAAGGGATCTAATGCATTCCTGGCAGTTTTTCAAAGCATGGCAGAAGTGAGTCGGGTTTATAAGATTAATTCTTTTCTCTCCAGGCAGTGGGTCAAATCAGAACCTTCACTCAACCAACCCAGTGGATAATCTCCTTTTATTACTTTCAATCAAACTAAGTGTCTGCAATCTGTACAATGGCCACTAATTTAGTGGAAAAAAATAATTTGTAGAGCATGATTATAAAAAGATAAGATAGAATACAAGGTCCAGACTGGATAAGCATCCTGTAAGTTTGCTCCTATCTCATTGCATAGAAAGCTTCTGTGACCCAAACTATGTGCATTAAAGACATACAGCAGTTCTGCTAAGCTAAAAATCAAAGAAAGAAGTGGACATTGTTCACAGATCAGTTCCTTATTTAAATAAGAGAAACAGTCTATCAGTTAAATTCAGATCCTTTGTCACACTCACATGGAGCGATCCACTGCTCATACAACTTTAACATGAAAAGATTTCATTGTGTGAAAACCAGAACCTTTAAAAAAAAAGATAATAAAATTCTAGTTACACAACTGGACAACATCACAAAGCTGTCTGGATTGTGGAAACCACTCTCTTCTTGTCATGGATAATAAGGCATGGGGTTTTGCTTGCTTTGATTAATTTCAGAATATTGCAGAGAACCTGCATAATCCCTAAGATAGAAAAGGAGAGAAGGAGAGGCGATGGGCAATGATAAAAGCGTAGTAATGGAGCAGAGGCTGCGTTTCATCTGCTGTAGAAAACCCCTCAAACTAATTTCATTTCGGCAAGTACTAGCCACAATAAGGGTCAACACACAAAAATGTCCTTTCACTCTGGGGCTTAAGTTATATGTGCCGACGTTGAGCAAGGCAAAACAAAAACTGTAATGTGTCGCCATGACTGTGATCAAATATATAACACAGCCAGAGAAAGTGCGCATTCCCCTTTTCTCAAATCACAGCAGCCATTATTTATACAAGTACTGAATATGGAAAAGGCTCTGACAAATTTACAGTGGTGTTTGGATGGATGAGGATGGCGGATGATGGATGAGGGAGACAGAGGATTCCCTTATTAAAGCATCAAATTCTTCCCTAAATATCAAAGAGGCAGCCACAACGGCGCTGCTTCATACTCAAAATTACATAAACCAAACGTGTTAAATGTCCGCCTTTAATAGAAAAAGGCAGGATTTTCTCCTAATAAATATTGTTTATTTGTACTACGGCATTAAGTACCTTTCCTTTTCTGCATAATGTTGACTTCAACATATATGCCTATCACACAAGAATAAATGTGACAATTCACAAGTATAAATGAATGCCAACAAAAACGGAGTAGCAATCGCAAGCACATTATTCTGTTCTAAAATTTTAGTAAATAATTTCAGCAGGTTTAATCTTCCAAATGTATTTTTGGTATCTTTCTTGACAGGACAGTAGCTCTTAAGGGAAACTCACCATTCACTGCATGTATGGTTTTTTAATATTGTGCCCAGATAAAAATATAGAGTTGAAAGCACTGCAGCGCCCACTAGTGGAAATATTAGGAAATAAAGTATAAAATAAAAAGCATCTCCTTTAAAAACCATTTGTGTGACCATCAACTTCTTGCTGTAACTGCAATGATAACAGAGGTATGCACAAAGGTGAAAACTTTATTCTGCAAGTCTCAACTTCTTCTTCATGTGATCCTACTGTAAAGTTAACTGTACACAGAGAAATGGATTTGGAAGCACTGAAGATATCTTTTAAATTAACAAAATGTCCTGTGTCTAATGAAACTTGTCCTAGACAAAGTGAAAGTTTTTCTCAGTAAAAAGAAATACCTCTTTACTACCCTAGCCAGTCCTGCCCAAGTCAAATAACCCCTTGGTCTGTTGCAAATTGTTAGCACAGTGTGTTTTTAACAGGAACAGATCTGGTCGACTCAGAGCCTGAAATGACATCATTGTGAATGGGTCTTCTAGCATTAGCACAATGTAATGTGTAATACAATAGCAATCTGATTATAATTTACCAGGCAGCAATGTTTATGTATTCCAAGTGTTACCAGCTCTTTTCTTTTTTAATGAAAAACAAGCCTCGTTTTGTACTTTTAATGTTTCTGTTTAAGTACAGTCGTGATTAAGTCCCAGATCAATGTATCTTTGACAGGTAAAACCAAAGTTACTACTTTAACTTGATTTCTGAGTAATTCATACACTTCTAAGTACTTATTTGAGCTTTGTTTGAAAAGAAATATATGAGACAAAAATATGAGACAAAATTCATTCAGAAGACTGTTAAATAACAAAACATTTCTAACTCAAGTTAGCCCAAAATGTTACTTAGCATGACTATTTTGAAAAAACCAAACATAAGCCATGGAAATCAAAGTGATAAAGCAATTGTTAAGATTTAGAAGCATACAGAACTAAAATTAGAGATTTTAACATATGTGAACTGGAGGTATAACAGTTTATCAGCAAGTCATCTGGATTTCATTGCTCACTTTATCTGATAATGAAAGGAATCTGTGATAGAGAATTAACAGTGAGTAACTCAGAAAACCCATGATCCTGCCCTAGAGTTTTCTCCTCAGTTTTAGTTCTCTGCTTGGTCACACCTTTCCTACCAGGTCCTGACCCACACAGATCTCAAACTCAAACCTGGCCCCACAGGTTGTTGTTGTTGTATCTTTTTCTAATGTGAACCATATATTTTAGTCTTTACAGAATTAGTGACAATATTGCTTCTGTTTTATATTTTTTGGCCCCCAGGCATGTGGGATCTTAGCTCCCCAACCAGGGATCGAACCCACACCCCCTGCATTGGAAGAAGTCTTAACCACTGGATCACCAGGAAAGTCCCTAGGTGCCATCTTAATGCGACAAAAAGTGTCATGGGGAGAAAACAGAGAGAGGGGTTGGGGGAAGCTATCCTAAGAAAAGATCTTTCAGGAAATTAAAAGAAAGGAAACATTATTTACAATTGGTTCTGCTTTGTTTTTCTTGATTAAAGACCTAACTATCTGGATCCAACACTAGCATAATCTACTTCTTCCTTTTCTTGGTTAAGAGCAATGACGGAACAGCGATAGGAGAGGCGGCAGAATGGAGCTGCTGCCTCTGCTGCGCCTTAGCATTTTGTTCTGGGTTTGGAATAATTAACCAGCCACAGGTTTGGCTAAGTACATAACAAAATACACAGAAAGGGAGGGAAGGGAACAGAAAAAAAAAATATTCTCAGCAACATTCCCAGCATTCTCAAAATGCCATTCCCAATTGCAACTTGAGTTCTTTGAAGAAATAAAAACAAGCAGTAAATGAACTGTGATAAATACCAATAAACTGGCCTTCCTGCCTTCAGGAGAAAGTCCAATGGGGCTTCTATGAAATGAATAAAATTTTACTTCTGCACCAGGCTGTAATATAGGCACCAAAAATATGACACTTCTATTTTATAAAAACAACAAACTTGCACCCTCTTTTTTTCAATACTCTAAGTTAAATGAATGTGTTCACGATTATTGGGAGATTTTTTTCAAATACTTAAAGGATATTTCATTCATCAGAGACTGCCTACCAATGTCAATCTATTCTTTAGCCAACCTGTGTTTTCAAATCCTTCTCTAAGAGTATATCTTTTCGAGATATCTTTCTGTAATAAATGCCAAAATAAAGATAATTTTTTATAGGTAATCCCCCAAAGACTATTCCTGAAAATATCTTCTACTGAATGCTAATTACACTGAATTTAATAAGTCCTCTTTGGAAAAAGGGAGATGAAGATTTCAGTGGACAAAAAGGGCCAGAAAATATTGGCTTAAATAATGTTAAATAGTTTTTTAACTACAAATATTCTAAGAATCTTGAATATGCTCATGGACACTATCAACCTCCAATAGGTTAGACAGAGTATTTCCCAGGAACCCCAATCCAAGAGAAAGCACACATAGGGAAATATCAACTTGAATCTAAGATGGTTCACTATAATAAAAACAATAACAAGAACAATAACTAATGGTGATGTTAGAGCAGTGAGTAATTCCTAATAATCAGGAATTCCAAATAAGTAATTCCTGATATTACTTATTTCACTCCTCAAAACAACCCCAGGAGATTCTCTACTTAACAAATAAAGAAACTAGGGGGTGAATAAGTTAAGTAACTTTCCCAGGCTAATAAGTGGTGGAGATGGAATTTGAACACAAGCGGTTTTATTTGGAGGTGGTTTTAGTCGCTAAGTCACGTCTGACTCTTGTGAGCCCATGGACTGTAGCCCGCCAGGCTCCTCTGTCCATGGGATTTTCCAGGCAAGAATACTGGAGTGGATTGCCATTTCCTTCTCCAGGGGATATCTTCCCAACCCAAGAATTGAACCCAGGTCTCTTGCATTGCAGGCAGATTCTTTACTGACTGAGCTATGAGGGAAGCCCATTTATTTGGAGACTATGTTCTAAAGCAGGCCACATTGCTACTAGAACACAGAAAACACAAGGACCTAGGAAACAACCCAAACTGATAGTGATTGGACCTCCAGGTCTCTTCCTCAAACTTGCTGCCTGGGTCTCAGCCTTCAGTTGCTCTGTTGCTCCCATCGTAGCACCTGAAGTACAGCAATTAATGGACTGTCCAGAAGGCAGCAATTAATGGACTGTCCACAGTGCCTTTGTTTGTGGCTAACAGAATGGGTCCATTATCACCACTGACTTAGGAGGCTCAGGAGATGGGTGGGCATGGGAGGAGGAATTCTAGAAAAGCTTATTTGACCGATCCCCAGACAGGTGCCAGAAGAGGGAGACCTGAAGACTCAACAAAAGACTTGAATACATGGAGGTCTATGCTTTGCTATGGAAAGCAAAACTTTATTTCAAGGTGGAAATGCACCTTAAAACAATCTGAACTAAATACAATACCAATCAAAACCTCCAGCAGAGCATTTCTTAGCAGTTGGCAAGCTGATCTGAAAATTCACATGGAAGCAAACAAATGAAAATAGCCAAGGCAATTTTTAGCAACAGATTGTGACAAAATGCATAGGGGAAAAAGTGAAAAGACAAGTCACAGAGTAGATGGAGTTATTTTCCACAATATAATTAACACAGTACTCTGATCAGAACATATGAAGAATTCCTACATACTTATAATAAAAAAGAAACTTGATGGAAAAAAATGGGCAGAGAAAATGAACAGGCAATTAACATAAGAACAACTCCAAATAAACTGTAAATTTATGAAAAATGTTCAAACTCATCAGAATTAAGAGAAATTCAAACAATACTAAAATGTCATCTTATGCCATCAGATTGGTTTAAAAAGTAAGTAGGCCTGATAACACAAAGTGTCAGTAGAAAGGAAGGAAATAACAACTTCTATATATAACTGGAGGAATAAACTTGAGGGACATTTGGCAGTTCCTATGATGAAGATGTGCATACGCTATTTCTAACAATCAATCCTAGAGAAATAGTTGCACATGCTCCAGAAGGCATGTAATAAGGATATTTACTCCAGCATGCTCATCAGAACAGAAAAAGGAAAGAAGCAGAAGCTAACAAGAATGGATAATCTAATTTATTCATTCATTGGGATACCATAGGGTGGATAAAAATAAAATAATTATTCTAAAAATTTAAACATGGCTAAATCCCAAAACTACAATGTTGGATAAAGTGTAGTGATTTACATATTTTTAAAAAATATATCATTTCTAGACTTTTATATTTGAAAGAAAGAAAGAAAACATCCTCAGAAATTATATAAATAGAATATCATTAGAATGATACAATTAGAATATGAAATTAGAATAGTGGTTCTCTCTAGGGAGGGTGAGAGGGAATTTGATATATGTAATACCCTGTGTTTTTAAGTGAAGTATTTGTTTTGTTATTTTTGTCATTTATCTTATTTTTTAAATTCCACATACAGAGTGAAGTAAGCCAGAAAGAAAAACACCAATACAGTATACTAACACATATATATGGAATTTAGAAAGATGGTAACAACAACCCTGTGTACGAGACAGCAAAAGAGATACTGATGTATAGAACAGTCTTATGGACTCTGAGAGAGAGGGAGAGGGTGGGAAGATTTGGGAGAATGGCATTGAAACATGTAAAATATCATGTATGAAACGAGTTGCCAGTCCAGGTTCAATGCACGATACTGGATGCTTGGGGCTGGTGCACTGGGACGACCCAGAGGGATGGTGTGGGGAGGGAGGAGGGAGGAGGGTTCAGGATGGGGAACACATGTATACCTGTGGTGGATTCATTTTGATATTTGGCAAAACTAATACAATTATATAAAGTTTAAAAAATAAAATAAAATTTAAAAAAATAAAAATAAAAATAAAATAAATTCCACATATAAGTGATAAAGTATTTATCTTTATCTTATGTCACTAAGCACAGTACTCAGTGCTCCAAAAATAAAAAAAACATGAATTTTTTCACATATATAGAACAAATAATCCTAAAAGTTCTATGGAACCACACACGACCCTGAACTGCCAAAGCAATCTTTGGAAAAAGAATGAAGCTGAACATATCATACACCCTGACTTCAGACTATACTACAAAACTACAGTAATCAAAACAACATGGTACTGGCACAAAACAAGCACACAGATCAATAGAACAGAAAGTCCAGAAATAAACCCAGGAACTATGGTCACTCAATCTATGACAAAGAAGACAAGAACATGCAATGAAGAAAAGACAGTCTCTTTCATAAGTAATCCTAGGGAAACAGGGCAGCTATATGTAAAAAAAAAAAAAATGAGATTAGAACATTTCCTCATAACATATACAAAAATAAATTCAAAATGAATTAAAGACCTAAATGTAACAATGGATACTATAAAACTCCTAGAAGAAAACAAAGGCAGAATGCTCTTTGACATAAATCACAGCAATATTTTTTTGGCTCTATCTCCTAAAGTAAGACAAATAAAAGCTAAAAAAAAAATGGGGCTTAATTAAACATAAAGGCTTTGCACATCAAAGGAAACCATCAGTTGAAACAAGAAGACAACCTGCTGAATGGGAGAAAGTATCTGTAAATTATACGAACCGTAAAGGATCAATACCCAATATATATAAACAGTTTATATAAGTCAATGTCAAAAAACAAATAACCTAGTTTAAAAATGGGTAGAAGACTTGAACAGACATTTTTCCAAAGACAACATGCAGGTGGTCAACAGGTACAGGAAAAGATGCTCAGCATCACTAATCAGAGAAGTTCAAATCAAAGCGACAAGGAGATAGCACCTCACACCTGTCAGAATAGCTATCATCAAAAAGACCATGAATAACAAATGTCGGTGAGGATGAGGGAAAAAAGGAACCCTTGTACACCATTAGTAGAAATGCAAACTGGTGTAGCCACTATGGAAAGAGTATGGAGGTTTTACAAAAAACTAAAAATAGAACTACTATATGGTCCACCAGTTCCACTGCTGGATGTATATCCAAAGCAGAAGAAAACACGAATTCAAAAAGATACATGCACCTGAATGTTCACAGCAGTATTATTCACAAATGCCAAGATAAGGAAGCAAACTAAGGCTGCATCAACAGATGAATGGATAAAGAATATGTGGTATATATAATCAATACAACTCAATCATTAAAAAGAGTAATGACATTCTGCCATTTACAACAACAAAAGTATTGCTCACGTTGGGAGTTCGGCTGTGAGACACATATGTGCCTCAGACCCAGAGCAGCGTCTGAGCAGGACAGGGCCAGACACTGCTAGCGCTTATGCAGGCAGTTCAGCAGCAGCAGCTGAGATCTCTGACCCCAGCCCACCCCTGATTAATTTGCAGCTCACATATCTGCATAATTCTACAAGTATAGTTTCTATCGACAAACAAGAAAGACGGCCACTTCACAACAGAAGAAAAAAAAAAAAACAACTGATGAAATTCAGAGAGGTTAATTTTTTTAAGTGAAACAATAAATAATGGCAAAGATCTATTAAAGCCAGATAGTAGGGAAGGAGTACTATTTTTATATTTTATTTGAAATATTAAAACATTTTAAAATTTTCAAGAAAATCCTCAAGAAAATGTGATCAACACAATTATCTCAAAATAGTTTTGACCTCCTAGTCCTAGTGCCTAAAAGAAATTAAGCTACTTGACCAAAACAAAAACCAGTAAATAGCCTCTCACAAAAGCATCTCAGGATCTGATGACATTTGAAGGAAGTTGAACATGGGATCTTTGTTTCTAAGAGTTATCTGGCCCTCTTCTAGAACTGCACAATGAATGTCCCCAGAAGGAGTGAAGGCAATGATCCTAGCAAAAGGCCAGGAGACAATGTAAAAAGGATCCCTGTGAACTTGGCAACCTGGCGAAGAATGCCTTTTCTGGGTCCCAAAACTGCTTTAACTTTGTTTCAGCTACAAACTACCCATGTGTTAAGTGGCATGTCAGTCCAGCTCTCTGAGCCTCAATTCTTTTACATCTGGAAAACAGTAAGGATAGCAAGGGTGATCAGAGGCTCACATAAATAGCTGCAAAATGTTAAATATACTAATATATGTGATAGTACTATGACAGATTATTTTTTCCAAAGATGGTGGCAACGTGTATCCCATCCCACACACTATTCTAACACTGTCACACTGACACTCCCCCACTGAGAGGTGGGCTTTAGTTCCCACCCACTCTGACTGTGGTGTCAGTGATACTGTAGTGACGTCGGAGGCTATAAACAATAAAAGGCAAAACAGTTTCCGTCTGCTCTTCTGTCTTGGATACTCCCCTTTGGGGACTAGCTGCCGTGTTGTGAGGAAGCCATAGATCGCATGGAGAGGCTACATGTAGACGTTCTGGGCCACAGCCCCTGATGAGGTTCTAACTCACAGCCAGCGTCACCACCACAGAAGTGAGTGACTGTTCAGAGGATTTGACGCCCCATTCATCCAGCCATCCCAAATGATGCTGAAAGAAACAGAGATGAGTATCCTCATGAAAACCTGCTCAAACTGTAGCTTCATCAGCAAAATGATGGTTGCCATTGATTAGAACCCATAAGCACTGCAGTTTAATTTCCCAGTAATAAATAAATGGGATAGTGCTTTCTAAATCATTATTAATATCACACTTATCCACGATGATTATTAAAATATCATGATCATTAACTCATGTGTAAATAAGGGAGATGGACAATGTTAGAGTTTCCCAGATCTCAGAAATTTTAATGTCATCCTCATGGACTTGCTAGATCCCATCCCACTGAAGTGTTACCCAATAGTTCTTATTAAAATAACTAACTTTTAAAAACAACTTTGTTTAAAATTAATCTTTAGAACAAAATCTTATTGTCATTGCATTTTTATAATTGGTTTTATTAAATACTACTAACTATATATCAACATTTTCTCTTTAACTTCAGTAGCTGCAATTTTTAATGAAATATTTAATTAGGATACATATTCACTTCAGTTCGGTTCAGTTGCTCAGTCGTGTCCGACTCTTTGCAACCTCATGAACTGCAGGACGCCAGGCCTCCCTGTCCATCACCAACTCCTAGAATCCACCCAAACCCATGTGCATCGATCGGTGATGCCATCCAGCCATCTCATCCTCTGTCGCCCCTTTTCCTCCTGCCCCCAATCTTTCCCAGCATCAGGGTCTTTTCCAATGAGTCAGCCCTTCGCATCAGGTGGCCAAAGTATTGGAGTTTCAGCTTCAACATCAGTCCTTCCAATGAACACCCACGACTGATCTCCTTTAGGATGGACAAGTTGGATCTCTTTGCAGTCCAAGGGACTTTCAAGAGTCTTCTCCAACACCACAGTTCAAGAGCATCAATTCTTCGGTGCTCAGCTTTCTTGATAGTCCAACTCTCACATCCATACATGACCACTGGAAAAACCATAGCCTTGACTAGACGGACCTTTGTTGGCAAAGTAACGTCTCTGCTTTTGAATATGCTATCTAGGTTGGTCATAACTTTCCTTCCAAGGAGTAAGCATCTTTTAATTTCATGGCTGCAGTCACCATCCACAGTGATTTTGGAGCTCAGAAAAATAAAGTCTGACACTGTTTCCACTGTTTCCCCATCTATTTGCCATGAAGTGATGGGACCAGATGCCATGATCTTAGTTTTCTGAATGTTGAGTTTTAAGTCAACTTTTTACTCTCCTCTTTCACTTTCATCAAGAGACTCTTTAGTTCTTCACTTTCTGCCATAAGGGTGGTGTCATTTGCATATCTGAGGTTATTGATATTTCTCCCATCAATCTTGATTCCAGCTTGTACTTCTTCCAGCCCAGCATTTCTCATGATGTACTCTGCATATAAGCTAAATAAGCAGGGTGACAATATACAGCCTTGACGTACTCCTTTTCCTATTTGGAACCAGTCTGTTGTTCCATGTCCAGTTCTAACTGTTGCTTCCTGACCTGCAAACAGGTTTCTCAAGAGGCAGGTCAGGTGGTCTGGTATTCCCATCTCTTTCAGAATTTTCCACAGTTTATTGTGATCCACACAGTCAAAGGCTTTGGCATAGTCAATAAAGCAGAAATAGGTGTTTTTCTGGAACTCTCTTGCTTTTTCGATGATCTAGCGGATGTTGGCAATTTGATCTCTGCTTCCTCTGCCTTTTCTAAAACCAGCTTGAACATCTGGAAGTTCATGGTTCACGTATTGCTGAAGCCTGGCTGGAGAATTTTAAGCATTAATTTACTAGCGTGTTAGATGAGTGCAATTGTGTGGTAGTTTGAGCATTCTTTGGCATTGCCTTTCTTTGGGATTGGAATGAAAACCGACCTTTTCCAGTCCTGTGGCCACTGCTGAGTTTTCCAAATTTGCTGACCTATTGAGTGCAGAATACATATAATGCATTAAAATAAATATGCATTGATTAAATGAAACATAATGTTTGGCATAAACCACTTGAAATCATCATGTATCACTGTGGTATACAGGACTGGATGACCAGGAAGGTAAGGACTCATTCATCTCAAAAAATAAAAAATATGGGCCATACTCTGATTCAGTCATTCCTTCTCTGTTCTAACCTTCCCCCAGGTGAGTACATTTTACTTTATAAACTCCTTTTAATCAGAAAGCATACTTCCTGGGATATCAATACAATCAATTACAGAAAGGCTGCAAAAAGGAGAAAGAAAGTTTGGGTGGCTGGGCTCAAGGCAATAAATGAGCTATAATTACGAATCAACTGGTACCTAAGGCAGGAGGTAGTCCAGGAAGTAGAGAAACTGGATTTCTCTCCCCAGAGACCAGAGTTTCTCAACAGCAGCACTACTGACATTTTAGACCAGATAATTCTGATAGGAGCACGGTGGCACTGTCCACTGCACTATACAGAATTTAGCAGCATCCCTGGCCTCTATTCACTAGACGTTAAGAGCACTGCTCTTGAAGTTGTGACAACCAAAGTGTCCCCGAAGAGGAAGCAAAATCATCCCCACTGAGAATCACTGACTCAGTGTAAAGGTGAAGGGGTGTACCCAGAGACCCAAACACAGCCCTGCACTTAGCACATGGAGGAGAAATCTGTGGTGATGAGGATAAAGAATTTTATTTGTTCTTTCCCCACTGAAAGGCAAATTCAACCTCTTTTCTAAATAGAACAAAGAGAGGGTTACTGAATCTTGTGTTTTCGGTTGTGGGTTTTTTTTTTTTTTTTTTTTTTTGGTCACTTAGACCACAGTGAAAAAGCAGAGCAGAAAAGAAATATCCATTGAATTCCAGGCAAAAACTTTCACAACTACATATAACATGTACATTTGTATTGTATCCACCATCAGTGACTCACTGTAGATTGGAGAAAGTATAACAAAGTAAACAGGTTCTTCACAGTTTGTATCTTAACTTACAATTTATTGGCTGCTGTTTGATGGAACTTTTGATAGGGAATGGGGTTTCACGAGCTGGATGAAGCACAAGCTGGAATCAAGATTGCCGGGAGAAATATCAATAACCTCAAATATGCAGATGACACCACCCTTATTGCAGAAAGTGAAGAAGAACTAAAGAGCCTCTTGATGAAAGTTAAAGAGGAGAGTGAACAAGTTGGCTTAAAACTCAACATTCAGAAAACTAAGATCATGGCATCTGGTCTCATCACTTCATGCAAATAGATGGGGAAACAGTGAAAACAGTGAGAGGCTTTATTTTCTTGGGCTCCAAAATCACTGCAGATGGTGACTGAAGCCATGAAATAAGAAGCTTGCTCCTTGGAAGAAAAGCTATGACCAACATAGACAGCATATTAAAAAGCAGAGACATTACTTTGCCAACAAAGGTCCATCTAGTCAAAGGTATTGTTTTTCCAGTAGTCATGTATAAATGTGAGAGTAGGACTATAAAGAAAGCTGAGTGCCAAAAATTGATGCTTTTGAACTGTAGTGTTGGAGAAGACTCTTGAGAGTCTCTTGGACAGCAAGGAGATCCAACCAGTCAATCCTAAAGGAAATCAGTCCTGAATATTCATTGGAAGGAATGATGCTGAAGCTGAAACTCCAACACTCTGGCCACCTGATGCAAAGAGCTGACTCCTTGAAAAAGACCCTGATGCTGGGAAAGATTGAAGGCAGAAGGAGAAGGGGATATCAGAGGATGAGATGGTTGGATGGCATCACTGACTTGATGGACCTGAGTTTGACTAAGCTCTGGGAGTTGGTAATGGACAGGGAAGCCTGGCGTGCTGGAGTCCACGGGATTGCAAAGAGTCAGACATGACTGAGTGACTGAACTGAACTGAATTGGGGTTTCACGGCTACAATTAAGTAATATTTTAAAGATTGAAAGAGCCGCTTTCAAAGGTATAGGCACCTCCTTGAAATTGTGTATTCAAGGGGGAAATTGGAAATGGCATTTAATAAGAGAAGATCATGCCTCCAAATATGCCTGGTTCAGAATCAACAGATTTGGGATCTTAGCTGTCCAGAGTCCTGAACTTTGGCCCACATTGTCAGCCCAGCGAGCTGAACAGGAACAGCGCCAAGTCTGTTGACTTCAGTACCCTATAGCTACGTAGTGACACACAGTGCTGGTGAAGATGTTGATGATTCTAAGAGACAACATTCTCTGAATACTTGTTATGTGCCAGACACAATATCAGGCATTACTGGTGCAAGGGTGGTTCAGTGGTAGAATTCTCACCGACCATAATACCAGGCACCTCACTCACATTATCTTTTCTAATCCGCACAAGTCCATGAGTAGGTACTACTATCAACCCCTTTTCACAGATTAGGAAACTGAGGCTTAGAGACATAAAGTAACTTATTCAAGATCACATGTCCAACGTGTAACAGCCAGATCTCAGAGCATCATCTGTGTAACAACAGAGTTAACACTACTAACTCCTGTATTATAGTCCTCCTATTAAATTATTGAGATAGCACCACACTCGACCTCTAGCCCTTGAACCAACTCATCCACACTTTTATGTACCTTATATATGGGTAAACTAATACTAGGCATTTAAAATATCATATATACATATGTCTATATATGTGTGTGTGCATATGTGTATATAGATATAGACACACACATATATATATTATACACACACACACATATATATATACACACATATATGTTGACTTACATCAACAAGTTGAAAACTTTCTCTTCTTAACCAGAGGACAGCAAATTCTTCCAGTAAATAGCCAAACAGTAATTATTTTAAGCCCCATGGACCATATAGTCTCTGTCACAAGTACTCAATTCTACCATCACAGTGCAAAAATATCCACAGACAATACAAAAATGAATGAGAGTGACTTGGTTCCAATAAAACTTTATTTTCACTCACAGGCAATGAGTCAAATTTGGCCCACAGGCTGTACTTTGCCCACCCCTCTCCTAGACCTCTCCCGTTCAAAGTGTGGCTACACATGAGAATCTCTTAGGCTACCTGTATAAATCACAGATTCCTGGGCCAAATTCCAGGCCTGCTGAAGCACAATCTGCTTTTTTTTTCCCCCAAGAAGTCTCCCAGGTAATTTATGAACATACAAACATTTGAGGACCGCTGTTCCTAAACTCAGTTTTTTTCCTAGGCCCCATAAAAGTTGTCATTACAGCTATCAAAGATAGAACATCTGTCAATGGAATAGCAAGACTAGTGATACAAACCAAGAAAGGAAAATTGCCTTCTTGTCGCAGCTCACCATCTTTATCAAGATGTCAAATTCTGACCCGTGACCACAATTCTCTGAGCTGGAAGATGTCCTTTAGGTTTACTGATTAAAAAAAAAAAAAAATCTCATAAGCCAGAAAAAAACTTTTGGTTCCCAGTGGAATCACACTGATCTTCTAATCAACTTGTTGCGCATGCACGCAGACAGGTGCACATGTGCACATGCACACACACACACACACACACACACACACACACGCATTTTTGAATTGTGGATACCCTGCTTTAAACCTGAAAATTCAGTTGTGCTAAAACTGCTTTTATGTTATTAAGGGAAAATGAGCACCCAGAGTCTTCAGAAATGAGAGATGGAACAATAAGTGAATTTGTACAGAATTCGCCAATACACACACTGTCTGCTTCATGAATACATGAATGCAACCTGTTTCATCTTTTCTTGTTTCAGAACTAAAGGTATTCACATAAATCTAGATCTCCTTTTCTTTGGGGAATTAAGGCTGGCACCATCAGTCTCTGTCTTTACCTGTATCAGCATGGGGGAGAAAAGGCTAACCCTTCACTGTCTCTCGACAAAGGACTGAAAAAAGTGGAGAGAAATGAATACTAAGGCACATGCTGTAACAGAGCTGACCAGGTCGCCATCCACCTGGGATGACGCCCCTCTCCAGCTGACAGCCACCAGTGATCTGGTTTTAGTCACCAGCACCCCAAACTTATTAACTGACTGATCTTCTCTCTATCTAATGCTAGGAGCCTCCCCCACCCCACCTTGCATTATAAGACTTTAGTTTATAGACCCCTTTGCTTCATCTCAGTTTTTATACCTTTTCTCTGATCCTACTCCACCAATGACCCAAATGCCTCCAAAGGTACACCCCTGCCAGTGGCAATGGCAGTCCCCCTCTGATAGCGGGGATGTCCAGGCCTGGCTGTAAAGCCTGCCTCAGTACCACCACCAGGGGCCCAGTGGACTGAAATGTGTCTACATATCAAACAGAAGTTGGCACCCAGTGGACTGAAATGTGCCTACATATCAAACAGAAGTTGGCTTCTACTGCTTCCTTTTCTTCTCCCAATACTTTGTATTCCATGGCCACCACAGTTATTTTGAAAGCATATTTTAGAGCTGGGTGATGACATTTAAATAAAGTAATCTCAATGAGGAGTTAGGGATTAATAAAAATGCAGCAGAGGGCCCACGAGGCAGCACAATTTTAACAATTGGGGTTAAACTAGCACTGAGCTCATGATGGATTTTTATTTAAGTGAATTCATGTCTTGCGTCTACACTGGAAAGTGGAATGGGCCCCTCAGACTTGAAATGAACCTGATCTTGGCTCTGAGTAATTGTGAGTCAGTTAATTAACCTCTGTAGTACCAGATCATTTGCACTCTGAGATCCCTTTCAACTCTAAAACTCTATGTTGGGGCCCAGGTCTATTTGAGCAGGCATATTTCTCTTTCAATTGGCTTTTCTGGTGAATTTCCCCCAAAATGTTTAAGTTTGGTATTTTGTTATGCAAATAAATGCTAAAATGGATATGGATCAAGATATTAGGTGGAGTAGTTTAGTAGAAGGAACTAAATTATTCTCAGATCTTTTACAAAACTGGACCTTTAAAGTTATCTCAAATTGCAGCATCTCTTGCATACTTAATTTTAATTGATAATGATTTTTTTTAATAGACACTGTAATTTTTACCAAATATTTCAGGATAAAATAGAATGTTTTTCCTAAGATTAAAAAGGTCAGGTTGTTTCTCTACTGGTAAAATAAGTGATGATCTTTAAGGAGTGATTATAGGTGATGCTGATGCCACCAACAGACTTGATTTTTCTAACATGAGGGCTTCATAACAGTCAAGTCTTTGGGATGTTTCGGCAAAATCACTGGAGGTTTTGTTGAGTGTAAACAAATGCAGAATCATTATTCATTGCCACGGAAAGCCTTAAGTGTATTCACTACATCACAACTGCATAATAAAATTTGGTGTTCTATCAAAAAGAGACAGAGAAAAATCAATAGTAAGTCAACCCTTATTGATAGAACCTATCAGCACTGTGCTAGATGTAGAGTACATATAAAACTGTGGGCTTTGCCTTCAGGAAGCTTATGATTTAGTTGGAATAACAGGACAAACTCCTGCAAAACAGTGCAAGAGAGCACATGATCAAATGCTCAGTGGAATTTTGTAGATACAGCTCCAAATTAATGCTGCAAGTAAGGAAATCAAAAGCAGGTCTGCTTGCTTTGCAGATTTGGCTAAAACTCTTTAGGTCAGTACCATACTTCAGTACCAAAATTCTCTTCCACTGTTAAGCTGCATTTAAAGAGAGAATTCTGGTTTTCCCTGAAACCTGTGGCTACAGCAAAAAATATCAAGAATACTGCCAAATTAAAGTATTCATACTAGAAAATAATGCAGCTGATCCCAATGGCCTTTTAAAAAATATCATACTTGGTCTATATATTAATGGTAACATATAAAATTAAAGGGGACAGGTAGATGAATAATGATTCTCTCACTAGTCTTCTGAACTAATAATACTCTGTAACTTTTCTAGAATTCAAAACTATTCAAACATTGATAAACAAGACAAATTTATTTCTTAGCCCTTTATTACTTCATAATTCCTTGTGATCCTTATTCATAACTTTTCTATTTCCATAAGCCTCATATTTATAAATAAATTTAATAAACAGTGATAATATGTTAAATAAGTAAGATTTAATTCGTGCTTTCAAGAACATTTTTCTCATTTAAATCTCAAAACAAACCTGTGATTCATTATCCACCTTTTCCAAATTAGGAGAAGAACTAACAGAAACAAAAGCTGGTATTTGCTGAGCAAGGTCTCTCTCCAATACAATAGCCACTATTCCCATGCAAATATTTTAAGTTTTATTTAATCAAACAAAACTAAAACTTCAGTTTCTCAGTCACATTCTTTACATCTTTAGTGCCCAATACCCAATGTGTCTAGTGGCTACCATATCAGACAATGCAGATATAGAACATTTCTATTACTGCAGAAACTCCTATCAGATAGCACATGTATTACCTCTTTTAATTATCCCACCAATCATCACCTCAAGAGGTTGATACTATTACTATTCCCATTTAACAGATGAATGAATAAACTTAGGTACAGTGACCTAGCCAAGGTAAGAGCAGACCTGACATTCCAGCTCCTACTAGCCCAGTATTGGCCAATAAAATTTTCTGCCGCTACAGAAATGTTCCATATCTGCACTGTCCAACATGGTAGCCACTAGCCTTAAGTGGCTATTGACCACTTGCAATTTAGTGGTGTGACTGAGGAACTGAATTTTATATAATTTTTTTATTTAAATATAAATAGCTCTATCACATTAGTGGCTACCACCCTGGATGGCTCAGATCTAACCCCAAATCCAACCCTTAATCCCTTCTGTATCTTATGCCCAGTCTTCTCATCATTACTACTAGCAACATCAGAGAAAAGGAGATCCTGGTGACACTAAGGGGAAAAAAAAAAAAGGGATGAGCCCTATTTTAAACAGTGACTTGAAAAATATTACTTGAAGCTGAGTCTTCTCTTTGGTCTCAGTCTCTAAAGCAAGTTATGCTGGAAGGTGATGGGAGTGGGGGGTTAAATCTATCATGGAATCTATTTTCCCCATTTCCTTGATATTCTGGAATTACCTCTTTGCATGAGAGCCCACAGGAGGCAATTTTTATAGAGCAACCAGATGAATTACAACATGGGTCAGACCCCAATTCTTCAGTGTGCCCAGAGAATCAGGTAAGTGGGGCAGAAGACTAGCCACATAACCCAACAGAGGACCAGCAAGGAGGGAGAGATGAACTAACCTGCATTATGCAGACACTTTTCCCCCAGCCTGATACCTTTGCTTTATTATGTTTTAAGGTATTTGGAGCAGCCTGTTGGCCTCCCTTGGGTTGTTTGTTTTGATATCAGCTTTTTATCTGCTTGGCTTTTTAAATGTGGTTCTACTGGAAAATCTTGCCATGGAATATTTAACAAGAAAAGGAAGCAAGCTCAAAACTTTCCATTTACACAGAGAATTATTGCACATTTCCAGAGGCCTGAGAGTTTGTCCTCCTCCAAGTTTTATCATGGAATTGTGATTTCAACTATCCCACCAAACAGATACTCTTTCTCTATTCAGAAGATGCAATTCTAGAAACCTATATCTGACTCTAATGATAGCTTACGCTGGTTCCACTCTGAAATAACAGAGTTAGCTAGAACAACTGAGAGTAGTGGGCAGCTCTGTAATGTAAAAGGGAAACCTGCTTCCATCTTTTCAGCTTGTTTTCCATGCCCCTCAGCAGAATTCACCCCAAACAAAAACGTTAGAGGAGAAAGTCACAACCATTGCTTTTAATTGCAAGCACAGTGAGGTTTAAATCATCCAAGAGCTCATTGCAGACATGTAGGATATTACCATGTTGCCATGATAGGTCCAATCTTTGGTAGAATGGGTAGGTTTTGCCTCAGAGCTCTGGCATAACATCCATGCCAGTTTGGCTGATGGTAAAAAATAAACATAGCAACATCTTTTGCAAAACCACCTCACTTCCAAATCAAGAATACCCTCTGAAAGCCAAGATTAAAATAGTTAAATACAGTGACCTATCTTGCATAGCATATATCTAAGTTGAACAGATCAGGAGGAAAAAAAAAAAAAAAAAAAAAATATATATATATATATATATATATATATATAAAGGCTTCTTCTCCAATCCTACTAGCCTATTAACTTTTCAATAGATGCACACACACACAAAGGGTTTTCTGAATGTAGGAAAACAAGTTTATAATTACATAATTATGCAGACACACCACAATTTTTCTTTTATGTTACCTTTATCTTTAAAAGGCAACAGACAGGGCTGTACTAAAAAGCAATAAAGCATGGGTAATTTAATACCAAATTACATCCATATTGAAAAGTTTACATGCAGTTGAGAGCAGACAGAGGTCAGCTTTTCAACAGGACTGTCTTTAATTGTGGCCATCAGTTTTAGCAATCCCGATCTCCGGATCAAAGACAGATATAATGGGCTTCCTCAACGCTGAATAGTGAAAGCAGACAGCAGGAATGGTGCTATCTGGCACCCAAAGGTCATAAAAAAAATTGCCAGAAAGGGAATGTGTCTCATTGTAAAATTATATATCTAAAATTATATATATGTGTGTGTGTGTATATATATATATATATATAAAATTTTTAAATGATTCTCTCTTGCCCAGTTTCCAATGAGCTTCTTTAAGTGTAGGGTTTTTTTGGTCACTTCATCACAGGTGCAAGGTTTTTCCTGTTTTCGCTCTAATAAGTGTGCAACCTTTGTGTAAATCTTTATTAATTTTTTTTCAGTTCCTTTGAATCATGATTTTCTCCAACCGGCACAGCAATCCCTCTTTCCTTAAGGAAGGGCTGTGTGAACTGAGACTGTTTTTCTTTTTATCCCCACTCTTCTCCCCCCCTAAATCAAATGAGGAGTAAATTATCAGTAAATCAGACAGAAACAAGTTTCCTGGATCTGCAGATCCATTCTACAAATGAAGCAATTTCATCTCTGCTAGCTCTGAGGTGGGGGCAGTGGCATGGGAGGGGTATTTTAAGTAGCCATGGGGGACCAGAGCGGAGATGCTAGCTGGCAAAGCATCCCCACGTTTGCATGCACAGACCACTCAAATCTGCACCAAGAGACTACTTGCAAGAATCCATCTTTTTTCACTTAACAAGATACAAAATATAAAACACATTTGCCTCTTATTAAACCTCTCCTGTAAGTGGTTCCAGGTCCACCATTTTTAAAGGGAGGAGAGGGGAGTCGAGACCCTCTTGGGAATTTCAGTGGAGTGACTGGAGATGAGGTACAGGCTGTGAGCCTTTATTACTTTAATTTTATTTTTTTTTCTAAAAGCACAGAAGGAATAACATTTTAAATCATTAGCATTTGCTTTAAGTAGTTATTTCTTCCAACTGTAAGAATCCCTGCTCCCAGCCCCCTTCCCCATTAGCACCACTCCCAGATCCTGCACAGAAGAACTGCCCAGATGGGATTTCCCTCCACTGCTCAAATCTGGAAGGTGCTTTTAAAGAATTTCAGACTTGAAATTGAGGAAGCCATGGAAGAAACTGTAATCACAGTTTTTCTTAAAGCAGTTGGAGAATAAAGCTCTTATATTCATGGTACCTGAGACTGGAAGCTGACTATGGCATCTCAGAATTATTTCAGTGGCAGCAGTTACTATTATGATACAACTCTGTCTTCTCTGTTTAACAAGAGTTCAATAGTAGTTCCCATTCAACTCAGAACACTTTGTGAGAGTTAAACTTCTTTAGAAATGGAATATAATCTGCCACCTTACTTAATTTAAGATGATTTATGGTTTCCATCAAAGGATCAGCAAAAGGTGAAGAAATTTGCAAAATCAGGAAAAGAAACTCCCTTTTGGGCTTCATAAGTTCAAAATGGCAGAAGGCCATAATTAGACACAGAAAGGTTGATTGGAAGGTTTACATTTCCTCCTGTAAGGTGGCTGTTGTTTTGCTGTCCACAGGCTAAAAGAGATAAAATAAGTCTCTGAATAATTCTGCATTTCAACTTAACTCTGCCAAAAGAGAGGTCTTACTTGAGGTAAGGCCTGTTTCATAATCTATAAAGTGCATGTACTTAAAGAGGCATGTCATCAAGGAAGGCCTTTAGCTATGTTTCAGGCTGGAGGTATCTCTGCCACCCACCTTTTCTGTGCTATATATAAAGGACCAAAAAACGAAGCCAGAATTCTTTAATAGGTCAGTGGGATAAATGAACTGTGTTCTTTCAGCCAGCAAAAATCAGATACAATAATCAAAGGTGGAGTGTAGTAGTGTTATACTCCCAGCAAGATTTAACTAAGGAAGTCTGTGCCCAATACACCACCCAGACCTCCACGCAGACTGCACTGGTTTGTCTTCTGCTGCAATACTGTATGACAGAGAGTTGATGGATGACTCTCCTCTTGCCTGCTCATTCATTCTCATCAGCATTAGAGCTTATTTGTTGGGCACCAACAGGGTACCCAGCACCATCCAATATACTGTTGCAGCCACACGGTCTGAAGCGAGGCACACCTTCCATCTATCTCAAAGAGAATTAAGGGCACTCATGTTGGAAGCCACGTAGGAGCTAATAAAACGTGCCAAGTGTTGGTACAAATAAGATCTCATGCTTGTGCAATGTGTTAAAATAAAGAATTGTAATTATTGAGACAGCCCAAAAGGGAAAAGGGAAATAGCTTCCTCCAACTGTAGTGAACTAGCAAGATGGACAAAACCTGTCCGTAGGGACACAATCCTGCCTACTAACAGTAAATGGATATTTTTTTTTAATTCATTTCATTTTAAATGATTTCTCCTGAAAATTTACCAAGTATTTGAAACCGTAAACAATAATGAAGAATAATAAATATTTTAGTTTCAACATTATTTCTAATTCTGTGGACCCTTCAGTACCTCCAATTCTTCATATTCAGAACAGAATGGGATCATGAAGAACCGGTACACAGTGATATCATGTGACATGACCTAATGAACATGATGAGGACATGGTTTAAATATAAAATACAAACAAAGTAATGAATCAAAAACAAATGAGTTCAGCAAGCCCAAGGTATGTTAGAGATGCACTTCAGTTAATACTGAGTCTTTGGTTCCCACTTGAGTGGAAGACTCTGACAGGTCATTTGTGGTCTTCAATGAAAGAATCCTCATGTTGGGATTTCCACTATGCCTGCCTAATAATAATCATCATAATATCCAACGATACCTAATATTTTGTGTGCATGTCAAATACTTTACATGTATTATTTAATTCCTAAACAATCCTATTAGATCAGTACTATTGTTATTTTACAAAGAGATAACAAAACCTACCTACTACCTGTGATATCATCTGGAGATTTAATAGAGACTTCTGTTAAACCTTAACTGACACAAATTAGGCCAACTCATCTAGGACCTTTAGAGCAAAGAAAATGCCAGTCATTAAATGAATTCCAAACCCTGGGAGCCATTTGTGATGCTTCTGCCCTGTTCAGTCCCAACATTCAATTCACAACCAAAACCTTTCAATTCTACCTTGGAACCAAGGTTTCCCAACCTCTTTAAAAGACTGAAAATTAATAAGATAAGCATTTAATTCAAGAAGGCAGAAAAATAAGAAGACAAAGGGAATGGAGGGAAGACACAACTCTGACAAAAGGAGACATTAGGTAATATAGAAACAGTAATAGAAAGCAACCAAACCAAAAAGAGGTTCTTTGGGTATTCTATGGGTTACCAGTCCATTCTGAAGGAGATCAGCCCTGAGATTTCTTTGGAAGGAATGATGCTAAAGCTGAAACTCCAGTACTTTGGCCACCTCATGCAAAAAGTTGACTCATTGGAAAAGACTCTGATGCTGGGAGGGATTGGGGGCAGGAGGAGAAGGGGACGCCAGAGGATGAGATGGCTGGATGGCATCACTGACTCGATGGACTTGAGTCTGAGTGAACTCCGGGAGTTGGTGATGGACAGGGAGGCCTGGCGTGCTGCGATTCATGGGGTCGCAAAGAGTCGGACACGACTGAGCGACTGATCTGATCTGATCTGATCTGATGGGTTAGCCAGGTGGAACAGTTATCTTGGACCAGTTTGGCTGATCTCTGAAGTCAAGTGGTGAGCTAACTGAAGTCAAAAGGCCTAGCTCACATATCTGGTAGCTGCCAACTACATTGGTCTAATGAGAACTCAGCTAGAACTGCTGGTCACTGCTCTATATGGTCTCTTATCCTCTAAACCAGCCTTGTTCTGAAAGTTACAAGGACAGGGAAAGTCTAATTGCACAAGTGTTTTTCAAGCTTCTGCTATGTCACATTGCTGTTGTCCCACTGGTCAAAGAAAGTCACATGATTAAGTCCAGAGTCATGTGGGTGTGGCTACAAGGAGTCAGGAATATTACTATAACAATCAATCATACCAAACAACCATACCACTGGCTCTGTTCTCACCAGTTTGATCTCTGCCACCGGATCATAAGGGCTTCTGGATAGTTCAGCTGGTAAAGAATCTGCCTGCAATGCAGGAGACCCCAGTTCAATCCCTGGGTTGGGAAGATCCCCTGGACAAGGGAAAGGCTACCCAACCCAACAGTTAGGTCATAACTGTTGCCTGAGTGAAGCCATCATAATTCATTATGGTAGATACTCAACAGTTCAGTTTAGTCGCTCAGTCGTGTCTGACTCTTTGCGACCCTATGGACTTCAGCACACCAGGCTTCCTTGTTCACCACCAACTCCCGGAGCCTACTCAACTTCATGTCCATCGCGTCAGTGATGCCATCCAACCATCTCATCCTCTGTCATCTCCTTCTCCTCCGGCCTTCAGTCTTTCCCAGCATCAGGGACTTTTCTAATGAGTCAGTTCTTTGCATGAGGTGGCCAAAGTATTGGAGTTTCAGCTTCAGCATCAGTCCTTCCAATGAATATTCAGGACTGATTTCCTTTAGGATTGACTGGTTGGATCTCCTTGATGTCCAAGAGACTCTCAAGAGTCTTCTCTAACATTACAGTTCAAAAGCATCAATTCTTCGGTGCTCAGCTTTTACAGTCCAACTCTCACATCCATACATAACTACTGGAAAAACCATAACTTTGATTAGATGGATCTTTGTTGGTAATGTCTATGCTTTTTAATATGCTGTCTAGGTTGGTCATAGCTTTTCTTCCAAGGAGTAAGCATCTTTTAATTTCATGGCTGCAGTCACCATCTGCAGTGATTTTGGAGCCCAAGAAAAAGAAGCTTATCACTGTTTCCATTGTTTCCCCATCTATTTGCCATGAAGTGATGAGAGCAGATGCCATGATCTTAGTTTTCTGAATGTTGAGTTTTAAGTCAACTTTTTCACTCTCCTCTTTAACTTTCATCAAAAGGCTTTTTAGTTCTTATTCACTTTCTGCCACAAGGGTGGTGTCATCTGCATATCTGAAGTTATTGATATTTCTCCCTGAAATCTTGATTCCAGTTTGTACTTCATCCAGCCCGACATTTTGCATGATGTACTCTGCATAGAAGTTAAATAGGTAGGGTGACAATATACAGCCTTGACGTACTCCTTTTCCTATTTGGAACCAGTCTGTTGTTCCATGTCCAGTTCTAACTATTGCTTCTTGACCTGAGTACAGATTTCTCAGGAGGCAGGTCAGGTGGTCTGGCATTCCCATCTCTTTCAGAATTTTCCACAGTTTGTTGTGATCCACACAGTCAAAGGCTTTGGCATAGTCAATAGAACAGAAGTAGATATTTTTCTGGAACTCTCTTGATTTTTCAATGATCCTGAAGATATTGGCAATTTGATCTCTGGTTCCTCTGCCTTTTCTAAATCCAGCTTGAACATCTGGAAGTTCATGGTTCACGTATTGCTGAAGCCTGGCTTAGAGAATTTTGAGAATTACTTTGCTAGCATGTGAGAGGACTGCAACTGTGTGGTAGTTTGAACATTCTTTGGCATTGCCTTTCTTTGGGATTGGAATGAAAACTGACTATTTACAGCCCTATGGCCACTGCTGAGTTTTCCAGATTTGCTGGCATATTGAGTGCAGCCCTTTCACAGCATCATCTCTTAGGATTTGAAATAGCTCAACTGGAATTCCATCACCTTCACCAGCTTTCTTTGTAGTGATGCTTCCTAAGGTCCACTTGACTTTGCATTCCAGGATGTCTGGCTCTAGGTGAGCAATCACACCATTGTGGTTATCTGGGTCATGAAGATCTTTTTTGTATAGCTCTTCTGTGTATTCTTGCCACTTCTTAGTATCTTCTGCTTTTGTTAGGTCCATACCATTTTTGTCCTTTATTGTGCTTATCTTTGCATGAAATGTTCCCGTGGTATCTCTAATTTTCTTGAAGAGATCTCTAGTCTTTCCCATTCTATTGTTTTCCTCTATTTTTTTGCACTGATCACTGAGGAAGGCTTTCTTATCTCTCCTTGCTATTCTTTGGAATTCTGCATTCAAGGGATATATCTTTCCTTTCCTCCTTTGCCTTTAGTTTCTCTTCTGTTCTCAGCTATTTGTAAGGCCTCCTCAGAAAACCATTTTGCCTTTTTGCATTTCTTTTTCCTGGGGATAGTCTTGATCCCTGCCTCCTGTACAAGTTAAGAACCTCTGTCCATAGTTCTTCGGGCACTCTGTCTATCAGATCTAATCCTTGAATCTATTTGTCACTTCCACTGTGTATCCTTAAGGGATTTGATTTAGGTCATATCTGAATGGTCTAGAAGTTTTCCCTATTTAAGTCTAAACTTGGCAATATAAGTTTATTATCTGACCCACAGTCAGCTCCTGGTCTTGTTTTTGCTGACTCTATAGAGCTTCTCCATCTTTGGCTGCAAAAAATATAATCAATCATTTCGGTATTGACCATCTGGTTATATCCATGTGTAGACTTGTGTTTTTGGAAGAGAGTATTTGCTATGACCAGCACATTCTCTTGGCAAAACTCTGTTAGCCTTTGATTTGCTTCATTTTGTACTCCAAGGCCAAATTTGCCTGTTACTCCAGGTAGTTCTTAACTTCCTACTTTTGCATTCCAGTCCCCTATAATGAAGAGGACATCTTTTTTCATATTAGTTCTAGAAGGTCTTTCAGGTCTTCATAGAACTATTCAACTTCACCTTCTTCAGCATCACTGGTCAGAGCACAGACTTGGATTACTGTAATATTAAATGGTTTGCCAAAATGGACAGTAAAAGGAAAAAAAAAATGAGAAAGAACTATTTTTTTTTAACTTGCTGCATAGTTTTGAAGAGAAAGATGCTGATCCATTGTTCACAGACAATTTAAAGACATTGGACCCAAAATAAAAAATTCAAAGGATCATGTCTTCAGGTCACAGTACCCATTGTTGATAATGTTCAATGAAGTCAGTTTGGAAGGTGAATTTGAGGGATTACCAAGAGGCTTTTTATTCACCGATCTTTGTTAACTGGATGATCAACTACTTTAATATTAAAGAATTTTACTATTTTACTGTCAAATACTCTATTAATGGCCCTTATATGAAACAAGTGTGACATCAAGTGTCTAACCAATGACATCACATGACTGTGTCTCTGAACAGCCCCATCAAACTGAATCCAGCCTCAATTTCTTATATGTAGAAAATGAGTTGGATCCTTGAGTCACAATGGTTTTCTCAACCAAGAAAGAAAGATAGCATGAAGTTAGGAATTTTTCCCCAAAATTACTTTAATAGTAAAAAAAAAAAAAAACCTGCTGTGCTCTAAGAAGAACCTAATTTGGAACATACATTCTCCTGGCAGATTTTACATCAGAAAGCTTTGAATTTAAATATGAAAAGCTAGGATTTGCTTTCTAGACAGAATGCAATTCTAAAATGTCATGCAAATTTCTTTTTGGAAGAACAAATGCAAACATTTTGAGAAGAGCTCTAAATATGCACAGGGCTTTGGGGAAACCATGTGTAAAATACTATTTTGCCTGAGGCAACCTATCTTCCACATTTGTTGAGGGAGAAAATAATAGCCAATATTCTGTATGACTGTGTTGACAGTATGAATGGTTTTTATCTGTACGGTTCTTGTGCAGAGCATGAGGCAATTCTTTGTCAGCTTTTCTGGGAGTTCTGAAAAATCATAGGATCCACAAACTGTGCACTAGACCATGTCTATTTTTAATACATACCCTCAAGCACCTAGTATAAAACTAAGCATCCTACGGACACTCAAATACTTATTCACTAACTACCACATTTACCAATACATCCTAAACTCAACCTCTGCTACTTTCCATATGCTGAAATGAGGGATTTTTTTTTCTTTTTATTCTTGCCTGCTGTATACACACTCAAAATAATTTGTTTCACCCCTCACATAAATAAAACAAATGGTTTCACTGGTATTGCTGTCTGTTCTGATCCCTTGTTTTCTTGAATCCATCTTTTTTCGTTCTTTGGCATATGCACATCTAACACAGGTATTAGACATTTGGTACAGCCTCTCCAGTAGCCTTATTCAACAGAACTTCCGCAATGATGGAAATGTTCTGTAGCTGCACTGTTCAGTTTGGTACCTAAAAGCCCCATGTGGCTACTGACTATCTGAAATGTGGCTAGAAAGACTGAAGAAATAATTTTTAATATTATTAAATTTTAATTAAATTCATAGAGCCAGATGTAGCTGATGGGATACCATAATGAACAGCACAGACTTCTAGTTTCAGATTAAGTTTCTTAGTAGTTAACATTGATGGTAGAAAGAGAATTACATTTGAGCCTTGATTTTCTCTGTGAAACCCTGGGCTGCTCACTTAGCACCTATGACACCAGTCTTCTAATCTGGAAAACAGTAATAGTACTATCTATTTATATGATTAATAGATTATAAGATGAATAGATTAAGCTGTGATGCTTAAATGAGGTAAATTTTCATAAACTGGCCAACATAAAGCAAATGAAAATTAGGGTCCTTCCTTTTTCAAAAAAAAGATCTATAAAATGGGACTCAGAAAAGGCACTTTTCCAGGCATTTGACTATTGTAATAATCAAATGAAATAATGAAAACAAAAGATATATAAACTACAAAGCATTAAAATAAAATTAAAGTATTGTTAATTTCCTTAGCTGAGAAAAAAAGTTCAATGTATGTTTTTATTTGTTTAATCACCATTATTATCTTTCTTTCTGAAACCCTGGCATAATCTTTAAATCCAAGCATTGTGTTTCCTTCAAATATTTTAACGTGTTACTTTAACAGAAGAATCCATGAACCCTGTTGTCTGCAGTCTTCCTTTATACTTGTTTTTGCCTCCCCAAGCTCTGCTACTCGGACATCCTTTCTTTCCTTTATCCTTCTGTAAACCTCAGTTTCCTCACATGAAAAATGGAGCTCCTGAGGTTACCTCTTAGAAGACTGTAATAATGATATTTTTGCGAGTGACTTAGGAAATGTGAACAAAACACATTCAAAAATTGGTCTGCCTAGATGCAGAGAACGAACTTGTGGAAAGAGAGAGTGGGACAAATGGAGAAAACAGCATTGACATATATACACTGTTGTGGGTTTCCTAGGTGGCTCAGTGGTAAATAATCTGTCTTCCAATGCAGGAGACTCAGGAGACCCAGATTCGATCCTTGGGTTGGGAAGATCCCCTGGAGAGGGAAATGGCAACCCACTTTAGTATTCTTGCCTGGAAAATTCCATGGACAGAACAGGCTGGCAAGCTACAATCCATGGAATTGCAAAGAGTTGGACATGACTTCACAACTGAGCATAAGCATGATATATGTGACACTATATCTATTGTGATATATGTGTATCACATATGATATATGTGTAAAATAGATAGCTGGTGAGAAATTGCTGTATTACACAGGGAGCCAAGCCTGGCACTCTGTGAAGACCTAGAGGGGTGAGATTGGGGGAGGAGAGGAAGGCTCAAGAGAGAGGGGATATATATACAATTACGGTTGATTTGCATTGTATGGCAAAAGTCAACACAACATTGTAAAGCAATTTTCCTGCAATTAAAAAATAAATTTAAAAAATTAGTCTGCCTAAATGTAAAGAAAAGCTTCATTCTAAAACATGGCAAGTATCTCTGGACTCAAAGCTGATAGAACAGAAATTTACAACAAACAAAAAAAACAATGGGGGTTGAGAAAGAGGCTCTCAAGAGGGAGGGGATATATGTATACATACAGCTGCTTCACGTTGTTGTATAGCAGAAACTAACATGACACTATTAAGCAATTATACTTCAATCTAAACAAAAAAATTTTTAAAACACTATCATCAATAATGTGAGTGGGCCTCACCCAATCAGTGAAGACCTTAAGAGCAAAGCCTGAGTTTTAAAATATTTATTATTTTTTATGATAATTTTATCATTAAATTTTTTATTGAAGTATACTTGAATTACATTATTATATTAGTTTCAGGTATATTACAAAGTTATTTGATAACTTTATACATTATTAAATGATCACCACAAGTCTAGTTACCATCTGAAAATCTATTATTTTTTTCTTTAACAGAACATATAGTGTATATTTTGTTGTTGTTATTTAGTTACTAAGTTGTGTCCAACTATTTTGCACTCCTCTGTCCATGGGATTTCCCAAGCAAGAATACTGGAATGGGTAGCCATTTCCTACTCCAAAACCTGGGATATTTTTTAGAAGGAGTTCTGTCTCAGGATTGCAACATAAAAATCCTACTGGAGTTTCCTGCCTGCTGGCCTGCACTTCAGATTCTGAATTTGTCAGCTCCCACAATTGTCTAAGTTAATTCCTTAAAAGAATCATTTTCACAAATGTAAAAAAAAAAAAAATTGAAGACAATGAGAACTTGCTTTGGACCAGGTAGAGAATAAATATTTCAATTATCTCCTTTAGCTTATGGACAGGTAACCACTGATGAGTGAAAAGTACATCTCAAGGCAAAGAAAACTATAAAATACAAAACAAATAAGGCAAAAAGATAAGATCTGATAATCTGATTCTTAAAAAGAGGAGTTTATGATCCCTTAAATATTGTCATATATTAGAAATACTTCACGGTTAAAGAGTAGACAAATTTATAATAGTTCTTCTTGCTCTCTCAGCTTCTTCCTATTTATCTGCTCTACATAATAAAAGGAATCTCCTTCACCCACTGGCAGGGGAAAGGAGAGGAGTAGTTAAAAATGGACAGGATACTTCATACTATTAGGACGGCTATTATCAAAAGAATGGGTGAGGGGAGGAAAAAGCATTGGCAAGGATGTAAATAAACTGGAACACTTGAGCATTACTGGTGGATTCCCTGGTAGCTCAGACGGTAAAGAGTCTACCTGCAATGGGGGAGAACCAGGTTCAATCCCTGGCTCAGTAAGATACCCTGAAGAAGGAAATTGGCAACCCACTTCATTATTCTTGCCTGGAAAATCCCATGGGTTGAGGAGCCCGGCAGGCTAAAGTCCATGGGGTTGCAAAGAGTTGGACATGACTAAAGAGACTTCCAGAGAAGGCAATGGCGCCCCACTCCAGTACTCTTGCCTGGAAAATCCCGTGGACAGAGGAGCCTGGTAGGTTGCAGTCCATGGGGTCGCTAAGAGTCGGACAGGACTGAGCAACTTCACTTTCCCTTTTCACTTTCATGCATTGGAGAAGGAAATGGCAACTCACTGCAGTATTCTTGCCTGGAGCATCCCAGGGACGGGGGAGCCTGGTGGGCTGCCGTCTATGGGGTCACACAGAGTCGGCCACGACTGAAGCGACTTAGCAGACTTAGCAGCAGAAAGACTTCACTTCACTTCATTATCAAATGAATGGGCGGGGTGGGGGGGGAAGCACTGGCAAAGATGTAAATGAACTGGAAAACTTGTGTATTACTGGTAGATTATAAAATAGTGCCGCCATTGTGGAAAACAGTTTGAAAGTTCCTCAAAAAGCTAGAAACAGAATTACTATATGACCCAGCAATTTCACTCCCAGGTATATACCCAAATGAATTGACAAGGACTCAAACAGGTATATATATGCAATGTTCATGACAACACTGTTCATTATAGCCAAAAGGTGAAGCCAAGTATTCACCAACAGATAAACATAAAAACACAATGAGATATATACATACAATGGAATATTACTCAGCCCTAAGAAGAAAGGAAATTCTGATACATGCTATAATATGGATGAACTCTGAAGACATTATGCGAAGTAAGTGAAATAAGCCAGACACAAAAGAACAATATTGTATGATTCTACTCATACAAGATATCTAGAGTAGGTAACTTTAAAAAGACAGAAAGTATAACAGAGGTTACCAGGACTGGAAAGAGGAGAGGAAAGTTATTGCTTTAAAAGTACAGAGTTTCTGTTTAGGATCACAAAAGGTTCTAGATATGGATTATGTAATTATTGTACCACACTAAGAATGTACTTATTGCCATTCAATTATACACTTAAATAGTTAAAATGGTAAATTTTATATTATGTATATTTACTACAATTTTTGATAAATGTACACTCAAAAAGGAAGGGAGGTGGGCAAGAGGAGAGATAGGTAAGAACCCCCTGGAATGGAGAGGAGAAAATATGGACAATGGAATCAAGAAAGACAGAGTAGCATCAAGCCAGCTACATGGCCAGGGTTTAAGGAGAAAATCAGCCAGTGAGAAGTCCTTGGGTGACCAAAGAATACTTTAAAAGAGTGAATGTTATTATGTAATTTCATTTACTTCCTACTGTGCAATGAAATAACCCTCTCTAACTTTCAAACCTTCACAAAAGTGCTGCCACACATTGCAGTCATGCTACTCTATGGAATAAGGAAAGAGAGGCAGTGACCAATGGAAAACAAAGTGGAGCAGTTGAAGTACAGAAATTGGACTGAGGTGCCAAGCAAATTTTGAGAGTCCACTCTAACTATAGACCTTAAAAATCCATAGAAAATTTGAAATGACACAGGATTTGAAACAGACACAAATAAGGACCTCAGTACAATGCAGGGCTCCGGAAAGACTGTAGAACATAGCAAGACTGTAGGACATAGCAAGAAAAATGTTTGGGAATTCAATCCAATGATCAGGAACCAAAAGCATCCATAATAGTTGAAGGAGTGGAATAACGTAAAAAGGGTAGCAGATTCAAGGCACTGAAATGGAAGGAATATGCTGGGTCTTATGTGAAATGGGTTAGATATGATTCATCTCAAGGCAAGAATTTTGCCCAAGGTTGGAAAACATGCAAACAGAAGGTTCTGGCTAAGATATAGAAAACCTACCAAGATAAAGTTACCCTTGGGGCAGAAGACCTCAGGCACTGGGTACTTGGCCAGGCTGAGGGTCTTATTGAAAACAGTTGAGATCTTGATGAAGAATCATAAGAAGAATCCAGCTCCATGATTCAATCAAATCATCAGAGCAGCTAAAAGCTTAATAGACAGAAAGAAAGAAAGAAACATCCAAGAGAAGTCTTCTTAGGACCACTATCAATTCTGTGTCGAGCTGAATGCATCTTCAAGGCTGCTTCAACTCAGGATCAATCATAGCCAAATGCAAACAGACTTGAAAGCATTCCTCAAGCTACACACAAACCCATCAAGTAGGGTGGCAGCCTCACAAGCACAAGGGGCTTCTGATCAGACACCAAATTAACAGTAATCTACTCTAACCCAGAGGCAACCCTAAGTAGCCAGGCTGAAAGTAAAAGGTGGAGGAGGGGAATCTTAGTAAGGTCATTAAAGGATACACACTTCAAGGGAAAGACACCTTCAAGAATTATCTCAGCCAAGTCAGTAAACAAATATAAAATCGAAATGAGAAAACAACAACAAAATGCCCTGGGAGAGGAGATCACTATCTGAAGTAGCTAAAATATATTTTTTAATCCCCTCCTGAAAATTATGAGACACACAAAGAAACAGAGAAGTGTGACTCCCACAAAGGGAAAATATTGAGCAATAAAAACTGCTTTTAAATAGGCCCAGATGATAGACTATGCAGACAAAGACCTCAAAGCAGTCATTATAAATACCTTCAAAAAACTAAAAGTTAAAAACTATGAATATGATACTAAGAATTACAAAAGGCTAAGATGACAATGTCATCAAATGTATAGTATCAATAAAGAGATATTATGACAAAGAACCAAATAGAAATTGTGGAGTGGAAAGCACAATAACCAGAATAAAATATTCACTAGAGGGGCTCAATAGTAGAAGGAAGAAGACAAAACCTATAAATTTGAAGAGGGACTAATAGATACTATGCAATTTGAAGAGCAGAGGGAAAAAATACATAAAAATGAGAAGAGAAATGTAGGACACCATTATGTGTACTGACATACATGTAATGGGACTACCAGGAGACATGAGCGGGAAAATGACCAAAAAAAAATTTTTTTTAATAGCTGAAAACTTCCCAAATTTGATGAAACACATTAATCTACACACAAAGAAGCTCACCCAACTTCAAGTAGGATAAACTTAGAAGATCTGTTCCCAGACACATGAATAATCACAAAGGCAAAATCCAAAGATACTGAAAAAAAGTCTAGAAAGCAGTAAGAGAAAAACAAACAAGGATAAGGACACTTCCATGATTAAGAGCAGACTTTAGAAATAGTAGAGGCCAGGAGGCAACAAGATGACAGATTCAAAGTACTGACTGTAAAAAAATTGTCAACCAAGAATCTTATATCCAGAAAAATCATACCACTTCAAAAATTAAGGTGAAAAAAAATATTCCCAGATGAAAAAATGTTGAGATTATTTGTTCCTAGTAGACATACCTTCAGGAAATATTAAAGGAAGTTCTACACGCTGAAAGTGACACCAGGCAGTAATTCAAATTCATACAATGACAGGTGCCAATAAAGGTAATTATGTATATAATTATGAAAGTATATCTTTCTTCTCTTAATTGATTTTAAAATCAATTGCATAAAAATATGCAACTATATTATTGAGCCTATAACATAATATAAAATATTTGACAATAAGAGCACCAAGAAAGCAGGTGGGAATAAAGTTCTTATTCAAGAAAGGAAATGATATCAGATGGAAATCAAACCCAAAGTAAAAAATGAAAAAACCAGAAGAGTAAATAAGAACTTTAATGTAACAAACTCCACAAATATATAGTCGTTCTATTTTCTTCTCTTAGTATCTTTAAAAGTATAAAACTAAATAAAGTAAATTATAATAATGTATTATACATAATATATAATAATAATAGCACAAAAAGAAGTGACAACACACTAATAAAGAAAAAAATTTATATTTAAAACAAAGTCAGTATAAATTTGAAGTAGATTCTGATAACTTAAAATGTAGACTTGTAAACCCTAGAGGAACCATTAACAAAATTACTCAAATAGAATTTAAGAGTCTCTAATGCCAGAGAAGGCAATGGCACCCCACTCCAGTATTCTTGCCTGGAAAATCCCATGGATGGAGAAGCCTGATGGGCTGCAGTCCATGGGGTCGCTAGGAGTCGGACAGGACTGAGCGGCTTCACTTTCACTTTTCACTTTCATGCATAGGAGAAGGAAATGGCAACCCACTCCAGTGTTCTTGCCTGGAGAATCCCAGGGATGGAGGAGCCTGGTGGGCTGCAGTCCATGGGGTCGCTAGGAGTCGGACAGGACTGAGCGGCTTCACTTTCACTTTTCACTTTTCACTTTCATGCATTGGAGAAGGAAATGGCAACCCACTCCAGTGTTCTTGCCTGGAGAATCCCAAGGATGGAGGAGCCTGGTGGGCTGCCATCTATGGGGTTGCACAGAGTTGGACATGACTGAAGCAACTTAGCAGCAGCAGCAATACAATTAAAGGGTTTCCCAGGTGGCCCTAGTGGTAAAGAATCCACCTGCCAGCCAATGCAGTACATGCAGGTTCAATCACTGGGTTGGGAAGATACCCTGGAGTAGGAAATGGCATGTCACTCCAATACTCTTGCCTGGAAAATCCCATGGGCAGAGGAGCCTAGCAAGCTACAGTCCATGGGGCCACATAGAGTTGGACATGACTGAGCACACAATGGAATTAAAGTATTACATTACAAAGTATCTCATATTTAAAAAAAAAAAAAAAACACAACAGAGAAACCAAAAAGCACAAGACAAACAGAAAACAAAAGGCAAAGTGGCAGATGTGATTTTAATCATATCAAAAATAATACCACTAAATGTGAATGGATTAAACAATCTGTCCAAGAGGCAAAGGCTGTCATATTGGATTAAAAAAAACAAAAAACCAATATATGCTGCTGTCTGCTAGAGATACACTCTAGATTCAAAACTACGAACAAGTTGAATGTAAAATGATTGGAAAAGATATATCACGTAAATAACAACAATAAGAAACCTGAAATAGCTATATTAATGTCAGATAGCATTGACTTTAAACAAAAACTATGTTATTGGTAATAAAGAGGGGTATTTCATAATTATTAAAAAGATCACTCTGTCATGAATATATAACAATTATAAAAAGATATTCACCTAACAACAGAGCCCCAAAACAGATGAAGCAAAAAAGTTTACAGAATTGAAGGATAAACAGACAATTGAACAACAATACTGGAAGTCCTCAGTATCCTACTTTCAATTACTGATAGAAGATCAATAAAGAAATATAAATTCAAATGATAGTATAAATCAATTACATGTAACAATTATTGGTAGAGCATTCTACCCAACGACAGCAGAATGTACATTCTTCTCAAATACACATGGAACATTCTTTAAAACAGACCATATGCCAGACCATAAAACAAATCACAGTAAGTTTTAAAGGACTACAATAAAACAAAACACCTTATCTGATCACAACAGAATTAAATTAGTAATCAATAACACAAAGAAATTTAAGAAATTCACAAGTATGTGAAAATTAAAACAGCATATACCTAAGTAACCAATGGCTCAAAGAAGAAATCACAAGGCAAATTAGAAACTACTTTGAGGTGAATGAAAACGAACACAACATAACAAAATTTGTGGGATACATCTAAAGCAAAACTCAGAGGAAATTTATAGCTGTAAACACCTATATTATAGAACTAGAAAGATTTCTAATCAATAACCTAACTTTCTACTTAAAAAAAAATAGAAAAAGTGTTAACCCAAACTTAGCAAAAAGATGAAAACAATGAACAGAAAATAATAATCCTATATATAGAAAGATATTATATATAACAAAATCCAAAGTGAAACTGCAGTCACTCGGTCGTGTTTGACTCTTTGCGACCTCATAGACTATACAGTCCATGGAATTCTCCAGGCCAGAATACTGGAGTGGGTAGCCTTTCCTTTCTCCAGGGGATCTTCCCAACCCAGGGATCGAACCCAGGTCTCCCACATTGCAGGCAGATTCTTTACCAGCTGAGCCACAAGGGAAGCCCAAGAATTCTGGAGTGGGTAGCCTATCCCTTCTGCAGTGGATCTTCCTGACCCAGGAAATTGAACCGGGGACTCCAATACTTTGGCCACCTCATGCAAAGAGTTGACTCACTGGAAAAGACTCTGATGCTAGGAGGGATTGGGGGCAGGAGGAGAAGGGGATGACAGAGGAGGAAATGGCTGGATGGCATCACCGACTTGATGGACGTGAGTCTGAGTGAACTCCAGGAGTTGATGATGGACAGGGAGGGCTGGGGTGTTGCAATTCATGGGGTCACAAAGAATCGGACACGACTGAGCTACTGAACTGAACTGAACTCCTGCATTGCAGGCAGATTCTTTACCAACTGAGCTATCAGGGAAGCCAAGGTGACAACTAAAAACAAAAAATTAATTAGCACTAATAAAAGGTTCAGCAAGATTGCAGGATACAAGATCAATATAAGAAAAGTAATTGTATTTCCATATACTTGAATATTGTAAAATGAAACTAATAGTTCTATTTATAATAGCATCAAAAAGATAAAAATTTTAGACATAAATTTAACAGAATACAAAGCTTGTAGATGGAACACTACAAAGCAAGGCTTAAAGAAATTAAAGAAAATCTAAATAAAAGGAAAGATATTCCATGTTCATAGATCAGAAAGATCTACATGGCAATACTCACCATTATATAGATTAAACATAATCCCCATCAAAATCCCAGTTAACTTTTTGTAGAAACTGACAAATGGATCCTAAAATTTCTATGGAAAAGCAAGGGAATAGGCAAAGATAATCTTGAAAAAGAACAAAGTTAGGGATTCCCACTTCCTGATTCCAAAACTTACTACAGTGTTTTAGTAATAAAGACTGTGTATGTGCATGCGTGCTCAGTTGCTCAGTCATGTCCGAGTCTTGTGACCCCATGGACTGTGGCCCACCACAGTCCTCTGTCCATGTGATTATCCCAGCAAGAGTACACGAGTGCACTGCCATTTCCTTCCCCAGGAATAAAGACAGTATAGTATTGACATAAAGACAGACATGGAGCTCAATGCAATAGAATTAACAGTCCAAAAAGAAACCCTGACATTTATGGTCAGTGATTTCTGACAAGAATGCCAAGACAATTTTACAGGGAAATAATAGTCTACAAAAAATGGTGCTGGGACAACTGGATAGCCACATAAAAAAGAATGAAGTTGGCTCTCTACCTTACACCACATGCAAAAAAATGAACTGAAAATGGATCACAGACCTAAATGTAAACTCTTAAAAGTAAACATTAGGAGTCAATGTTCATGATCCTGGATTAGGCCAGGTTTTCTTAGATACAACTTCAGAAGCACAAGTGACAAAAGAAACAAAAAGACAAACTACACAACATCAAAATAAATTTAAAACTTGAACTATAAACAATACCATCAAGAAAGTTAAAAGACAACTTACATAACGGAAGAAAATATTTTCAAATTAAATATCTGATAAAGACTTGTATCCAGAACATATAAAGAACTCTTAAAACTCAAAAAAGACAAATAACCTAATTTTAACATGGGCAAAGGATCTGAGTAGACATTTCTCTAATGAAGATATACAAATGACAAATAAGCACATTGAATAATGCTCACTATCATTAGTTATTAAGGAAATGCAAATCAAAACAACAGTTAGAAACCATTTCACATCCACTAAGACAGCTACAATCAAAAAGACAGTATGTGCTGGAGAGAATGTGGAAAAATTGGGACCCTCATATGTTGCTAGGACAGATGTAAAATGGTACAGCCTCTGTGGAAAACAGTTTTGCGGTTCTTCAGAAGGTTTTAACAATCACCAAATGACCAGCAATTCCACTCTTAGGTATATAGCCAAGAGAAATGAAAACATTTCAACAATTCTCTCAACCTTTGCCTCATGACTGTTTTTCATGGTCACAGGATGACTGACTCATTCCTTGACATCACTTCCAAATTTAAGGACAGAAGAAAGTAAAAATAAATGGAAAAAGTTTCAAACATGATTACTATTTAGGTCTGCCATGAGGTTTCTAGGAGGTGGCTTTCCTAGAAACTTTGTTTGTTCATTAGAATGTCTGTCATTTGGCCACCCTTGGATGAAGGTGACTATAGGAAAGGTGTCTGAGGATATGATTAGGCCAACCACCCTGCTCATTGTCTGTCCCGATAATTTAATTATTACCTGCTTTATTTAGCACTATCTACCACACATTGGGCTTCCCTGGTGGCCTAGACGGTAAAGCGTCTGCCTGCAATGCGGGAGATCTGGGTTCAATCCCTGGGTTGCGAAGATCTCCTGGAGAAGGAAATGGCAACCCACTCTAGAATTCTTGCCTGGAAAATTCCATGGATGGAGGATCCTGGTAGGCTGCAGTCCATGGAGTGGCAAAGAGTCGGACACGACTGAGCCACTTCACTTCACTTCACCATACACTGGGCTTCCCAGGTGGCTTAGTAGTAAAGAATCCACCTGCCAGTGCAGAAGACATGGGGTTCAATGCCTGGGTCAGGAAGATGACCCTGGAGAAGGAAATGGCAACCCACTCCAGTATTCTGGCCTGAGAAATCCCATGGACAGAGAAGCCTGGTGGGGTACAGTCCATTGGGTTGCAAAGAGTCAGACATGACTTAGTGACTGAGCATGAGCACATATTACTTCCCCATCTAACCTTACAAATTTGCATGTAGCTATGCTCCAGTAAAGACCATAGGTGGGGCAAGGTTTTAGAGATCATCTAGTCCAACACTCTCCATACGATTATGGGCAAGATGTCATTCAGATCCTGCTTGAACAGTTTTATGAACCACTACCTCACCAAGTAATCCATTTTGCTAAGGAAAATGATAATTATCAAAAGTTCTTCAACCAAGCCATATTTATGTCCCTGTGGCTTTATTTGCTTAAAAGGATTAGATAGTGATATTAACTAAGAAAGCACCATCTCAGTCAACTTAAAACAGCTATATAAATTGATAAAACAGGCATTATAAATCTTCATCTCACCAATTGGAAATCTAAAACTCAGATAATTGAGAAGACTTGAATCCAGACTATCTAATGAAAATTGATAATACTAGGCCAATTCCTTTCCCACAGGCAATCCCTTCACCTATTTAAAAGAAGGGCTCTTAAGCTGGAGCCCGTGAACAGTCAATGGGTCAGCTTTGGGTGGTCCATGGGACTGTTAAAATTGTGTTCACTATACACAAAAATGGAGAAGGAAATGGCAACCCACTCCAGTATTCTTGCCTGGAAAACCACAGACGGAGGAACCTGGTTAGGCTACAGTCCATGGGGTCGCAAAGAGCTGGACACGACTGAGCAACTTGACTTGACTTCATACACAAAAATAAACTCAAAATGCAAAGATTAAAGGTCTAAATAAACGTAAGACCAGAAACTATAAGACTCTTAGAGGAAAACATAGGCAGAACACTCTCTGACATAAATAACAGCAAGATCCTCTATGACCCACCTCCCAGAGTAATGGAAATAAAAACAAAAATAAACAAATGGGACCTAATTAAACTTAAAAGCTTTTAAACAATGAAGGAAACTATAAGCAAGGTGAAAAGGCAGCCTTCAGAATGGGAGAAAAGAATAGCAAATGAAAGAACTGACAAAGAATTAATCTCCAAAATACACAAGGAGCTCACGCAGCTCAATACCAGAAAAATAAATAACCCAATCAAAAAGTGGGCCAAAGAACTAAACAGACATTTCTCCAAAGAAGACATACAGATGGCTAACAAACACATGAAAAGATGCTCAACATCACTCATTATCAGAGAAATGCAAATCAAAACCACTTTGAGGTACCATCTCACACCAGTCAGTATGGCTGCCACCAAAAAGTCTACAAATGATAAATGCTGGAGAGGGTGTGGAGAAAAGGGAACCCTCTTACACTGTTGGTGGGAATGCAAACTAGTACAGCCACTATGAGAACAGTGTGGAGATTCCTTAAAAAACTGGAAATAGAACTGCCATATAACCCAGCAATCCCACTGCTGGGCATATATACTGAGGAAACCAGAATTGAAAGAGACACGTGTACCCCACTGTTCATTGCAGGACTGTTTACAATACTGTTTACTGTTTACAATAGCTAGGTCATGGAGGCAACCTAGATGTCCATCGGCAGACGAATCGATAAGAAAGTTGTGGCACATATACACAATGGAATATTACTCAGCTATAAAAAAAAACACATTTGAATCAGTTCTAATGAGGCGGATGAAACAGGAGCCTATTATACAGAGTGAAGTCAGAAAGAGAAACACAAATACAGTATATTAAGGCATATACGCTACGCTACGCTATGCTAAGTCACTTCAGTCATGTCCAACTCTATGCGACCCCATAGACGGCAGCCCACCAGGCTCCCCAGTCCCTGGGATGCTCCAGGCAAGAACACTGGAGTGGGTTGCCATTTCCTTCTCCAATGCATGAAAGTGAAAAGTGAAAGTGAAGTCACTCAGTCCTGTCCGACTCTTAGTGACCCCATGGACTGCAGCCTACCAGGCTCCTCCATCCATGGGATTTTCCAGGCAAGAGTGCTGGAGTGGGGTGCCATTGCCTTCTCCGATTAAGGCATATATACATATGGAATTTAGAAAGACGGTAACAATGACCTATATGCAGGACAGCAAAAGAAATACAGATGTAAAGGACAGACTTTTGGACTATGTGGGAGAAGGCGAGGGTTGGAAGATTTGAGAGAACAGCATTGAAACATGTATTTTACCATATGTGAAATAGATGACCAGCGCAAGTTCGATGCATCAAGCAGGATGCTCAAAGTCTGTGCGCTGGGACAATCCAGAGGGGTGGGGTGGGGTGGAAAGTGAGAGGGAGGTTCGGGATGGGGGGACACATGCACGCCTGATTCATGTTGATGTATGGCAAAAACCACCACAATATTGTAAAGTAATTAGCCTCCAATTGAAATAAGTTAATTTTTTTTAAAGTTGTGTTCAATATTAGATGTATGATCCTTTTTTTGTAAAAAGGGTCCTTAGCTATCATTAGATTTTAAAGTACTCTGTGGCTCCACAAATAGTGAAAAACCACTGATTTAAAGATGATTGTGGGGCTTCCCTAGAGGCTCAGTGGTAAAGAAGCCACCTGTCAATGCAGGAGACAAGTTCAATCCCTGATCTGGGAAGATTCCACATGCCACAGGGCAACTGAGCCCGTGGGCCACAACTACTGAGCCTGCACTTTAGAGTCCTGACAATCTTTCTGAATTAGGACTAACTCATCTCACCCTCTTTATCACAGCACCTTCATGAGTTGTTAATTAGTTAGCCAGCTGGTGTGTGTGTGGTGTGTGGTGTGTGTGTGTGTATGTGGGTGTGTGTGTGTTTCATTTTCCCCTTTAGACAGTAAGCTCCACGAGGGTAGGTTCCATATTTGTCTTTTACTGTTGTACTTCCAGTGGCTGGTTCAGCACTTACTATATGATAAGCACAAAAACTTCAATCAATGAATGAATACTAAATTTTAGGTACCCTCACCATCCTGGACATATTCTAGTGTGTAATATATCTATTAAAATGTGGTCCCAAAACTAAACTCAAATTTCCAGGTGAGGGGACTTCCCTGGTGGTCCAGTGGCTAGGACTCCAGTGCTCCCAATGTAGGGGGCCCGGGTTCAATCCCTGGTCAGGGAACTAGATCCCACATGCTGCAACTAAGAGTTCTCATGGCACAGCTGAAGATTCTGCTTGCTGCAACTAAAAGATGCCACATGCTGCAATGAAGATCAAAGCTCCTGCATGATGCAACTAAGACCCAGAGCAGCCGAATAAACAAGTTAACTTTTAAAACAATTTCCAGGTAAGACTAACCCTAACCCAGGTCTAGGCATGCCATATTTACCTAATTCTTCCCTCTTTTCCAATATCAAAATAGGCTACTTCACAAACCTCTACAAGAAAATGTTCTAATAAGCACTGTGCCTCTGCCATTGGTAAATGTGACCATTCATATACTATGTCACAAACCAGAGATTTTTGAGGATGGACTCATAAAGCATCCAGAGAAGGCAATGGCACCCCACTCTGGTACTCTTGCCTGGAAAATCCCATGGACTGAGGAGCCTGGTAGGCTGTGGTCCATGGGGTTGCTAAGAGTCAGACACGACTGAGTGACTTCACTTTCACTTTTCACTTGTCACTTTCATGCATTGGAGAAGGAAATGGCAACCCACTCCAGTGTTCTTGCCTGGAGAATCCCAGGGATGGGGGAGCCTGGTGGGCTGCTATCTATGGAGTCAACACAGAGTCGGACACGACTGAAGTGACTTAGCAGCAGCAGCAACAGCATAAAGCATCAGTACAGAATGTAGCAAGCCTCTGGATCCCAATTCAGAGCTTTCTGCATTGCCTTCCTGAAATCGGGTGACAATGTCCCAGTATGAACTTTAGTCCCCAAGTAAAAAATATTTCAACATGTTGGCCATCAGAATAATGAAGGTTTCTGTTTCCAGTGCCCTGCCTCCAAGATGCATGATGGTCCATCAATTTGTTTTGTCTTCACTATTCATGCTACAAAGCACAAAGTTACCCAAGAGCCCCAAGTATTCAGGGGTTTTGCTGGACACAATAGATTCAGCTTGTTTTCTGAGTGCAGGAGTAAGCTGAAAAGGTGTTCTACAATTCAGATATACAAACAAGCTAGAGCTGGAAGAGGATGCTGAGAAATCAATCTGTCATCTCCACTTTGTTAGATAAGCAACACACAAAATCAAACCAACCTGTTAAAATTATTACCATCTCCCTACTTACCAAAAATGATGCAGTGGATGGCAGAGAGCATTAATCACTCAAAAATGTCTAATCAGAGTAGAGACCTTTTATATTATCATTCAAATTCTTAACTGCCCTCAGCCTGATTTCTTTTAAGCAAAGGCCCACAGGCCTTACACATTTCGTGGTTATTTTCTCTAGTTATGTAGCCTTTATTTTCTTCCTAGCCATCTGATTTTTGTCCCCCTCCCCCATTCCATTCTTTCCCGTTAAGTGGACAGAACCTGGTTCCTATCACCTAGAGATGAATTAACCTTTCCAAATATCCTGACATCGCCTTCCTAGAAAAGTTCCCCGGAGCTCTGTGGCTGATGGAGAAGAGAGGCAGCTTGGTTTTGACTTTAATACACATTTTGAAATACCTTTGCAGGATGGCTGCAAATAAGGAACCAATAACAAAGTGCTTCTAAAATTACCAGTAAATCTGAAGCATTCCGCCTGGTGCACAGCCTTTGAGAGTTTTTAATTCATCAATTAAGTGATCAAAGATCTTGTTCAAGATATGATTACATTTCTTTTGTTCTCCTTGCACAGTCACATTAAAATTGATAGCATTCCTAAAATCAAATGGGTTCCAAATCTAAAAATAAAAACAGACAAAATGACACCATAACATTCATCACTTTCTAAAGACTATGATTGGCCCTTAACTATCCTAGGCTACAAATGCTAGGACAAACCATTCCACAGCGGTGATGTCAAAGAAGAACTTGACATTTCCACATTCCTAAAGCAGCTACTATGTATTTAGGCTGCAGCCAGGCCCTTCTGGTTAAGGGCACAGGTATACAAGTTCTGGCCACTTGCCAAAGCCCAAAACCAAGGATAAAAAATCTCAATAATAGAGAATGGAGGTCTTTAAGTGGCTGCTGATGACCTTTGTCACATACACAGGATTACTCTTCCTTATGCCACTGAAAACAAATCCATAGCCTGAGAATCAGAAGGAGATATTTCTTAAATTACCACAATCCTTAATCCTTGTTCCCCAGGAGTTAGTTATTTTGATTGTATTTTGTCTGACTATTCTTGGTTGTCTAAAAGTGAGGCTAATAAACTATTTCTGTAAAAGGTCAGACAATAAATATTTCCGGCTTTGTAGGCCCCTCAGTCTTTTATGCATCCATTCCACCACTGTACCATAAGAGCAGCCATAGACGATGTGTCAGTGAACAGTGGAGGCTGTGATCCAATAAATCTTTATTTACAAAAACAGGCATTGGGCCAGATTTGCCAGGGGACCACAGTTTGCCCACCTTGGCTCTAAAACATGGTCATAACCATAACCCACATTTAGAGACCTTAATCTACATCACATGAAAGCTGGTCAATTTGTAGGAGAGTTCTTATTATGGCCTCAGGACAGAAAAATAGAATAGGTCTGATAGAGGAAAAAAGGTTCTTGAGCCACAAGTAAAATTTTCATATGGCTTTCTCTTCAAAAAGTTCATTTTAGTCTCTAAATTAAATTTTTCAGAAACATTCATTGTTTCTTTTAAAGAACATTAGATTTCACATTGTATCCAAGTTATTTATTACCTGAGGTTTGGTCTTAACAAATATGATTTTGTTACTCTCTGTCATCAATGGAGCAAGCACATGTGGTTCTGATTGACAAAATTGTGATAAAATTCACTGCATCCTTTAAAAAAAAAAGTGATTGAAAAGTTTTCAGACTGCTGCAGAGAACATAGAGGGGGAAATGAGAGGATTGAATTTCAACAAAAGACATGCCAGATTTTTTTCCTGCTCTTATTCTTCAACATTCTCCCACTACTCAGTATCTAATTAGATACTGCAACAATCTGGGAATCATGTGTTTCTCTTTAAACTTTTGGCCAAGTCCTTCTCAATATGGTTAATGTTGGGCACACTTAGGTTCCCTGCCAAGGCCCAGTACTGGGTGACATCACATTCTGTGTCACAAACAATGGAACAGAAATAAGTATGCATGCTGTGAGACAAGCAAAACACTCACAGTCATTCTGGTTCCCCCTCTTTTCATTGACTTCCAATCCATGTTCAGTTCATTTGGCTGCTTGAAAACTCTGTCTCTCAACTTTTTCCAGAAACAGGTACCCACTAGCTACTACTTCCCCAAGAAAAGAAATCATTGTTCAATTATTTTTTAAAAAATCTCACAGGACACGTAATGTCTGCATTGTCAAGCTCTGTTGGAATGGCTTTCTTGATTAACTTAAGAGTGAACAAACACTGGACATTCGTTGAGAACACCACAGCAAGTCACCATATAACCTATTTGCCCTTATAAGTAGGTTGCCCGCTGGGCAAGATGAAAAAGAGAGAATGAACATAACGCAAATAATGTGACCTTCAAAGCTATCTGGCACATAGTTGTTTCCCTCATGAACTAATATCCATATTTGAGAACCATCATCACATCTCAATGCTACACCCTTCCTGATACAGAACTGGAACTAAAGTGAGTCATTGGCTACCAGGGGAATGTCTAGGATGCCAAAAAATACACAGACATAGTCAGAACTTTTTAACTTGGAAAAACTTATTGTTTGTGAGTGGAGAATAAAGATTCTGAAACTCTCTTCCGTATGTCTGCTTTCCTTCTACTGGGCTACGTTCCAAAGAGGTCATAATAGTTCCATGTTTTACTCTAAAGTATGAAAAATATTGCTGAATAGATTTTATAAATGGTTTTCTTCACAGTGACTAATGTACAACTGTTCTACATAATTGCTTTCAAGTAAATTTAATAATATTCAGAATTCCTTGGCAAGGTAATTCCGGATTTAAAAAATAATCTGAAGAGTCACTCTCAGATTGGATGATCCCCACTACTGGTGCTGGGAAACAAGCACTTTTAAAATACATTGTTTGACAACACAAACGATCTACTTAGTAACACTGTCCCATGGCTACTGATACTCTATATTGACCAAATACTTGCCATAGGGATAATGCTCTCTAAACAGCCTTTTTCACAAACTCTTATTAAATATTCATCTAAGGGTTGAAGACACCAATAAATTGCAGAACCTACATCTTTCACTGGGTCATCATCTATATGCAAAATATCATTGTGAATTATGGTCCTGCAATATACATACATTATGATATTAGATATTTTTTACTTAGCCAAACCAGCCAGCTTGCCCAGCTTAACCAGGTCAGCCATCTTGCTTATCTAGCTTATTGAAAAGTCCCAGAAAAAAGACTATCACCTATAGGATTCCCAAATAAGTCATGTCAAACTGACCAATTGTCCTACCTGCTAACTAATCAGTTCTCCAATTCTCTTACCTTTTCAGTGGGTTCCTTTAAACTTTTTTCTCTCTTTTGTTCTACCTCTTTGTTTTTTATTATTCTATCTCTAAAGCAGAAATGTGAGCTTTGACCATCTAAGAAAAATATAATCTCAAAATTGTATGACATGAATTCAGCTCAAAGAAAGGTGAAGGATTTGGTGAAGATAACCATTTTGATCAATTCTAACTCAAAAGACTATCTCCAAGTTGAGTATTTAACCAAGGTCTAGTTCAAAGCAAAAACACAATAGAAATAATCTCAGCTCATCTTCATATCTTTAGTAAAAGGAATAATAATCACCATATCTCATTCATATAGAGATCAAAAATATATGTGTATCATGATTTTTTTTGATAAATTAACACATTTGGAAAAGAAATTCATTATGTTAAAAACAATTACAAATTTTCATTGAGGCAGATTCCTTTGGTTCAGAGTTCTCATCCTATCAGTGAACCTAAAATTTATTATGCTGAAATTTTTCTTTATATGGAAACATCTCAACTGCTTCTAATGTCTTTATTTTTCTTCCCTGAATCTTTTCTAGCTCTTCTTCATTTTTATTCAATCATAGCAAACAAAGAAATCTAGGATGGCTATTCTTAGGAGCAGATACATTATGGTCTTTATAAAGATATATTCTCATATGCTAAATGGTTTATCATGTTTGCACAGAAACTCAAGATATTACCTGCTACTATACTATTTTCAGCTGCAGCAATGGGTGTTGTTTTCCCTACTTGCTCCTATAATATGGAGAAAATCAAGTTGGGGAAAGTTTCTTTTATCCTGCACCTTAACACATTAGCAACAGCAACCAAAGAATCCTGCCAATTACTGTTTAAGCAATTATTTTGGTCAGTTTTGAAAATTACAAAAAAATATTTAGAAATAACTGCTTTGGAAAAAGCATGGTCACTATTTATAGAACTGAAATCAGGACATGTAACACCCAAAGCACTGACAAAAACAAACACAAAGAATACACTGTTGGTAGTTCAAAAGATAGGAAGCAGCAAAAATACATAATTAAAAAGGAAGCTCTGAAAGCAGTAAGAGTGACATTGTTGCTATTGTTATTTAGTTGCTAAATCATGCACAACTCTGCAACTCCATGGACTGTAGCCCACCAGGCTCCTGTGTCCATGGGATTTTCCAGGCAAATATACTGGAGTGGGTTGCCATTTCCTTCTCCAGAGGATCTTCCCAACCCAGGGATCGAAACTGTGTCTCCTGGCATTGGTAGGAGGTTTCTTTACCACTGAGCCTCCAGGGAAGCCCAAGAGTGACATTGACTAGCCCAATAATTATTATAATTATAAATGAGTTAACCACTATTATAAATAAAAATTCTTAAACCGCATTGAAAAATTGCCTAAGCACTTACAAAGTGACACAAAAAGTTAAAAATTAAAAGGATGGACAAAGATGTAATAGACTGACACAAACCAAAAGAAAGTGGTAAGTTCCCATATTAGTACCAGTAAAAGCAAAAATCAAGGCAAGGCATTAAGTGAATAAAGAGGGTATTATTATACTGATTGTTGTCGTTCAGTTGCTCAGTTGTGTCCAACTCTTTGCAACCCATGGACTACCGCACGCCAGGCTTCCCTGTCCTTCACTGTCTCCTGGAGTTTGCTCAAACTCATGTCCATTGAGCAGATGATGCCATCCAACCATCTAATACCCTGTCACCTCCTTCTCCTGCTCTCAATCTTTCCCATTATCAGGGTCTTTCCCAATGAGTCAAGATACAATATGTAATGAAACTGCAACAATTGTTAATTTTTATGCATGGAATAATATTGCCCTACAAAAGAAAAAAATTTTAAGTGAAGGACATAATGAAAATGCAAGAAACACCAGAGTATAAATCTGACAGATAAAATAATACATATGATTACCCCCATACAAAGCAAACATTTTAATAGACTATTAATATTATTTTCCCATATATTAGGTAGAAATACTGTCTGAACACCAAATAGTAGAAACTACACAGGCAGCATACTCTATTATATGTCCACAGTATAATAAATCTTTAAGCATGAGCAAAACAAAATAAAACAAAACACTTCAACAACTTTAACACTTCTTAGGACCTCCTAGGAGAAGGCAATGGCACCCCACTCCAGTACTTTTGCCTGGAAAATCCCATGGACGGAGGGGCCTGGTAGGCTGCAATCCATGGGATCGCTCGAGTCGGACACGACTGAGCGACTTCACTTTCACTTTCCACTTTCATGCACTGGAGAAGGAAATGGCAACCCACTCCAGTGTTCTTGCCTGGAGAATCCCAGGGACGTGGAAGCCTGGTGGGCTGCCGTCTATGGGATCGCACAGAGTCGGATACGACTAAAGCGACTAAGCAGCAGCAGCAGAAAAGCTATGCCCAGAGGCAAATTAATAATCTTGACTGTTAGTGTATTCAACAGTAAGGAATTAAATTAAAATATTTAAATACAAATATTTCTATATATCATGGCATCTGGATCATGGCATCTGGTCCTATCACTCCATGGCAAATAGATGGGGAAACAGTGGAAACATTGGCTGACTTTATTTTTCTGGGCTCCAAAATCACTGCAGATGGTGATTGCAGCCATGAAATTCAAAGACGCTTACTCCTTGGAAGGAAAGTTATGACCAACCCTGACAGCATATTAAAAAGCAGAGACATTACTTTAAAGTAATGTCTAGTTAAGGTTATGGTTTTTCCAAACTCATGTCCATTGAGCAGATGATGCCATCCAACCATCTAATACCCTATGGTATTGGATGTGAGAGTTGGACTATAAAGAAAGCTGAGCGCTGAAGAATTGATGCTTTTGAACTGTGGTGTTGGAGAAGACTCTTGAGAGTCCCTTGGACTGCAAGGAGATCCAACCAGTCCATCTTAAAGGAGATCAGTCCTGGGTGTTCATTGGAAGGACTGATGTTGAAGTTGAAACTCCAATATTTTGGCCACCTGATATGAAGAGCTGACTCATTTGAAAAGACCCTGATACTGGGAAAGATTGAGGGCAGGAGGAGAAGGGGATGACAGAGAATGAGACGGTTGGATGGCATCACTGACTCAATGGACATGGGTTTGGGTGAACTCCAGGAATTGGTGATGGACAGGGAGGCCTGGCGTGCTGCGGTTCATGGGGTCACAAAGAGTTGGACACGACTGAGCGACTAAACTGAACTGAACTGATTTCTATATATGTATGTATATGTATATATACATATGTTTCATGTCTATAATATATAATTAAAGAAGTCCATCACATTCAACTTCTATATTCACAGAGGAAATGCTTGATTGTTGGTTCCTGGCTACTATTTGTGGCTGGGAAAGGAAGATCTATCAGTAATGTACCAATTGCTATGCTTGGAGAGAACTTATACACATGAGCGTGCACACACACACACACACACACATACTACTTATGTATCTCTATCCTCTATCTGATGGAATTATCCATTTAATCCTCACAGCCTTCTTATGAGAAAGATTCTGTAATTATCCATATTTTATAGGTGAGGAAACTGAGGCAAAGGGATTTACATGGCTTGCTCAAGGTCAAACAGCTAATAAATATTGGACCTGGGTCTGAAACTATACCCACTGGTTTCAGGATCCACCCTTATAATCACTACAAATCACAGTGAACAATTAAACCAGGAAAAACCAATCATTGTCTGAATAATTGTTGATAGTATGCTTCTGAAATTTCATGTTTTTGTTTACCAAATCTGTTGTACCTATGTTTTCCAAATTACTCATTAATTTTTTTTTGCTCCAATGCATTTGATATTGTTACATTAGTTGTTTTTCTTTTTTAATGTATCATTTTCTTAAATGAAAAAAAAAAAAACTGCTCCTAAAAAAATCAGACTACAAAGAAGTGAAGAAAGTAAAAACACCCTAGACTTCTCTGGTGGCTCAGTGGTAAAGAATCTGCCTGCCAATACAGGAGATGCGGATTCAATCCCTGGGTCAGGAAGATCCTCTGGAGAAGGAAATGGCAACCCAGTCCAATATTCTTGTCTGGGAAATCCCATGGACAGAGGAGCCTGGCTGGGTACAGTTCATGGGACTACAAAATAGTCTTGACTTATCCACTAAACAACAAAAATACCCCATGATTTCTATTCTGCTAACAGTTTGTTATATATAATTCCAAGCACTTTTTACATATACTGCTAGAAAGAAGACAGAGAAAGGGATATGGGCTGAATTACACAAGTGTCTTCAGTTGAGAAATAAGTATATAGGTGTTTATTTAATTATTATTTATACTTTCTATATGCAGTCTGTCTCTGATGACAGAATTTATTTTCTTGGGCTCCAAAATCACTGTGGATGGTGACCAAAGCCATGAAATTAGAAGATGCTTACTCCTTGGAAGAAAAGCTATGACAAACCTAGACAGCATAATTAAAAAGCAGAGACATCACTTTGCTGACAAAGGTCTGGATGGTCATAGCTATGGTTTTTTTCAGAAGTCATGTATAGCTGTGAGAGTTGGACCATAAAAAAAGCTAAGCGCCAAAGAATTGATGCTTTTAAACTGTGGTGCTGGAAAAGACTTTTGAGAGTACCTTGGACAGCAAGAAGATCAAACCAGTCAATCCTAAACAAAGTCAACCCTGAATATTCATTGTAAGGACTGGTGCTAAAGCCCCAATACTTTGGCCAACTAACGCGAACAGCCAATTCATACCCTGATGCTGGGAAAGATTGAGGGCAGGAGGAATAGTGGGTGACAGATGGTTGGATGGCATCACCAACTCAATGGACTGAGTCTGAGCAAACTCTGGGAGAGAGTGAAGGACAGGGAAGCCTGGCGTGCTGCAGTCCATGGGATTGCAAAGAGTTGGACATGACTGAGCAACTGAACAACAAAAAAAATGTAGTATTCCTTTGCAAGGAATGAAATAATTTCATTGAAAAGCAAACTGCCTTTCACCACAAATAGCATACCTATTAGTATATTCACTGATTTTATTAAACTTTCTAGCAGCAATCAAATATATAAGTACATCTTGCTACTCTATTTCCCAAGATAACCTTCAGACATTTGAACTATGTGCTACAGAAGTACCTGAATGGAAAATAAAGAACACTTGCATTCAAAATTGGTAAACTAAAACTCCATTACTTTATGTACTCTCAGGAGCTAGCAAGAAAACATATTCTTTTCTAGGACATCTTAATGAAAGTTATATTAAACACAGTCAGATATTCTAATAAGAGGACAATTACTCTATGTTCAAACACTGCATTTTCCCATTGTACTGCTACTTTAATAACAAAAACAGCAATAAAAACAAGATGTGATAGGCCCAGGTCTAGGAACCGTCAAAAGTTTTAGCTCATATGAGCTTTGTGCCCAATAATCAAAGTGGAAATGTTTATTCTCATTTTACAGATAAGGAAACTGTGGCTCTGGTAAATAAAATAATAATATGCCCAGGTCACTGGTCACTAGGTGGCAGCCCCTGTTTCCAACCCAGCCCTTGCCTCAAGTCCAGGCTCCTTCTATTCCAAGAATAGTCTGATTTTCCTATTGGCAAGGAACAGAAACCAACCACAGGTGATGAAAAATGAAAAGAAAAGAATAAGGGAAAAAAAAAATGGTAGTGGGTAATTCAAAGAACCCCCAGAAAGGCTGAAGAGCTAGATATGGGGCAACATAGAGAAAAAGACTTTCAAAAATCACACCACAGACTGAGAGGACGCTATCACGGACACTGCTAAGCACCCAAGAACACAAGTGGGAGCGTGGGGTGGTCTCACTGGCACAGCACACTGCTGTCTCAGTAACACACACCTTCTGCAGCCACTGCCCTAGCAGGGAATGATCTCAAGGGTGTGCTTCTCCTGTCACTGTAAGACATTTGTCCCTGAAGTCTAGATTATGTGTTTGCTCTCCAGCTGCAAGAGAGCCAAAAAGGGGTGAGAGAAGAAAAGCAAATAATTGGCATTTCAGCTTTTCCAGCAAAAGGTAAGCAGTACCCACAACAAGGCTTGTAAGAAGAGGAAGAATCCAAAATGTGAGGAGGTTCTGATACTGAGTGGCCAAAACGGACCACAAATGCTCCCTGAAAATTCACTCTTTGTCCACATCAACATGTGTTTTTCTTTCTCATACTTTTTCTTCTTCCACAAAAAGCTCTTACCTAACATAATACATCAACCCTTATCTGATATCTAAAAGCATGTTTTCTCTCCTCCAATGGCAGACAACCCAAAAACTTTTCAGTTAATGCTCCAGCTTCAAGTCCAAGATCTTCAAATATTGTCACTTTTCAATAATGTGTAATCTATAGACTAAATTATAAATAATCACTAACATAAACAATGTAAGATAGAGAGAAATGATAGGTGTAAGGAAGAGGAAAAGAGATTTCCGAAGCTATATAAATGTACATAAGACACCACAGCAGGTAAGAAAATACGGGCAGATATAACAGTCATCTGTAAATGGACATGATGCTACCATTGGTACTTCTGACTTCCCTCCTCCCTGTCTCCTTCCAGATTCAATTTCATTCTGCTGACCTGATTCCATTACCCAATGTGATGACCTAAACCTTCATTTAAACCTTCAGACCTGAGAGATTTGAGATATTGATGTAGTCTTTCATTGTTTTATCACTGGAGCAGTACAAGAAGGTACCCTAAAGCCTAGGTTCCAAATCTGCTGTGTTCCATACTCCTTCTTGCTGCAGTCATGCCACAGTAACTTTACTGACAGGAACAATCTCCCATGCCAAACCTAAACAACACTTCTCATCTATTAATATTTATCAAATGGCACAAGAGGTCTGAAATGACTGGGTTGGTTGGCTCAGCCTGAGTTCAATGACATAACTGCTGTTCCCTTGATGGAAGCCATCTTTCTTTGGGAACTAAGCCTTTCAAGCAGCAGATCTCAGAGATCCTCAAATGAGAAATGTTCTAGATGTGTTTGACAGGCATTCACCATTCCAGTCATTTCTTCATCTCTGCTACCCAATTCTAGAATTGTGGCAATAGGAGATTTTTCTTGAACTCAATTACTCCTGAAATGACTCCTGATTGTCACTCTTTCACTCTTGCATGATTTCATAAGCACCTGATTGCCTATATTAAAGTCCTTCCTGCCTAAAATAGCTGGAGTGATTTTTGTTTCTTACAGTGAATCCTGAGTAATACAGGTATTCAAAGTTTGTGAGTGGATCATTAGATAGAGCTGTGAGAGGTACCATTCCCTTTTCCTCCTCCTTGGTTTCCAAACTTACACATTCTTGATATGACACACACAGAATCACATTTTGCTCACTAGTTCAAAGAATACATACTAGTTTAAAGTACCCCATAGGACAGCACCCCAACTTCACAAAGTAGTCTCTGATCTAAAGTTACAACATAATCTTCAATGGGCCTTCCACCATCCTGGGGGATTTGGATAAACTGCAGAAAATGATTGATATTAGCACCCATTCTTACATTCTTTTATGTTTTCCTGAACTCCAGAGGCTGGAAAGCTAAAAATTATGTTTCATGAACTATACTGCAACTCCTGGGACACTGAATGAATCTCATGTGCTATATACCCATTGCCTTACTCCTTCTATGTAAACTGAATTCATGTTCAGAAATTATGTAACATGTAACAACACAGTAGAAAATAAAACTTTTAGTGACTCTAAAGACGGTGGGGCTAACGCATGGCAGACAACAAAAGCAAGTTCAAATTCAAAATTACTCTTGCTCCATGATGATACAGTCTTAGCATAGTCTGATGTCTGGCTAATCTCCTTTGAATATGGTACCATACTGGAAGCCACAGGTAGCAAACTGGGCATTCAGTAATGACAGTAGTCAAGTCAATCTTGATCAGATGACATTCACGAGTGGAGGACAAGCTATCCCTAAGTATGTTTGTAAAAGAAACCTTTCTCATCAAGGTAGTACTAATTTATTATGCAGAGCCACTGGTAATTAAACTTCCATCTTTCTTTCCTACTCAATCAATCGGTCGTAGAGACTTCCCTTTACTATGAGCTTAGAAAAACCTGAGTTAGGTCCCATATACAATACAGCACCTCCATTTGAAAATGTATTCCAGTTTAACGCACCCAGATATATGGCTTGGTGAATCATAACACACATCCTGGGCAGCTCAGGTTGAATAGTTATCTGGTATGCCTAGAGTTAAACATTTATTCTCTATAAGGATCTTAAAACAAGCTGAGAGATGTTTCTCAATCAAAAGAACTAGTTACCTGACTAAGAGCATGACTTTAATCTCAAACCCCAGGTGTATTTGCTATGCTTCTCCTAATGAGACTTAATACAGTTTTTATGTAATACCGCAGTCTGTTAAGACACTTTAAGTAAATGGCAAGAAAGTATGCTCTGGTAGCGAGAAATCCGTCAGGGAAAAGAATGCAGGTGCTGGCAATTCTTAAGTTTCCTTGAAGTAACGAGAGAGTAAAGGTGAGGAGATATGGATGTGGCCCTGACAGCATCTGCTACACATAGTAAGTGGTCTTTAAGCAGCACAGCCAAATCTAGTATATATGCCTTCAGAATGAAAAGAGACCCACTAAGTTCTCTATCTCTTTTGTAATGGTAGAAGGCTCAAACTTCAGCAAATACCCTGAAATTTTCCAAAGCCCTGTACCCTCTACACAATTCACTGGGCAACTCAGGTCTTATATTTTCAGGGATTTTGTTCCCACTTTCCAGTTTGGATGTATCTAGAATGTCTGCTAGTTCATGTTCTCCAAATTATATCAGCATAAACTCACTAATTTCATGACCTCGGCTGATGTCCTTTGGGATGAGACATTCAGGCTCTCCCTAGATCGAATTATGGTTCAAGATCAGAGAGTATACATAACTCTGAGGCAAAATGGCAAAAGTATATTGTTATCCATGCCAAGTGTAAGAAAAATGCTGTATCTAGATACAGTTGACCCTTGAACAACACAGGTTTCAACTGCACAAGTCCAGGTATACACGGATTTTTTTTTCAATAAATAAGTACCACAGTTCTGCATGATCTGCAGTTAGTTGAATCGCAGAGGACGAACCATGGGTATGGAAGACCAACTGCAAATTCATATGCAGATCTTTGAAAACACAGAGAGTATTGTTCAAGGGTTAACTATGTATTGAAATCAAAAAACAGATTTGGAAGAACAGGAGTTAAGGTTATGTTCATTGCCTCAGTAAAGACACTGCATCTGAAACACTTGATTTAACTGAAGTTACCACCTGTTAAACTTATTATCATGATAATCCACCAACATTCTCTAAGACCTTTTCATACTAGAGAGTTATGTTAAGAAGTGATAAGACTCAATATCCCTGCCATTTTCGAGTGGTTTATGATGACATTTAAAGCTGCAGTTCCCCAGGGACTTGGTACTGCTTTTCATTTAGTTTCTTGGTAGTAAGACAAATTCCAGCAGTTTCCACTTGTTCCTTTCTGATATATCAGAAGCCATTATGGAGTTCTTCTATTGCTAATGATATATAGTCCAACAATAAATTCATGAATTAAAGAAATAAAAGACAGATGCATTTACGGTCCCAATGGGCTAACTATAAGACAAATTTGGATCAAATCTCTATCATCTGAATTCCATAAATCCCGTATTCTGACATAAGAACTAGGTTGCATTCTGGGTCCCCAGAACCTTTAGTTAGCCCAGAGCTAACATCTAATAATTATGAAAGGTCTAGGTATTTCCCTTTTCCGCAAGTGTTCAGTCACCCTGGTAAATGGCTCGGGTCCCTTTGTAAAAGATAAAAGATTTTAAAAGTCTAATTAAGATGATACTGTAGATTTCTTCCTCTCAAGAGTATCTGATTTCCCCTTCATTAAAAAAATTTTGAACCTGTAAACTTACACACATTAGGACTTTAAAAGAGATCACAACTATTGTCAGGCCTTAGTTCATCAAGCATGCAGTTTTTCTTATTCATATTAAGTAGAATCTAATTGGGCTACCCATCTATTTTAATCCTGTTAATTATCACCAAACACTACAGCTGGTCTAACTATTATCACACTAGCTCTAATCCATATTATCATAACTGCATTCACCTTATCTCTAATACTTTTGAGCTGGTACTTAGGCTCTGCCACCCTGGGACCCATGCATCCTAACTGAATTAATGAAACCCTACTACATCTCCCACTAGCATCCTTGGCTTATAGAAAATGGACATTGCAGCACTCTTCCCAGACCTGAAATACTCACGTATTTTTAAATGCCTGAAGGGAATGTCTTCTGAATCTTCTTGGAGAACCTGGTTAGAGTTAGGCAAACATGATGAACCTACTCCAACTTTTCTAATTTCGTAAGCAGCTGAATGCCTTGTATGACATTAACCACTCTCACTTAAGCTACTATATTGAATCCAGAATTTGTGGTAAGTACATCCATATTAATTCAGCTGAACTTAAAATTACACTCTTTCTTCCATGTTCTTATACCTTCAGAATCTATTTACACATATATTATCTGATTTTAAAAATTAGCAAAATCTTGTAGTTCAACTCTGATGGTTATTATAAGAGATGCTGGGATCTGTCTCAAGATACAGGTCTAGGGATGGTGCATGATTTGAGAATGGGCCATAAGGAGGATTGGATTCTGTTTGCAAAGAGGTCATTCCAGGGTTTTCAAGCAAGATTGGGCAAGAAGGCTCTTTCAGCCCAAATGAGACTTGTGGATTTGGGAGGCCATTACAGTCTGAATCATTCAAATCCTCACCTATATTTCCACTCCCAGTTCTGTAGTTTCACCCTTTTTTCATTATTACACTTTGACACCAGACAGTGAGTTCAGCTGACTTGTTAATTCAACAATCTTGGCGTGGGAGTCAATCACCTTTTACTTTGAATTTACTCTGTTCTGTGGCTACAACAGAGAAGATATTCTTTTGGTTAAAAAAAAAAAATCCCTTTCCTAGAGCCAAGAATTTAGGAATTTGAGTCTATTATTCTTTTTCTTTAAATTATCTAGCAACATTAGAATCAGTCAGTCCCAGCATCCACTTATTTATCAATTAATATCCTGAGAAGCAAGAAATAAAAATGTATATTGGTTTATTTAAGCAAAAAAGAATGCTTATTCTTAAAAATTATTACCAAGCTCACAAGACTGTCATGAAAAGTAGATACAAGTTTCAAGCTACAAAGCTGGGATTGATACCTAGAATCCCAGCAGAGATCTGGTTTAGTAAGGAAGTCACTGATGCCCCTGCTGAGCACTGGCCAATGCAGCCCTACCTCAGTCAGTAGACACTGGATACCACCAGCACGGTTCCCCCTGCTCCCCAGGAACTCTCTTTCGACAACTGTCACAAAGAAGAATTTCTCATGGATAACTCAACTCTGAATCGGAGGCATCCTGTGGGTAGAACCTGCTATACACACTTGTGTTTTCATAATAAGAAAGACTTGGAACTTTCAGTTTTCATAGCAGGAGGAGGCTATCACAACATTGCAGGATTTTCCCATCATAGACAAGAGATTCAGATAATATTTATCAAAAAATCAACCATATCCAATAGAAGCAAATGGAAACAGAAATCAGAAGAAAAGTAAGTTTTCTAAAATTAAAGACAATGCATACAAGTAAGATGTGGCACATAAAATTGACAGATTTTTAAAAATTAAGATAACCAATACTGGTAAACGTGGGGAAATGGCATAGTGTCTGCCTGCAATGCAGCAGACCTGGGTTTGATCCCTGGGTCAGGAAGATCCCCTGGAGAAGGAAATGGCAACCCACTCCAGTACTCTTGCCTGGAAAATCCCATGGACAGAGAAGCCTGGTAGTCCATGGGATCACAAAGAGTCAGACACGACTGAGCAACTTCACTATATTAGTGGGAGTGGAAGCTTTCTGGAAAGCACACACCTCAAAGCCTTTCCATGCCTTCTTTTGAGCCTATTTGTAATTTAAAAAATATATATATATAGTAAATATTATTTCATAATCAGAGAAAAGAAAGTATTATTTAAAATTTAAGTAATATTACCAAACTCTTTGGGAAAACAATTCATACTCTTTTAGGAGTCGGGCAAGGTGGGGGGGAACCCAGAAAATACTATTTTCCCCCTTTATTTACATATTTCTTTGGCAAGAATTTATTAAGCATCATTACATGTCTACATTAGCTGCTGGCAGCTGTGAAAATTATATCTATATTATTTTGTTGACTGCTTTGTTTAACAGATGAAGAAACCAGAATATGAGTTGGCATCTTCAAGCTCTCAAATTGAACTTGATTCGGCATCTCAAGTCCTAAATGCTCTTAAATATACTCCAATTTTTCTGCTACAAATTAAGGTGATAGACACTGAACTTTTTTATGGCACAGATCCCCCCAGTAATAGGAGCTGAAGACACAAGGATCTACACATTTCTAAAGCCCCCAATTCACTGCAGATTCACAACAAATCTTACCAAGGCATATCTAATAACAGATCTACAGTTCCTGAACCACTGTTCACAAACAATACAAAAGATCAGTTGCAAGTAAATACTCTATTTTAATGGAGGCTGATTCTTACGTCCAATCATAGCTCTTCAGGTATTTGGTTTACTGGAGTATGGCACTGATAAGAATGACTAAATATTAAAGAGTGAGGTAAATAATGTCAAAGTGCTCCTGCCCAGTCTGGGGCCTCAGCTTTTCCTGTGAAATTGTTGAATTTTTTATATTGTTTTTGATATCTGAATCTCTTTTTGGACCATCCCAAATTTAGCAGTAATTTCAAGGTGGTTTCCTGGCATGTGTTCTAGATTGGTCTCCACATTAAACTGATAAATCAAGAGATTTATTTCCTCGATAGGTCAAAATCATTATTACTATCCTCTTGCCATTCTGAGGAAAAGAACTTTATCCTTCTATGCGATTTATTCTTTTCATGGGCATCCATTCAACACTGAGCTATTGTTTCAGAACAGGGAAAATGTATTCCTTTTACAGGTTTATTCCTTCAACTGGAATTTGTTTAAGTAGTTTCCACTGCACAAACACAAAAAGCCCTAATACATGCAGACTGGGTCGGCCTCATGCCATCAGATGTCACCGCTGACGGGTGATGGCACTTATATAGATTTACACAACAAAAACTACATTAAAAATGTTAAGGTAGTGAGACAAAGACACAAAGGCCTAGAAATTCACAGCTCGGGATTTAAACATACTATATCTAAGAGGAATGGAGTGCATTAGGGTAATGGGAAGGTGACAGCGTCCCTATTATACCTACGGTGCTAGACACTTAATCCCTAACTGAATTTCCTGCTGTTGTTTGCTTTGTCTCATTCTTGGGGGCTTATGTTTTTTAATGACATTATTGTTGTGTAAATGTTCTTGTTTTATAAAGTAATTTCAGGTTGATTATCATCTGTTTTGCAATTATTATAATTATACCTAATTACATAGTAGAAACAACATATATAATTAGTTTATTAGAGGTATAACTGTAATATGTAATGATTTTTAAGTCCTTATGAAACTTTAACAAATATTCCATGAATGTGAAAGCAAAATATTTAGATGCCAGCTCTCTTACATTATATATTTTTTCATATGCTCAGTAATAATTAGATTTACTGCTTGTCAAATTTAGTGTTAAAAATCATATTGCCATATTAGAGGGAATACAAATATAAAAACTGTGCTTAGGAAAATTAGAAACACTCTCTGGTGTTTTCTTTAAGGTTTGGTTTTGTAAATCTCTCTTCAATTAAGATTTCTTACCTTCAGAGCGTCACCCTCAGGTGAATTTTGACAGTAAAGTTATAAATTCAGGAAAGAGATTTATATATCACACTATAACATATAATACCCACATGTGTTATGTGACATTCCTAACAAACTAATAATATTGCCCTCTTTATTCTCATGTTTTTCTATATTTGATTCTGAACCAAAAAGGAACTTTAAAATGATGAACTAAAAATGCATTCATATTAAAAAAAAAAAGTAGATCATAAAACAAGAAAGATGATTCATGCCTCCAAAATCAGCCAAGATTCTTATGAAAATAGTTGCTGAAAGAGAACACAAACTGAATTCACATACAAGAAATGCATATTAATGTAGGTTATTGCCATTTATTTCTTTATCAAATTTCTATCTCTGTTATTGATCTCTTAAAATATTATTTAATTATTCCTTCCTTTCTCAAAATATTGAAACTAAAAAATGCAATATAAATAAACTGAATGCAGAGATTTGCTGCTTTTGAAATATGTGGTACATTCTCCCATGTGGATAAAAACCATCAAATATCCTCAATTATTGCCTACTGCTGAGACAAGTATTAGAGGGTCTAATTTACACTATTGGAAATTTTAGGCAATAATATCAGAAAAGAAACACTAAACATTCACAGTGCATTACTGTAAAAATGCCACTCTTCTCCTTTTGGATATATACTAACTTTATGAACGGCAAATTCCATCTTAATCAAAGAAGGCAACAGTCTCAGGATCTGGTCCACAAACATATTCAAATAAATCCTGGGCTTCAATTATTATTGAAGCAAACTATCAACTTAAGTTTTGAATCTTTCAACTAAGACACTTACTCTTTTAGAATTACTCGAGGCACATTCAACACATACATTTTTTTTTTGATTAATGAAACAAAACTTTTCTTAAAAATTCAAGGTGAAAAGGTTTATTTTTTACTTAAGACATAAGCAGGAATTACTACTCTGAAAAAAGGAGGCAGATATTTTGCTTCTTGAATCTTGAATTAAAAAAAAAAGAATCTTGACTCAGAATAGTCACTTGTCGACATATATGAAAATTATAATACATTCCTATAAATGATGCATATTAAGGTATATGTTTTCTAAGGATAAGGACCATAACTTGTATTTTTTTCTTTCCCTCATGGCACCATGAACAATGCCTGCATAAAATAGTTGGAAAAAATGAATGAATTAATGAATGACTAGAAAGATCAAAACATGCAATGAATTTTTACACAAAACAAACTGACAAAAAGCTTTTTTCCTCTTTTAGTTGCTCCCTGCTCTTCTTTTTAGAAAGACTTAAGTTGGTATCTTAAAAAGTCAAATATTCAGACTGTCTTCCCCTTCAATAGATTAAATTGTATAATACAAAGTATCTGGCACAAGATAATCATCAGAAATGTTAGTCCATGAAGGTTCAGTACACGATATAGCTTCCCTGAAAAAGTCTGAAAGCCGACAAGGAAAAGCCCTTTGCACAATCACAGTAACTCAAGACAACCTGAGTGCCATCTGGTCCTGGCAACACTTGGCAAAACATGCACTTGTTATTTGTTTCCAAGCATCCCCTTCTGGCTTCACAGCAGGAGGCAGAGCCCATGTTTTGGGAAGAGGCTACCTAGATTAATACATTCTACAAGGGAATACATTCTCTGCTGGCTCCTGCGGACCCTCCTCTGCTCACTGTTTCTCTCTGTACTAGAGATCACTAATGAAACGAACAGGCCAGGAGACACAAAGAATCTGTGTCTGCCATTAGAAGAAAGCAGTGATGGGAGACAAACCTGGGAAGGAAGGAAGAATGTGACTATTAGGCAGTTGGCCCCAGACATACTTGTTTTTACTTTCCTGCTATATCCATAAATGTTCTTAGAATGTATTAAACAATCAACTTGCCATTGGTATTAATTTGTAAAAGTTGATACAGACCAAACAAAAATAAAGCTTTCTTTTGCATCTGCATTTGAGAATCTAAGGACTAAGTTAGCAGAATCAGGAATGTGTTGTTCAAGAACAACTCTCTCTCTTCTTCACCAACTCTCTGTCTTCCTCTTCTAGCCCACTGGGTCCAGGAAATAACGTGCTTCCCCTTCCACCTCCATGGCCTAGACATGAATCCTATTGTACAGATAAGGGAGGCTGTCAACACACACTTTTCAGACAGAAATAATATAGCCATAAGTTTGCTGACTAGTTTCAGCAGTGGCCAGCCTCTGGGAAGGTTGAGTACCCTGCCTTAAAATTTGCAAAAGTCCTAAGCCAGATGGTATGTAATTCACAGACAGTACTGGCAGCCAAATGATTAAATAGAAGCATCCACAATTTCCAACCCAAGAACTGCACCAGTGTATGTCTGACTGGTGCAGCCATAAAAAATTCTTGTGTAATGTCCTGAGAGGGGATGAGGTTAAAAAAAAGGCTAAAGATCATTGGATCTTTAATACACATCAGCTGAGGAACGTACATCTTTGAATTAGATCCCTAAGTGTGAAAACTGTGGCAGCTTCTGCAAAGTTTGTTAGTCTCTGTCTCTTTCTGTCTTAACTCTGTTGTTGCTTCTTGGAAGAGGTCCATTGCGCCTAACATGACAGCAAGACACTAAACTTTGAAAAATGCCTTTCCATATTTTTTCCCGTAAACCATTAGCTTAAAAGTTAGAGATTAAAAATGGAAACATTTCCCTAGCTTTATACTAATGTGGCATTTACACATTCTTCCATACCATTTGAATGCACTCACCAGGCTGGCATCCATTCTAAGCACAGTGTAAAGTCTAGAAAGGCATTTTATTCTTTCCAGGTGCACTCGACTGCCTTATTTATGGTCTGACTTCCTTTCATAGTGTGAGAAACCTTAGCCTTCTGCCAGCTGCAAAGGATTGTTAAGAAGCATTTTTAAGTTTAAAAATATATAGCAACAATTCTTCTCTCTCTCTCCCTCCCCCTCCCCCCTCTCCCTCTCTCCCCCATCTCTCTACCGCACTTCAAGCACCTTCTTGTCTTGGTTAGTCCATGACATGTCTAAATAGGCATTTAACTGTACTCACCATCAAAGAAGCTGCCCCATGCAGGCAACAGTATATTAACTTAATGAGTACCAGAAAGGATATGAAGGAGGGTACAGAGCTGTTAACCTGGCCCAAGCTATCCTTCCTGAGAACACTCATCACATTCAGTGGTAACACACACATATACACACCATCATGCATTCTTCTCCCCTTCTTTAGTTACAGCAAAGCTGGGGGTCATGACAGTGAAGTACATCTGAAAAGTACACCTGATTTGCAAAGAAGCCATACAATATGCTTGTTTTGTGCACACAGTCACATAAACTAAGTCTGAATGTTTTCTCCTTCAGGATTAATATCTGAAGGTCCCTGGCAGTATTTCCTTAAGTGACTTCTTAAGCATTCCCAATTAAAGACCACTATTTGCCTCTTTAGTGTCCATATTACAACCCAAATACATAGATATAAAAAGATAAAATAATCTTGAAAGATAAATTTTCAACACCATAAAAGAAAATGAAAAGGATTTTAATTTAAACACTTTTTTCATATAGGTACAGAACTAGATAAATAGTTTGGGCATAAATACCTGGTCCTACCCACTTTAAAAAATTCACTCAGTTAGGACTTTCTAAATGTTTCTGAAAGGACAAGTGTTTTCAAAAATTATTTGAGAGTGTCATTTATTAGACTTATGACTTTTAAAAGAAGAATGTTGAATGATAGCAAAGATAAGACACAACTGACAATTAGCGAGAAAAAGGTTGACTGGACTTGAACATTCTTAAATTAAAAACTTACTAAATCCAAACAACTAGGATCCCAGGAAAATTTGAGTTCTTAACTAATACGATTACAGAGTAGCTATGTTTCTTGGAAAAGAAAATTCATTTTTATTGGGAAGGCGTGGTTCAAAAAATTACCACATAATTTAGAGATCCACGGGAATCTTTGGTATTTCAAAACTTGAGTGGAGCCTTTGGAAAAAGCTCATCACAGTTCCTTTCAATCTTTGAGGAAGCTGGCACTCTGCGATGGAGTTGTTAAACAGCCTGGCCATGCCAAAATTCATCACAGCACTGCCCCGGGGAGGCTGCTAGCTGCCTGACCCTAGCCACTCAGAGTGGGACTGGAACAAAAGACTAGCATCCATTTCAAAAAGAACCCCAGGAAGCATCTGCGGGAGGATGAAGAGTGTTGAGGTGGAAGCTGGAAGACAGTGGGAGTGAGGAAAGCACTAGCTAAGGAAGGCAGAAAGAGCTGGAAGGAAAGCAGGCTGAGCCAGCAGGTTTATTGGCACAAGTTGCACACACGATTGCTAGGCAATGGTCAATTTCCAGACAATAACAGCAGAATAACTGCAGAGCAGTAAAGATGAGAGATCATGAAGAATGCATCTTCACACACAGAGAGATCACAAAGAGGAAAAGAGAAAGGGAAGGAGGGAGGGAAGTAAAGGAAAGGACAGGAGGAAGAGATGGGGGGAAAAGAATAGGGAAGTGTGGGGGAGGGGCACTTTAAGAAAATAAGGTTTATCAACATGAATTACCAGGAATCTTTATCTTTACAGACTGTGGAGTCTATGTAGGCTGGGTAATAGCATGCTATTCCTTTTCTTGTGCTGTCAAGAAGTATTACTGACTGTTAATAGCATTAAAATCTTTATCACTTAATTTATTTTATTAAGCCCATTCGGATTTAACATTACTAGCACATGACTGTAAATAGCAGTAATAATGCCATCGAGGTTGGTATCAATGATGCTGAAGGGTATTATGTAAAACGCAGCCAACAAGCAGAAAGATGACAGGTTCTTACAAACCTTTACATTAGATTAAGGAAAATCCTTGCACAGATTTACCAAACTGTGATCTTAATATGATATCACATCCTCTGTCCTTTGATGTCCCTCTAGAATTACCTGTCATCCTCTAACATTTAAAAAAGAAATCTCAACATCCCAGAAGCATCATAAAAAGAGTTAATGTATACTTAAATAACACATACACTTTAACCCTTTCCTTCTGTTTCTGTGTTTCTCTCAAAGTTAAAGCCATTCTTTCAAATAAAATTTGGTCAAATATTTTTAAAAAAATACTAATGCTATAGGCCCATGAAAAAGAGGGGTTATGGCTTTAGATAATATTTTAAATTATTCACTCAGATAATTGTTCCTAGTTACTTAAGTTTACACAATTAAGGACATGAACTGTCCTTGCATGGGCTAGAATGTTTTCAGGGTATCTTCAGTCCCTAGCAAGACAAATTGGGGTGAGCCATTTCAGTACAATTACCCAGAAAAAGTTTTCTGCTTCATTTTCTGTCAGACTTGTAGAATTTTATATACTTTTATTCATATATGAGGTTTGTAGGTAAAAGCCATTCTGATCAACAGCATGGGCTCTATCTAATAGGATGCACCATACAACATGCACAACTGCCCCCACTGTCAACATGGGGAGTCAGGGTAATTATAAGTGAATTAGGTCATGGGAATTAGAAGATCAGTGAGGTTGAAAACAATCATGTTGACATTAAAAACCTCAACTGTGGCCAAGTTTTATTAAAACACAAAGTTCATAGAAATTAAATTTGGAGAAAAAAGGGGATCTTACCTAATGAAGGATCATCTATAATAGTAGTAGATAAATCTTGGAAGGACAACAATCCAGAAAGATTTAAAAAGATCCAATTAAGTTGGACTAAATATCAGAAAAACCCCTAAATAAAGAATATCGGGGGTTTTCCTTTTATGATGAATCTGCTGTATAAACTTACCAATTTTACTAGGGACTCATTAATTGGATTATGTTACCGTTTGTCTCAGCACTTACTTTTGGAACTTAACGCTAAATTCGGATATGACTTCTAAGGAAAAAAAGAAAAAGCTCTAACTGGCAATTTAAAACTATCTCAGGTGACTTATTTTTTTTTGTTTGTTTTTTAGGTTAAATACTATCGTCTTCCAACATATTTTTGGAGTACCTTTATTTCTAGGGGTTTGTCCTAAACAATACAATTTTCTTAAGAAAATAGCTGCTTAATCTAGGCTTGTCTTTATGTAACTTCAGTCTCAATCAACAGATATTTATGACTACATACTGGAGTAATTATAACCATTTCTAGGCATCAGGCAATATACCAAGTGATCTGATATGCTTTTATTTTATTAAACTTCACCAGACCTCTGATGAATTTTTGTCCCTAGGAAGTTGAGTCTCAACCTAAGTAAGAGTCCCTGATCTCTGTGACATCACACCAGGCAAGAAGTAAAACTGGAATCTGAACCCCCAGGCTTCAACTGCAAACCTTCACATCCTACAGGATAATGCAGCAAAGTCTAAATCAGGGTGCCAGCTCTTACTAACTCACAACCAAGTTGTAAAAATAAATACAGTGAAAACTATATAAGACATAAATCACACTTTAAGAAATAAAAAGATGTCAAAGTACTTTGCATCCACTTAGAAACCAAATACCACCGCCACTCCACTGGAAACAATGGCATTTTCAGTAAAAATCTGTTTTACTTAAAGGAAGAGGTTAAATAAGCTAGTGAATGCCAACAAGTCTTCTTTGGCTAATGTAGAGAAGTGGTCTTGGCAATCTCCTGGCCTCTGAGATTTTGTTAATTGTTTTTCCAAGAAGAAACTCAAGATACTCCTTCAAGCAGTATCTTGAGTAAACGTTACCATGGGAAAGCCTTGGTATTCTACTTTTTATAGAGGTTGCACAGCTACTGTAAAGAGTGAAGAGAGGAATTTTTGTAAGCAGCTGTCAACCACACCCTAACCCCAGGCAGCTGTCTTGCTTTATGAACTACTGGTCATGATAAGAAGTGTGGATGATATGTCAACAAACCATTGTTATATAACCATATGTTATCAGCATTCCAGACAATGCAAAGTCAGTCTTGCCAATTTGGGGAGGGGGTGGCTAGAAGACACAGAAATCAGATACAGAGCCACTGTTGCCATATTGGAATATAAACAACAGGGGTTCAGACACACACTCTCACTTAAATGTCACTCTAACCAAATGTCCCTGTTCAGCATATAATGGGACACACACATTCCAACTGTAAAGGCCTCAGAGGGAAACAGTCATTTATGGTACATCCTTCCATACATGTCCCAGGAGCTTTGGCCAGGTGGCCAGGTAGCACAGGAGTGAAGAAAGGACAGGCTTTTGAGTCACTCTGAAAGAATCTGTGAAATCACCAATACTACCAGCATCTTCAATCACTGGTACTTAACTGAAGGGAGAGTTGGGTAGGAGGCAGCCCCTTACAGGACTGCAATGACATTATAAGAAGTAAGGCAGAATCCCTCACTGAAATTCAGGAAGGTTTCTGGGTAAAACAGTTTCAGAGCCCAGAATTCCTACTCACAGCTTAGGGCAGAATTTCCCAAGGCTGAAGTGACATGTCAACTGAGGGCATTTGGGCCAGATGATTTAGGGTCCTGACCACTTGATTTTCAGGGAATCAGGAAAAGAGTTCAGGATATAAAATACCTTTCCATTCATTTTTCACTGCTGTGGCTTCAGAGGTTACCAGAGTCTGTAAGGGTACAGACTATGAAAGAAAAAAAAAAAAAAAATGTTTCCCACAGCAGACCGGGAAGGCTGGGCCCTTGAGTCAGTGAGTGGTCCATCATCAGAAACCCTTCCCCCTTTGTTACATCTGCTGGGCCTTCCACTAAAGAACTGAATTAGATAGACTGGGGGAAGGGAAGGAAGCGAGTGGGGAGTGGGGGATGGAAGGAAGGCCAGTGCAAGAATATATTTTCTATGTCTGGATAAGGGAACAGGATTCTAGGTAATTGCCTGGTTTTCTCATTGTTCTCGGCTGCCATTCCGAGATTCATAGAGGGGCTAAAAGGATCTCTCTTTCTTTCTTTTCCTTTCTAATTCTTCGCTGCCTCCCCATCAACCCTCCAAGTCACCCCTTCCCCCTCCCTAATCCTTTTCCCTCCCCTCTCATGGTGCTTATTTCATCCTGAAGGAAAAAAAAAGTAATTTGTCTGTTTTATTTATGATGCAATGAAGGTATGCTGCACGCGTCAGGATAGCCTGACACTGGTCAAACTATCTGACAGCTGAGAAGAACTGCCTTCATACTCCAATGAGTGTATATTTTAACCATTTGTCCACCAGAGCACACCACCAAGGTTTTGTCTGGATTCATAGCACTGAATTCTTTTTTGAAATCTGTTTTGTTATATCCCAGTTAAACTTGGAACATAAAGTGTTTTCACAGGATCCTCTGTCTTACATATGTACCCTAAAGTATGCAGTGAAACTATGTGTCGTATGGCAAAATTCAAAATTGTCCAAATAATCCCATGAAAGACAGATCTCTGAGGATGGTCTTAGAACTTCATTAAATTTAGGAATCTAGAACTGTTATGCCACACGCCCCAAATCCTGATACACTTTTTAGCCATCAGATTTGGAAAGTGTAATTAGCACAAATGAAACTAAAATTTCAAGCTATTTCTCCTCAAAATTAAAAATGAAAGCATAGGTCAAAGAGGTAGAGTAGTCCTGTCAAGAATAATGTCTGGGTAAAAAAATCCCTCAAGAATATAAAGATTTTTTTTTCCCCCAGAAGAAACCAAAATTGGTAGGTATTTGATAGTTCATCCTCCAAGTTGTGAATCAAGTATTTTCTCTACTATTTGCAAATTGGGACCTTTAAGAATTTGACAGGAGCGAACTAAATGGCCAAAGAGACTATTTTAATGCATTTATTCCTTTTCAGTTTCCACTGCATTGTACTCACCAGATTCCGAGATCTACCTGCCAAATGCACACTCACTTGTGTACATGCTGAAGTATACTCTCCCCTTACTTACAACAACAAATCCCTAATTCCAAAGGGCCTGCCTCACATCCACTCTCTCTCTCTATCCCCTGTTGCTTTGCCACCAGCAATTTAATTCTCCTTTTCAGACATAAAAGGACACACTGGGTTTTAACAATTATACTTTTGATTTCCTCATAAAAAACAATGCTCAGAATTAGGCCCAAGACAATCCGTTCTTGTCCTACAAAGGCCTGTGGGGCAAGATTTGCAGAAGAACCAATGGGATTTCTGCTGACTGAAAATATTTTTATTTTAATAAACTACAAAAGAAAAATGCTTAAAAAAAAAAATACTCACAACAGGTTCAGAAATGTAATGTAATGCACACAGCATGAAACAGAAACAAAGACCCAGCAGACAGGGAGTGTGATGAATGGTCCTAACCACATCGTATTTATTTATTTTTTTTTAATCTGCATTTGCCTTTCATCTGCAAATGAAAGGAATGGGGAGAAAGTGAATATGCATTCCAAGGAATTTCTTTTGGTGTAATAAGAGCAAACGTAAATATTATAAATTCAGGCTGAATTAAGAGTCTAACAGCAGCAAAGATACAGAATGGCTGAAAAATCAGGGTTCCCACTGTGGTTTTTCCAGCAACTCGGTTGTGGAAGGTGGCAAGAAAATGCTGTACAGTGCAGACTGAAGACAGGGGTAATCACAGCACTGAATGCTTCTGCTTTTCAAATCAAACGTGAAAGTGAGTTGAACTGAGTTTTCTTGAGGTGACAGGAAAAAATATATGTTTTGTATTTTTTTTATAATTTCAATGTATATTTCAATTTCTAAGACAATACTTAAAAAAATCAAGGCATTAAGATCACTTAATAGTACATACATATAAAAGTTGAAATATTATTTAAAATTTTCAAGCCATGTAAAAACCACCCACTCTTTTCTCTGTAAGCATTGTTCCCAAGGTTTCAGCACGAACAAGATAAATCCAACTCTGTGGATTATGTAGTGTGTACAATGAACTTGACAGATTGTAAAAGTTAAAATATTTTGGCAAGGGTACTAAATTTACAAATAGCTGTTTAGAAGTACTTCAGTAGCCATGGAAGAAAGTAGGCATATTTTTATATATATGAGTATTCTGCATTTTGTGTGTGTATGTGTGTGTGTGTGTGTGTGTGTGTATATATATATATATATATGTACGTGTGTGTGTTTATGTGAGAAAAGAGAAAAAGCATCACTCTCTTAAGCTGTATTAATTTTGGTGACACAAAATGCACACAAATTTCACAGTTTCAAAGTCTTCCATTTTTAGTGAAAAATAACCAAGATATCCTACACTGTAACTCTTTATCTGGAAGTCTTAATAATACTTTGTGCATTTCATCATCCTATTTAATTTTTAATATCTCAAGAGCTTTATACAGTGTTCATTTAAAACAAAAAGGATGTAACATAACTTCTGAAGTTAGGTTTAGAGGGCATAAGCAATATCCAACTGTTTATGATAGCACAGGGCAAAATACCCCTCAAAGATAAGCTAGTTTGATGTATGCAAACCTTTTATACTTGCTGTATAGTTTTGGAAAAGAAGAAATATATGTGATTGATCTTAGCAACTATGATAGGATAGAACAATGTCAATATAAGAGAATAGACTATTTGATCATAATAGACTTGCTAAAATAAAATTCTTTCTAAATGGTTGAAACTAACAACCATAATTGTATGTGCAATATCAATATGGTGTAGAATGGGCCACTTGATTAAAATAAACTTGCTGATATAAAATTCATGGCAGCAAAATAAACATCCAAATGACAACCTAGGCAGTTCTGAATCTCCCTGTTTTAAATTTTGAAAGGTTTATAATTTATATTTTCAAAATAGTTCAGAATGGGCTAACAAGATAGATTACATCATGCTATGGAACCTGATTACATTTCACCTTGGAAACTGACAGGACTCCTCATGATCTTCCCTGATGGTCACTGTCCTGCCATTTTGCAGCTTTTGCTCCACCTGGCTCGACCGCAGCCACCATCAACCACAGACTACAAAGCTGCATGCTTTGAGAGCTAGCTCCAAAAGTATAAGTTTTCAAAATTAAACCACTTACAGTTTCTCCTTTTCATTTAGAGACAATATATTTTGTGCTGGCGTTATCTTGCTATACAATAATTGCACATTAATAAAAACATATGTGGTGAGAAGTGAATAAATAAATTGCACTTTACAAAAGCGTCTTGACAAGAAATCACATTTTCAAGCTGCTTTAGAAAAGGAACTGAGAAAATCCTGGCAAGTAAATAGGCAGGCGAACAGCAAAAGAGATATTCTCAAAGGTATTTCCACAACTTGCATTCACGACATGAAAATCGGTGTGAGCTGCAGATTTCTGTAATATTCCCAAGACGTAAGTTGCTTAGCATTTTTCCCTCTATTAGTTATTGTGTTTTTAAGGAGTCTTTTATATAACCCTTTTTCAAGATTTTCAATAAACAAAATCCATGTAATTTTTTTCAGTGTTTATGAATTTCTACACTAGAAAGGCAGCTTATTTTGCCCATTGAAGATCATTTGTGGAAATGATCATGTGCAGCTTGATCATTTCTCACACACCCTTAAACTCAGGCTTCACAATATCTCTAGGCACTTTTCTCCTGGTCAGCAGAAAGTGTTCCCCTCCCCCTTGAAAGTCCAGAAAATCTGCAATTAAACTGTTTGGGAATTCTGTTGTCTCGTATTTATATGTGCATCAGTTACATGCCTATCAGCGCCTCTTCTTGAAAGGTTCCGATTCTCCTCTGGAAGAGCTGCCTCTATTTAATCCATTCCTTGCTCAGACAGAGACGTACATCAAACAAGAGAGAAATATTACAGAAAGAAATACCTATTTTCTCACACTTTTCAGATTAAATATCTCAAGCTGCAAAGAGAAACCTCTTTAAACTGAAATTAATTTCTATATTTAAAAATATATATATCAGGTGGCATGTTTTACTTTCTCTGCCTTTGCGGTGCAATTTGTATGCCCTCAAATTCTTAATACAAATACATTTTTAATCTACAATTGAGCCTGATATTTCTCTTACTCTGATTACCGTTTCCCCCTCCATTTGGGACCTTATTTGTAATCTCCCTTACTCAATACTTACTCAAAAATGCCTTCAACCTTAAAAAAGAAAAAAAAAAAAACTGGTCAACAAGACAATACATACAAGGGCAAGAGGGAAACACACACATAGAGCTACACACAATCTGTATTTTCCTACTATAGAAGAATTTCTTATAGCCTTATCCCAAAACAAAAAGAATTATTTATATTCGCAGCTTAAAAAATAATTTTACATACTTGTTCTCTATGCTTAAATGCTGTGGAGTTGTGTGTATTTTGTAGAGGCAGACTGCCCTCTGCAGGGGAAAGCATCTTTTTAACAGCCCCCTTTCAAAACAATCTCAAAAAAAAAAGAAAAGAGAAAAAAAACAAGATAGCTGTACTGCAGAAAATATAAACAAATAGTTTATTAAATGAATGTGCTTGTGTGCAATTAGACTGAATTCATTCCCCCTTAAATGTATTTGTTCACACTATACTTTTTTTTAAGTTGGCCTATCCCCTATTTCCAGTCACAGGCAAACAGGAAAAGGGCAACATTTTTGTCACAAACTGCATGGTGATATCAAACTGAAAACACAATTGTTCCAGCCTTATTTCTTCCCCAAATTACAGTAGCCTTTTAAAATACTTCTTAATAGTTACTCAAACATTATATAACCATTGTACGTACAGTAGGGCTCTGATTTGTCAAAAACTCTCTTTAGATTTCTGCTCTGGGCTTAGGGCAGTGGAGTGAAAGCATTCGTTGATGCTTAGGAAATTATATTGTGGTTCTATTATTTTCACTTTGATATTCTGGAAAATGAGATGAGGTGGTATTGATTTCACCTCATTGCACGTCTTTCAAAGAATAAATAAAAATGCTAATCAAAAGAAATTTTGATGATTGAGTCATAATTACCTAAAACTTAAATATTGTGGTAGAAATTAATTACAGTTAAGAGCTACTGAGTCCTTCATTTCATCAAGGTTTTCATTCTTTCTTGGGTCTATCTGTCTTGCACTAAATACCCTAAAACCTGTTTCAGCAATTAATGAAAGGGTGTATTTTTAAGGAATTTTTTTTTTTTAAGGTTGTCACAGAATGGATCCTGTAAATAGAAGGTGTGTGAAAAGGTGTCACAATTTAGTGGCATTTTACAGTTCCTAATAAAGTCTTCAGTGGCAATTCCTTATACTTAAAAAGACACTTCTGACTTCTGCTTTCATTGTTTTGCCCCTTTTACACCACAGACCTTGTGCCAGCCCCTCAAGAGCCGACTTCCTTCCTCCAGTCTCTAAATGCGACCAGCAGGGGGGCTGATGAAGTGCTCATTTTTTACATCAGTCTTATAAAATTGCTTTCCCCATTAATTGTATCCATGGAAACAATACATTTGGCTGGTAAGGGACTCCTGAATAAAATCTAATGGGATTCTCAAAAAATTTGCAGGCTATGGGGAGATGCAATGATCAGCCATTCTAGCAATCCAAGTTTTAGCCCAGTACAGGATTAATTTCTCATTTTCAAAATCTGAACTGAACTGAATCCAAATTAAGCTAAAGTCATAAAAATGTAATTTCACCATCTGAAAAAGAATTTTACAGAGGAGGGCAAATAGAAATTACACAGTACTTCTGGAAAAAAAAAAAATTCTAATACCTCTTAGCAGAAAACAATCATCAGTGCTTGCCTGAATGGCAGTCCTTAATACTCAGGTTCTAATAATGTAAGCATGACTTGTTCTGGATAACTGATCAGATCTTCTAAGCAATGCCCAGGCATTTGCATTACCCTTAAACCATCCCTACAAACTCCTCCCCTCTCTGTCCTAAGTAGGCTTTCTACAAAGTCACATCATTCCCTCTCTCTGGCTTTTTAAAATTCTTACCTCTCCCCCAGTACTTATAACCCTTGGGGCAATTTGATTTTTTTGTTTTATTTTTCCTTAGCAGCTAAAGTGTCTGTATTATAGAATCTTAAGCCAAACCTGCATATACCCATATTTTATTTGGAAAATGTATGGGTAAATATCGCTCGTTAAGGGATTAGTTAACAGCGTCAAGTCTGCCACTGGGAAAAGCCAATTTGTCTTTTTTTTTTTTTAATATGCCCTTTCTTTACGTTAAAAAAAAAAATCCATTCAAACCCCTTGAACGCTTCTTTTAGAATTAGACTGGTATGATCTAGATGAAGGAAGATATGACTTTAAATCAAATAACAACATATGAATTTCAAACTGTTATTTTTTTTTCCTAAGCCCCAAATCATTTCTGCTGCTACTGCTGCTAAGTCGCTTCAGTCATGTCCGACTCTGTGTGACCCCATAGACGGCGGCCCACCAGGCTCCCCCGTCCCTGGGATTTCTGCTTCTGGGTAAATAAGTTAAATTTTTTAAATACATAAAAATCCAGATTCAACATTTCCTCTTATACATAGTACCCTTTCCCTGAAACAAAATGTTGTTTTCACTGTATCAAGTCTTTCCACATGTGTGAGTTCAAAAAAGCTTTGTTAATGCAAAATCAAGAGGAGAAATTAGAACTGTATTTCTCTGACCAAAACCCAAGGTAAGGTTGTGAGAAAATAAATGGGTGCTGGTTCTTAAGTGAAGTGCATCACCGACAAGATTTTCCATCCCTTGTTCTTTAGGGAAAGGTCAGATGCAAATGAAACTCAGGAAATGTAAATCCAGCAAGAATCAGGGCTGCAAAAAGTCCTGGAGGGTAGAATCCCCAAGGAAATGAGAAAAAATATAGTATCTGAAAGCCAATTTTCTTAAATAGCAGGATGCCCTGGTTCTGATATCTGCTTCATTTGGTAAATCTAACATAGCTTTTACTTCTATTGTCATCTAAATTCTAAAATTCTTAATTCTCAGAATTTTCTGAGGCATCAACAGTTACACAACTGCAACCAGAATCAACTTCTCTAGAATCAATAGGAACAATGACAAATTTATCTGAGGCAAAAAAGAAAAAAACAAGAGCCCTGAAAATGTTTGCACCTTTGGCCCAGTACTTTCCTTTTTGTTGTTGTTTTTGAGGAATTTACCCTAGACAAATAAATCTTTGCACAGTTGATACATTATAGGCAAAAAAATCACAGCATTTTGTAATGCATAACCTACAAAAGCAGATTAGAAACTTTACGTCTTAGAATAGATAATGGGTAAAATAAACCATGGGAGTTTCATAAGATGGAATACTTAAAAAAAACTAAAATTAGGTTTATGCAAACTTTAGTAGAGTGAAGAAATGTCCACTTATGTTACATAAAAAAAGCAGGATACAGACATCATTAACTTAACTAATATATAGAGAGAAGAGAGACTGAAAGGAAATGCAAAAGCTTCACAGTGATTATTTTCTTCATACTTTACTATACTTGCTAAATTTCTACAAGTATCTTTTTATCTAATAACATGAAGAAAGCAACAAAAGTTACCACAAATGGATCTGCATATGTGTTCTGTAAAAGAAGCTTCAATGAAACCAACTCCTAAATCAGTCTTTTATAAACTGAACAGATAGGTAGAGAAATGTTTGCTGGGATGTAACATAATTCATTCCATAGGTGCACCATGCAGAAGGCACTGTGCTATAGAGATGAGGAATGTTACCCTGGGAAGCTCTCAGATGGTCTAAGGAGGAGTAACCATGTAAAAATAAAACTGGGTCCTTAAATTCACCATCAATGAAATACAAGTTCTGCCTTCAAGCAGGGAGAATGAAAGCTCCCTAAGCTCAAGGGAGACTGAAAGTTTGTCAAATAATCACTACATGGCATGAGAAGTATCATAAAAATTTTTTAAAAACGATGGTCTTCATCTCCAAGCGTTGCTAGAATACTTCAAAGGTTACAAAAACTACATTATTGTAATTTCTTCATCTAAATAGTTCTTATTTCTAAAATGGTATTTAAAAACAGACACACACATGATTCTATACCAATATTATAATATTTGTATCTGAAATTTTCACTACATTACATTATGCAATGAGGTTAACACGCTTCGAATAAAATATTTCTAATCATCCTTATTTAAGAACCTAAAGATTACAAGGGTATGGTTTTTCCAGTGGTCATGTATGGATGTGAGAGTTGGACTGTGAAGAAAGCCGAGCGCTGAAAAATTGATGCTTTTGAACTGTGGTGTTGGAGAAGACTCTTGAGAGTCCCTGGGACTGCAAGGAGATCCAACCAGTCCATTCTGAAGGAGATCAGCCCTGGGATTTCTTTGGAAGGAATGACGCTAAGGCTGAAACTGCAGTACTTTGGCCACCTCATGCGAAGAGTTGACTCATTGGAAAAGACTCTGATGCTGGGAGGGATTGGGGGCAGGAGGAGAAGGGGACGACAGAGGATGAGATGGCTGCATGGCATCACCAACTCGATGGACGTGAGTTTGAGTGAACTCCGGGAGATGGTGATGGACAGGGAGGCCTGGTGTGCTGCGATTCATGGGGTCACAAAGAGTCGGACACGACTGAGCAACTGAACTGAATTGACTGAAAGATTACAAAACAAGCTTCTTAAGCAAACAAACAAAATCCTAAAACTTGTAACAGAGAAGAAGGGGACGACAAAGGATGAGATGGTTGGATGGCATCACCAACTCAATGGACATGAGTTTAGGTGAACTCCAGGAATTGGTGATGGACAGGGAGGCCTGGTGTGCTGCAGTTCATGGGGTCGCAAAGAGTCAGACACTGCTGAGCGAATGAACTGAACTGAACTGAACTGAATGAATCATAATTCTCTCAGCATGGAAATCTAGAACCAAAGAATGAATTGCTCAAGCTGATCTCAAATTGCAATTGTCCCATAATCTCCGATTATAAATTTGAATTTATAAAATCAATTTAATCTGATTTATTACAACTTCTTTTTTGGTGGGGGGTGCTGTTGCTCATTTAGAAATCATTTGGAAATAATAAAAAGAGTTTCAATGCTTGAAAAGAAGCTTGAAAGTGAGTGATAAGCTATAGTCACAGCACAGTGAAGACACAAAGGAAGCAGTGAATGCAAGCTATCTTACCGTATTTGAAAAGTGGAGATTTATGCTTTTCATAATATTTTGCCAAAAAATAATTATCATTCTGTAGTTTTTCCCTAATTTTCATGACAAAGGAATTGAATAGGAAATATGTAGATCATTACTGTGCAGTATCAATAGTTTTCTTGGTTTTAGATCACTTCAAAACCAACTGGAAGAATCTACTTTTACATTAGAAAAGTTGGAAACAGACATGGTGATATGGAAATGCAAATATCCAGTTTATTCTGGTAACTGCCCAAAGGCAACAAATAGGAAAGCAGTCCAAGTCATCCAGAACATTGTCTGTATCCCTGGATCAGACACTTGATTGCAGGGATTATCCTGACGTGACAAGAGTCCCAAGAGACACCTCCTCTCCTGCATCATTTAGGAAGATTTCAGCTTCAGGTAAAAGAAAAACACAATTAACACAAGTCAAATGGTCTGGGCACTTATTATCACAGCATTAAGTATCAGAGCAGCCTCCAGGTTCGCTCTCTCCTTCATAGTTTCTCCTTCCTATGTACTGACTTCATCCAAAAACCGAAGGCAAGATGACTGCAACAGTTCCAAGTACAGTACCCAGACCCAACAATGGCCAGTGCAAAGACCATCTTTTCCCCATTACATGGGCGAATAAACCTTTCCAAGAATGCCCCAAGCAACATTTTCTTCCTGCCAAAATTGTATTACATGTCTATGCCTAAACCAGTCATTGGCAAGGGAATGCTCTATGACTGACTTGGATTAACTGGAACCCTATAGCAAGAGATGGGGTGAGCATCTTCTGGAGCACATAGCCATGTATAAGAATGGTGAAAAACCAGATTAATGAAGTTTCTGTCTGGAAGGAGGAAGTTGACATGACTGTTAGGCTGCTGTAAAGAAGCTAAAGAACAGGCTTGACAGTGTCATTTTGGCTGGTGACATGATAACAAACCATTTGTACTAGAAGCGAGCCCTGGTAAGAGGCAATTCACTCAGACAAGAAAATGTTTACTGAGGTAGTTATATACACAAAATTAAGAACTAAATCCACTATCCCTCCTATAACCATGTGTTCATTGTTGTTTAACCCTTTTTCTTTTGTCATTTTAAGAGTTGTAAATTATTAGGTAGATACGTGAAAGTGTTAGTCACTTTGTTGTGTCCAACTCTTTGCAACCCCATGGACTGTTAGCCCACCAGGTTCCTCTGTCCATGGAATTCTCCTGGCAAGAATACTGGAATGCGTAGCCATTCCCTCCTCCAGGGGATCTTCCCAACCCAGGGATCGAACCCTGGTCTCCTGCATCACAGGCAGATTCTTTACCGTCTGAGCCACCAGGGTATATATAGTCCCTCCTCCACTGGATTAAGTAGATCATTCTTCTGAGATCTCATAGCACCCTCCTGTTATCTGAAGTATGTTACTTACATATGGCTGCTATTTCATGAAAGTTTCACACAGTTGTATTTAACTGCTTTTAGAGTTCACCTATATTCTTCTGAAGAGCAGAAACCACGTCTTATTCATTTCTTATCTCTATTAGTTACAGTCCTCAACATAATGTCTCAAATATCTGTTGGATGAAGTCAATAAACTGAGATTTTACTTTTATAATGGTACAGAGTTCTAATCTATGTACTTCTATAGTCCTCTTACAATTTATCCTGTTCTTTTTTTTCTTAGTGTTCAGAATTTTTGTGATACACCCATTGTATTTCCTATTACTAATGTTTAATCAGTCCTTCATATTGTAACAATCTTATCCTGTTATACAATAATTTTTTCACCTCTAAGAAGGTAGTACTGGCAGAGATGCTCACAAAGATATATAAAGATATTCACAGAATTATTTATAACTTCAAAAAAATCAGAAAATATGCAACAACAGGGATTGCCTAGATAATACAACTAATCTGTGGAAATTGCTAAAGAATCATGGTTTAGAAGATTAATAAAGGTATAAAGATTCATGATAAACTCTCAGAGGTAAAAAAGAAATTAACAAAACATATACATATATAACACACACACATATATAATATGGCCATTAAAAAAAAAAAAGGAGGCTTTTCCAGCAAAGATAGCAGATTGATCTGAGCTGTGAAGTCTCTCCTCCCACTTCAAAGACATCTAGAAATTCTAGATAAAATTTGAACAAGTTTTTCAAAGTACACAGCTAACTGCTGCTGCTACTGCTAAGTCGCTTCAGTCGTGTCCGACTCCATATGATGCCATAGACGACAGCCCGCCAGGCTTCCCCGTCCCTGGGATTCTCCAGGCAAGAACACTGGAGTGGGTTGCCATTTCCTTCTCCAATGCATGAGAGTGAAAAGTGGACATGAAGTCACTCAGTCATGTCTGAACCTTAGTGACCCCATGGACTGCAGCCTACCAGGCTCCTCTGTAGGGATTTTCCAGGCTAGAGTACTGGAGTGGGTTGCCATTGCCTTCTCCAACACAGCTAGACCTGATAAGAAAAATACATTTGTAGGGGCTAGAAAAATAAGCCATGTGTCCCTCAGAAAGAAGTGGATGTATATTGTGGCAATGACACACAAACTTAAGAAGCAAGACCAGAAGGTAAACTAGAAGTAGGAAAAAAAACCAACAGGGGAAACACAAAGTTTGCCTCAAGGTATAGATAGGAAGCAGAGTCAGTTTTGACAATTGTGAATTCCCTACCCTGCAAGGCACGCAAGCACAATGTAAAATTCTTTGAGCTACTAGCAAACTCCAAATTAAGAAATTAATATAAAAAGCGGTAAAAAGCTGAGAAATCCATTCATCCACAGTAGAATAAAGCACAAAACTGCCCCATAAAGGTCCTTCCACAATCCAGAATGTACTTACAAATATACAATTACTATTGATGAACTAAAATTCATCAGAAGTAACTGTAAAAAGATTGCAAATACAAAGAAATCTAACATTATAAAAGTTTGCAAAATGCAACAAAAACTCATAATCAAATAACTTTGGATACTAAAGCAACTTTAAGAACTTTAGCCATTAAGCAGATAAAAAAGATAATAGATCCCACATGGGAGGATCAGGGTACATGCATACCTGAGCGATATTGCAGGTTCAGTTCTATATCACCATCATAAAGCAAGTATCCCAATGAAGCAAGTCACATCAATTTTCTGGAATCCATGAAAAATATCTTGAAATGGAAAATCTGAAAAAGAATTCTGGAACTAAAAGACTATCACTGGCGCAAAAAAAAAAAAAAAAAAACAAACACACAATGATACACTGAAGAGCACAGAAGACAAACAGGAAGGGAAATTTACTAAACTGGAAGATATGTCTAAGGAAGTCAACTAGAATGCATCACAAGTAGTTAAAAAAGTGGAAAATATTAAAGAGAAATTTAGAAGAGAATAAAAAACTCCAACATATGATAGTTATCTGAGAAAAGGAGACTACAGCAAACAAAGAAAGATTAATATTCTTAAAGTTTTCAGAAGTAAAAATATAAATCCTCAGATTGAGAGTTCCTGAACTCCCCAGAATAAAGATAAAACTACAGAACACCAAAAAAAAAAAAAAAAAAAAAAGAGAGAGAGAGGGAAAAAAATGCAAAAGCTGCAAAAGAGTGAAGAAACTACCTTCAAAGGAACAATAATCAAAACAGGATTCTTATCGAAGGCAACAAAATATGCACAAGGATAATATTAACTTCAAAACACTAAGAAAAAAACCCTAAAATTTCATACCCAGTTAAACAATCACCTAAGACTACAAATAAAATGAAGACTGTCAAAGATACGAAAACTAAGAGCTTGTAAGCAGACTTCTCTGAAAGAACTACTGAAGAATGTATTTGACCAGAAGGAAAATGAATCCTATAAGAAGGAATAGGATATAAGAAATAATAGCAAGCAAAGTAATTGGTAACATGGGTTGATAGAATTAAGTTGAGTTCAGTTCAGTCGCTCAGTTGAGTCTGACTCTTTGCGACCCCATGAACTGCAGCACGCCAGGGCTCCCTGTCCAACACCAACTCCTGGAGCCCACCCAAACTCCTGTCCATCAAGTTGGTGATGCCATCCAACCATCTCATCCTCTGTTGTCCCCTTCTCCTCCTGCCCCCAATCTTTCCCAGCATCAGGGTCTTTTCAAATGAGTCAGCTCTTCGTATCAGGTGGCCAAAGTACTGGAGTTTCAGCTTCAACATTAGTCCTTCCAATGAACACCCAGGACTGATCTCCTTTAGAATGGACTGGTTGGATCTCCTTGCAGTCCCAGGGACTCTCAAGAGTCTTCTCCATGAAATTAAAAGACGCTTACTCCTTGGAAGGAAAGTTATGACCAACCTAGATAGCATATTAAAAAGCAGAGACATTACTTTGCCAACAAAGGTCCGTCTAGTCAAGGCTATGGTTTTTCCAGTGGTCATGTATGGATGTGAGAGTTGGACTGTGAAGAAAGCTGAGCACTGAAGAATTGATGCTTTTGAACTGTGGTGTTGGAGAAGACTCTTGAGAGTCCCTTGGACTGCAAGGAGATCCAACCAGTCCATTCTAAAGGAGACCAGTCCTGAGTGTTCCTTGGAAGGACTGATGTTGAAGCTGTAACTCCAGCACTTTGGCCACCTGATACGAAAAGCTGACTCCTTTGAAAAGACCTGATGCTGGGAAAGATTGAGGGCAGGAGGAGAAGGGGACAACAGAGGATGAGATGGTTGGATGGCATCACCAACTTGATGGACAGGAGTTTGGGTGGGCTCCAGGAGTTGGTGTTGGACAGGGAGGCCTGGCGTGCTGCAGTTCATGGGGTCGCAAAGAGTCAGACTCAACTGAGCTACTGAACTGAACTGAAAACTAATTGCAGGCCATCAAATGCATAAAATCATAAAATTCTTGATAAAAATAACATGAAACAAGGAAATGAAGTGCTTAGGTCCTAGGGTCACTGTTTCATTTGAGAGCAAGATAGAATAGGAAAATCTAAAGTATGCACCTAAAACATTTTAAATCAAGTATATCTCAATAAAAAAGGGAAAAGTACACACATCAAATATTTTCAGGTGTATATTGGAAAAGAATTGAAATATAATGCAAACTTCAAATTCAGTAGAGAAGATGCCTGAGCAGCGGAGATTTTTAAAAAAAGGTAATAATTCAACTGAATGTAGGAAAGAAGGAAAAAAGAAAAATGCAAACAGAAAAGATACTAAAAAAAATTTAAGTATCAAATAAATGCAAATTACTTAGATTGTATTTTTTAAAGATATACTCTCAAGGAGAATTAAAATTGAACTATATGTTGTTCATTAATGAGACATCACAGAATGGCATTGAAAAGTTGAAAATAAACTGATAAAGAGAAATATAGTAGGCAATACTAACCAAAAGAATGTGCAGTTACTAAGAAAGCAATGATTCACAATGAAATGTACTAGTGATTATCTCTGTGGGGAGTGATAAGTGATTTTTATTATATTCTTTATATCTTTCTGCATTTCCTAAATTTTTTAAATGAAAATATACAATTTTTATAACTTGAAAAACATTTTAATTAAGAACTTTATTAATATACTACAACTTGGAATAACCAACATTGTGTATTATTTGAATTCCTATACATGTATTAAATTAATCTTTACAACAACTTACTGAAAGAAACACTATTATACTATTTTTCTTCATTTTTCAGATGAAGAAACTGAGACACAAAGGGATTTAAATAACTTACCTAAGATAAAACAGCTAGTAGATAATGGGACTAGGTTAGGAACTAACTAGATGTGGGTACTAGAGATGGACATTTATGTCCAGGTCTAACATGGAAGACACAATTCAGAATTTTCAAAGCTTAGTTTCATGTTTTTATATTTCCAACAAAAACTATTTCAGTAAGACATTTAACATTTATTACTAACAGTGGAATTCATAAACAAAATAAGAGCAAATCCCTTTCTGTAATTTTGTTCATGTGTTTATATTCTAGAACTATAAAACAAAACTATCACTATCAATGTTTATTTCATGACTTTTTCCAGTGAATGTATCATTCCTATAACAGATATAAAAATTCTATTTTCATACTTTAATTGCTTCTGGTTGGTGTCAGCAATGTGACATTTGTAAAAATTTAACCAGCTTTTTATAAGAAAATCTTAGAATATTTCCATCCATGCTTTGAAGTTCTGGCTATAAAACGCATGGCTAAAACTATTCTCTGTTTGGATATGATTGTCTTTCTCAAATTTTATTTCCCTTTTCTTTTTAAGCAAATATACAGTTTAGAATTAAATTTAAGGTAACACATGGTATATTTAAAAATAATTTCTACAACCACAAAAATAGAAAAAAACACATTACTTTCACGTGTATTTACAGTAGCCAAGAAAAAAAGAGAGAGAAAGAGGGTGCCATCATTTATAAGTAATGGATGCATTCCTAACCAAATGGATACTGAAAGGAAAAGGTATATTTTGCTAGTTCTATCAGAAAGGGCCTTGTAAATAGCATGTAGACACAGTCCCGTGAACATTCAATTGGCCACCTATCTTGGCTAAATTACAATAATGTGCATTTTGGCAAATCATATCACTTCACAAAGTCACTTTAAATGTACAACGTGTATTTCTTCTCTTACCTCTCAAAATATTTCTCTAGGACGCTTCCAACTTAAAGGAATATGCAGATATACTGCTGGATATCCTGTCATGACCAGACTTCACAGGAAACAGAGCTTTTTCTCTAACATATTCCTAGAAGGTTCTACCACCAAGATCCACTTCTATCTATACTGAAACTGCTGTGGTAGAACGTTAAGCATCTTGGAGAGGATATTTGTCAGAGGCCTTATTTATTGAAATAAAGACAATGGCAAATGGTTGATCAATAACCTCTCCTTCCATTGTCATAAGTTCTCAGCAGATTATCTTTTCAAATAATGAAATTGGTTTGTAAAAGTTTCTGATATAATTTAATCCACCATATAATACTCTTCATAGTCATTTATGATATCACATTATATCAAAAAGTGATTTTGAGCCACGTGGGTGAAGGCATCCAATGCATAGTTATAACAGATGCACATTCAGCTCTGGAATATAAAACTAATGATTTCTTTTGTGTACTCCTGATGTTATTGAAGAGTACTATCTTATGCATAATTAACAGAGTTTTGAAAGGCTGAACATAAAACATTATAGCACTTCTTGTCTACTTACATTGGGAACTCTACTATGATACAATGTGTGCTTTCTAACGAATCTGGAAAAATTATGAGTATTATACTGTTTTGGTACATCTTTGTTTTCATAGATACTCATGAAGGGAGAGAGTAACTAAAAATAAAAGTCATCCGAAGACTATTATAAATTCTCACTCACTTACATTTCACAAGTGACAATGCCTATTGACCTTAAAATTGTAGAAATTAAATTACTGGTTGGACCATATAAATCTCATGTGGAACTACAGAGAACCATAAGTGTCTAACTCTTTGGCAAGTGTCTCAGTATAACTTATGCCAGAGGATCAGTAGTACAGGAATTGGCAGAAACACTATAAACCACACAAATACTGTTAATAATAAATATGGTGGCTTATGAAACCTGATTGGTAGCTTCTCTTTCATCCACACAAGAAGTGAAGTGAAGTGAAAGTTGCTCAGTAGTGTCTGACTCTTTGCGAGCCCATGGACTTACATCACCCAAATAAAAATACTACCTTCTATTCCTGACTTTTTTATTCGAAATAATCAATGCTTGCAAGTCCTATGTATAATATTGCAGTTAATTGCCTGAAAACTGCTCTTTATAGGCTAGGTAGAAACAAGCAGATTGAATGGTCTGGGTCAAGTTGGAGCTAAGGCACTGAGACTGAAATAAAAGCAAGAAAGCACGCTAAGAAGACAGATGACTACACAGAGCAGGAACTGAATTACTGGATTTTTTAGACTGAAATCACACCACACTCAGTATCAATAAATACATGTGTCAGGCACTGTGCTAGGTGCTATTCTCAAATATTTGAACAAGGTCACTTAGGAAAATTATACTTTCCCTATAGTTATACATAAGAAAATACTTTCAAACAAAATATTTCCAAAACCTGAAGGAAGGCATTACTCAAAAACTATTAATAAATGTGTGATACAGTGGGACCTTGCTGTCCATTCAATCTATATATAATAGTTTACATCTTGTATAGAAATGCAAGATTTTATGTATTGATTTTGTATCCTGCAACATTACTGAATTTGTTAATTAGTTCTAAGAGTTTTTATATATATTATTTTTATATTTTTATATACATTCTTTTTTATTTATGTATTCTTTTTTAATATAAATTCTTTTTAACGTTGGGCTTCCCTTGTGGCTCAGTTGGTAAAGAATCCGCCTGCAATGCGGGAGACCTGGGTTCGATCCCTGGATTGGGAAGATTCCCTGGACAAGGGAAAGTCTACCCACTCCAGTATTCTGGCCTGGAGAATTCCATGGACTGCATAGTCCATGGGGTCGCAAAGAGTCGGACACGAGTTTGTTTATCAGTTCTAAGAGCTTTTATATATATTCTTTTTATATAGTTATATACATTCTTTTTTATTAATATATTCTTTTTTAATATAAATTCTTTTTAATATTCTTTTCCACTATGGTTTACTCTAAGACATTGAATACAGTTTCCTATGCTATACAGTAGGACCTTGTCCACCCATTCTACATGTAACAGTTTGCATCTACTAACCCCAAATTCCCAGTCTATCCCTCCCCATCCCTTCCCACCCCCTTGGCAACCAAGTCTGTTCTGTGAGTCTGTTTCTGCTTTGCAGACAGGTTCATTAGTGTCATATTTTAGATTCCACATATAAGTGATATCATATGCTATATGTCTTTCTCTGACTTACTTCACTAAGTATGATGATCTCTAGTTGTATCCATGTTGCTGTAAATGGCATTATTTCATTCTTTTTTAAGGCTGAGCGAGTAGTATTCTTTATACATTCATCTGTTAATGGACATTTAGGTGGTTTCCATGTCTTAGCTGTTATGAATAGTGCTGCTATGAACATAGGGGTGCAGTTATCTTTTCAAATTATAGTTTTGTCTGGATATATGCCCAGGGATTGCTGGATCATATGATAATTCTATTTTTAGTTCTCTGAGGAACCTCCATACTATCTTCCAAGGTGGTTGCGCCAACTTGCATTCCCACTAACAGGGAACTACGTTCAGTGTCCTTGGACAAACCGTAATGAAAAATTAAAAAAAGAATATATATATATATATATACACACACAACCAAATCACTTTGCTTAACACTAGAAATTAACATTGTAAATCAACTATACTTCAGTAAAGTAAGTAAATACAAAAATCTAAACGTGCAAGAAAGTGAAAGTTGCTCAGTCATGTCCGAGTCTGTGCGACCCCATGGATTGTAGCCCACCAGGCTCCTCTAGAGTCCATGGAATTCTCCAGGCAAGAATACTGGAGTGGGTTGCCACTTCTTCCTCCATGGGATCTTCCCAACACAGGGATCAAACCCAGGTCTCCTGCATTGCAGGCAGATTCTTTACTGTCTGAGCCACCAGGGATTAAAAATAATTAAGCCTATGCTTTTCACTGGAAGGGGTGGATTTTTTTTTTTTTTTAAACAGGGGAAACATTTCGGCATAAGGACCAAAGACTTTAAATATCTTGTCCCATTTTAGAAAACAAGAAATAGAGCACTTTTCTTTAAACAGTATGACACAAATGGGTTTTAAATCCACTTTCTTCTGGACAATCACATACCAGGCAGTCAGCAAAGAGTTGAGAGAATGAGTAACTATTTTAGCCACTTTTTATTTATCAAAATTTAAAAAAATAAATAAATAAAATACCTTGCAATGGATTTCTGAATATATAACTATTGAATATATAAAACAAATTAGGACATAAGTTTTGCTACCCACCATTAGAGTAAGAGCAACACTGAGACAGCATAACCGCCTCTGACTATAAAATAGCACCGCTGCAACAAGATTGTTCACTGATGATAATACGAGGAATTCAAGACAAACTTACCTTGCCGAAAAAGCCATAAAAAAAAAACAACGAAAAATGCTTCCTAGTTTGGTGAGAAAATATCCATTTTGTAACCATCTATAACCCTTTTGTAATCATTAGCATTCAGAGGATAAAGATCATTCCCTCTACTGTTGGGTATGGCACTTGAAAAAAATTTTTTAAACAACAGGTACACTGTGAGAAGTACATAACAGGCAATGACACAGTAAGAGTCTACTAACGCCACATATAAATCAGAGAGATGACTAACGCACCCCTTCTCTAAACCACTCACAACAAATCTTTTTCTCATTTTATGAATGCACACAAAAGAAATTTCAGCTACTAACCACATTAAAATGTGAGTTATTTGCTGGAGACTTGATAACGTTGAGGGGGAAAAAGTCAACATTCTTGCCAAGTGAAAGCATTAAAAAAAAAAAAAAAAAAAAAGTCTGACTCTTACAGTTACCTTCAAGGTAAAATTAATTATTAATTGGCAAAGCCTGGACATGGAATGATTGCTATCAATATTTTAATACTTTTAGTGCTAATTTCATTCTCACCATCGCAGTTTGTCTACTGAAGAAGCAAGAGAGGTCTGTTTACTTTCAGTGAGGTTTGCTATAATGATCCCCTTAAGAAGGCTGCCAATATTTTGAAATGCTTTGAATCTTCCTCTTCTTGAATTCCTAATATTAAACAAACTGAAAACAAGATCCGCATTTCATCCACACAAATGAACAATTCTACCGTTCTTAGATTAGATTGCTAATTTCTGAACGAGACTAATTCTTTAATTCCCACCCACCAGTGCTGCAATTCACACTGTTAAGGCTTGTATTTTATCATAAAAGTCTTACAATCACTTGTAAAACTTGAACTTTGAAATTAGAAAGTTAATTTACCAATTACCTGAATTCACCCTAACTCATCTCTAGAGCCAAGCCTGCAGAAATGCCTAGGTAAAATGCATCATGTTTCAGGTTTCAACAGAATGATGTAAAAGAAAGCTTAAGGACCGAGGAATGAATATGTCATAAATAGGACATGAATGAAGAAGAATTAGGAGCGCTCTGCTTTAATTCCTCAGGGTCCACAGTCCCAGAGGGAAGAAAGGGTCTTCTGAACCTAGAAATACAAGCTCAAGAAAATCTCATGTTCAAGGTGAACTCCAGTTTCCCTCAGGGATAGAGACACAATCCTTAACTGCTAGTACCAAGGCTCCAGGGCAGATAAGAGGAGAGTCAACAGAGGTTTGGAATCGCCCAGGGCGTTTAAAGCTTAGAGGGGCTGTTCTGGGGGACAGTACTCACTAGAGAAGAGTCACGTTGTAATATATATGTGGAACCCTGACAGTGTAGGGGCCATGTCTTAGGTAAATCTGACCCCAGATTTTCCCTCATTTTCTATTTTTGACAACATACTCCTCTATGTTTTTATATACCTTCCTGACCTCCAGCCTATGACTAAATACTTCAGTTTTACCCGTGATGCTGTCTCACTTCAAACAGCAGCTGCATCAGATCACATTACTGCCGTATGCCCTATGGCCCACTACAAACCTGGGTATCTGGCCAGGTAGGTAGGCAATATCTTGGTCAGCCACTGCCTGGAAACTGACCATCCTTCCCAGCTCTTACCTCTTTTTCACTCACCACATTGAAACAATCACTAAATGCTACTGAGTCTATCTTCTCAATAGACTTCAAATCTGTCCATTTCTCTCTCCTCATTGGCACACCAGCCTGGTTTAGGCTACCACTGATCTTGTCTCTTTTTGATTTTTTTTTTTTTTTTTTTTGATCTTGCCTCTTAATAGCCTCTTCAGTCACTTCCTGAAGCAGTAGAATCACCTTCAATCCTCCAATCCATTCATTCTTTGTACTGCAGGCACAGTGGTGTTACTCAAAACTCATCTCAGCATGTCACTGTACAACTTAAAATATTTTAGGGCTCCCCACTGTCCTCAAGATAACCACGAAGCTCTGGGTCATGCATTCAGGATTCAGTCCTCACTTATCCGACCTCATCTTTCACAAGCTCAACAACTTCTGCAGAACTTACAAACGCAGAGACCCATGTTCTTTCTCACCTTTAAGTCTTCTGTGCTTAGCCTAACCTCTCCTTGTGTGACTAAACTAAATCTCTTCCAAGACATAATGCCAAACTGATACAGTGCATTATATTTTATTCATAAGCTAACTTTGCTTGTAATACTCTTACTCATAATCTATTTCTAGGAATTCTAATATTTATCAAGTACCTACTATGTTCTTGTCACTGTTAAACACATTTACTTGTATTAACTTATATAATCCTCAGAGCAACCCTATATGAGTTGACCCAGTTATTATCCCCACTTTATAGATGAGAAAACAGAAACACAGAATGATTAAGATGATACAGCTAATATGTGGAGGACCAAGACTCAAATCAAGGTCATAATGTTCCAGAGTTAGCTACTAAACTTGACTGTTGCTCCAGAGACAGTCAAGAAGAGCAAACTTGTTTGAATTCATAATAAATGATGGCAAATGTATGCCACCTGACATTAATAAATCTTTCAACTTCAGGGTTGAGGGTAGTTATGATGACTGGTCTGCAAATCTATGTAAGGCTTACCTTTGTAATACAAATATCACATCCCATTAGCTCAGTGCACACTTTACTAGGGGAAATTTTCCCATATTATGTCAACATTTTGAGCCTACTTCAAGGAACAATAAAGTAGAAATATCACACTATAGAATTATGCTGCTGCCAAAACTAAAACTACTTTATTAATGGTACAGAAAACTGAGGGTTCCTAATACTTCGATATCTAAACCATATGTCATTTTATCATTTATAGTTTATTAACAAAATTAGATGCAGCCTTTTTTTATATTAACTACTGTACATTTTTCTGATGTTAAATCAATACAGTTTCCATTTTTCATGCAACAGAAATTTAGAAAATTAAATACATCAGACAAATGGTCATAATACAACCATAAAGTAAAATCTGAAAGATTAAAATTATGACAATTATTTATCATGCATATTTGTATCCTCAAATAGTAAAAGTCCTAATTGTTTGCCTTGGGTTCTTTTAAGTATAAAAGTAAGTACAAAAGTAAAATATGGATTAACAAATTTGCCTTTGCCCTCTTCCAGGAAAAAAAAAAAAAAAACACACAGTAGCTCCTGGTACAGCATATGTGGTCAAATACTTGACTAATTAATTCCTGTAATAAGCTTGTTTAGTTGCTAGAATATCTAACAGTTAACACTTGTTAGATGAATCTTACTTAAGAAACTATGTCTGGTATAATTTGAGGATTAAAAATCATTTCAGGGTTGAGCTTAAAAATACAAGCATTTTTGAAACTAACTCAAAAAATAGTTTCAGCAGTGTAAAGCAAAACATCTTAAAAGTAATCTGTGTGTACCAGGCTATACATTGATTCACGTATTTATGGAGCACATACTATGAGTTGACTTGGCAGTAGGTGTTTGACAACACCACTGAATGAACAGGCCTTGTGTCGTAGAGCTATGCTCCAGTGAGAGGTTATGCTATCACATAATGAGAATCTCAACATGGTGGGTCACCAATATGAAGTTAACTTGTTATTTAGTTGCTAAGTCATATCCAACTCTTTGTGACCCATGGATTGCAGCATGCCAGGCTCCTCTGTCCTCCACTGTTTCTCAGAGCTTGTCCATTGATTCAGTGATGCCATCTAACCATCTCATCCTCTGCTACCTCCTTCTTCTCCTGCCTTCAATCTTTCCCAGCAACAAGGGCTTTTCCAACGAGTAAGCTCCTCACATCAGGTGGCCAAAGGATTGAAGCTTCAGTTTCAGCATCAGTCCTTCCAATGAATATTCAGTGTTGATTTCCTTTAGGATTGACTGGTTTGATGTCTGTGCAGTCCAAACGACTCAAGAGTCTTCTCCAGCATCACAATTCAAAAGCATCAATTCTTTGGTGTTGAGTCTTCTTTATGGTCCAACTCTCACATCCATACATAACTACTGGAAAAAACATAGGTTTGACTAGACGGACCTTTGGTTTCTGTTTTTTAATACACTCTTTAGGTTTGTCATAGCTTTCCTTCCAAGGAACAAGAGTCTTTTAATTTCATGGGTGTAGTCACCATCCATAGTGATTTTGGAGCCCAAGAATATAAAACCTGTCACTGCTTCCACTTATTCCCCTTCTATTTGCCATGGAGTGATGGGATTGGATGCCACAATCTTAGTGTGTTTTTTTTTTTAATATTGAGTTTCAAGCCAACTTTTTCACTCCCCTCTTTCACATGAAGTTATCTAGGAAACTATAGTCACTAAAATGTGTCTTCCTACCTTCTTTTGTCACCCTCCCAAATGCTGCCCTAAGTATAGCCTCCTATCATTCCCACTTAGGCCTGATCTCTAAAGGAGCTTCTATTCCAAATTATCCTTCTCTTTTAACCCTGATTTAAATTCCATTCCCTCCAAGCTCAGTTATTGCCTGGGAAGAGCCAAAGAGATGATTTGCATTAGGGGGTGTATGACTAGTATTCTTTTTTAGTAGCTTAAATCATGTCTGATTCTTTGGGACCCTATGGACTGTAGCCCACAGGCTCCTCTGTCCATGGGATCTCCCAAGCAAGAACACGGAGTGGGTTGCCATTTCTTTCTCCAGGGAATCTTCCTGACCCAGGGATCGAGGCTATGTCTCCTGAGTTGGCAGGCGGGTTCTCTACCACAGAGCCACCTGGAAAGCCCTTCCCAGGGTGATTGATAGCTGCTTCCATTTTTTTTCTGATAGTATTTGCTGCTGCTGCTAAGTCACTTCAGTCGTGTCCAACTCTGTGCGACCCCATAGACAGCAGCCCATCAGGCTCCCCCGTCCCTGGAATTCTCCAGGCAAGAACACTGGAGTGGGTTGCCATTTCCTTCTCCAATAGTATTTGCTAGCCCAGAGGAATGACTCACTGACTAAAAATTTTAGCAAATAACAGTAGATGCTAAGGGAAAGTAGGGTTATTTGGCAAAGAGGAAGTTTCTGAGTCCTGCAAAGACTCTCCTAAGGAATTTTTGCCTCCGGCTGTGCATAAGGTGGCCTTGAATGGCATCATTTTTACGAAGAAACTGTATCTCACAATGTTCAGCAAAACAAATTGTCCTAAGGGTGGGGATAAACAGTGAAATCCCTAATGAATAACAGGATAGAAAAACCAGAAAGGGCAGACCATAACAACATGAAATGAAACAAGCCCAGGATGATATTTCCACTCACTTGAAAATTACCCAAATATGCATCTGATATTTCATAGTCCTAACAACCCATCTTCAGAACATCCCATAAATCTATTTCAATGTAACATCAGGGTCTTTCAATCCCAAGATTTTAAAGCCAGTAAGAGAATTTATTTAATGTCATAAACTGAAAGCTTGCTCTATTCAGAACATGGACTCTCTTCCTCCTGGTGAAAAATGAACAAGTGACTCTTTAAAAAAAATGTTGCCATGTTGACAATGGTGTTACATCTCCAGGTTGCTTGGGCTTCATGAAATCATGGGATGGGTAATAAGCGTTAGATATGTAACAAGTCTGAGATGTGTCAGCTGCAAAAAGGAAGGTCCTTCACTGATTTCCAGTCTGTTTACCACCTTGTCAACTAACATAGCATCACTATTATGTTCAGAATTTGACTTTTCCTCCAATAAAACAAGTTAGAACAAAGTTGTACACTGAGCATGGGATAACCACTGGATGAGCTAACAGCAGTAGCTATTTTGAGATTCAGCCCTTTGCTGTTAAAAATAAGGTCCAGAAAAATGCACGATGATAGTTTGTCTCCTACTTACAAATGTATGCTGATATGAACAAACTCTTGCTTTGTTAATAAATTAAATAAAAGTGCTTTTAAAATTCAACCACAATGAAACATTCATCCAGACTTCATTATTTGCCATTTCCATGCCTCTTCAGAATTTCTGAGTACTCCCTCCTGTGTACCAAAGTGACAGGAGAAAAATCTGTTCCCAAGGTACTTTTAGTCAAGTAAATACTTGGAAATTCATTGTGTAGCTAAGAAAGCATATCATTATGGCCTTTTCAAAGATATTCAGTAAACATCCAGCATTGAGCAAAGTAGACAAGCTTTTTTAGAAAACAGCAGAGGCCTACTTTATATATATATATATATATATATATATATATATATAACACTACACTTTATATATATATATATATATATAACTACACTCCAGTAAAAAATTATATAATTTTTGGGAGGAGGAGCTAAGATGGCAGAGGAGTAGGATGGGGAGAACACTTTCTCCCCCACAAATTCATCAAAAGAACATTTAAACGTCGAGTAAATTCCACAAAACAACTTCTGAATGCCGGCAGAGGACATCAGGCACCCAGAAAAGCAACCCAAGTCTTCGAAAGGAGGTAGGAAAAAAATATAAAAGACAAAAAAAAGACACAAAAGAGGGAGGGACAGAGTTCCGTCCAGGGAAGGGGGTCTTAAAAAAGGAGAAGTTTCCAAACACCCGGAAACCTTCTCACTGCCGAATCTGTGCCGAGCCTTGGAAGCACAGAGGGCAACATAACAGGGAGGAAAAATAAATAAACAATTAAAACCCGCACATTGTGAGCCTTATGGTAACTCCCCCAGCGGAGAAGCAGTGCAGACGCCTGCATCCGCCATTAGCAAGCGGGGGCTGGGCAGGGAGGCGCAGCGCGGGCTGCATCGCAAGGATCTGGCCTGAATACCCCGAGCGCTATCTGAGCGAAATAATTTGGGCTAGCAAACCAGACTGTGGGATATCTACCACGCGAAAAGCCAACCCTAACCTAAGACACCGCCAGGCCCGCGCACAGAACAAAGAACTGAACAGATAGCCGGCGGCAGACCATCCCCCTCTGGTGACAGGCAGCCAGTGCCGGAAGGGGGCAATCGCAGCCCCAGAGAGACACTATCTATAAAACTGTAAGCAGGCTTCTTTGCTAACTAAAACTTCTTGGGGGTCTGGATGGTCAACATCTGCCTGAGAAGGTGCGCCGGTTGCACTCCTAGATAACCAAGCTCGGGGAGGCGATAAGTCACAGCAATCGTGCGCACCAAACACCTCATCACCTGAGCTGCTCGGATCTGGGAAGGGCACAAAACGCAGGCCCAACCAAGAGTCTGCGCCTCTGAGGACTACCCGAGTGCCTGAACCTGAGCGGCTTGGACCTGAGAGGTGCATGCAGCCCAGGGCCGGCTACCGATGGTTCCCGGCGGAGCAACCTAGAGCCTGAGCAGCGTGGGCAGGAAGGCTACACACGCCGTGAACAGGGGCAGACCCAGTGTGGCTGAGGCACTGCGAGCGCACGCCAGTGTTATTTGTTTGCAGAATCCCTCCCTCCCTCCGCACAGCGCGACTGAACAAGTGAGCCTAAAAAAAGAAAAAGTGTCCTCCACCGTCCCCTTTGTGTCAGGGCGGAAACCAGACACTGAAGAGACCAGCAAACAGAAGAAGCTATAACAGAGGGAACTGCCTTGGAAGCTACAGGCAATAGATTAAAACCCTGTGGTTTGTACCAACTATATAGGAAGGGGCCTATAGATCTTGAGAAATATAAGTCAGACCAAGGAACTAGCCAAAAATGAACTGAACCCACAATACTCACAACAAAACCAGAGAAAGTCCTAGATATATTTTTACTATTTTTACAATCATTCTTTCTTTTATTTTTATTTTTTTTTAATTTTTAAAAAAATAATTTTAAGTCCTCTATTATTCCTTTAATTTTCACTTTTATAACTGATTACCTTGCAAAAAAAAAAAGAAGACCCTATTTTTTTTAAAGCAAACTTCATATATATATTTTTTATAATTTTTTTGACCTTTTTTTTTTCCCCTTCTTATCTTTAACATTGTATTTTTGAAATCCCAAACTCTACTCTAGATTTTTAATTTTAGCTTTTTGGTATTTGTTATCAATTTTGTACCTCTAGGTTTTTTTTTTTTTATATAATTTCTGTGACCCTTTTTTCTTTTTTCTTTTTCTTTTTCTCTGTTTCTTTCTCTTCTTCTTTTAAATAACATTGTAAATCTGAAATTCCAAACTCTACTCTAGATTTTTAATTTATGCTTTTTGGTATTTGTTATCAATTTTGTACCTGTATTTTCTTTATAATTTAAGTGACTTTGTTTGTTCTTGTTTGTTTTTTTTTTTTCTCTTTCTTTTTCTTCTTCTTTTTTTAACATTGTACTTTTGAAATTCCAAACTCTCCTCTAGATTTTTAACTTTTGCTTTTTGGTATTAGTTATCAATTCTGTACCTATATTTTCTTTATAATTTTCGTGACCTTGTTTGTTTTTGTTTGTTCATTTTTTTCTCTCTTTCTTTTACTTCTTCTTTTCTTTAACATCGTATTTTTTAAATTCCAAACTCTACACTAGATTTTTAATTTTTGCTTTTATGTATTTGTTACCAATTTTGTACCTTTAAGAGCCCAATCTTGAGTACCCATTTTTCACTAGGGAGCAAGATTACTGGCTTGACTGCTCTCTCTCCCTTTGGACTCTCCTTTTTCTCCACCAGGTCGCCTGTGTCTCCTCCCTAACCCCTCTCTACTCTACCCAACTCTGAATTTCTGTGTGTTCCAGACGGTGGAGAACACTTAGGGAGCTGATTACTGGCTGGATCTGTCTCCCTCCTTTTCATTCCCCGCTTTTATCCTCCTGGCCACCTCTGTCACCTTCCTCCTTCCTCTCTTCTCTGTATAACTCCGTGAACAACTCTGAGCAGTCCAGTTGTGGAGTGCACATAAGGAAGAGATTACTGGCTAGCCCACTCTCTCCTCTATTGATTCCACCTCATCTCATTTGGGTCACCTCTAACTCCCTCCTCCCTCTTCTCTTCTCCATGTAACGCTGTGAACCTCTCTGGGTGACCCTCATGGTAGAGAAACTTTTCATCTTTAATGTAGATGTTTTATCAATGGTGCTGTATAGAAGGAGAAGCTTTGAAACTACTGTAAAAATAAGACTGATAACTGGAAGCAGGAGGCTTAAGTCCAAACCCTGACTCCAGGGAGCTCCTGACTCCAAGGAACATTAATTGACAGGAGCTCATCAACTGCCTCCATACCTGCACTGAAACCAAGCACCACACAAGGGCCAACAAGTTTCAGGGCAAGACATACCAAGCAAATTCTCCAGCAACAAGGAACACAGCCCTGAGCTCCAAGATACAGGCAGCCCAAAGTCACCCCAAAACCATAGACATCCCATAACTCATTACTGGACATTTCATTGCACTCCAGAGAGAAGAAATACAGCTCCACCCACCACACCGACACAAGCTTCCCTAACCAAGAAACCTTGACAAGCCACCTGTACAAACCCACACAGAGCGAGGAAATGCCACAATAAAGAGAACTCCACAAACTGCCAGAATACAGAAAGGACACCCCAAACTCAGCAATTTAAACAAGATGAAGAGACAGAGGAATAGCCAGCAGATAAAGGAACAGGATAAATGCCCACCAAACCAAACAAAAGAGGAAGAGAGAGGGACTCTACCTGATAAAGAATTCCGAATAATGATAGTGAAATTGATCCAAAATCTTGAAATCAAAATGGAATCACAGATAAATAGCCTGGAGACAAAGATTGAGAAGATGCAAGAAAGGTTTAACAAGGACCTAGAAGAAATAAAAGAGAGTCAATATATAATGAATAATGCAATAAATGAAATTAAAAACACTCTGGAGGCAACAAATAGTAGAATAACAGAGGCAGAAGATAGCATTAGTGAATTAGAAGATAGAATGGTAGAAATAAATGAATCAGAGAGGATAAAAGAAAAACGAATTAAAAGAAATGAGGACAATCTCAGAGACCTCCAGGACAATATTAAATGCTACAACATTCGAATCATAGGGGTCCCAGAAGAAGAAGACAAAAAGAAAGACCATGAGAAAATACTTGAAGAGATAATAGTTGAAAACTTCCCTAAAATGGGGAAGGAAATAATCACCCAAGTCCAAGAAACCCAGAGAGTCCCAAACAGGATAAACCCAAGGCGAAACACCCCAAGACACATATTAATCAAATTAACAAAGATCAAACACAAAGAACAAATATTAAAAGCAGCAAGGGAAAAACAACAAATAACACACAAGGGAATACCCATAAGGATAACAGCTGATCTTTCAATAGAAACTCTTCAAGCCAGGAGGGAATGGCAAGACATACTTAAAATGATGAAAGAAAATAACCTACAGCCCAGATTATTGTACCCAGCAAGGATCTCATTCAAATATGAAGGAGAAATCAAAAGCTTTTCAGACAAGCAAAAGCTGAGAGAATTCTGCACCACCAAACCAGCTCTCCAACAAATACTAAAGGATATTCTCTAGACAGGAAACACAAAAACAGTGTATAAAATCGAATCCAAAACAATAAAGTAAATGGCAACAGGATCATACTTATCAGTAATTACCTTAAACGTAAATGGGTTGAATGCCCCAACCAAAAGACAAAGACTGGCTGAATGGATACAAAAACAAGACCCCTACATATGTTGTCTACAAGAGACCCACCTCAAAACAGGGGACACATACAGACTGAAAGTGAAGGGCTGGAAAAAGATTTTCCATGCAAATAGGGACCAAAAGAAAGCAGGAGTAGCAGTACTTATATCAGATAAAATAGACTTTAAAACAAAGGCTCTGAAAAGAGACAAAGATGGTCACTACATAATGATCAAAGGATCAATCCAAGAAGAAGATATAACAATTATAAATATATATGCACCCAACATGGGAGCGCCGCATTATGTAAGACAAATGCTAACAAGTATGAAAGGAGAAATTAACAATAACACAATAATAGTGGGAGACTTTAATACCCCACTCACACCTATGGATAGATCAACTAAACAGAAAATTAACAAGGAAACACAAACTTTAAACGATACAATAGACCAGTTGATATCTATATCTATCAGACCTAATTGATATCTATAGGACATTTCATCCCAAAACAATGAATTTCACATTTTTCTCAGGCCCACATGGAACCTTCTCCAGGATAGATCACATCCTGGGACATAAAGCTAGCCTTGGTAAATTCAAAAAAATAGAAATCATTCCAAGCATCTTTTCTGACCACAATGCAGTAAGATTAGATCTCAATTACAAGAGAAAAACTATTAAAAATTCCAACATATAGAGGCTGAACAACACGCTGCTGAATAACCAACAAATCACAGAAGAAATCAAAAAAGAAATCAAAATTTGCATAGAAACGAATGAAAATGAAAACACAACAACCCAAAACCTGTGGGACACGGTAAAAGCAGTCCTAAGGGGAAAGTTCATAGCAATACAGGCACACCTCAAGAAACAAGAAAAAAGTCAAATAAATTACCTAACCCTACACCTAAAGCAACTAGAAAAGGAAGAAATGAAGAACCCCAGGGTTAGTAGAAGGAAAGAAATCTTAAAAATTAGGGCAGAAATAAATGCAAAAGAAACAAAAGAGACCATAGCAAAAATCAACAAAGCCAAAAGCTGGTTCTTTGAAAGGATAAATAAAATTGACAAACCATTAGCCAGACTCATCAAGAAACAAAGGGAGAAAAATCAAATCAATAAAATTAGAAATGAAAATGGAGAGATCACAACAGATAACACAGAAATACAAAGGATCATAAGAGAGTACTATCAACAATTATATGCCAATAAAATGGACAACGTGGAAGAAATGGACAAATTCTTAGAAAAGTACAACTTTCCAAAACTCGACCAGGAAGAAATAGAAAATCTTAACAGACCCATCACAAGCACAGAAATTGAAACTGTAATCAAAAATCTTCCAGCAAACAAAAGCCCAGGTCCAGATGGCTTCACAGCTGAATTCTACCAAAAATTTAGAGAAGAGCTAACACCTATCCTGCTCAAACTCTTCCAGAAAATTGCAGAGGAAGGTAAACTTCCAAACTCATTCTATGAGGCCACCATCACCCTAATACCAAAACCTGACAAAGATCCCACAAAAAAAGAAAACTACAGGCCAATATCACTGATGAACATAGATGCAAAAATCCTTAACAAAATTCTAGCAATCAGAATCCAACAACACATTAAAAAGATGATACACCATGACCAAGTGGGCTTTATCCCAGGGATGCAAGGATTCTTCAATATCCGCAAATCAATCAATGTAATACACCACATTAACAAATTGAAAAATAAAAGCCATATGATTATCTCAATAGATGCAGAGAAAGCCTTTGACAAAATTCAACATCCATTTATGATCAAAACTCTCCAGAAAGCAGGAATAGAAGGAACATACCTCAACATAATAAAAGCTATATATGACAAACCCACAGCAAACATTATCCTCAATGGTGAAAATTGAAAGCATTTTCTCTAAAGTCAGGAACAAGACAAGGGTGCCCACTTTCACCATTACCATTCAACATAGTTTTGGAAGTTTTGGCCACAGCAATCAGAGCAGAAAAAGAAATAAAAGGAATCCAAATTGGAAAAGAAGAAGTAAAACTCTCACTATTTGCAGATGACATGATCCTCTACATAGAAAACCCTAAAGACTCCACCAGAAAATTACTAGAACTAATCAATGACTATAGTAAAGTTGCAGGATATAAAATCAACACCCAGAAATCCCTTGCATTCCTATACACTAATAATGAGAAAACAGAAAGAGAAATTAAGGAAACAATTCCATTCACCATTGCAACGGAAAGAATAAAATACTTAGGAATATATCTACCTAAAGAAACTAAAGACCTATATATAGAAAACTATAAAACACTGGTGAAAGAAATCAAAGAGGACACTAATAGATGGAGAAATATAGCATGTTCATGGATTGGAAGAATCAATATAGTGAAAATGAGTATACCACCCAAAGCAATTTATAGATTCAATGCAATCCCTATCAAGCTACCAACAGCATTCTTCACAGAGCTAGAACAAATAATTTCACAATTTGTATGGAAATACAAAAAAGCTCGAATAGTCAAAGCGATCTTGAGAAAGAAGAATGGAACTGGAGGAATCAACCTACCTGACTTCAGGCTCTACTACAAAGCCACAGTTATCAAGACAGTATGGTACTGGCACAAAGACAGAAATATAGATCAATGGAACAAAATAGAAAGCCCAGAGATAAATCCACGCACATATGGACACCTTCTCTTTGACAAAGGAGGCAAGAATATACAATGGATTAAAGACAATCTCTTTAACAAGTGGTGCTGGGAAAACTGGTCAACCACTTGTAAAAGAATGAAACTAGAACACTTTCTAACACCATACACAAAAATAAACTCAAAATGGATTAAAGATCTCAACGTAAGACCAGAAACTATAAAACTCCTAGAGGAGAACATAGGCAAAACACTCTCTGACATACATCACAGCAGGATCCTCTATGACCCACCTCCCAGAATATTGGAAATAAAAGCAAAAATAAATGGGACCTAATTAAACTTAAAAGCTTCTGCACATCAAAGGAAACTATTAGCAAGGTGAAAAGACAGCCTTCAGAATGGGAGAAAATAATAGCAAATGAAGCAACTGACAAACAACTAATCTCAAAAATATACAAGCAACTCCTACAGCTCAACTCCAGAAAAATAAATGACCCAATCAAAAAATGGGCCAAAGAACCAAATAGACATTTCTCCAAAGAAGACATACAGATGGCTAACAAACACATGAAAAGATGTTCAACTTCACTCATTATCAGAGAAATGCAAATCAAAACCACTATGAGGTACCATTTCACACCAGTCAGAATGGCTGCGATCCAAAAGTCTACAAGCAGTAAATGCTGGAGAGGGTGTGGAGAAAAGGGAACCCTCTTACACTGTTGGTGGGAATGCAAACTAGTACAGCCACTATGGAGAACAGTGTGGAGATTTCTTTAAAAACTGGAAATAGAACTGCCTTATGATCCAGCAATCCCACTGCTGGACATACACACTGAGGAAACCAGAAGGGAAAGAGACACGTGTACCCCAATGTTCATCACAGCACTGTTTATAATAGCCAGGACATGGAAGCAACCTAGATGCCCATCAGCAGATGAATGGATAAGAAAGCAGTGGTACATATGCACAATGGAGTATTACTCAGCCATTAAAAAAAAAAAAAGAATACATTTGAATCAGTTCTAATGAGGTGGATGAAACTGGAACCTATTATACAGAGTGAAGTAAGCCAGAAAGAAAAACACCAATACAGTATACCAATGCATATATATGGAATTTAGAAAGATAGTAACAATAACCCTGTGTATGGGACAGCAAAAGAGACACTGATGTATAGATCAGTTATGGACTCTGTGGGAGAGGGAGAGGGTGGGGAGATTTGGGAGAATGGCATTGAAACCTGTATAATATCATGTATGAAACGAGTCGCCAGTCCAGGTTTGATGCACGATACTGGATGCTTGGGGCTGGTGCACTGGGACGACCCAGAGGGAGGGTATGGGGAGGGAGGAGGGAGGAGGGTTCAGGATGGGGAACACAGGTATACCTGTGGCAGATTCATTTCAATATTTGGCAAAATTAATACAATATTGTAAAGTTAAAAAATAAAATTTAAAAAAAAATTATATAATTTTTTACTAGAGTGTAGTTGATTTACAATGTTGTGCTAGTTTCTGCTATACAATAAAACAAGTCAGTTATCCACTGTTTTTAAGATTCTTTTCCCATTTAGGTCATTACAGAGCACTGAGTAGAGTTCCCTGTGTTATACAGTAGGTCTTTATTGGTTTATCTATTTTATATGTAGTATGGCTCAGCTGTAAAGAATCCGCCTGCTATGCAGGAGACATGGCAGGAGCTGTGATTTCGATTCCTGAGTTGGAAAGATCCCCTGAAAAAAGAAGTGGCAACCCACTTCAGAATTCTTGCCTGGAAAATCCCATGGACAGAGGAGCCTGGTGGGCCTACAGTCCATGGGGTCACAAAAGAGTCAGACATGACTTCATGACAAAAAGCAAAATGAAAAATAAAAGCAAGTATATATATATCAATTCCAATCTCCCAATTTATCTCTCCCTTTCTTTTTCCCCTGGTAACCGAAAGTTTGTTTTCTACATCTGTGACTCTATTTCAGTCCCACTTCTGGGCATACATATATCCAGAGAAAGCCAAAATCCAAAAGGATACATGTACCCCAATGTTCATTGTAGCACTGTTTACAATAGCGAAGACATGGAAGCAACCTAAATGCTCATCGACAGAGGACTGGATAAAGACGATGTGCTAGCACAAAGCCTAAATATAGAGATAAGCAAGCAAGGAAGAGATCAATTACTCAAAATCTGAAATCTCAAATAATTTAGAAATCAAATGTGTTGCCTGGTTAATTTTATATTTCTGTAAAGTCACATAGCCTGCTGGGCTGCCATTGAATGAGGCATGCCTTCATCTAACATTTGGATTTATCATTACAGTGTCTTCATCCTCTAGAATTTATAATCAAGAAATGACTCTCTACCTTATGCTAAACTAGGGAAGGATTTGGAACCATTTCCAATAGAAGCAGAAAAGGAAGAAAGAAAAAGGGTAAGAAGAAATAGTAGAAGGAAGCAGGAGGAGGAAGAGGTAGAAGAGGAAGGGAGAACAGTAAGGATAAGAAACAGAAGGAGGTAAAGCCCCAGCTGGTCTGGGTAATGTTGGCCATAATTTGATTTTTGCAGTATTCTCTAATCTATTGCTGAAGGTGAAGTTACTTTGCTGAAACAATAAAATTTCAAGGAAAGGCCAGACCATGAGCTCAGATACAGACTTACAAAAGGATAGAAGGCTTCAAAGTAAAAAATATGAACTGAGGTGATTAGAAGATCAACAAAAATCCAATCCTAAAGGTCGCCTGGGAAAGAGAGATGATAATAGTGATAGAGATATATAATGTTGACTATGATGGAAATCCCATGGACAGAGAAGCCTGGCAGGTTACAGTCCATGGGGTCCCAAGAGTCAGACACAATTTAGTGACTCCACCACCACCACCACAACAGTGATGAGAGAGCTTATCATAGCCAGGTAAGCTCATTTGGGTCACTCAACTATGCTATAAAGCAGCTCCCATTCTTGTTATTCCTATTTCACAGATGAGGAGCATAGAAGTAAACCAGATGTACAAGTTCACACAGCCAGTAAGTGGCAATGTCGATTTATTCATCTGGGAAGCTAGGATACAAAGTTTTCATCCACTGTGTTAGTTTCCTTTAGCCACTGTAGCAAATTATCACAAACTTCCTGGATTAAAGCAAGATAATTTTATCTCTCATAAATCTAGAAGCCATAGGTCTGAAACTGTATCACTAGGCTAAAGTCAAGGTGTTAGCAGTGCTGTGCTCTCTTAAGAGTTTCTAGGGGAGAATCCATTCCTTGCCTCTGCTAGCTTCTGTTCACTACCAGCATTCCTTGGCTTGTGGTCACATCTCCCCAATCCGCAAGGCCAGCATCTTCAAATCTCTTCCTCTACTCCATCTTCACATAGCTTCCCATATGTGTGTGTGTGTGTGTGTGTGTGTGTGTGTGTGTGTGTGAAGTCTCCCTCTGTCTCCCACTATTATAAGGACACTTATTGCTATACTTAGGATCCACCCAGGCAATCCAGGATAATCTCCTCATCTCAAAATCTTTACCATAATCACATTGCAGAAACTCTCCAAATCAAGTAACATTACAAGTAAGATAATATTTATAAGTTCCAGGTGTTAGAACCTTGTATATTGGAGTGGGGGGAGAAGATTTTACAGTCTACCACACCCCTCTACTATGCATTAGTAATTTTCAATGGTTTGGATAAATTTTTTTTAAACCTGCATATATGGTTGTTGCACATAAATTAATCCAAAGTTTCCAATGTAGCAGCTAAAAAAAATTAATCTGGAGATCATTTAGTTTTAAAAATTACATTAACATTTTGAAAACTACTTACTATATAACAACACTCCTATTTAGGTCACTGATTTGTCATTCGGAACCTCAAACTTGGATGAGGGTGACAGCTTTTAGGAAAACATTCTCTTGGCTCTATCCCTGGCCACTGAAATTCAATCAACAACTGCCAGAATAACACATCTCTGTATTATCATGTAATCTCAGTGCGCAAAACTCTCCAAGAGCGTGCCACAGTGTAGTCCCACATGTGATCAACAGTGTCCTCCATCATCCACACCACCAATTCTCCACCCTTCCTGTCTCATTATCACCTGTCCTTCAAAACAATCTCCTTTTGGGACTTCCCCGGCAGTCCAGTGGTTAAGACTCCATGCTCCCAGTGCAGGTGGCACAGGTGTGATCCCTGATCAGGGTACCAAGATTCCACATGCCGCACAGCACAGCCAAAAAAAGAAGTCTCGTTTTCTTTTAACTAATGGCTCTTTGTTCACTTGGGAAATCTATTCCCCTTTTCAAAAGCCCAAGTCCATAATTTTCTATGAGCTTAGACAGAAACTTATGTCATGCAACAAGCATATAAAAGGATGGTTAACATTACTCATCATTAGGGAAATGCACATCAAAAGCACAAGAAGGTATTACTTCACATCCATCAGGATGACTACTACCAAAAAACCAAAACATAGAAAATAACAAATGTCGGAGAGGCTGTGAAGAAATTAGAACCCTTATGTACTATTAGTGAGAAAGTAAAATGGTGCTGTTAAAAACACTATGTAGGTTTCAAAAAAAAAAATTAAAAATAAAACTTCCAATGTGTGTGAAAGTCATTCAGTTGTGTTTGACTCTCTGTGACCCCATGGACTATAGCCCCCCAGGCTCCTCTGTACATGGAGTTCTCCAGTCCAGAATACTGGAGTAGGTAGCCATTCCCTTCTCCAGAGGATCTTCCCAACCCAGGGATTGAACCCATGTGTCCCGCATTGCAGGCTGATTCTTTACCAACTGAGCCATCAGGGAAGCCACATGATTCAGCCATTTCTGAGTATATATCCAAAGAACTGATAGTAGGGCCTTGAAGAGGTATTTGCATATCCATGTTCACAGCAGCATTATTCATACTAGCCAAAATATGGAAGCAACCCAAGAGTCCATCAAGAGATGAATGGATATGCAAAATGCAGTATCTACATAAAAGGGAACATTTTCAGCTTTAAAAAGGAAGAAAACTTAGACACACGGTAGAACTTGGAAGAATCTTGAGGACATGTTAAGTGAAATACGACAGTCACAAAAAGACAAATACTGTATGATTCTATTCATAAGAGGTACCAAGACAAGTCAAATTCATAGAGGCAGCAAGTAGAACAGTGGTTGCCAGGGACTGAGCACAAAGGAGGATGGGGAGTTGTTGTTTAATGGGTACAATATCTGTTTTACAAGAAGAGTGAGTTCTGGAAACTTATTGTACAACAATGTGAATGTACTTAACACTACTGAACTAGACACATAAAAATGGTTAAGATGGTGTATTTTATATATATTTATTTTACCAGCATTTAAAATTTTTTAATGCAAAAAAATTAATTTACTTCATGTAAAAAGCTTGTCCACCCCAAATCAGATAGCTCTTCCCTCTCTATATTGTTTTATTATAATTGTAGAGAAGTTTCAAATCAAGGAATTGGTGCCCTCTTAACTAGCTTTTCTTCTTCCTCCTTGAGGGACAATATTGTGTTTTCTCCTTTATTACTTCCAAAGCACTCAGTAGGATACTTTTCACATAGAAAACTGAATTGTTGCAAAAGTGATCAAGTCAAACTATATAAAATTTTATAATACTTAAAAGCAACAGGAGACCGAACAATAACAAAATTGCCCCAAAAAAAGGATACTGGAGGAATGCTAATGTAAAAAAATATGATATAAAAATGAGGATCATTTTTTTCTTCCATTATTTACCAGTGATAAAATAGCAAGAAGTACTTGATAAACTTTCATTTATATGGAGATGCTTAATCTGTGTTTCCAAGGGAAATTTTGGTTAAATACAACAATTTAATGATACATTAATAGTTTAAATCAGTTCAGTTCAGTTCAGTCTCTCAGTCGTGTCCGACTCTTTGTGACCCCATGAATTGCAGCACGCCAGGCCTCCCTGTCCATCACCAACTCCTGGAGTTCACTCAGACTCATGTCCATCGAGTCAGTGATGCCATCCAGCCATCTCATCCTCTGTCGTCCCCTTCTCCTCCTGCCCCCAATCCCTCCCAGCATCAGAGTCTTTTCCAATGAGTCAACTCTTCACATGAGGTGGCCAAAGTATTGGAGTTCCAGCTTTAGCATCATTCCTTCCAAAGAACACCCAGGGCTGATCTCCTTTAGAATGGGCTGGTTGGATTTCCTTGCAGTCTAAGGGACTCTCAAGAGTCTTCTCCAACACCACAGTTCAAAAGCATCGATTCTTCGACGCTCAGCTTTCTTCAGAGTCCAACTCTCACATCCATACATGACCACTGGAAAAACCATAGCCTTGACTAGATGGTCCTTTTTGGCAAAGTAATGTCTCTGCTTTTGAATATGTTATCTAGGTTGGTCATAACTGTGAGTCTCAAATTTGGAATGCATCAGAATCACCAGGAAAGTTGTTAAAGCAGTTCCACATCTTGAGAATATTGGTTTGGATCTGCATTTTCTTGATTACACTAAGGATGTCAAAACATGGAACAGGAAATGTTGATCCAAGACTGGGCTCTCACTCCTTGACCTTTATTCAAAGCCAAAGGAAGACCCTTTGCCTATCACTAGGGTCTTCCCTTCACCCAAATTCTTTGTTTGGGAAAAATTGGGAATTTATAAAGAAACATAATATATTTAACAGTTTATGGCTTTAGTGGTGTCTGGTACTGTCCTTCACTTTTAAAAGGAACTCAAAATGATGCTTCAGCTTTATCTCCTTGTTGAAATGAATGAATTTAAGAGAGAGAGGATTTTAGATTAGAACAGCGACACCCCTGGCAAGGATATAAATCCATATTCCTTGATTCCCAGCAATGGATTATTTTTCTATCTTTATGGCTTCTAAGTCAGAGAGCATACATCTAATGATGCCTTTCTTAAAATGACCAGCATATCTAAAATAAGGATGATGATAATATCAAAATATCTTCAGCGAGCAAAAATAATTAAATTCAATTCACAGGTTGAGTGGTACATGAAGTCACAACAACTGACACATAAATTTTATAGAATATGCAGAGTACATGGATATTATAATCTGTTGAAATCTGTACGGTTGCACCTGTACATATACAGCTATGATTTAAGACAGAAATGCTACATACATCAATGAATTTTCAGTTCATATCATCATAGCTACAGAGTCAAGACTGAGTAGTTTATGATTACATTGGATCTTTGAAATGTGTGGATGCTTTCGTTACCATTTTCCTTTGATTTATTAAAAAGAATACAAGTATATACATACCGGTCACAGGAGAACTGGAATAAAAATGTGTGCCTTTTATTAAAATTCAGATGAGAAACACTCCTCAAAGCAGCCAGATGAATCTTTTAATGGAAGAAGCCCTTTTAGGAAGTCCATTCCCCTCAAAATTAAATCTGAAGTTTATTTCCTAAAATGTCACATATATGGTAAAAATAAAGACAATCAATGCATCTTGCTATTGCAAGGATTCAAATGAATCAAATCAAGTGCCACCGTGTTTCCCCTATACACATAGCTCCTCACACTATGATTCAGATAGTCTACAACAGAACAGGTATTACACTCATTTTACAATATCAGTATCATAATATTAATAAGAGTCTACTGAATTTTTGTTGGTAGAAGCAACATCATTTCTATGTGTTTTTCTGCCTAGAGATATAAAACAGTGAAATCCAACAGCTCCATAAGTCTCACTTAGGAAATGGAATCATAGTTACAGAAGCTCACTCAAGATTTACAAAGTCTGCAATATCAAGAAACTAGATAGTTGATATAAAGATTTGGATAACAAAAACAGGGGCTGCCAAAAATATGGAAGAATGAGTGGGCTTCCTGGTTGGCACAGTGGTAAAGAATTAGCCTGCCAATGCAAGAATACAGAAGAATGAGATTATACCCTACTGATGAGGATATAAATGTGTGCTACCATCTTGGTATATAATGTGGCATAATAAAGTTGAAAGTGTACATACAATCCAGAAATCCTTATGTTAGATACATATCCTAAAGAAATGTTTACATGTAGGCAAGAATGTCCCTTATAGCAAAGTTAGAAATAGCAAAAAATGGGAGGAACTCAACTGTCCATCAGTAGAGATTTTGATGGGGTTTCCTAGGTGGCTCAGCAAAAAATCCACCTGCCAATGCAGGAGATGCAGGTTCAATCCCTGAGTCAGGGAGATCTTCCAGAGAAGGAAATGGCAACCCACTCCAGTTATTCTTGCCTGAGAAATCCCATGGACAGAGGAACTTGGCAGACTACAGTTCATAGGGTGGCAAAAAATCATACATAACTGAGCACACCCACACCTAGAGATTTTGATAAATAAACTGGGCTATATTCATTCAATGAGATATTTTGTAACAGTGAAAAAGAATGAATTATAGCTCTGTGCAATCACATGAATAAACCTTCAGTTCAGTTCAGTTGCTCAGTCGTGTCCGACTCTCTGCAACCCCATGAATCACAGCACACCAGGCCTCCCTGTCCATCACCAACTCCCAGAGTTCACCCAAACTCATGTGCATCGAGTCAGTGATGCCATCCAGCCATCTCATCCTCTGTCGTCCCCTTCTCCTCCTGCCCCCAATCCTTTCAGCATCAGGGTCTTTTTCAATGAGTCAACTCTTTGCATGACGTGGCCAAAGTATTGGAGTTTCAGCCTCAGCCTCAGTCCTTCCAATGAACACCCAGGACTGATCTCCTTTAGGATGGACTGGTTGGATCTCCATGCAGAAATATATATAAATTTTATTGAAAAAAGCAAGCTGCAGGAAAGTATCTTTAAAAGACACCATTCTTCAAAAGTTGCAAAGTAAACAAGAATACTTTCAGGTACACATACATATGATCCCTCCTTATCACACAGTGGCAAACTTATTTTTTTTAAGGGACAACATAATGAGAGAAAAAATTTTCAGGATGCTAGTTACTTCTAGCTGGGAAGGAGAATGAGTCCTGAAAGAATTTTCTTAAATAAGCTCTTCTTTATTTTGATAGCAAACGCTTAAAACTCAAATGGTTTTTATGAACTTAATTTTTATAGACTTGAAACCAAAGGTGATAGAGAGCATTCCTGGGGTCTTAGACGGTGAACATTTCTTGACTGAGCATGAGGAGTCTGGACTTTCTACATACTACCCCAGTAAATACTTATGCCCCAGGAACTCACCCTTTCCAGGCCAAGGATCAAAGAGAAGCAAAAGGTCTAGAATACAGTTACAACCTCTAATAGTATCCAGGTAAGTGAGGGAGCCAAGATCCCTCAGTCCTACCCTAGTATCTCAAAGTTCTTATGGCTATTAAAACCAAGTCATCGATCATAGTACTCGTCAAATCAAAATGCCAGACCTAGTGGACTCAAGTGTTGGGGTGAAGGAAGGAAGAAATATCAGAACATATACACAGAGATGCTGTAATGATTACATGTGGGGAAGAAGGATAGAGATTAGGGCAACCAATCATGATTAATTTTGTGTTTTCATTCCACTATCCAATCTTTGACTTTGGCACCATAGTCATTTTATAACTCACTGCTGTCCTTTGTTTTTAGTTAGATTACCCCTAAAACTAGATGCTACATGTAATATTGTTTTAGTTCCATTTTTATTATTTTATTCATATTTTTAATGCTTGTTTCCTTTGGAGGCTATGTAAATCCCATTTCAGTGTCAACTATTCAATAGCAAATGGACATTCTTGGCATTGATGCTGGGGATGCAGAAATGAATCCGAGATAGTTCCTGCCCTCAAGTCACTCACAGGTTTATCAGAGAATGCAGACAAATTCTAATAACCAAAGTCTTGAATGAGATATATCCAGGAAACATACATGGGGCCAGGGAGGAGTACCCAGGAGAGTAGGTCAAGTCTATATATAAAATGTGAGCTGAGAAAGAAACAGCAATAAAGAGAAACTAAATTCTGAAAGCCAACAATATAAGCCAGTAACGTGGAATCTGCCATGACAGTAGGGATTACGAAAATTTTCTTGTATCTTTGCTGGGAGTTATTTCTTTAAAAATGTTAGCTACATTATTTACTCTTCTTGATTCTAAGTCAAACAAAAAATATTTTGATGAATTAAAGCTTAGTGATCTTACTCTTTCTTTGCTGAATGAATGAATCTAGTGAAATTAACAGATTTTAATCTAGTGTCTTTTATATGTCAGGCATTGGATCAAAAATGCAAAAACAAACATGATATGGTCCCTGCCCTTAAGGAAAAGTATACTTTTTATAAGAAAAAAAAATTGTACAATTGGGTCAGAATCTACTTGTGGGAACTATTAATTACATTGTGACAGACAAAATAAAAAGCATATCACGTGATTCACAATTATTTAAAACAACACCTTCTAATTCATAACTAACAATAGGAAGAGGCAATGTGTGAACTGGCTACAAGTATATGTGCAACCATGTGAGCTCGATCTCTTAGGTTTAAAATTTCCGTATGACACACCAAAGCATCTGTCAATTATTACTGAAGCATCTGTCAATTATTACTGATCTTTGAACGTGTTTTCAAATGATTAGGTTCCAGTATATTTCACTGGATACTTTTGTAATGGTATGTCCCCAAACATTTTATTTTGAGCTTTGTTTTTAATGCTCCGGAAGCAGCAGGGGGCAATCTAACGTAGGAAACCTGCTGTGGAAGTGGTGAAAGTAAGGCTGCATCCTAGAGTCGTTGGGAAAAAAATTCTCCACTTTGTTGAATACAAAATTATGACATATAGGGAAAGAGGAAATATACATTGGAGAGAACAAATCCAGGGCAGTAAAATAACAGAAGGTGAAGGGTCCACTCTGTGATAAAGTAAGATGAAACGAAATGAAATAAATATAAAATAAAATTTTAAAAACTCTCATACAGGTCAAGAGAAATCTATGAAGGCATATAGACATCCAAGGATTTTTGTTCTAACTTTGCCTGCAGGCGCTTCTGAGCCCAAATAACTGCAGATCTGGGAATAACAGGTGTTTATTGATTTCTTTGTGATTTTTCTTTTTTATTTCTTCCCTTTTTTTTTTTTCCTGTGGTACCAGAACACAAAGACATATGTATTCCATATGTAACACTTTAGAAAATGAAAGGCAATAGAAACACTGAACAGATGTGGAGAGTAGGGACCCACTTTCCCCAATACAGCTTAATGTCAACATGCCAACTGCTTTCTCTCTATTATTTTTAAAAAGAAAAGGCACCAAAAGTTCCCCATAAAAATATTAACTGACGAGAAGCTTGAATGTTAGCATGGACATCTGTACTAATCAGAAAGTAACGACTTTAGATTTCTTTCTCAGTTTAATTCTTATTTTTAAAGGGCTTATAAGAAACACCTCAAAATCATTAGAGGACAATCAACAGTTTGGTTTTACTTGCTTCTGAATTGAAAGGAGGAAGAAAACTAACTGGTCTCTGAAAACACCCATTTTTAAAAACTGTTAAATTAAACTACAAAATCACACATCAAGGTTGACTTCACCTGATATACATGTATCTGTGTCACACACACACATTTAAATCAGTGGACACAGCAGTCTTTTCTTTTGCTTCCCTAATTTGCTAGCATTTTCCACCAATCCCCAAATGCAATCTGGTTGGTATAAAGAGGGCTTCTATCAATATTTAAAATAATGATAAACATGGACCCCTGCCTATTTCTTTAAAAAGAAAAAGTTAAAGAAACAAAAATGTATCTCTCTATATGATGAATTATCAACCATAATCTAGCTGTCTTTTTATTTGCCTACAGGCTGCAGACTTCCATGTATCAAATCAAGGTGTGCCCCCCTTATGTTTCAAGTATCTAACAATGTTTAAAGGACAAAAGAAGGAAATATACCAAAATAAAGTACATATATTTTTATTTTTACCCAGTTTTACAAAGAAATTTCATAATCTCTCTACGCACTGGGTTTAAGAGCAAGGGAAATTACAATTCATGAAAGGACAAAATGTACTGAAATAGTAAAAAAAAAAAGGGGGGGAGGAGAAATTGGAAGTTCAACTCTGCTGACATTTTGCAAAAGATGAAGAGGTTTGGCATATAGACAGTAAGTGGGGGATGGGGAAGGGATGAATCCAGCTCAGAAGGCAAATGGAAAACTGTGAGAGACCTCGTCATAAAGAAAAGGGACATGTGGGGGTGGGCACAGAGAAGCAGCACATAGGAAAAAAGGAGGGAAGAGTATGAGGGGTCCTGTGAAGTCAGCAGGAAGCCCCGTGGTTCCAAAGATGAAACAAACTTCTCTGGGGGAAAAAATTTGTTTAAATATTCCTACATATGTCAAATGGTGAACTTGGGCAGCAAATAAACCGCAGGGAAGACTAATGTCAGACTGTGCTAAATAGCAGTGAAAAAAGTACAGTGTCCTGTGAGGAAGAATTCATTGTTCAAGAACTACAGTTTCATAAGGACACAATTTTTTTTCCCCCCAAAGGCTGCAGCAGCTGCAGTCTGCAGATGTAGTTGAAAAAAATACCCTGGACAGGAGGTACATTCCCCTATGGCATGACCATATTTTCTATAGCAATAATCCTATGTCTATAAAAGGAACAAGAGAGAAAGAGAGAGGACAGGAGACGGATACAATCTCATTCAAGGGTCACACACGCATTACACAAAGAAATAGGCAGGAGTCCTTGTTTATGATTATTTTAAATGTTGACAGAAGCTCTTCTTATATCCACCACCTTGCACTTGGGGATTGGTAGAAAATGCTAACAAATGAGGAGAGCAAAAGAAAAGACTGCTGTGTTCGCTGATTTAAATGTGTGTGTGTATTATGCGTGCACGTACACAGACACACACATATACACACACTCCTAATCTACCTATAGCTTCTTTAAAAATACAAAATGCCTCCTTCAAATTGTTCACTATCACTCCAATTTCCTGTGTAGACCTGAATGTTTGTATATTTTTCTGTGTCTCATAAGTTGCCCAAGATACCTAATATATGCCCAGTATGACACATTTTTAAATGAGTTACTCTTTATTGAATTACAATTTCCAGCAGACACTAATAACAAAATTCAAATAGCTCTCACAGATGAGAATTTTTAGAGTGCTGGGACGTAACCAAGTTTTTAAGAGAATCTCGAAGAGCTACCCACCAAGTGTGTGTAGTAACTGGGGTGTCACTGGATGAAGTTCTTCAAATAGTTAATTAGATTTGCCTAGAAAAAAAAAATCAATCGTTAAAGAGTCAACACTCTAGGAGATACAGATGATAAAGAACTGTTATTGGCACACCCAGGGTGAAGTCAAAAGTAAAACTTAACAAAATAAAGTTTTCAGATTTCCAACACTCCATCCCTGCAGTCAACACAATGCAATTAGCAACACATCAAAAGGAGAGAAAAGCAACTTTTGCCCTATGATTTCTTTTTCCTCCTGAATTTCTCTGGCCTGCTTAACAGGCGTTTTGCAAACACAGAGGAATACAGACACTCATTCAATCAGGGGGTTGCATCGCCTATGAACACCTGCAAACTGAATTTGCTCTGTTTTGTTAACCATTTATTTTGTCTTTACTGGATTTTCAAAGGGAAATGTGATAATCCCACTGTTCTTCAGATGCTCAGCAGGGTGTTTCATCTAATAAAGCCATTGCAATGGAATGGATTAAAGCAACATGGAACATTCCTAATTTGGGATCTGTGAAAGAACTTTAACATCCGGGCATTATGAGCTCAATCTTAAAAAAGTTATTGGTAGGATAAAAGTAGAGTGTCTAACTAACATCTGCTTTTCTTTTTTAAGTGTCTTCATATTGCTATCACTTATGTGAAGCCAGGACATCACTGACTTCATCTTTAGGGACTATACTCGATCACAGGAAAAAAAAAAAAAAAAAACATATTTTAAGTTATACAGTTATCATGTGGCTGAAATACCAAAGAGCAGGAATAAATCAGAAATGAAATTAGAAAAGGGATATTTTAGCATAAAAGCTATAAGGGTTCTCTTCCACTCCAAAACTGAAAAGCCATTTTCCAGTAAAGGAGACAAAATTTACTTATGAATTTGTAAGTTTAACCTGTTATTTCCCAAATATGTTTTATACTGGGTCATGTCTCACTGGCTAGAAAATGTGACACCTTCTATGTCTGGTCCCAATTTTTTACACTGTGTTGGTTATTATTTTTTTTAATTGTTGAGAGGGAAGTGACAGTCATCACTCTTCTTTGTACCACTCATTTCAGAGATGACCAGCTAATATCAAACTAATCTATTTAGTTTAGCATATAGACCAATGTTGGGCTTCGCTGGTGTCTCAGTGGTAAAGAATCCTCCTGCCAATGCAGGAAATGTGGGTTCGATCCCTGAGTTGGGAAGATCCCCTGGAGAAGGAAATGGCAATCCACTCCAGTATTCTTGCCTGGGTAATCCCATGGACAGAGGAGCTGGGTGGGCTACAGTCCATGGGGTCATAAAGAGTTGGAAACTACTTAGTGACTAAATAACAACATAATAAATCAATGATATGCAATAGGAATATAATGTGAGCCAACTATTATTTTTCAATTTTCTAGTAACCACATTTAAAAAGCAAAACTAAACAGTGACATTAATATTAATTTAATCCAATATATCTAAAGTATCTTTTAACACAATCAACATAAAAATATTCACTTCTATATGACAGTAAGAAAAAGAAAGAAACTAAGTCTTTGAGCTTGGTATGTGTTTCATGCTTATAACATATCTAAACTGGAACTAATCATATGTCATATGTTCAATACCCAAGACCTGTCTGGTGGCTACTATGCTGAAAAGCTCAGTTTCAGACTGATAAAGAAACTGCAAGGAGAAGCAAGTGAGATAGCCACAGGATAATGTGCTAACTGGGCAGGGATGACAGAGTAGAGACAGACTCCCCAGTTTGGCCCCTCTTCCTTCTGACCCCATCCCCAACTGTGACCGTTTTCCAAAGCCCCATCCTTCACTCACTGTCCTCTTTAGACTCTTTCTCTTGGTAAGTTGATTCACTCATTTACTCATTCAACAAATTCTTACTAAATGTCTGTGAAGTGCCAACTACTGCGGGAGGTCCAAAGGTTTTAAAGACAAATTCTTGCCCTCATAATAGCCAATGCATCTTCACAACTTAGCCTATTAAGTTCTCTGATGGAAGAAGCTAAAGTATAGGCATTTGTGCACCAGAGTTCACACATGACAGGAGGGGACAAGGGTGGCACACAGCTCAAAGGTTATCTCCTCGGAGAGACCTTTGGTGACCATGATCTATAAGGTAGAAATCCTTACCCACTCCCCTATCATTGTCATTACATCATCTTGTTTTATTTTCTTTGGAATATGTATCATCATCCAAAAATCTTATTTCTTTGTATTTTGCTTATTGGTTTATCATTTATTTGTCTTCCTTTCTAAAAGCTAAGTTCCATGACAGTAGGGACCTTATGGGCCTTATTCATCCTGTGCTTTTGACAGAGTAGGTAATAAGTCACCAGTATTCCAACCATCTCTCTCTGAATTTATTTCTAATCATTTGCCACCAGCCAGGCATCTCCTTCCAAAACTTACTATAACCCTTACTATCTGCTAAATGATTCTACACTCTTAATTTATCCTGAAAAACACCAGGCTAAAACACCTGAAACACTTATTTTGTTCTGTCAATCTCCCATCCCACATGCACCACTCTTAAAACAGTTCAGATGACCTTTTTGAGGGAATCAAAAGTTTTTCTCTAATCTGGCCTCCTCATGACTTCTGTCATTTACTCAGTAAAAAGAGACTCCCATTTGGGAGATATGGAGAAATTATTATGGTATCTTAACTTTTCCTACTATCAACTCAACAAAAAATTAAAAGGCATTTAAACGCTGGGCTGGAAGAAGCACAAGCTGGAATCAAGATTGCCGGAAGAAATATCAATAACCTGAGACATGCAGATGACACCACCCTTATGGCAGAAAGTGAAGAGGAACTCAAAAGCCTCTTGATGAAAGTGAAAGAGAGTGAAAAAGTTGGCTTAAAGCTCAACATTCAGAAAACAAAGATCATGGCATGTGGTCCCATCACTTCATGGGAAATAGATGGGGAAACAGTGGAAACAGTGTCAGACTTTACTTTTTGGGGGCTCCAAAATCACTGCAGATGGTGATTGCAGCCATGAAACTAAAAGACGTTTACTCCTTGGAAGGAAAGTTATGACCAATCTAGATAGCATATTCAAAAGCAGAGACATTACTTTGCCAAAAAGGTCCGTCTAGTCAAGGCTATGGTTTTTCCAGTGGTCATGTATGGATGTGAGAGTTGGACTGTGAAGAAAGCTGAGCGCCGAAGAATTGATGCTTTTGAACTGTGGTGTTGGAGAAGACTCTTGAGAGTCCCTTGGACTGCAAGGAGATCCAACCAGTCCATTCTGAAGGAGATCAGTCCTGGTATTTCTTTGGAAGGACTGATGCTAAAGCTGAAACTCCAATACTTTGGCCACCTCATGTGAAGAGTTGACTCATTGGAAAAGACTCTGATGCTGGGAGGGATTGGGGGCAGGAGGAGAAGGGGACGCCAGAGGATGAGATGGCTGGATGGCATCACCGACTCGATGGACGTGAGTTTGAGTGAACTCCGGGAGGTTGGTGATGGACAGGGAGGCCTGGCGTGCTGTAATTCATGGGGTCGCAAAGAGTCGGACACGACCGAGCGACTGAACTGAACTGAACTGAACTGTCTCCTCTCAGGGCAGACAACCAGCCCAAATCTTTTATGTCCAGGCTTATTTCCTCCCAGCTGAGAAGTGGTTCCCAAGCAAAGGATTAGCAGGTAACATGGATAGAACCTTGTAAGTAGCAAACTTCAAACAGCAGTGGCTGTCTGGAAATCTGACCCACACTCAGTGCCACAGTCTTGGGAGCCAATAGGAAACCAATAAGCTTGGTGTGAACACCACAAGGACAGCTCATCCATGAATGGCCCCAGGCCATGGTCTCAGCAGCACCTAAGGTGGACCTGGTCAGAGATCTCTACCCTTTTTGTCCTGAATGGCAGAAGCCCTGGGCTCAGCGCAAGAAAAAAAAATGATATATAGCATCTCTCAACAACCCTCAACAGCAGAGAGGTTTAAATATGGACCTGGAAGAAACAATCCTATTGTACTCTTCTGTAAAAGAGTCACAAACACTCCCAAATTCCACTGTTTTTTCCATAATCATTATACTTCTTTGCTACTGAAATGCTGAGGTTTTTCAGAACATCCAGGCTTACTTACCATCCTGTTGGAATGAGAGCACAGGAGGAAAAGGATACCTTTTTTTCTTTTTTCAGTGATGAGTCAATAATAGGAAAAAAATCAAGACACTAATAGCCAGTTCTGGTGCTTCCCTGACTTGTTAGAGGCTCTTATATCAAGTACAAGAATAAGAAATACAGATATATATAAAGAGGGTTAGGCTACTACTCCTAGAACTAATCCTAGTTCCATCCTTTGACACAGGTTTATGCTCAAAGTACAGCACTAAATACTGTTTTTAAACAGATTTAATCACATAATCATGTTTAACTAAGAGAAGGACTCTGCAATGAATGTTCTTAGTTTCAGCATCTATAAAATCAAGAGAAGGGACTAGATAATTTAAAATCAGTTTTATAATTTTCTTCTACTCACTCCAGCCTCCAAACCCTAGAGGAATTACCCTAAGCATTTATTACCTATTCTGTTAATTATTGTCCTTAATTAAATAACACCCTTAAGAAGTGCTTAACCACTGAGTCCATGTCTTGCCTCCTTAATTAGGATGTAAGATCCTCAGGCATAATTCAACAAAAATATATTAAGTACTCACTGCGTTCAAGGAATATTATAAGGACAGAGGTTTCTCCCTAGATGGTTGGCACATTACCTGACACTTAATAGCAGTCACTTTGAATATGAAAGATTTCTTAACTTGGCTCCACTGCAGTATTTTTTAGCTTATTTCTTCCTATGGGTGGGGAAGTCTGGCGCAATGTATGGATAGGCTTGGAGGAGATCCAGAAAATAAATGAACAGGTCTGCCATCCTGGGATTTTTTTGCTCTGGAGATTTCTGAAATCTATGAAATGTTGTAGAAATCACTGGCCCATAATACTGCCAGCTGTTCTCCTTATTTTTCTGTTGTGTACAAAAATCTATCTTTTACACACTTTATTATGGAGAAGTAAGTACTCTTACTTCTGACTTAAATGTTCCTTGGGAAAAAGCAAGGCAGTCAGTCCTGATGTAGGAAATAGGTCCTGAGCAGGCAAGTCACTGAGCATATGTAGTTTATTCAGGAGGTGATCCCAGGAAGCACAACTGAGGGAAAGGGGAAAATGAAAAGGAAGGAAAAGACCAAAAAAAAAAAAAAAGGTGTGTTTATAAGGGGATATTGCAATAGGCAACTAGGGACTCTCTGAACTGGCAGGTAAATCAGAAATGTCTCTCCCAATGATGGGAAAGCAGGAAAATGTATTCACTGCCTCTCATCCTTCAGGAGCTACAATTGCTCCTAGGAAGTTCCCCAGCTTTGAGACATCCAGGCACAGTGCAAGAGAAAGCTCCTAGGTGGAGAAGCAGAGACACAGGACTGGAGGTGGAAGCTGCTACACTGCATAGAAACCAGCCACAGTAGCTGCAAGTGGACTCAACTGTAAGCCAAGGAGACATAGGACAGAATGTCAGTTGCAACTGCTTCGTGCATTAGTTCATCTATCTTCACCACCAGAGTCAAGCCAACAGCTCCAGGAACCTAGTTTCTCCTCATGGTCCTGTCAGTTCCTCCTGATTGATATCAGATTTCACATCACTTTACAGCCCTCTATCTTAGAGGCCTTTCTCTAAATGGGATATGACGATGGCTTTCATCATAAGGTAGTAGAAAGTTTAGAGATGTAACTGATTTTTCATGTTTGATGGGATTTGGGTCAGGGGTCACAAACTCAAATGCCTTCTACGGCTTTGGCTTTATGATCGTCGTAAACAGGGATAAAGCCTCAATGAGAATGATCCTGAGGGCCCCAGCTGCCAAGGTGGTAAGTGTTGAGAAGGGGAGGGGTACTGCCAAAAGCATGTTGAGTCATTCAACTGCTACTTATTGTCTACTCCACAGCATGACAGAAAGCATGCTAGATGCTAATAATACAGCTGTTCCCGGCCCCTGTCCTAAAGAAACCACAGCCTACAGAAAGAGATGTACAAAGAAAAAAATGTGATGAATGATAACAAAGTTGGAGTCCTTTACCAACCCTGAAGTTCATTCATGAAAATCCATTTCACAATAGAAGTGACATTTAAGACATCTTTCAGAAGTTCATGGAAAAATAAGGTCAGAATACTGAGTTACCTATGAGCACTTCTGTGGCCAATGCTGAATCTTCGAGATTCGCTGGCATATTGAGTGCAGCACTTTCACAGCATCATCTTTCAGAATTTGAAATAGCTCAACTGAAATTCCATCAACTCCATTAGCTTTGTTCATAGTGATGCTTCCTAAGGCCCACTTGACTTTGCATTCCAGGATGTCTGGCTCTAGGTGAGTGATCACATCATCATGGTTACCTGGGTCATGAAGATCTTTTTTGTATATTTCTTCTGTGTATTCTTGCCACCTCTTCTTAATACCTTCTGCTTCTGTTAGGTCCATACCATTTTGGTCCTTAATTGTGCTCATTGTTACATGAAATGTTCCACTGGTATCTCTAATTTTCTTGAAGAGATCTCTAGTTTTCTCATTCTATTGTTTTCCTCTATTTCTTTGCATTGATCACTGAGGAAGGCTTTCTTATCTCTCCTTGCTATTCTTTGGAACTCTGCACTCAAATAGGTATATTTTTCCTTGTCTCCTTTGCCTTTATCTGGAAAAGGTCAGTTTTCATTCCAATCCCAAAGAAAGGAAATGCCAAAGGATGTTCAAACTACCACAAAATTGCACTCATCTCACACTCATCTCCAAGTAGAAAAGTAATGGTTTTACATTACTTTTACACTAGAAAAGTAATGCTCAAAATTCTCCAAGCCAGGCTTCAACAGTACATGAACCGTACACTTCCAGATATTCAAGCTGGTTTTAGAAAAGGCAGAGGAACCAGAGATCCAATTGCCAACATCCACTGGATCATAGAAAAAGCAAGAGAGTTCCAGAAAAACATCTACTTTTGATTTATTGATTATGCCAAATCCTTTGACTGTGTGGATCACAATAAACTGTGGAAAATTATGAAAGAGATGGGAATACCAGACCACCTGACCTGCCTCTTGAGAAACCTGTATGCAGGTCAGGAAGCAACAGTTAGAACTGGACATGGAACAACAGACTGGTTCCAAATAGGAAAAGGAGTACATCAAGGCTGTATATTGTCACCCTGCTTATTTAGCTTATATGCAGAGTACATAATGCGAAATGCCAGGCTGGATGAAGCACAAGCTGGAATCAAGACTGCTGGGAGAAATACCAATAACCTCAGATATGCAGATGACACCATCCTTATGGGAGAAAGTGAAGAAAAACTAAAGAGCCTCTTGATGAAAGTGAAAGTGGAGAGTGAAAAAGTTGGCTTAAAGCTCAACATTCAGAAAACGAAGATCATGGCATGTGGTCCCATCACTTCATGGCAAATAGATGGGGAAACAATGGAAACCATGAGAGACTTAATTTTTTTTTTTGGCCTCCAAAATCACTGCATATGGTGACTGCAGCCATGAAATTAAAAGATGCTTGCTCCTCAGAAGAAAAGTTATGACCAACCTAGACAGCATATTAAAAAGCAGAGATATTAGTTTACCAACAAAGATCCGTCTAGTCAAAGCTCTGGTTTTTCCAGTAGTCATGTATGGATGTGAGAGTTGGACTATAAAGAAAGCTGAGTGCCGAAGAATTGATGCTTTTGAACTGTGGTGTTGGAGAAGACTCTTGAGAGTCCTTGGACTGCAAGGAGATCCAACTAGTCCATCCTAAAGGAAATCAGTCCTGAATATTCATTGGAAGGAATGATGCTGAAGCTGAAACTCCAATACTTTGGCCACCTGATGTGAAGAACCGACTCACTGGAAAAGACCCTGATGCTGGGAAAGATTGAAGGTGGGAGGAGAAGGGGATGACAGAAGATGAGATGGTTGGATGGGATCGTGAATGCAATGGACATGAGTTTGAGTAGGCTCCGGGAGTTGGTGATGGACAGAGAAGCCTGGACGTGCTGTAGTCCATGGGGTCACAAAGAGTGGGACACGACTGAGCAACTGAACTGAACTGATGAGCACTTCTAAAAATATTGCATACTACTTCTAATTGTTCATGTTTAATGAGTACTAACTACATATCAGGAACAATATGAAGTGCCTTTCACTGTATTCTCAGTTAATCCTCCCAATAGTACTAATTAAAAAAAAAAAAAAACTGAGCCCAGAGAGATTTGATGACTTGTGCAGAAGTCATGTAGCTAACAGATACATCAAAATTTAAATTCAGGTAGTCTGGCTAGGGAGCCCACATTCTTAATGACTAATCTATAGAACTTGATTAAGACACAACAAAGGTTACATATGAAATTAAAATTAACAGTATTTCACATAGTTGAGATATTAGGTTACTATAGTAGAGGTTACTATACTATTAATTTCTGGTATAGAACAAACCACCTCAAAGTTTGGTGACATAAACTTTCATTATTTCTCATGACTGATATGGAGTGACTCAGCCGGGGCCAAGTGATATAGGATGGCTTTACTCATGTCTGTGGCCTTCACTGGATGGCCTGGATGGTTGGGTGTCAGGATACACAGTCTTTCATCCTCCAAAAGGCTGATGGGGTTAATCCATACAATGGCAGAAGGGCTTTCAGCAACTAGACCAAGTAAGTCCTAACCACAAGTACTTTTCCAGCCTCTACATCATATTTGCTATTATTCCATTGGCAAGTCCCGTGGCCAAAACTAGGGCCCAGAAAGGAGTAGACCCAGGGAGGCAAGAATAAATGCCAGAATTCCTATGGAAGTTCTATATATGTAAATTCATTCTGCTTTGCTACAGATGCATAATGTAAGAGGAACTATATTCTGTGTAAGTCATTTACCCAAGTGTTCAATCCATTCCTTATTTTATAAGTGAAAATAAATTCTTTCTCCCCAGACCCCACAGAGTTACTGGACTTAGAATATGATGAGTAGGAATAAAAATGGAGAAAGGAAAAAAGAGGAAGAGAAAAAGAAGTACAGCAGCAACCACCACTTTGCAAAAAGCTCTTGTAGAATATAGTTTCTCTTAAGTCATGCATCTGCAGCAAGGATAACTGTTTCTAGCCTCCCTCCCCTAGTCCTCAGGAACTCTGTGTCCATGTTAACCCCCTGTCCCTCCTCCCACAGCATCAAAGATGCAGCCCCAAGATCCAGATTACTCTTTCCTCAGCTTCTCTCATGTCTTCTAACTTTTGTTTGCACCAACTTCTATTCCTAACCCCCAGTATCCACTTTTTCAAATACCAGTAACAAGAATGACTTACAGTTTACATACACTCAAAGTGAAATTGTCACAATTGCTAACAGTGAAACAGAAATATAACCTGTACAGAAGAATTTTCCAAAAGGAAATGGAGAGGAATATAAGCACCCATTGCTTTAAGGGCAAGGTGGAAAAGCGGGCTGATGTGCTAGGAGAAGAGGGATAAAACTCGGGCAAATTTTATGACACGGTGAGATGAATCACATCAGCGTGTGACTGGCCAGTGATGCCTTTTTGTGTTTTCTCATATAAGTAGAGAGCATCAATAATAGGAAGTAATCATTCAAAGCACTTACCCCCATCCCTGGAAATAGTAAGGCAGTCGCAAATTCTTAAAACCACTGTATTTGACACTGTATATGACAATTTGCATATTGTTTCACATTGGATGTTCTTCTAATTAACATGCACCTTTCAATAAGTGTCAAAAGATACTTGATGGTCATCAGACCAAGGGGTGGGCCTCCATATAATACCTTCCTAGAGTATAAGAACACCTCTTCCCTTTCCTCCTCTCTTCTCTTCCCCTGGCATACTGGTCTGGTATATCCATTTCAAGAAAATGAAAGTTAGAAAGAAAACTCTGTGTGTGTGTGCGTGTGTATCTTTTACCTTCGGGCCACAACTCCAACCTCCGCTGACGCAAAGAAAAACAGAGGTCTGGGTACCATCCCCGCAGGGTGCATGAGCAAGTTCTGAGCCAATTAAAGCCAAAGCAATTTCTCAAATTGTATTACAACTGAGGACACACCAAGGAATTTGGACATCATCCCATGTGCTATCAGGGATCACTGAAATACTTACACAGGGCATTGCAACAAGCAGATTTGTTTTAGAAAACTAACACCTGCAGCAAGCAGTAGGTTGGGATGGAGTCTAGAGCAGTGGTTCTCCAGGTAGGATTCCCAAACAACAGCCTCAGCATCACCTGGGAACTTGCTAGAAATGCAGTTCTGAGCCCCACTCCAGACCTGCTGAGTCAGAAACTCTGAGGGTGAAACCAGTACTGTTGTTTAACAAGTGCTCTGGATGATTCTGACATACTCAAGGGGAAGAACCAACTCTGCAGAGGCAGACAGGCCAGATGGTATTCTGTATGGAGGGTCTCTGATTAAGATGCCCTACCATCTCTGTTTCTAAAAGTCCATTAAAGTGACACACTAACGGAAGATTTAAAATAGGTATATAGTGATAAGGGCAAGGAAAATGGGTGAAAAAAGCACAAGTGAAAGATGTCCTAAAAGTTTGGAAGATGAAAGGGAGATGGAGGACTGATGGACTACCATGGCTGACAGGTTTAACCAAAATGCTTAAAAATTTGTGTACTAGACTCATGCAGTAGACAAAGCATAGAGTCTCCTTTAATAATGAGATGGCTTTTTCCTTTTACCACCCTAATCTGACTTTATTGTTTTAAATGATTAAGTTTATCCTTTTCTCCAATAACAGAGAAAAATAAATCTAAAAAAAAAACCCAGCAATACATCCAGTGATAATCATATATAAAGTATGAGGAAAAAATTACCTACACATTTTCCCTAACTATCTCAAAGAGATTTGCTTTTTCAACCTCATTCTTTTTAATGGCTACTTTGAAATGTTTCATCTAAAAGGCAGAGGACTACCAAAATTAAGCCATTTTTCAGAAGCTACCTGCACATACCAGCTAACTCCGAGTACATGAACAAATCGTAGATATGTCTGGAATTCAGGCTAAGATTAAGCCACCACTAACTTTCAGAGCTTATCAGAGCATGAATCTCATGAGGCCATCCAAATAAGAATAAATTAAAGACACTGACACTGTCTAAATCTCAGATTAAATTTCATAATATTAATAACCCAATGCTCATTGCAAGTTTCAAACAGAGCAAATATCCTTCATTGTAATTCACAGGAGAAATTTCTCATCACAAGCAGTGTTTTTCTGCACACATCTATATATTTTCATAATATTCCAACCCTTTAAGGTTATATGACATTTAATTTAAGAAATTTCTGTCCAATAAGGTGAAAAAATTCTCAAACTCACCTTTCAAAGGTCTTTCTTTTCCCCTGGCAGAGGGTAACACAGTTTTTTTCATTCCTCCTTGCTTTGAAATAGCCTATAAACTTGGGTTCTCCTAGAGGTAAGAGCTCACTCCCAGTCTTCCAGGTTGCAGCAATTACTCAAAGATGTTGAAGCAAATCTACTTTGAAGCAAATCTAAGTGTATTTCATGAAACCAAATGCAAGCTGGCAATTGTACAGATGAAAGCAGTAACTATCAGCAGTTAGTCATTTTCCCCCTTTTGTGGGTGGAGAAAGACAAATGAAAAAGAAAATCTCTGTATTCAGATTAGTTCTGATGAGTTTACCCATCAAAAGTTCACCCAATTAGATGAAACTCTCTTGGTTAACTTGAGTTAGTTACAGTTTGGAAATCATACAACAAATTAGTTACTTTCATCTTGGGCAATGAAATGATCATTTGGGCATTAAATTGAAAAAAATGGTTTGAAGAGACTGCACTTATTTAGAGTGAATTTAGAGTGAATACTCTAAATAGGTTCAAATCCTAATTAGCTTCAACTAACAGTTCAAACCCAGATTTATGACAGGAGTTTCAGAGATGCGAATGAACATTGGAGAAAATTCTTGTGAAAAGCAGCTTTTCTGGCCTTGTGTTTGCAGTCAGAGAAGCATTCTTTCAGATCACAGGAGCTCCAATGTGAGCAAGTGTCAGAATCACCTTGGGTTTGCTTAGACCCACATGATTAGGCCCCATTCCTAAGTTTCTGATTTGGTATGTCTAAGGTGGGGCTGGAGAACTTGAATTTCTAACAGGTATCTCAGGTGACACTGATATAGCTGATCTGAAGAATACTTTGAGAATGTTTTAGGTTTATATCTGTCTTGGGTAAATAATTTTAATCTAGTAAAATGAGCTTTCAAAGTAGGTCATATGAGTAATTTACTTGAGTATCTTTCATAAGACAATTCAAATAATCAAACTTCATTAGCATAGGAAACACCTACAAAATAGTCAATATTTGTCTTAAGTTGGATATAGTTTAAAATTCTTATTTTTAAGTGCCATTTTATGAATTTTAAGAAAATAAGGCATCATTTAGCATATAACTCTGCAAATCCATGTGGTCAAACATCAAAGATCAAAACTGGAAAACCATATTATTTAGTAATTAACATATAATTATAAAATACCTACTTATTTTACTGAAAACAATTAATTCAAGTTATATTTGAAACTAGGAGCATAGGTGCTGGTACTTATGGCTGACTCAATAATCATCTGTTCTCTTCCAAAATGAAAAAAAGTTATGATTATTCAAATATTGTTCTCATGGAATAATCACTGTAACCCCTAAAGCGGGCAAACTGTGACATTTACATCCTGAATTAGTATTCAGATCAAGTATTTAAAGAAGTAAATTAACTCTCTCCAACCAATATGTCTGGATTTAAGAAACTGCCTCTAGGCAAATTTTAGTGACTATTTACACAATAAAATTTCAGTGGTTGGTTGTACTTTAGATGTGAATACCTGAATAGCAAAAATACATGAAACACCCCATCAGTTCACCAGACAGTTTTCACTAAAAACAAACCACTTTATTAACATAATAGTGTGTTTTAAAACATATCTGTTTTCACTGATAAGTAATGTAATTTCTGATTAAAACAAAGATGAAGAACAAAACCCACTTATAAGTAGAATTAGCTGTATATTCTTCCTATTTAAAGAGTTTAAGTTTAATTCTAAACTTAAAATGTTTGTATCCTCTTCTCTCACTTTTTATTTGCCTCAGGTGTTTCCCAAAGCCCTCATCGGACTTTTCCAGACCATTTCATGACCTCCATTTAGATCCACAGATTGTCTTACTAATAGCTTGACATGTGGTCTCTTTATTCAAACTTGGAAAATTTTGCTATTTGAGATTTATTACTTAAAAAGTGACACTACAACCAAAAGTAAAGAGAATTATGAAGGGTCTGTGGTTCTCATTCCGCTGTGACTTCAGTTTCAGGAACCTGACACAACTGTACGTCCAAATATAACCTGAAGAAAGCGTCATTAAACAAGAAGCTGAAGCGGACAGGTGTGTTTCCACACAGGATTCTGTTACAATGAATGCACAATCAAGAGTACTAGCACTTGTATCACTTAACCACAGCAGTGAGTTTTATATGTGTGTGTGTATACATATATACACACACACACACCTGTTTGATTGCTCATTTACAGTGTTTTATCTTATATCCCCTCTAAGCGTGAACAAGCATTTTGGATATTTTTTAAATGGAGACAGCATCTTTTGAAAATTATGAATTGTTATAACTGTTATAATTATATATAAAATCACTAAGACTTTGTACCTCTAACCAAGATGGAGTAATAGGAACTGGATTTACCCTCCCACCTGAAACAATTATAATGAGAAACAATGTGTGAAAGTGTTCCACACACTGGATATGAGAGAGCAGAAGTCCATGATCCATGACAAATGGGAAACAAACAAGGTGAACCCTACAACTGCCGCAGCTAGGAGCCTGAAGAGAGATTCCAGGCCACATAGAATGAAGCACAGAATCCAGGTACAGCCCAGTGATCCGCTAAGTTGAAGAAATGCAGCTGGAAATTGGGAAGGCCAAGCAGCTCGAGTTCTCAGAACAGATGCCAGAGAGAAGAGAGCTGCCAGAGAGAATTGCAGAGATCTCCAGGCTCCCTGCTAAGCTTTCAGTACAGAACCGGCTAGGAAATGCTGTGAGGAGGCTACCCTCACACCATTGCCGGGAAGAAAATCACTTGTAGGATTAGAGGAAACAAAACTTGGAGCTCACACAGGATCAAGAACAAAAACTGTTACCACCAACCAAACTGCAACACTTACAGGGCTCTGGACAGAGAACTCAGAGGGTCTTGCCTCCGTAGAAAATAGACCTAGATTATATACAACTCTGGTCCTTCCTAACAAACCTTAAAAGACCCAAAAGTATTGAACAGTTTCCAAGTAACTGTGTCCCAAAACACAATTAACAAACTGTCCAAAACCTCAAGAACATATAAATACAAAAATATCCAGTATTTAAAGTAAAATTCCCAATGTCTATATCCAAAAAATTACCAGGCATGCAAAAAAGTGAGGAAATACGATCCATGAAGAGAAAACCAATCCACTGAAACCCAGAACTAAAATCTGTGACAACAGAAACAACTGAAGGACTAAATTTAATGAGAGTCCTTGAAACCAACTTGTTTGCATAGTGTAAAGTTTTCTCCTTTTTGAAAGAAAACTTAAAACCACTAGTAAGACAAACCTACTAAGCTTATATAATACACAACATCTATGCAATATAGAAAATAAATAACTGTCACATTTTTTGGTGGTTTTTAAAGATCAAAGTGGTAAAAACAGAAGAGCTATGTCAAAATACTGATAGTCAGCACATGCTAGGATTACTCAAAAGAGCAAGTGTTTCTTGAGAAAACTGCCACTGTTCTCACCTCAGTGAAGCACCAGCAATGTACTATCAACCCAAGAAAACAAGTGCCCAGATTGTTCCTCCACCTAAATTATGCACCCTGAGCCACCAAATAAGGAAAGATATAAGCCTCTGAATGCAGAGTTCCAAAGAATAGCAAGGAGAGATAAGAAAGCCTTCCTCAGTGATCAAAGCAAAGAAATAGAGGAAAACAACAGAATGGGAAAGACTAGAGATCTCTTGAAGAAAATTAGAGATACCAAGGGAACATTTCATGCAAAGATGGGCTTGATAAAGGACAGAAATGGCATGGACCTAACAGAGGCAAAAGATATTAAGAAGAGGTGGCAAGAATACAAGAACTGTACAAAAAATATCTTCATGACCCAGTTAATCACAATGGTGTGATCACTGACCTAGAGCCAGACATCCTGGAATGTGAAGTCAAGTGGGCCTTAGAAAGCATTACTACGAACAAAGCTAGTGGAGGTGATGGAATTCCAGTTGAGCTATTTCAAATCCTGAAAGATGATGCTGTGAAAGTGCTGCACTCAATATGCCAGCAAATTTGGAAAACTCAGCAGTGGCCATAGGACTGGAAAAAGTCAGTTTTCATTCCAATCCCAAAGAAAGGCAATGGCAAAGAATGCTCAAACTACCACACAACTGCACTCATCTCACACACTAGTAAAGTAATGCTTAAAATTCTCCAAGCCAGGCTTCAGCAATACGTGAACCGTGAACTTCCAGATGTTCAAGCTGGTTTTAGAAAAGGCAGAGGAACCAGAGATCAAATGGCCGACATCCACTGGATCATCAAAAAAGCAAGAGAGTTCCAGAAAAACTTCTATTTCTGCTTTATTGACCATGCCAAAGCCTTTGACTGTGTGGATCAAATAAACTGTGGAAAATTCTGAAAGAGATGGGAATACCAGACCACCTGATCTGCGTCTTGAGAAACCTATATGCAGGTCAGGAAGCAACAGTTAGAACTGGACATGGAACAACAGACTGGTTTCCAAATAGGAAAAGGAGTACATCAAGGCTGTATATTGTCACCCTGCTTATTTAACTTACATGCAGAGTACATCATGAGAAACGCTGGGTTGGAGGAAGCACAAGCTGGAATCAAGATTGCCGGGAGAAATATCAATAACCTCAGATATGCAGATGACACCACCCTTATGGCAGAAAGTGAAGAGGAACTCAAAAGCCTCTTGATGAAGGTGAAAGAGGAGAGTGAATAAGTTGGCTTAAAGCTCAACATTCAGAAAATGAAGATCATGGCATCTGGTCCCATCACTTCATGGGAAATAGATGGGGAAACAGTGGAAACAGTGTCAGACTTTACTTTTGGGGGCCCCAAAATCACTGCAGATAGTGATTGCAGCCATGAAATTAAAAGACGCTTCCTCCTTGGAAGGAAAGTTATGACCAACCTAGATAGCATATTCAAAGGCAGAGACATTACTTTGCCAACAAAGGTCCGTCTAGTCAAGGCTATGTTTTTTCTGTGGTCATGTATGGATGTGAGAGTTGGACTGTGAAGAAGGCTGAGCACCAAAGAATTGATGCTTTTGAACTGTGGTGTTGGAGAAGACTCTTGAGAGTCCCTTGGACTGCAAGGAGATCCAACCAGTCCATTCTGAAGGAGATCAGTCCTGGGTGTCCATTGATGCTAAAGCTGAAACTCCAATACTTTGGCCACCTCACGCGATAAGTTGACTCATTGGAAAAGACTGATGATGGGAGGGATTGGGGGCAGGGCGAAAAGGGGACGACAGAGGATGAGATGGCTGGATGGCATCACCGACCCGATGGATGTGAGTCTGAGTGAACTCAGGGAGTTGGTGATGGACAGGGAGGCTTGGCATCCTGCGATTCATGGGGTCGCAAAGAGTTGGATATGACTGAGCAACTGAACTGAACTGAACTTGAGTTAGATGATGCTTCCTCTGCCAAGATTAGATTTAGTTTATATAGAATACATTTTTGGCAGGAATGACATTGAACTGATATGGTGTCCTAAGTGTGTCACATATCAGGAGGCACACCGTATCACTTTGTCCAATTATTGGTAATATTAACTTTGATGACTTGGTTAAGGTGATGTCTGTCAGGTTTTGTCACTCTAAAGTTACTCTTTCTCCCTTTATAATTTGTAGGAAGAGATTTTGAGACCATGTAAATATCCATCAAACTTTGTCCCAATAGTCTGTAGCATTTGTGGACCATTCTGGACTAAATTATGACTCAGGTGAGTATCAGACATTTTCCAGAAAGATTTCAGTAGATCCTATTTTATTTTAGTAATTATTTATTTTCCATGTCATATCCATTGAGCTTTCTTTATACTGTGGTGCTGTCTTATAGGTATTGAAAAGTTGCTTTAAGAAATAGAGACATAGGAAGCAACATGATTGTTTTCTTCCCCCAGCTTTATTGAGAGAACATGGTTCTTATTTAGGGAAATTCAGGGAAGAGTTTGGCGGTGGAACCCCTGCAACCTCATTTTATCTCCACTAGAGTATATCAATGGCACCCCACTCCAGTACTCTTGCCTGGAAAATCCCATGGACTGAGGAGCCTGGTAGGCTGCAGTCTATGGGGTCACTGAGGGTCAGACAGGACTGAGCAACTTCACTTTCACTTTTCACTTTCATGCATTGGAGAAGGAAATGGCAACCCACTCCAGTGTTGTTGCCCGGAGAATCCCAGGGACGGGGGAGCCTGGTGGGCTACCGTCTATGGGGTCGCACAGAGTCGGACACGACTGAAGCGACTTAGCAGCAGCAGCAGAGTATATCAGATCAAAAGCGTATAAACAAAACTGAAGCAAATTGGGGCAAAAAAACAATTCTATTTAGGATATAAGAGATAATTTTTTAAAGGTATGATTTTGAAGTAGTATAAGTTTTTAATTGCTTTTTTTTTTGTACTCACCAAGGGTAAAAAAAAAAACTGGAAATGTGAAACAACAGAATAATGTACTAACAACAGAGTTTAAATACCTTCTTCTGAACAGTTTTTATAATATTCCAATGTAATAATGCAACAGAAAATTAAGATTTTGGTCTATGGTAAGGAAGAAGTTATTAAATTATATGATGTTGCCACTGTATGTGTCAAAAATGGTTGTATATCAGCAATTTCATATGCCTGCTAGTTTCCTGACATTCCAAGTGCTTAAATCAAATGATCCCTGGCCATGGAGATATTACAGAGTAAAGCAATCCATGCATCATTATGAGGAAAGTGGACAAAATAGACTGTGGTGTCTTTTCTAATCTTGAGTCCACATTTTTGTGAATGGCTTATGCAATCCTCTTTCTGGATGAGTCCAAAGAGGGACTTCTCTCTGCTTCTTTAAACTGGAGTTACTTTTTCATACCACTTTGCTATTATTTACTCATTTATCCCTCTAACTATAGAATATTTGAGGGCAGGTTATGTGGGTTAAAGGGGGAAGGTGACTCTGAAGGCCTGAAAATTTGTAAATACATAGGTTATAAAATGAAAATATTTATAACTGGCTATCGGAAGAAAATCATTGTATTATCTATATTCGACAGACAAAATACCTAACTTTCACTCAGTGTCTTTAATGATAGAATTGGAGCAAATGACTGCATCTATAATTTTTCTATCTATAAAGTTATTATGATAACCCTGAACCTTGCCTTCCTAACAAATATATTATGAAGTTAACCAGCTGACCCTTGTAAAGAAGTTGAGTTTCTTGCAGAAGAATATTGTATAAAAATAAAGAACTACATACTGTATAGATGTGTTATGTCATGTTAAGACTAATTTCCTATTTATAAAAGTAGATCTCTAAATACACAGAACAAGCTGTAGTTAGTAACTTCAAATACCATAAAATGATTGATTTTTTAAATTTAAATCATGCTGTTGGGACTAATTTTGCCAATTTGAAGGTTATTCCTAAATAACCAAATCCTCATTTATACTGCTAACTAGCTCTTTAGTACATCTGCAAATAGAACATATTACAGTCCTATCATCTAACAACTTTCCCATTAGCTACAGTAAATACTCTGCACTTTCGTTACCCATCAGTTCCCCCATAGAGTTATGGGTTATAAGTTTAATCATTTCATTTGCATATCCAGCTGAGGTAAATTAGAAAAAGTCACCACACTCATTACACTTTATTGCATTATAAACACAGATATCTGTTTTGCTAGACCCATTTAACCTTGACCTAAAGAAAGAGATTAGAGTAATACAGTGAGAAAATATACACTGTTCACTTGGCTTCTCATGTCTGAACTACACTGAATTTTCCAGAAAATAAGAGAATTTTAGTTTCTTAATTAAAAATGTAACATCAAAAAAAGTTTTAATAATCAGATATTGCTTTCCTTAGTTATAGATTATCTGTTTAAAAATGTTTAGCTATTATTCCCCTGGACAAGTAGACATGAAAAACTTATCTCTATAAAGAGCAACTTTACTACATTGGGGAAAAAACCTTCTTCACAAAAGAAAATGATAACACCTAGCCCCCATCGAGCTTAGTGTGAAAACTGGTGGAGCCAGATCACAAAAGTACTAACCAAAAGGCCAAGCAATAGGCAGCCAAGGGCTCTCTCAAGTTTGTGGTTTTGCTCGCTAGTAGTATCATAAATCTCCATCAGTGGTACTTTCATAACCGCTCCTGATACCCTCATATCGCCCCTAGAAGATTCTTTACAAAATGTCTTTATAGTCACAATCACATTCACAGAGAAAGACCATTTGTTTATGATTATGTGGCAAATCTCTGAAGGACCATCATCCCAGTTATCCTATACTCATACACGATGAGGGCTAGCCATTTGTATATGTAACTTGTAAATAGCTATAATCAAAAATTCACCATAAAATTAAACTGGAAGAAGTATCTTTAAACTTCACATGAGAATAAGCAAAGAAAACCAATGTCTATGATGATTAAGGTAGCTTCAAGGGAACCTCTGAAATTATTTAACCAAACAACCATTTTCAAGTACATCTGTGAAGGACATGGAAAATAATACTTGGCTTTACTATCAAGTTAAAATCATGTAAGTGCATGAGGCTACATATGTCCAGAGACATGTTTCCTTCAGGATAAACATATTGGAAGAGAACTAGGAGACAAAAAAAAAAAAAAAACAGAAAGAGGAGATAATTTTTGCATGTATATATTTTCTAGAATACTTAAGTGACATATGAAAAATGTGTGATCCAGAAAGACATATCAATGACCAAGAGAATACCTCAGTGGGATGGGCAAAATTGTGTTTTATCTTTACAGTTAAGGCATCTTTACTGTGAAGCTAATGAAGTTTGAACTTTGGGGCCTCTCAATTGTACAGCCCCTTCCAAACCTGTGGACAGACCTTAGCAATATGTTGTTAAAAAATTTTCAAAGCCTAGATGTTTTTTTAACCATGATTAAGACACTGTCTCTCTGCACTCTGACTTTCCTGTCACACTCCCCTTGTGTCGGGTGGCATTAGACTGACTGTGGGCATTTTGGACGTTTGGTAAAGGAGTTGGGAATACGCTGATTTGGGGTTTATGGGTTCAGTGATGTGTTTTGCTGTCCCTTCCATAGTTAAAATATTGTTCATCTTCCCAGAGGAAAGGCTTCCAGGGATACTCCTTATTCCCCACTGTGCCCACTCACCCAGCTACATGACATGAAGGAGCAGGGTCACAAGTTGTATCATGACATGACAAGGTTTGAAAGGTATCAAGTAAAAAGCTAGTCTTTAAAAAATTCTTCCAATCATCAGATACATAAAATTGCAAGCAGAGGATTCAGTTCTCATAAATGCACAGTCAAAATAGAAGCTCTCTCCTGTCAAAAATGATACAGTGTGTACAATTTGAAACACATCATATGTATCTTTCTCTCTTTTTAATAGGAAAGCTTGAAACTACCATTTTAACCATAATTTAGAAAGATATCTTATAAAATTTCAATAAATAAGAAAGAAATTACAGACCCTTGATTTGGATGTATATTTAAGGGCATCTTCTTTGGCTTCTTTAAATTTATTTATTAAAGAGATGAAAATTCAGATTAAAAATAATGGAATATTTAACAAAAGAGGTAGAGATGAGAGGTGAAATCAATAGAGTGACTCTGATATCAAGAAAAGAACTGTATCAAAACTGCTGAAATCACACCAAAAGCAATTAATTTATTACAGGAAGAACTAAATGTTGACTAATCATAATGAATACATTCTTGGATTGTTTGATTGTTAAATTAATAAAGAAGAGGAACTCAAAAGAGCACATTGGGGAAAGATTAAATATGCTCCTGATTCCATAGGAAGTTCTGATGTTGATGAAAATAACATAAACCTTACAATGTACAAGGACATCCACAACAATGAATGCTGTCAGGCTGTTTACTGTTCAAGAAATGCCTTCAAATTTCATAACTCACGAAGAAAAGAAACCTGGGGATAATTCTTCTAAATTTGAATTATAAACATTCTTAAAATTTTACATAGCCTTACCAATGAAGAGTAAGGACACTAACATAAACTTTCCTAAGCATCAACATATTTTTTTAATTGTTAATTGGGGCTTCCTTAGTGGTCCCTGGTAGCTCAGACAATAAAGTGTCTGCCTACAATGCGGGAGACCCGGGTTCAATCCCTGGGTTGGGAAGATCCCCTGGAGAAGGCAATGGCAACCCACTCCAGTACTCTTGCCTGGAAAATCCCATGGACCAAGGAGCCTGGTGGGCTACAATCCATGGGGTCGCAAAGAGGTGGACACGACTGAGCAGCTTCACTTCACTTCAGTTAGTGGTCCAGTGGTTGGAAATGTGCCTTGCAATGCAGGGTACATGGGTTCAGTTCCTGCTCTGAGAAGATCCCACATGCTGCAGGACAGCTAAGCCCACAAGCCAAAACTACTGAGCCCATGTGCCACACCCACTGAAGCCTGCACACCCGAGAGCCAGTGCTCTGAAACAAGAGAAGCCACTGCGATGAGAAGCCTGCAGACTGCAACTAGAGGAATCCCTGCTTACCACAACTAGAGAAAAAGCCCGCACAGCAACCAAGACAGCAAAAAAATAAACAAAACAGCTGCACCATTTTACATCCCACCAGCATTGCATGAGGGATAGGTGATGTTTCTAATGCTTATTATATACCACACACTGTTCTGCAGGCATTTCTTCCCACAAAAATTCTGAGTAAAAATAAATTTTAATTTTTTCTTAATTAACACGGAGAAAAATATAAGGAATACAATCAAGTTAATCAGTTGTTAACCTTAAGAGGATTCTGACAGAATGTATGAAATGCCTGTAGAACAGTCTGTGGGAATGTAAAATGCTATAGCTGCATTAAGTATCAAAGTGAAACTTCCTCATGAAAATGAGGCTGACTTTGTATCTCAGTGAATATCTACACCCCACCCCCGGAAAAAAAATCAACAGCAATCTTTGTCTTCATCTAGAAATCAAGAGTCATTGCTGCTCTCTCAACTGCTACAGTGCTAATCCTCAACTAAATACCACAGATCATCACATCTGAAGGACTGTGAATAAACCATCTTGTTCAGGTTGTTTCCCCCTCTGAAGCACAATTTTCCTTTATTAAAAATTACTAATGGAGAAAAAGAGTATGGGACAGTCAAACCTCAAGCTACATTTTCCTATTTCTGGATTTTTGTTTAAGTTATTGAAAAAGTGGAATTTTCACTAGCCTAGCCGTCAGTGTTTTCAAACACATTATTAGGTCCAAATTGCTTTCAGTCCTGTGAAATTTCTTTGGTTCTCATTCACATTTCTTATGTTATACCTCCTTCCTTTTGTCTGCCTAAACTTCCTCTTCAGTTTCCTACGTGATAAGACTTAAGAGGATACCAACATGCACTAATGGCAAATTCACTCTGAATGCTTTTGTAAACATAAAATCTTTGGGGGTTATAAGAGAGAGGCTTAGAATATAAACTTTACTGTAAGCCAGCTGGTTATCATTTGGCCTGCCTTGAAACCCTTTAATCCCCAGCAATGAGCCCGTCTTTATCCTCAGAGCAGCAAAAGACTCTCAAATGTAAAACAATGAACACTTATGAGTCCCTTGTTGATCTGTTTCTGCAAGAGCTTCAGTAAGTTTTTCCAGCAACGAATCTTAAAATCACACTACTGAAAAGGGCTCAGAGAGGTCATCTCCTGTACCAGACTGCCAAAAGAACTGCGCTTAAAATAATCAAAACAGATGGTCATTGCTCTAGTTCTTAAAATTTTTATGGAACAGGCGTTTCTCTAAAAGACAACTCTGCATTTGTTTCAGAAGCACTGTTGCTGAATGAAAATCTATAATGCTGGCAAACTGATCAATAGTCCCTCAATTGAGAGAACATTGTAAAGATGTCACATCAGAAGAAACAACTGGCTCAAAGAATTAAGATAACATGTCTAACTCCCAATGGGAAGGTTTCATGTCCATGAAACATTTAATCAAATAAGGCATGAGAACCCACCATAGCTTCTATGGAAACAGAGCTTTTCATCAACTCTTCAATTAATATTAATATCCTTATTAATTATCCATCCAGTGAAACACTAATCTAGACAGATCAAACTTTGCTAGACTAAAAGGAAACCCTCTGAATAGAAATCCCTTTTGATTTACCCAATATATCATAAAGGTTTTATTGTTGTTTATTTACTTTTTCAAATAATGGTACAGAATGTACTAGAATTTCCAAGTGGCTCAATGGTAGAGAATCCTCCTGTCAATGCAAGAGACTAGGGTTTAACCCCGGGATCGGAAAGATCCTTTGGAGGAGAAAATAGCAACCCACTCCAGTATTCTTGCCTGAAAAATCCCATGGACAGAGGAGCCAGGCAGGCTACAGTCCGTGAGGTCAGAGTCAGACATGACCGAGCCACTGAGCACACACAATAGAGCATACGCTGAACGACTGGCCCTAAATCTTCACTCTTACTTGCACCTACACCCTTGTCTTACAATGGGTTGGGGCAAGTGGCACATGGGCAGAAATAACAGTGACGTATCTCTCCTAAATGTTGTTTTACAATTTCCACAAGGCTGCTTTCTGGGTTTCTGTGCTCTACTGGGCACAGTTCTATTATTGTGCCATCTACATTCCCTTATTCTACAATCATGGATGCCTGTACGATGGACACAAGATTCATTTCATTTTCTCTATTCTGTCTAATTTAAAATCCCACAAGCTATAACAGAAAGTAACAAACACCAAAAGAATTACTGTCACCATGACTGCTTTCACACAAAAAATTAAGTATTATGCCACATTCCACAAAGACCTAGTAATTCCTCTAACTTAATAAATTAGTGACATAGTCAACTTTTAAAGCTTTAATACATTTTAGAGATCATCATTTAACAGACAGGATTGAGAAGCTAATCAAATTCTGATGGGGAGTGAACATCAACACCTTTAAAGATACAAGCCAGTGTAAACCCAAAGAGTCTCTGGAGAGGAAAAGGAAAAAGGGAAAAAAGAGTATGAGAAGGCTTTGGTAAAGAAATGAAAAAAGGAGAATTTCACCACAAGGCAAATTCATTTCAAAAAATTATCAGTTGTAACAACCAAGTTGGTGTTCATCTCAACACAAAATTTTGGGAGGATAGATTTTTTTTCACCTTCACAATTCTAATACAATTGTGCATATCTTAATATATTTATCCAATAGCTTTATCCAATATTACTCAAGATTCTTCAGAGAAAAGAACCAATAGGATGTGTGTGTGTGTGTGTGTGTGTGTGTGTGTGTGTGTGTGTGTAGATAGATAGATAGATTTTAAGGAATTAACTCACATGATTATACTGGCTGACAAATCCCAAATCTGCAGGGCAGGCTAACAGGTTGGAGACCCAAGAAGTTGCTACTTCATCTCAAGTTTGCTAAGTCACTTCAGTCATGTCTGACTCTGTGCGACCCCATGGACTGCAGCCTACCAGGCTTCTCCGTCCATGGGCTTCTCCAGGCAAGAACACTGGAGTGGGTTGCCATTTCCTTCTCCAAAGCATGAGAGTGGAAAGTGAAAGTGAAGTTGCTCAGTCGTGTCTGACTCTTAGCGACCCCATGGACTGCAGCCTACCAGGCTCCTCCATCCGTGGGATTTTCCGGGCAACAGTACCAGAGTTGGGTGCCATTGCCTTCTCCCCATCTCAAGTTTAGAGGCAGAATTTCTTCTTTGTGAGGAAAGCCAGTCTTTTACTACTAAAGCTTTACACTGATTGGATGAGGCCCACCCATATTATGGAGGGTAATCTTGTTTACTCAGAGTCTACTGATTTAAATGTTAATCTCATCTAAAAAAATACCTTTACAAAAACATCTAGAATAACATTTAACCCAATATCTGTGTACCACAGCCTAGAGAAGTTGATACATAAATTAGCCATCACATATCCATCCATTCATTCAAAAAGCTTTTAGCTGATGCTACAATGTGCAAAGCACTGTGCTAAGTGGTTATACTAACATTTTTATTTATAATACATAATGAGGGGAGCTACACTGGTTTGGCATGCTTTTTGACCTACAACTTTAGCACATTTCTTAAAACTCTGTTGATGTCTTTATATAACTTTCTTTAAGATTAATTAGCTTATGTGCTTCATAAGCACATTAACTAATGCTGTTATTAAGATATGAATAAGAAAAATACCTTAGTGTATTGCAAATCACAAACACTACTCTAATTTTAATACAGATATATGAAATATAAATATGTCTTCTTACCATTATGGTATAAACCAAAGTTTTATAGTAACTTATTTATAATTCTTTTGAAAACAATGCCTTGATGTAGTTAATTTTTTTAATGGCCAACAGAGCTTTGAAATGCACAAAATGGTATATGGGCAAAAAAAGCAAGAAATAAAGAGGTTATTTTTTTTAAAAGACAGTGACTTAAATGATTACCTAAACCATAGGATGTTCTTTTATCATTCTTTTTTCCTTAGGCTGTTGCTGCTGCTGCTAAGTCGCTTCAGTTGTGTCCGACTCTGTGCAACGCCATAGACAGCAGCCCACCAGGCTTCCCCATCCCTGGGATTCTCCAGGCAAGAACACTGGAGTGGGTTGCCATTTCGTTCTCCAAAGCATGAAAGTGAAAAGTGAAAGTGAAGTCGTGTCGACCCTCAGCGACCCCATGGACTGCGGCCTTCCAGGCTCCTCCGTCCATGGGATTTTCCAGGCAGGAGTACTGGAGTGGGGTGCCATTGCCTTCTCCATCACAAAACCTAGCCAGGCCTAATACCATGGCCCCAGCCCTTGCCCTCGGCAATGGTTCACACCCTGAAGAGTGGCTTCTCTCTGGATCCTAACAAATCCACCTCTTATGCTTTGTCTCTCAATGAATTTTTGCAATGAGGTTATTAACCTGTATCCTGGAGTGAGTGAGCACCAGTTACAGCGGGATAGATAAATCAAATGCAAATTAAAAATTAAATATATTCTTACAACATTAGAGTCCTAACAGTATTTTTAATAAAAAATGAAAGATAAAAATGTTTTTTACATTTTGGTTTTTGACACACAGTGATGGGGGAAATGGTTTGATAGATAAACCAATGAAAGAAAAAACAAAAGATTCTGGTTTTTGCGTTTTCCTTCATTCCTTATTTTACACACAGCAGTTTAACAAATGCATTTCAGTATCATTCAAATGGACAATCTAATCAGTATTTTTTAAAACAGCTTTCTTTAGGAAATTATTGTCTACTCTATTTCAAAATAGAATGGTGTATCTAAGGGTCAGGTCTGGGTTTCCACAAATATTTACCTAAGGACAGAGCAATATTTCGTGCCAATTTTCACCACTGATGTAATTTCAGAAGCCCTAGCTTCAGTGTAAAGAACACCCACTTCACTGTAAAGAACATTTTCCCCTGGATAATCAGTCCTGCAATTTCTTAAAGTCCTGCAAATTCCTGGACCTGCTGCTTGCAAGCTATTGGCCCTGATCACATCTCTCCCTGACTCAGCTTCCTCACCTGCAAAATGGAAGAATTATGAAGTTGTTACAAAAAATATGAGTTAAGATTTGTAACGGATTTAGAACAGTGCCTAGTATATAACAAGCACTACATAAGTGTTAGTAGCTAAAACTTTTATTACACAGATTAAGACCAAAACTAATTACACACAATGGTAACACATCACAAAGAAATGTTTATTGGATACCGTCCCTTCCTTTCATCACTTCCCCGAAACTCTACTACTGTGCCTCAGATTCAACTTCTGGGAGAACCCATATTAAAGCAAGCCCATTAATAAGACAAGTTAGAAAGCTCTGCAGTTAAAGCAAAGGGTTTTAGATCATGTTAGAGATGCTAATATAATTATAACTCATTGGTAAAAGCATCAGACACTCTGATAATATCAGTTTGGATCTTAACCTTTATCATCTGTATATGTCCTGATCTTTAAAATTAGTGAGGAAACAGTGAACTAGTCAATAAATTGAAACCACTAGCTAACTGTGGGCGGGGAATTAAATTAGACCTCTTACCTCAGATTGCACACCCCTACAAATGCCAAAAATGTAATTTTGATGTAGAAAAGACCTTTCAAAGAAAGAAAGCTCATTCCTGAACCCCAAGGTCAGCTCCCCAGCTTCCCACTGACAATGTAAATGAAGGGATGGAAGGAACAGAAACTGTGAAAGTAACAGCTGCAATATTTGGAAACCCTACATATGAAGGACATGAGCTAAGTTTCAGACAGCTCTGTAACCTTAATCTTGGGTGATGATTCAACAGCCTATATAGCATCGTCTTCTGATTATCTCACTCAAGATCCAAAGCCTTCCAAGACTCTCTACTTACTATCAAATGAAATAAAAAATCCTTTCACTAAAAATTGTGATATTCAAGACCCTAACCTATTTTTTGGTCTCATTTTTAACATTCCCCTGTGTTTCTCCTACTCCTCAATCATGCTAATGTTTACATTCTTACACACACACACACACACACACACACACACACACACACGCAATGTTTCCTTTCTTACTTCCCTGCCTAGGTTCCTACCTAGAGTTTTCCATTTTGCATCCCAGGTCCCTGTCAGAGCCATGGTTTCCCCACATTCAGCAGGATGCTAGTGAGTGTTTAACAATCAGCTCTGGGTGAAGGGAGCCCTGTGTTACAGTGTTTGCCAATTTCTGCGGTGTAAATACTTCACGGAGATACAGTGGTTGATTTCATCCTAATTAGGTGTAAATACAGTGGCTGATTCAACCCAGTAAGGCAACATTAACCCACAACAAAATTTCTGAAAATATAACAATGGACTGCAGAGAGGCAATATAAGCTGATACAGCCTGTCATCCTTCCTAATCCTCTCTGTCATGTCCCAGTTCCTCTTCCCCCAGGAAACATGACGTGAGCCACCCTGGAACTTCCTCTCCACTTAGAGCACTCTGTATTTAACTTGCATTATTCTCTTCATCATATATTTCTTCAAGAATTTGCTTTCTCTCCCTGCAGATTATAAACTATGTGTGGGTTGTTTCATTGCATTTTTCCCCCCTTGTTAAAGCCCATACAGAATTTGGGCAAAGGGCCTGGATGATGGGGTTCTGAAGCATCAAATTCCCAAGGTCCAGAGCAAGATGGAACAAAAAAACAAAGATTTATAGAGAATGATCAAGGAAAAATTTTACCTGCTCAGACGTAATATTATGAAATTTATCTTTTACTAGGAAAGAACTGACAGCCTGTTCCCTTGAATGTTAGATTCTGCTCATTTACCCAAAGTAGAAATGAGCCGTGGAAAAGATAAAAGATAATCAGGGACTTCTGCCTCTTGCTTTCTTTTTTGTCCTCTAGGCATGCCACCTGAGCCTCAACACCCAGATGTCTTGTTCTACAGAAAATGAATCCCATTCACCACTTCTCCTTAACCCCTAAGAAGTGTTGCTCACCAAGAACATGAAATTACTGAGGGTAAGTATCATGTTTTCTTTGCTTTTATAATCCCCAGAGCCAGCCTAGTATTTGGCATCCAGGCTGGAAAATCCCATGGACGGAGGAGCATATAGGCTACAGTCCATGAGGTCACAAAGAGTCATACATGACTGAGCAACTTCACTTCACTTCTTCAGGAACTCAATGTAGGTACAGTGAGTAATAGTAGAGTGAGTATTATTCATATGACATCCTTCTCAACTGAGCCAAGCTTTAGATTCTTACCCAGAAGATAGATTGTAGTAGTGAGGACACTTGTTTGCCCCAAAAACTAAATATTGCAAGACTTGTGAGTTCTCCACGTGCTTGTTATTAGGGTAATGTCAAGACTCAAGTGCCTTACATTCATTTTTCCATCCTGCCAGTACCTGTCTAGTACCTTTTATGTACTAGCCAGACCCAGTGCTAGACACTGAGCACATTTCTTCAATGTCAGCATTTATTTTGGGGTGATACAAAACAATAAAAGAAAGTTTCATGAAGTTTTTGAATGACCTGAGACATTGGCTTGACACAATAGTATAACAACCTTAAGGAAAGTACTTGCTTCCAAATTCACACCCAGTATACCAAACCCATGTAATTGCCAATGTTTCCTAAACTACACATCTCTGAATTACACATAAAGAGAACTAATACTGGAAGGTTTTGAACACTAATAGTGTGTTATTAAACATGCTTTAAGATACAGTCCATGCTTTGTCTGAAAAGAAATACATTTGTGGCTAACATTAGACCAAATAAAACCAAGATTTATGTTTAACCAGTAAAAAAAAAAAAAAAAGATACAGTCCTCAGGAGACAATGAGCTCAAAGGGCTTGAAACACTCAAGTAGAGTTTTCTAAATTTCTCATAAAATCTTTCCATCATGCAACTTAAAACGTGCTGATATTTAATAGTGGGATTTGTCTTCAAGTCACAGATATTTGTCTCTGACAGATAATATGAGGGTTCATTCATCAACAAGTACTGTCATTTTTACTGACAAAATATATGCTTTATCTTGGGCTTCCATCATAGCTCAGTTGGTAAAGAATCCGTCTGCAATGCAAGAGACCCAGGTTTGATTCCTGGGTTGGGAAGATCTTCTGGAGAAGGGATAGGCTACCCACTCCTGTATTCTTGGGCTTCCCTTGTGGCTCAGCTGGTAAAGAATCCACTCGCAATGTGGGAGACCTGGGTTCGATCCCTGGATTGGGAAGATCCTTTGGAGTAAGGGAAAGGCTACCCACTCCAGTATTCTGGCCCAGAGAATTCTATGGATTGTATAGGCCATGGGGTCACAAAGAGTCGGACTTGACTGAGAGACTTTCACTTTCAAGCCCCACGACACCAAACCAAGAGTTCAGTTTCGGCCTCTCCCAAAAATGGAATCTTGGGCTTCCCAGGTGGCGCTAGTGGTAAAGAACCTTTCTACCAACACAGGAGAAACAAGACATGCGTTCCATCCCTGGGTCAGGAAGATCCCCTGGAGGAGGGGAAGTCCACTCCAGTATTCTTGCCTGGAGAATGCCATGGACAGAGGAACCTGGCAGGCTGCAGTCCAAGGGTCACAAACAGTCGGACATGACTGAAGCAACTTAGCACAAAAATGGAATCATAAGCCTGTCAGTCAGGAATCACGTGGTCAGCACTACTTAGATAATCTACCTAGTAGGCCCCTGCCATCCCCTAAAGGAAAGTGACCTTGCCATAACCAATCCACTTCTTGCTAGTACTGGTATCGCCTGCTTTTTGAAAGTTTGCTTTGTGCCACTTTGCTTTTACAAAAGATCTGCATTAGTACGTTTTTTGACTAACCAAAAGAACTCTGAAGAGGATTTTCATTTTTTATTTTTAAAAAAGCAAAAAATGAAAAGTGTTCAGCATTTGTTTTGCAGTGAGCCTTTACAGAGGCAGCAGGCAACCAGAAGAGCAAGAGTGGCACCAGCAAGCTCCTTCCCCAGGAACTACACTTAGCATCTCAGCATCAAGCCGCCATAACTCTGAACCGTGTCTCTGAGCATCTGTGCTTTATCTCAATTTATTTTGTGCATCTGTTAGCAAGATATGTCCTAAGGTAATTGCTTCTTCACCTTACACCATTTTGGCTTATGAAGGACTTCCTAAGAAGGTTCTACTTTCAGATTGAGGGGGAAACTTGTATACATTCCTGTCCCGCTCCCTTCTGCCTATAAAGTCTTTCCTTTTGTACAGCTCCTCAGAGCTCCTTTCTGTACGCTAGATAGGCTGCTGCCTGTTTATCCTTGAATAAAGCCAGTAAGACTTTACAATTTACTCAGTTAAATTTTGCTTTTTAACAGCACTAAGGCAAGATGTTAAGAAGGGGAAGGAGATAGGAACATATGGGAACTCTGTACTTCCCCCTCAATTTTTTAAAAACCCAAACTGCTTCAAAAAGTAAACCCTATTGATTTTTTTTTTAAGTACAAGCTTCATTTCTTTTTCATGGAAATCTAGAGGCTATTTCATCAACTTTAAACATATTAAGACACACAGAGTTTTACCATTTTTTTAAACTAATTACAACCTGTTTTCTCATCACATTTCTAGATTCTATGTAACAGATGGTGAAAATGTCTATTCTAAAGGCCTAAAAACTATTCCTGTTCAAGAATAGTGGCTATTATCCAGCGCCCTCCATGCAAGGGTTGGAATACCCAGGGTAGGGTGCAGGGAGAGGGGGCCCGCACAAACAAGGGGATAAACAGAAAGCAAATCCTCAGGGTGCTAACAAGAATAGAGGGAACTCCTAGAGGAATTAAAAGTAATCCCCACCAGGAACCTAGGGGGAATCATCTATACAGAGAAAGAAACGACTTGTTTGAAATTCATTCACACTGGCAGGGTCAATAGAAAAATTTCAATGTAAATAACTGACGACCTTAAATGTGTATTTGCTGAATGCTGAAGCATTGGGAGCAGAAATAAGCAGAGGTTTCTGCAGTAGCCAAATGTTGCCTCTTATCACAGTGGAATGGCCATTAAAAGAGAAGCCCTGAGACTGTAGCAAATGTAGACAGAGGCCAATCAGATACCCCTGCGAGAGATATTTAAAGATTTTTTCTTTCCTATTCTCTTTGCAGAATTGGATAAGATTTGGGGGAGTGATAGTGTGCCATTATCTTAACCTCAGAGTTGAAGCAAAATATGAAGGGATTAATGTGGCTTTTTCCCCCTCCCAGGAACATCTTCACCTTTATACCGCCAGCCCCTCATTCATCATCAGCAAGCTGGGGACAGTTATGCAGGGAACAATGGCAGCAGCGCCACAGCACTGTGGATTTAATGCTATTTCTGTCTCTATAAAATCTTCAATAATTTGTTTATGACTTCCAAAATTCAACAATAGGGTGCAAATGTGATTCCACTTATGTTAATGTGTACTTCCTTCTCGCATATCAGATTCTGAATAAAAATTAGGCAAGTACTCTGTTTTGAAAATATATAAGATGTGAACTTGCTGAGAGGAAAAAAAAAGCCTCCAAATGCACTATCCTATCAAACACATTTTTTTAACTTAATAACTTAAGTGAACTGTTAGTGAAATTACAACCTGCTTGTGACACAATAAATTTACAACAAAATTCATTCCATAAATTATTCAATTCCATGACTGCAGTCAAGGAGAGAAATATCACCAGGAGCAGGTGATTAGCATGTGAAAGGAAAAACCCATCTCCCCACCGAAACAATCACTGTCAAAGCCTCCTATTGGAGTTTTGTAAAAATTACCATTAAGAACACAGATTTAAGTCTTTGTAGTCCCTATAAAAGGACTAAGTATTTGATTTACATTAGATTCATTTGTTCTTTCTTCAACTGTCTCTTTCGCCTACAAACCATAACTGCCTCAGTAAATGCTTGCTCAATCAAGTGTGCATTAAAACAAAAGAATTTAACTTCAATAAAACTGATGAATCAGGGCCAGAAGTTAACTTTCCTTCCCTCTGTACACTTGGCTTCCAGGTAAGCAAAGCAGAAATTTATGTCTGCTGTTTCACAAGGGAATATTACAGGTTTCTGTTGTGTGGTTGGTCATATCTATAGATTCTTTCCCAAATCATTTGAAGCCAGACTTGCAAGGCAAAGGGGTTTCAACCAAACTACATCAGTGAACGTTTTCTGTAGACAGCATATCTATGTAAATGGGACTGTACAATTTCTACCAGCTCAACACATAAAAGATGGTCCTGGTAGATTAAAGAAAGAGTTCCAGGATCAAGATGGTTTTCTGAATCTGGGTTACAAACCCCCAGCCGCTGATATTTTTAACCTATCATTGGGGATATTGCTTGACCTATATGGTAGCTGTTCTTCAATAAACCCAAAGATAGATGTCAATCACATTATTTCTTAAACATTTGAAAATGGAATACGGTTATCTTCACATATTAATACATACATTGCTTTCATTTTGGCAGATACCTTGCAACTTGTTTTTCTTGGGGACAGTTCTTTTTTTCTTAAGTAGTGTGTGGTAAGCAAGATAACACTTCCTCCAATTTGTTTCTATATGATGCAGCAAGCCCAAACCCAGTGCTTTAGTGAGGATGGATGGGGTGGAGGGTGGCAGGAAGAAGTTCAGCAGGGAAGGGACATATGTATACCTATGGCTAATTTATGCTGATGTATGGCGGAAGCCAAAACAATACTGTAAAATAACTATCCTCTAACTAAGAATTTTTTTAAAAGAAAAGAATTACACTCCTACACTCAAGATGTCCATGGGTTTCTCAGGTGGTTTGGTGGTGAGGAATCTGCCTGCCAATGCAGGACAGCAGCAGACCTGGGTTCAGTCCCTGGGTTGGGAAGATACCCTGCAGGAGGAAATGGCAACCACTCCTCTATTCTTGCCTGGGAAATCCCATAAACAGAGGAGCCTGGCAGGCTGCAGTCCATGGGGTCTGCAGGAGTTGGACAGGACTGAGTACATGTGGTTAGTCAAAGATATCCATGTCCTATTTTCCAGAACCTGTGAATATATTACCTGGCAGAGGGGAATTAAGGCTGTATATTGAATTAAGGCTGCAAATCAGCTGACCTTAAAACAGAGACACTATCCTGGGTTATAATCCAGGGTATTTAATCACAAGGGTTTTTAACAGTTGAAAATGGAGGCAGACAAGTGAGTCCCAGTGTGATTCAGTACGAGATAAAGACATAACTGGCCACTGCTGGCTTTTGAAGATGGAGGAAGGGGCCATGTACCAAGAAATGTGGGCAGCCTTTAGAAGATGGACAAGGCAAGAAAACATTCTCCCCCAGAGTCTTAAGAAAGAATACAGCCGACTGACACTTTGATCTCAGACCAGTGAGATCCATATTTCAGACTTCTGACTTCCAGAAGTGTAAGATACTAAATCTGTGTTATTTTAAACTCCCAGGTTTGGCGTAATCTATTAAAGCATCAATAGGAAACTAATGCAGAGTACTGAATTACCACTTTCTATTCTGAAAGGCAAATAAAGTGGGGAAAGGAAAAGAATTCTGCCAGTTGTCAGTTTGTTCATAAAGGTAATCACAGAAGAAAGGCCTAAATGTTAATTTTACATAACTTCCCTGAAATTACATAGGAAGGAATCATTCAAATGGGTATTTATGTTTTGATTACTATCACCTTTTTTCCATTTATCAGGAAGATTCTTAAGTATTTATGAATCTACCTTCCACAGGTAATACAATACTTCACCCCATATAAAGCTATTTTTTTTTTACCTTAAGTAATGCCTATTTTTCACCTATTGTCTGATTCTCCAGAGCCATCAGCTACTGCCTGGTATTTGGTTTGTTCTTTGATACACAGATACCATCTAAAGGAGCACCTTTACCTATAAAAGTAAATTCTTATCAGACTGTTAAAAGAAAGAAAAACTTTTCCTTGACCCTCTTTATTTCTCTGGCTAGACCTGAAAATTCAATCGACCAAAAAAATTAGGATAAAAAAAAATTAGGATAAAGACATAAAAATTTAACTAACATAAGTTTCTAGTTACACTGGAGCCTTCATAAGGAAACAAAGACCTGAAGATGAGGGTTAACCTGAGTGTTTTGATACTAAGTGTAATGAAAAGTGCAAAGTCCGGGGAACATGTGATAGGACAAAAGGGTACAGGCGAAAAGTAATAACTGGGGAAACCTTAACAGAACCTGTTCATTTGTACTCCTCTCAGCATTCCTCCACCTTCGGAGATAACAAAGGCAGGAAGGGCATCTCAAATTAAGGTGTTATGATCTGCTTCACCAAAGAAGGAAAAGGTCAGAAGGTCCTTCCTGTACTGACTGTTTCTCAGATTCCTTCAGCTTAAAATATTCAATATGCCAAGGTACCATATTTGGGGATATCATGTCCTGGGCCCTATCAATTGTCCAGCATGTCCACAGAATTACAATTTGGAAGAGAAGAAAGAAGCTTTATGTAATCTAGTTAATTTTATCAGAAAAGCAATCAACATCCAAAAGGTAGAATTCTCTCCCGAGATCACATAGTCTGGAGTAAAAGTAGCTTAGAATACTGGCCTGGACCTCTTTTCACGACACACAGTGCAACTTAAATGGGTCATTCAAATACACTCCCTCATTCATCTGACAAATATTTATGGACTGCGTACAGGGCACTGCTTTAGACATTATACAATGGGGAACAAGAGAGATAGCTACATAGTTAATTACAAAGTAACTATGTAGTTATCCTCATAACAGAGCTAACTATGTTAAATAGTCAAATGGAAGGACACAGCCAATCCACAAAAATAAATCAGCAAACAAATAACAAGGGTTGTATTGAAAATGGCATCACCGACTCAATGGACATGAGTTTGGGTGAGCTCCAGGAGTTGGTGATGGACAGGGAAGCCTGGTGTGCTGCGGTTCATGGGGTCACAAAGAGTTGGACACTGAATGCCTGAACTGAACTGAATAATGAAAATGTAACCAGTTGATGTGATAGAGGACTAAGGGCATTTCAGATTGGCTGATCAGCTAAGGACTCAAAAAATCTGAGTGACAACAAGGAGCCCAGCAAAACAGGGAAAGAACATTCCAGGCACTAGAGGTAACAGCTATTGCCAAGGCTACAGAGCAGGAACCAATCTGACCTTTTGGAGGCATGTCCTGAAGGCCAACTTAACAAGAACCTGGTAATTAGGGTGACAGAAGTAGTAGGTGGGTGGCAGAAAGGTAGGCAAGGGCCAAATCAAGCTCTAGAATCTCTTAATGTTACATGTAGCAATATTCATGTATGTTTTTATTTGTATTGACTTTCGTGTTATAATGTGAAATGTTCATGGAGACAGATTTGTTTAATACACAAAGCACCTAATTTTACCAGGTAAATATGAACTCAGACCTGCCCTTCCTTTTCAAGGGGAAGGACTGGTTACAAAGAAATCAACAACAACAACAACAAAATGAGTGGATTGTTTGCACTTATAGATGACATTGTGATAGATTTAATAAAGTTAAAGCTCGCAAGGACACTCTAAGGGATGAAATAAATGAAGGCATATGTTCGCTGCAGGAGGAAGCCTACTTAACAGTTACTGAGCACACACTAAGTGCCAGGCACTCTAATAGGTGCTTTACCTACATATCACTCAACAATTTAATATCTGAACCATGTAGACATTAAGTAACTAGCTCAAATCTGCATGTTTTGTGGAGGAAGAGAAACTACACATTGGCCTGTCTGCCTCCAAATGTCATGCTTTCTCCACTTTACCATCTACAATTGACACTGACCAAAAACTGACTGGCCCAAGTCACATCATCTCTAAACATTTCCTTCATTCTTTTTTTATATGAAATGACAAGCAGGACCTGATGATCTCAAAAATCCCTCTCACCTCTAACTTTCTGTGATTCCGTGATCATACTGTTAAGAATTGCAAATGATGCAACTGATAAGGAATTAATTTCCAAACTATACAAATAGTTCATACAGCTCAATATCAAACAAACAACAACTCAATCAAAAGGTGGGCAGAAGACCTAAACAGACATTTCTGCAAAGAAGACAAAGATGGCCAATGGGCACGTGAAAAGATATTCAACATCACTAACTGTTAGAGAAATACAAATCAAAACTACAATGAGGTAACCTCAAGAGGGTCAGAACCAATGACGCCTCAAGAGGGTCAGAACGGCCATCAAAGAGTACAAATAATAAATGAGAGAGAGGGTGTAGAGAAAAGAGAACCATCCTATACCACTGGTAGGAATGTACATTGGTACCATCATTATGGAGAACAGAATGGAGGTTCCTTAAAAAACTAAAAATAGAAACTAACTCAATATTGTAAATCAACTGTGGTGAATTTCAATTTTTTAAAAAAGAAAAGTTTCCTCTCATTAAGAAGTTTGACTCTTGCCTACACCCCCTGAACACCAGGGAAAGCAAACCAAACTTTCCCTGATAGTGGCGGGGAACAATAACAGAGGTCAACACTAACTGATGATTTTCTCCTTTATTTCCTTCTCACCAAATCATTATATACCTCCAAATCCACAAGACAGTCGATCTTGACAATATTTGTGTGTTGAGACATCATTATGAGGAAACTGCATTCACAGATGAATTTTAAGTACAGTTCTCAGCAGCTCACTCTGCAAAAGTCAGTATTTTGCAAAGTGTCAAATTTCTGCAAGATTACCTCCTTCTACTCAAAATCAAATAGCAACAAACACAAATTTGCTTCTAAGAAGCACAAACTGTTTCAGGGAAGTAAAATTCTCTGCCTTAGAGGCTAACAGTAAACAAAAGATTCTATAGGAAAGATTTGTCAGCCTGGAGACTTCGGGCACCATCCTGCCCAGAGATGCTGAGAACAGATCAACACAGGAAACAGAGTAAAGAAGCAGATATTTGAAATTTTAGTGGCCCAATTTGAACTCCTGGATTAAATTGTACCTGAAGCCTATTGTACTTTTCAGATAGTTGAAACAATATACTCCTTTTTTTTTTAAGTTGTCTTTTCTGTTGCTTGCAATAAAAACAAAAACAAAAAAAGTCTAATAACCCATTTGATACTACAGTGTTAATATAACATTCTTCAATCACAAAAATTCCATGAAAATCTACCGAGTGTGTCTGTAGAACAGAAACACAATTAAATTCTTAGAGAGCCAGTGTGACTCCTTTTTCAACTAAAAGGAAATGCATTTATAGAATCACCCTAGAAGAAACTACACAGGAGTTATATATATTCCTATCTGTAGCAGAAGAAAACTTCAGCAACATGCTTTTTTTTTTTTTCTTTTTTTTTTTCCATTTTATTTTTTTTTTCTTAATTTTTTTTTAATTTTATTTTATTTTTAAACTTTACATAACTGTATTAGTTTTGCCAAATATCAAAATGAATCCACCACAGGTATACATGTGTTCCCCATCCTGAACCCTCCTCCCTCCTCCCTCCCCATTCCATCCCTCTGGGTCGTCCCAGTGCACCAGCCCCAAGCATCCACTATCGTGCATCGAACCTGGACTGGCAACTCATTTCATACATGATATTTTACATGTTTCAATGCCATTCTCCCAAATCTTCCCACCCTCTCCCTCTCCCACAGAGTCCATAAGACTGTTCTATATATCAGTGTCTCTTTTGCTGTCTCGTACACAGGGTTATTGTTACCATCTTTCTAAATTCCATATATATGTGTTAGTATACTGTATTGGTGTTTTTCTTTCTGGCTTACTTCACTCTGTATAATAGGCTCCAGTTTCATCCACCTCATTAGAACTGATTCAAATGTATTCTTTTTAATGGCTGAATAATACTCCATTGTGTATATGTACCACAGCTTTCTTATCCATTCATCTGCTGATGGGCATCTAGGTTGCTTCCATGTCCTGGCTATTATAAACAGTGCTGTGATGAACATTGGGGTACTCGTGTCTCTTTCCCTTCTGGTTTCCTCAGTGTGTATGCCCAGCAGTGGGATTGCTGGATCATAAGGCAGGTCTATTTCCAGTTTTTTAAGGAATCTCCACACTGTTCTCCATAGTGGCTGTACTAGTTTGCATTCCCACCAACAGTGTAAGAGGGTTCCCTTTTCTCCACACCCTCTCCAGCATTTATTACTTGTAGACTTTTGGATCGCAGCCATTCTGACTGGTGTGAAATGGTACCTCATAGTGGTTTTGATTTGCATTTCTCTGATAATGAGTGATGTTGAGCATCTTTTCATGTGTTTGTTAGCCATCTGTATGTCTTCTTTGGAGAAATGTCTATTTGGTTCTTTGGTCCATTTTTTGATTGGGTCATTTATTTTTCTGGAGTTGAGCTGTAGGAGTTGCTTGTATATTCTCGAGATTAGTTGTTTGTCAGTTGCTTCATTTGCTATTATCTTCTCCCATTCTGAAGGCTGTCTTTTCACCTTGCTAATAGTTTCCTTTGATGTGCAGAAGCTTTTAAGGTTAATTAGGTCCCGTTTGTTTATTTTTGCTTTTATTTCCAATATTCTGGGAGGTGGGTCATAGATGATCCTGCTGTGATGTATGTCAGAGAGTGTTTTGCCTATGTTCTCCTCTAGGAGTTTTATAGTTTCTGGTCTTACGTTGAGATATTTAATCCATTTTGAGTTTATTTTTGTGTATGGTGTTAGAAAGTGTTCTAGTTTCATTCTTTTACAAGTGGTTGACCAGAGTTTCCAGCACCACTTGTTAAAGAGATTGTCTTTAATCCATTGTATATTCTTGCCTCCTTTGTCAAAGAGAAGGTGTCCATATGTGCGTGGATTTATCTCTGGGCTTTCTATTTTGTTCCATTGATCTATATTTCTGTCTTTGTGCCAGTACCATACTGTCTTGATAACTGTGGCTTTGTAGTAGAGCCTGAAGTCAGGTAGGTTGATTCCTCCAGTTCCATTCTTCTTTCTCAAGATCACTTTGGCTATTCAAGGTTTTTTGTTTTTCCATACAAATTGTGAAATTATTTGTTCTGGCTCTGTGAAGAATGCTGTTGGTAGCTTGATAGGGATTGCATTGAATCTATAGATTGCTTTGGGTAGTATACTCATTTTCACTATATTGATTCTTCCAATCCATAAACATGGTATATTTCCCCATCTGTTAGTGTCCTCTTTGATTTCTTTCACCAGTGTTTTATAGTTTTCTATATATAGGTCTTTAGATTCTTTAGGTAGATATATTCCTAAGTATTTTATTCTTTCCGTTGCAATGGTGAATGGAATTGTTTCCTTAATTTCTCTTTCTGTTTTCTCATTATTAGTGTATAGGAATGCAAGGGATTTCTGGGTGTTGATTTTATATCCTGCAACTTTACTATAGTCATTGATTAGTTCTAGTAATTTTCTGGTGGAGTCTTTAGGGTTTTCTATGTAGAGGATCATGTCATCTGCAAACAGTGAGAGCTTTACTTCTTCTTTTCCAATTTGGATTCCTTTTATTTCTTTTTCTGTTCTGATTGCTGTGGCCAAAACTTCCAAAACTATGTTGAATAGTAATGGTGAAAGTGGGCACCCTTGTCTTGTTCCTGACTTTAGAGGAAATGCTTTCAATTTTTCACCATTGAGGATAATGTTTGCTGTGGGTTTGTCATATATAGCTTTGATTATGTTGAGGTATGTTCCTTCTATTCCTGCTTTCTGGAGAGTTTTGATCATAAATGGAAATGGAATCACAGATAAATAGCCTGGAGGCAAGGATTGAGAAGATGCAAGAAAGGTTTAACAAGGACTTAGAAGAAATAAAAAAGAATCAATATATAATGAATAATGCAATAAGTGAAATTAAAAACACTCTGGAGGCAACAAATAGTAGAATAACAGAGGCAGAAGATAGGATTAGTGAATTAGAAGATAGAATGGTAGAAATAAATGAATCAGAGAGGATAAAAGAAAAATGAATTAAAAGAAATGAGGACAATCTCAGAGACCTCCAGGACAATATTAAACGCTACAACATTCGAATCATAGGGGTCCCAGAAGAAGAAGACAAAAAGAAAGACCATGAGAAAATACTTGAGGAGATAATAGTTGAAAACTTCCCTAAAATGGGGAAGGAAATAATCACCCAAGTCCAAGAAACCCAGAGAGTCCCAAACAGGATAAACCCAAGGCGAAACACCCCAAGACACATAGTAATCAAATTAACAAAGATCAAACACAAAGAACAAATATTAAAAGCAGCAAGGGAAAAACAACAAATAACACACAAGGGAATACCCATAAGGATAACAGCTGATCTTTCAACAGAAACTCTTCAAGCCAGGAGGGAATGGCAAGACATACTTAAAATGATGAAAGAAAATAACCTACAGCCCAGATTATTGTACCCAGCAAGGATCTCATTCAAATATGAAGGAGAAATCAAAAGCTTTTCAGACAAGCAAAAGCTGAGAGAATTCTGCACCACCAAACCAGCTCTCCAACAAATACTAAAGGATATTCTCTAGACAGGAAACACAAAAATTGTGTATAAATTTGAACCCAAAACAATAAAGTAAATGGCAACGGGGTCATACTTATCAGTAATTACCTTAAACGTAAATGGGTTGAATGCCCCAACCAAAAGACAAAGACTGGCTGAATGGATACAAAAACAAGACCCCTACATATGTTGTCTACAAGAGACCCACCTCAAAACAGGGGACACATACAGACTGAAAGTGAAGGGCTGGAAAAAGATTTTCCATGCAAATAGGGACCAAAAGAAAGCAGGAGTAGCAACACTCATATCAGATAAAATAGACTTTAAAACAAAGACTGTGAAAAGAGACAAAGATGGTCACTACATAATGATCAAAGGATCAATCCAAGAAGAAGATATAACAATTATAAATATATATGCACCCAACATGGGAGCACCACAGTATGTAAGACAAATGCTAACAAGTTTGAAAGGAGAAATTAACAATAACACAATAATAGTGGGAGACTTTAATACCCCACTCACACCTATGGATAGATCAACTAAACAGAAAATTAACAAGGAAACACAAACTTTAAACGATACAATAGACCAGTTAGACCTAATTGATATCTATAGGACATTTCATCCCAAAACAATGAATTTCACCTTCTTCTCAAGCGCACATGGAACCTTCTCCAGGATAGATCACATCCTGGGCCATAAAGCTAGCCTTGGTAAATTCAAAAAAATAGAAATCATTCCAAGCATCTTTTCTGACCACAATGCAGTAAGATTAGATCTCAATTACAGGAGAAAAACTATTAAAAAATCCAACATATGGAGGCTGAACAACACGCTGCTGAATAACCAACAAATCACAGAAGAAATCAAAAAAGAAATCAAAATTTGCATAGAAACGAATGAAAATGAAAACACAACAACCCAAAACCTATGGGACACGGTAAAAGCAGTCCTAAGGGGAAAGTTCATAGCAATACAGGCACACCTCAAGAAACAAGAAAAAAGTCAAATAAATAACCTAACTCTACACCTAAAGCAACTAGAAAAGGAAGAAATGAAGAACCCCAGGGTTAGTAGAAGGAAAGAAATCTTAAAAATTAGAGCAGAAATAAATGCAAAAGAAACAAAAGAGACCATAGCAAAAATCAACAAAACCAAAAGCTGGTTCTTTGAAAGGATAAATAAAATTGACAAACCATTAGCCAGACTCATCAAGAAACAAAGGGAGAAAAATCAAATCAATAAAATTAGAAATGAAAATGGAGAGATCACAACAGACAACACAGAAATACAAAGGATCATAAGAGACTACTATCAACAATTATATGCCAATAAAATGGACAACGAGGAAGAAATGGACAAATTCTTAGAAAAGTACAACTTTCCAAAACTCGACCAGGAAGAAATAGAAAATCTTAACAGACCCATCACAAGCACAGAAATTGAAACTGTAATCAAAAATCTTCCAGCAAACAAAAGCCCAGGTCCAGACGGCTTCACAGCTGAATTCTACCAAAAATTTAGAGAAAAGCTAACACCTATCCTGCTCAAACTCTTCCAGAAAATTGCAGAGGATGGTAAACTTCCAAACTCATTCTATGAGGCCACTATCACCCTAATACCAAAACCTGACAAAGATCCCACAAAAAAAGAAAACTACAGGCCAATATCACTGATGAACATAGATGCCAAAATCCTTAACAAAATTCTAGCAATCAGAATCCAACAACACATTAAAAAGATCATACACCATGACCAAGTGGGCTTTATCCCAGGGATGCAAGGATTCTTCAATATCCGCAAATCAATCAATGTAATACACCACATTAACAAGTTGAAAAATAAAAACCATATGATTATCTCAATAGATGCAGAGAAAGCAACATGCTTTTTAAAAATAAGTTCTTCTATCTCTGTCCCCATCTTTCATTTTCATTTTTAATAGGTCATCAGCATGTCATCTTTGTGATACAACATATATAGGACTCTGCAGCTGCTGCATCACTTCAGTCGTGTCCGACTCTGTGCGACCCCATAGACGGCAGCCCACCAGGCTTCCCCATCCCTGGGATTCTCCAGGCAAGAACACTGGAGTGGGTTGCCATTTCCTTCTCCATTGCATGAAAGTGAAAAGTGAAAAGTGAAAGGGAAGTCACTCAGTCGTGTCCGACTCTAGCGACCCCATGGACTGCAGCCTACCAGGCTTCTCCGTCCATGGGATTTTCTAGGCAAAATTACTGGAGTGGTGTGCCATTGCTTTCTCTAATAGGACTGTACCTGAAAACAAATATAATGTAGAGATTAAATACAATTTTCTAATAAGCATCTTAATTATGTACACATGTAACACATTGTCCCATGCATTAACCAAAAAGTCTTCCCCTGCACTAGACCATGTGAAAGTGAAAGTGAAGTCGCTCAGTCGTGTCCATCTCTTTGCAACCCTATGGACAGTAGCCTGCCAGGCTCTGCCGTCCATGGGATTTTCCAGGCAAGAATACTGGAGTGGGCTGTCATTTCCTTCTCCAGGGGATCTTCCCAGCCCAGGGATCAAACCCGGAGCTCCTGCATTGCAGACAGAAGCAATGCAGGTCTGAGCCACCAGAGAAGCCCATGCAGGCTTTGTCTTTAAATAATTGCATGATTTGACAAAAATTGTTTTTCCATTCTTTTAGGAAACAAGAATGTTACAGACCAGTAATTAGTAGTAAATCTAACTGTAAAAGCAACCTGTATCTGGAGATCTTAACAGGCAATGAGATTATAATCCATCTGGAGAAAGACAGACTGATAGAGAAATAAAAATGAGTACATAGTGCCATGAAGGCAAATCCCAGGTAGCCCATTCAGAGCAATATTTAAGCAGATAATGTAAAAAGAACACATGGGGAAAGCAGTAGACAGAATCTGAACTGATGTTCACTGTGACATTACATAGGTCAAGAGATGAAAATAATGACACCACTTATTTATTAAGAAAAGCCTGTTCTCAAAAAATTCCAAAGCACTTTGCCAACTCTTGGGTAAAATGCTGATGGTCATAAACGATACTGAAAGGTGAGATTCCTTTTCTTCCTCTATATTTCAGACCTGAGGCACTCAGACTCTTGAGAGCTGAGTCATATGGAAGCATGTGTTATAGAATATCACAAATGAAACAATATGACAACCACCAGAATAAAATGTTAAGGGGGAGAAAAAGAAATTATCCACAAAACAGAGGAATCCATTTGTTCAACAATTATTAAGGTGTATAAATGATCTAAAGTAGAAACAAAAAGGACTGTTATCTCATATTCTTGTAGTGACCCAAGGACATAACCAAGGTGAAGAAATATCACTTTTGTAGAGTAATATTAGAGGTCTTGTGAAATAAACTTGCCCTATTAGAGATATTCTGACATTAACTTTAGGTCAGGGGTTTCCTGACCATAAAGGAAGTCCGTACACTAGGGGGAAAAAACAACACATGGAAATATGCAGACAACCTCATAGTGGGAAATGTTTCCATGAAACATGGGTGAGCTACTGTGTCTATCCAATGGTTCAGAGTAGATAGAAATTTAGGTCTTCTGAGCAGGAAATTGTTTACTTGCACACCAATTTTTTGAAGCCATCTTGGTACAACCTTACAGAATATAAAATTAAAAAGCTATATGATAAGACTGAAATGATAAAATCCCGAGATTTCTGCCATGTAGGCAGATTGGATGTAGAGTTTACTGGAAAAAGATGTTTAAAAATGGATATGAATTAGGTTATTAAGAGGCAGAATAAGATTTTGAGGGGAGGGCCATTACCAAGGAGGGAAATTAAAGGTGATTCATAGGAACAGCTCAAGTTTGACATAGCGTCAAATTCAACGGGCCCAGACGGTTCACCAAAGTCTAGTTTTTAACAGTTTGCCAATCAACTTAGTTTTATGAAATATTTTACAATATAACCTCATGCATCACTTAGTAAAAAATTTTAATTAGTACTTTAACATTTATTAAAACCAGTGGAATTCATGTAATTTAGAAACCACACAACTCTTTGACTACTATTATAATTATTTAGTGACTATTTGATTAAGCATTGAAACACCTCTGAAACATTTATTACATTCTCACAGACTAAGCACATATTATTCAAAGTACATTGAAAGCTGTTGTAACTGTTTAGTTGCTAAGTTGTGTCCAACCCTTTTGCGACTCCATGGACTGTAGCCCTCCAAGATCCTGTGTCCATGGAATTCTCCAGGCAAGAAAACTGGAGTGGATTGCCATTTCCTTCTCCAGGGGATATTCCCAACTCGGATTGAATCTGCGTCTCCTGAATTAGCAGGTAGATTCTTTACCACTGAGCCACCAAGGAAGCACATTGAAAGCTACTATTGACAAATTAGCTAAAGAATACATTTCAGAGGGCAATGAAAACTCAAAGGAGGTAACACTGATCCTAGAAAGTGACCTTATTGAAGGATTTCAATATCATTACTAATATTCTTGAAGATCTCTTCAAGAAAATTAGAGATACCAAGGGAACATTTCATGCAAAGGTGGGCACAATAAAGAACAGAAACAGTATAGACCTAACAGAAGCAGAAGATATTAAGAAGAAGTGGGAAGAATACACAGAAGAACTACACAAAAAAAGATCTCAGTGACCCAGATAACCATGATGGTTATTGAGGGGATACTGGGTGGTCGCTCACCTAGAGCCAGACATCCTGGAGTATGAAGTCAAGAGCACCTTAGGAAGTGTTACTACTAACAAAGCTAGTGGAGGTGATGGAATTCCAGCTAAACTATTTCTAATCCTAAAAGATGAGCTGTTCAAGTGCTGTACTCAATATGCCAGCAAATTTGGAAAACTCAGCAGTGGTCACAGGACAGGAAAAGGTCACTTTTCATTCCAATTCCAAAGAAAGGCAATGCCAAAGAATGTTCAAACTATTGCACAATTGTGTTCATTTCACATCCTAGTGAAGCGAAAGTTGCTCAGTCCTGTCCAACTCTTTGCAACCCCATGGACTATACAGTCCATGGAATTCTCCAGGGCAGAATACTGGAGTGGGAAGCTGTTCCCTTCTCCAGGGGATCTTCCTAACCCAGAGATCAAACCCAGGTCTCCTGCATTGCAGGTGGATTCTTTACCACCTGAGCCACAGGGGAAGCCCAAGAATACTGGAGTGGGTAGCCTATCCCTTCTCCAGAGGATCTTCCTGACCCAGGAATCAAACTGGGGTCTCTGGCATTGCAGGCAGATTCTTTACCAACTGAGCTACCTGGGAAACCCCACATGATAGCAAGATAATGCTCAAAAATCTTCAAGCTACACTTCAACAGTACGTGAACAAAGAACTTCCAGATGTACCAGCTGGATTTAGAAAAGGAAGAGGAACCAGAGATCAAATTGCCAACATCCGCCGGATCATAGAAAAAGCAAGGGAATTTTTTTTAAAAATCTACTTTTGCTTCACTGACTACACTAAATCTTTGTGACTGTATGGATGACAACAAACTGTGGAAAATTCTGAAAGAGATGGGAATCCCAGACCACTGTATCTGCCTTCTGAGAAACCTGTGTGCAGGTCAAAAAACAACATTTAGAACCAGACATGGAACAACAGACTGGTTCCAAAGTGGGAAAGGAGTACATCAAGGCTGTATATTGTCACCCTGTTTATTTAACTTACATGCAGAGTACATCATGTGAAATGCCAGGTTGGATAAAGCTCAAGCTGGAATCAAGATTGCTAGGAGAAATATCAATAACTTCATATATGCAGATGATACCACCCTAATGGCAGAAAGCAAAGAAGAACTAAAGAGCCTCTTGATGAAGGTGAAAGAGGGAAGTGAAAAAGCTGGCTTAAAACTCAACATTCAAAAACCTAAGATCCTGGCATCTGGTCCCATCACTTCATAGCAAATAGATGGGGAAACAATGGAAACAGTGACAGACTATTTTCTTAGGTTCCAAAATCACTGCAGATGGTGACTGCAGCCATGAAATTAAAAGATTCTTACTCCTTGAAAGAAAAGCTATGACAAACCTAGACAGCGTATTAAAAAGCAGAGACATCACTTTGCTGACAAAGATCCATATAGTCAAAGCTACGATTTTTCCAGTAGTCTTGTACGGACGTGAGAGCTGAACCATAACAAAGGCCGAGCACCAAAGAATTGATGCTTTTGAACTGTGGTGCTGGAGAAGACTCTTGAGAATCCCTTGGACAGCAAAGAGATCCAACCAGTCAATCCTAAAGGAAATCCTAAAGGAAACCTGAATATTCATTGGAAGGACTGATGCTGACGTTCCAATATACTTTGGCCACCTGATGTGAAGAGATGACTCATTGGAAGAACCTACTCATTGGAAAAGATCCTGGTGCTGGGAAAGATTGAGGGCAGGAGGAGAAGGGGCAACAGAGGATGAGATGGTTGGATGGCCTCATTGACTCAAAGGACATGAGTTTGAGCAAACTCCGGGATATGGTGTAGGACAGGGAAGACTGGTATGCTGCAGTCCATGGGGTTGCAAAGTATCAGACACAACTGAGAGACCGAACAACAACTAGAAAAAATGGGGGCATCCCCGTAAGCTCAATGTAAAGAACCTGACTGCTAATGCAGGAGACATGGGTTCAATCATGCCTTCCTGGGTCAGGAAGATGCCCTGGAATAGGAAATGGCAACCCACTCAAGTATTCTTGCCTGGGAAATTCCATGAACAGAGGAGACTGGTGGGCTATAGTCCATGTGAACACAAAAGAGTTGGACATGATTTAGCAACTAAACAACAACTAGGAAAAAAAAAAAGAAGTGGGACATATAACTGACAAACCACAAGTGGAGGGAAAAAATGGAATAAAATAAACTGATCAACCAAAGATAGAAAGGAGAAAAAACAAAAAAGGTACCATAAAATAGAAAATGTAAATAAGCCCAAAACATTGGTAACTAACATCTGGGTGAAGGATCACTATCTATTAAGAACAGAAACTTAAATATTCTAGTAGAAAACCCATGGTTGGTGGTGGTTTAGTCACTAAGTCGTGTCTGACTCTTGCAATACCATGGGGTATAGCCTGCCAGACTCCTCTGTCCATGGGATTTTCCAGGCAAGAATACTGGAGTTGGTTGCCATTTCCTTCTCCAAGGCCATACTTAAAAGACCTATCTAAAATAAGACAACATAGAAACAGTGAAGATAACAGTATAAGAAAAGATACACTAAGCAATTCTTAGTATTAGGGAAAAAGAAAACTTTAGGCAAATGCACTAGAAGGACAAAAAGGGGTATTTGCCAATAAAATTCAACACATGAACTTTTGGGCATATCTAACAACACAGTTTTCAGGAACCAGCATATACAATAGATGAACCAAGAGTAAGAATATTTAGTATTTGAATAATATAATTAACAAGTTTGATATAATAAGTATAAAATAGAAGACTGAATACAATAAAGAGCATTCTCCTCAGTCAGGGACACTGACAAAAGAAAATTGATCACATATTAGATCATGAAGAAAAATCTCATTGACTCCTGTAAAGCAGAAATCATACAAAGCCATATTGATCACAACAAAGTAGTAAAATTAGATTCATCATCAAAAAGATAGCCCCAAAAATCTATAGACTTAGAAACTTCCCCCTTGACAATAACTCATGTTTAAGAGAAAAATCAATATAGAATTCACAAACTACTTAGAAATGAATGACAATGAGACAATTGTTAAAGCATAGGATTTAGGTAAACAGTACATATATGCTCAATCATGTCCAACTCTTTGTGACCCCATGGACTGTAGCCCACCAGGCTCCTCTGTCTATGGCATTTTCCAAGCAAGAATACCAGAGTGGGCTGCCATTTCCTATTCCAAAGGATCTTCCAGAGCCAAGGATCAAACCTGCATCTCTGGCAGCTCCTTCACTGACAGGCAGTTTCTTTACCACTGAGCCACCTTCTAACAGTTCTCAGAGGAAAATTTAGGGACATTCAAAGACCCTGCTCTCCTACTTCTTGCCTTCTTCCCCACAAAAGTATTTCCACTGTGCACAGAAGTATGCACAAAGGTTCTTATTGCCCCATTGTTTGTCAACCCTCTCCTAAAGATTGATGCTTAGGTTCCTTCCAGATCTTCCTAGCTCCATGTCATAGAATACTACTCAACAGTTCAACAGAATAGAGTTGTACATATTGAAATGGAAAATTATCTAAGATATAATGTTAAGTAAAATAAGAAAATGCAGATAAATTAAAATATTGTAATATCATTCATACTAGAATAATTTAACAGAAATTAAAACCAATTTATCAGAGAAGGAAATGGCAACTCAATCCAGTATTCATGCCTGGGAAATCCCATGGACAGAGCTTGGTGGGCCACAGTCCATGGGGTCACAAAGAGTAAGACAAGACTCAGTGACTAATACTTTCACTTTTCATTTCTTCGGGTATAGGTCTATTTTACAGAGAAAAATGTCAGGAAGAATAGCTGAGGACTAGTGTGTTTATTTTAGGTAAGAGAAGGATAGGAAGGATAATCAAGACAACATTAATAGCAATGTTTGAATTTTTTTAACAACAGGGCAGTATTTAAATAAAGTTTGTATAATAAAATAAAAAGCTATGTGAGTTATCGTAATATGATCATAAGATTCTTCTGTTACAAACAAATATTGCTGGAACCATTCATTCAGGCTTACAAACTAATTTTTGCTCAGGCAAGTTTTGCCCAGACAAATTTTTATTAATAAAGCTAGCCTCTTTTCATTTACAACTTTGGGGAAAAGGAAAACAATAGAAAGTTTTCATTAATGGGTTTAGTTAGTTACATCATTTCACAATTCTAAATTATCCGACTAGAAAAGTAGCTAAGATAGAAGGGGGAGAAGACATAAATGAAACCTATTTTTAAAAACCATATTTATTGCTTAAGAATTGTGATGATATTGTCTGCAAAAATAAATCTTCAAAGCACTTAATGTCATCAATGTCAACATAAATTACACACCTATACCTTAGACTCAGAGTCAGACACAAGGATGTCTTTTAAGAGAAGAATTCATCAATATCATTAACTGCATAAGGTAGGAACCAAAATGTAAACTACAAACATAAGAAAAAAATAAAATGTTATATGAAGAAAGTGCAAGGAAAACACTGCAACCCAATTCTCTATCTCTACAATAAAATACTAAAATAATTCAGATACACTGGTTGTTAAAAGGGGAGGGAGGGAGGAGGATGAATTTAAAAAGTTACTCTAATTTAAACAAAATTAATAAAGAAATGTTCTGCATAGTTTTTTTTCCTGTTTCTACTTCTAATCATTTATCATGCAAATGAAAGCAGTAATGGAAAATGTAAAGAAAACAAATTCTGCAATATAGTGAAACCCGTACGCAGCAAGAGATAAGATTGAATATCAGAAGGAAAGGGTCTGAAAATTAGCTGTCTGTACAATAACTGGGAGGGAAAACTGTTTTATTTAGCCTGGAGGGATTTTTTTGTAGCAAACTGACTAAATTAAAATCCAGTCTATTAAATCCAGTATCATACTAGAAAATGCCTTTTCCTTGCACTTTTAGATAAATTTTCATTGATCTCATTTTACGCATGATTACATTTTTAATGAGTTGTGCAATATTTCCAGGCTAATTTTAAATCCCCTCTCTCACTGCCCCCCCCCACCCCCCACCAACTTACTGCTTGCTGGATTAACATTTCTGATAAATTGTTGGACCAGAAAGAAGGAGCATTACCAAGATGAAATAAATTACCTCCATTTTTTTTTTTTTGCCTCTCTAAAGTGATAATAGGAGAATACAAATGCCTACTGTCTAATTATGCCACATCTTCCAATTCATTTCACAAAAACTGTTTTATTTTTATGTAATAGGCATGTTACCCTGTATTTATTATAAATGACCCTGAACACTATATAGTCTATCAGAATAAAAAATTTCACCCCAACACTGATCAAGTAAACTAAAAACAAATGTCCAAAAGGAGCAACTTCATAAACTAAAGAAAATGGAGACAATCAGAAATCAATACACTAAGAAATATATATATATATATTTTTTTTTTTTTTTTACAAATTGACATTGTTTAAAATTAACTTTCAAAATACAAAATAATATTGTTTATAAATGCTTTAAAAGATCCATTGTCATGTGAGACAGGAGGCTGGGAAAGCGTGAAAACCTTAGGAAAGTAAGATCATTTTTCTCCATTAGCATTTTCAGGCCTACATGCCAAGAAGAAAGATGATTTGATGGGAATCAATTGAATTCAAGCCTCTATTCAAGAAAGAAAGCCAGAAAAAATTAAAATCGGGACCTAAAAACAAGACCTTTGTAAAAGTTCTTAAACGTCTTTGCTTCTCCCATCATAGCTACTTTTACAACTCTTTAATTCTTTGTGATGACTAAGACTAAAACACCATAAACAGATAATATTTCTAATTCAAAGACTAATTATTAGAATAAACAAAATTAATTTCAGTTCTATAGTGCTTAGAAGAGAAAACAGAGCTTGAAAGATTAAAAATAAGAATATAGGAAAGATTGGCAAGGCAAACACTAACCAGAGGAAAATAGTAATTTAGTGATTTTTAGTAATTTTAGTATCAAAGTACAAATTAAAATAAAAAGTTTTAAAAGAAATAGAAGAAAAATTCCACAAGAAGATTTCATTTATGTGTGTGTGTATGTGTGTGTGTACAGGTATAGGTACATGTGTACACACAAAAATACATATACTTGGACACATACATGTATAAACGCATGCACAAAGTATTAACCTAAATGCTAATACAATATAGCTTCAAACTATAAAAATCAAAAATTGACAGAATTATCAAGGGAAAGTGATAGAGGAAAGATTGAACATGTTAAATGGAGACCTAGAAGGTGTTAAGAAGAAACACATATTGAACTTCTAGATATGAAAACTGTAATACATGAGATGACAAATATACTGTATGCGATTAACAGGAGATTAGAAGAGATTAATAAACTACAAGGTATAGCAATAGAAACCATCCAAAATGAAACAGACAGGAAAAAACACACACGAGGAATAAATGAACAAAGCATCAGCGAACCATGAGACAACCTCAAATGGCTAAATATAACTGGCATCCCTAAGGGTAGTGAGCAAAAACATTATTTGAAAAAATAATGACTAAGTTTTTCTAAATTTGAAAAAATTATAAGACTTGTGTGTGGCGGCCAGCATGGAGAGAGTGTCATGAAGGCCGCAAGCACACTATGAGAGTACAAGGTCGGGGGGGAGCCTCCCTGCCCACCCCCAAATGCCACTTATCACCCCTCTATCAAATAAAAATCTTTCCATCTTTGCACCTAATTATGCCAAGTTCCAAGTTCTGATACTTTGCATCTCAACTGAAGAAGATGAATTCTTCAGGGAAATTGTCTACTGTAGGCAGATGTTCAAGAAATCCCCCGGCAGGTAAGGAACTTCAGCATCTGACTGCACTACAGCTCCTGCAGGGGCACCCACATGTACCAGGTTTACTGGGACCTGACCAACCCCACGTCCAAGAAGCCGTGGCTGCACGGGCACAGGAGGGCCTAGAGGAGCTATCCCATGTTGAAGGTCAGGAAGGGCGGCGGTGAGGAGATACCCCTCGTCCAAGGTAAGGAGTAGCGGGTGCGCTTTGCTGGAGCAGCCGTGAAGAGATACCCCACGCTCAAGGTAAGAGAAACCCAAGTAAGATGGTAGGTGTTGCAAGAGGGCATCAGAGGGCAGACACACTGAAACCATACTCACAAAAAACTAGTCAATCTAATCACACTAGGACCACAGCCTTGTCTAACTCAATGAAACTAAGCCATGCCCGTGGGGCCACCCAAGATGGGCGGGTCATGGTGGAGAGGTCTGACAGAATGTGGTCCACTGGAGAAGGAAATGGCAAACCACTTCAGTATTCTTGCCTTGAGAACTCCATGAACAGTATGAAAAGGCAAAATGATAGGATACTGAAAGAAGAACTCCCCAGGTCAGTAGGTGCCCAATATGCTACTGGAGATCAGTAGAGAAATAACTCCAGAAAGAATGAAGGGATGGAGCCAAAGCAAAAAGAATACCCAGCGGTGGATGTGACTGGTGATAGAAGTAAGGTCCGATGCTGTAAAGAGCAATATTGCATAGGAACCTGGAATGTCAGGTCCATGAATCAAGGCAAATTGGAAGTGGTCAAACAAGAGATGGCAAGAGTGAATGTCAACATTCTAGGAATCAGCGACCTCAAATGGACTGGAATGGGTGAATTTAACTCAGATGACCATTATATCTACTACTTCGGGCAGGAATCCCTCAGAAGAAATGAAGTAGCCATCATGGTCAACAAAAGAGTTCAAAATGCAGTACTTGGATGCAATCTCAAAAACGACAGAATGATCTCTGTTCCTTTCCAAGGCAACCCATTCAATATCACAGTAATCCAAGTCTATGCCCCAACCAGTAATGCTGAAGAAGCTGAAGTTGAACTGTTCTATGAAGACCTACAAGACCTTTTAGAACTAACACCCAAAAAAGATGTCCTTTTCATTACAGGGGACTGGAATGCAAAAGTAGGAAGTCAAGAAACACCTGGAGTAACAGGCAAATTTGGCCTTGGAATACGGAATGAAGCAGGGCAAAGACTAATAGAGTTTTGCCAAGAAAATGCACTGGTCATAGCAAACACCCTCTTCCAACAACACAAGAGAAGACTCTACACATGGACATTACCAGATGGTCAACACCGAAATCAGATTGATTATATTCTTTGTAGCCAAAGATGGAGAAGCTCTATACAGTCAGCAAAAACAAGATCAGCAGCTGATTGTGGCTCAGACCATGAACTCCTTATTGCCAAATTCAGACTTAAGTTGAATAAAATAGGGAAAACCACTAGACCATTTAGGTATGACCTAAATCAAATCCCTTATGATTATACAATGGAAGTGAGAAATAGATTTAAGGGCCTAGATCTGATAGAGTGTCTGATGAACTATGGAATGAGGTTCATGACATTGTATAGGAGACAGGGATCAAGACCATCCCCATGGAAAAGAAATGCAAAAAAGCAAAATGGCTGTCTGGGGAGGCCTTACAAATAGCTGTGAAAAGAAGAGAAGCAAAATGCAAAGGAGAAAAGGAAAGATAAAAGCATCTGAATGCAGAGTTCCAAAGAATAGCAAGAAGAGATAAAAAAGCCTTCTTCAGTGATCAATGCAAAGAAATAGAGGAAAACAACAGAATGGGAAAGACTAGAGATCTCTTCAAGAAAATTAGAGATATCAAGGGAACATTTCATGCAAAGATGGGCTTGATAAAGGACAGAAATGGTATGGACCTAACAGAAGCAGAAGATATTAAGAAGAGATGGCAAGAATACACAGAAGAACTGTACAAAAAAGATCTTCACGCCTCAGATAATCACGATGGTGTGATCACTGACCTAGAGCCAGACATCCTGGAATGTGAAGTCAAGTGGGCCTTAGAAAGCATCACTACGAACAAAGCTAGTGGAGGTGATGGAATTCCAGTTGAGCTCTTTCAAATCCTGAAAGATGATGCTGTGGAAGTGCTGCACTCAATATGCCAGCAAATTTGGAAAACTCAGTAGTGGCCACAGGACTGGAAAAGGTCAGTTTTCATTCCAATCCCAAAGAAAGGCAATGCCAAAGAATGCTCAAACTACCACACAATTGCACTCATCTCACATGCTAGTAAAGTAATGCTTAAAATTCTCTAAGCCAGGCTTCAGCAATACGTGAACCGTGAACTTCCTGATGTTCAAGCTGGTTTTAGAAAAGGCAGAGGAACCAGAGATCAAATGGCCAACATCCGCTGGATCATGGAAAAAGCAAGAGAGTTGCAGAAAAACATCTACTTCTGCTTTATTGACTATGCCAAAGCCTTTGACTGTGTGGATCACAATAAACTGTGGAAAATTCTGAAAGAGATGGGAATACCAGACCACCTGATCTGCCTCTTGAGAAATCTGTATGCAGGTCAGGAAGCAACAGTTAGAACTGGACATGGAACAACAGACTGGTTCCAAATAGAAAATGGAGTACGTCAAGGCTGTATACTGTCACCGTGCTTATTTAACTTATATGCAGAGTACAGCATGAGAAACGCTGGGCTGGAAGAAGCACAAGCTGGAATCAAGATTTCTGAGAGAAATATCAATAACCTCAGATATGCAGATGACACCACCTTTATGGCAGAAAGTGAAGAGGAACTAAAAAGCGTCTTGATGAAAGTGAAAGGGGAGAGTGAAAAAGTTGGCTTAAAGCTCAACATTCAGAAAATGAAGATCATGGCATCTGGTCCCATCACTTCATGGGAAATAGATGGGGAAACAGTGGAAACAGTATCAGACTTTATTTTTCTGGGCTCCAAAATCACTGCAGATGGTGACTGCAGCCATGAAATTAAAAGACGCTTACTCCTTGGAAGGAAAGTTATGACCAACCTAGATAGCATATTCAAAAGCAGAGACATTACTTTGCCAACAAAGGTTCATCTAGTCAAGGCTATGGTTTTTCCTGTGGTCATGTATGGATGTGAGAGTTGGACTGTGAAGAAGGCTGAGCACCAAAGAATTGATGCTTTTGAACTGTGGTGTTGGAGAAGACTCTTGAGAGTCCCTTGGACTGCAAGGAGATCCAACCAGCCCATCCTGAAGGAGATCAGCCCTGGGATTTCTTTGGAAGGAATGATGCTAAAGCTGAAACTCCAGTACTTTGGCCATCTCATGCGAAGAGTTGACTCATTGGAAAAGACTCTGATGCTGGGAGGGATTGGGGGCAGGAGGAGAAGGGGACGACAGAGGATGAGATGGCTGGATGGCATCACTGACTCGATGGACGTGAGTCTGGGTGAACTGCGGGAGTTGGTGATGGACAGGGAGGCCTGGCGTTTTGTGATTCATGGGGTAGCAAAGAGTTAGACATGACTGAGCGACTGAACTGAACTGACTACCACAGGCAATGACACTCAATGCCATCAGGTCACGGGTGTCCAGCACTCAATCCAGATCATCATGATGGAGGAGATCACAGCCAAAAGGTGCCATCTGCCAATGGCCAAGAAGTTTCACAACTACAAAATCAAGTTGCTGCTGCCCCTACTGGGTCCTACATCACCAGCATCAGCCATGCTTCACCATCAAGAAGCCCAATACTTTCTTTTAGATACAGGGCCCTCCCCATCCCTAGGTCTGCCAAAATAAATTCCTTATGGGGAGGAAACCCCCAACGAGTTCAGTGAATTCCAACCATAATTATGAAAAGTGAAGAAAACTAAGACACATCATAAGCAAATTGCTTAAGATCAGCGATAAAAAGGAAAATGTGAAAAGTAGTGAGAAGAGATGGGGAAAAGGACACCTTATGTACAAAGGATGAGAAACAGATTTCTCACCAGAAGCAATGTAAGCTAGGAAACAGTACAATATTTTTAAAGTGCAGACTAGTGTGGGGAAGAGGGAGGCAAGGGGGAGACAGCAAAATAGAAAAATTAAAGTGAAACAAAGACCGATCTAAACATAAAAAACTGAAAGAATTAATCACCAATAGACCTGCATGACAAGAAATAGTAAAGTGCTTCTAAAAGAATAAAAATGATACCAGATGGAAACCTGGATGTACACAAAAGAAGGAAAAGCATTAGAAATAGAAACTACAAATGTAAGTATAAAGACTTTTTAAATTTATATCTTTAAAAGATATACAACCGTTTGAAGCCAAAAAAAAAATAGTAACAAGATTTTGTATGCATTTCAACGTACACAAAAATGAAAGGTATGACAATAGCTTAAAGGCCAGAAAAGGAAAGAAAAATGAAAGTATACTATTGTCAGTCTCTTATAGTGTAAGTGTACAACAGCAAAAAATGACTATGAAATATTAAAGATATATAACATAAACTCCAAAACAACCAGTTAAATAAGATAATTAATAAGACAAAGGAGATAATAAAGAACAATAAAAATATTAATCTGAAAGAAAGAAGAGAGAAGAGAAGTCGCTCAGTCGTGTCTGACTCTTTGCGACCCCATGGACTGTAGCCCACCAGGCTCCTCGGTCCATAGGATTTTCCAGGCATGAATATTGGAGTGGGTTGCCATTTATTTCTCCAGAAAGAAAAAAGAAAAGGAGTATAAAAGGAACATAGAAGAGACGGGACATACAGAAAACAAAAGCAAGATGGTCAGTTCAACACCATTATACCAAGAACCATATTAAATGTAAATAGTCTTTAAAAACACAACTAAAAAGCAGGGATAATTACATTAGGAGAAAAAAGAGGTAACACCGAACTCTATGCTGCTGCTGCTGCAAAGAAAGTAAAAAGATGAAAAAGATATTCTATACTAATATAAATTGAAAGAAAGCAGGAGTGGCTATACTAATATCAGACAAAGTGGATTTCATCCTCCAGTATTTTAGGTCTAAGATACAGCACCAATTTCAACCTTGAATTAAAATCTCCACCCAGGTATTGAAATAAGAATATGGTGTCATCATGCCTGTCCAACTCATGGTATAAAAGGTGGAAGTCAAACTTTTAATGGCCTTTTTATGATCTTTACCAGTTCTAAATTCTTGTACTCCCTGAAAAATAAAAAACTGTAAGAGAATTGCAATATTTAAACATCCAAATCGGAGAAGGTAATGGCACCCCACTCCAGTACTCTTGCCTGGAAAATCCCATGGATGGAGGAGCCTGGTAGGCTGCAGTCCATGGGGTCGCTAAAAGTCGGACACGACTGAGCGGCTTCAGTTTCACTTTTCACTTTCATGCATTGGAGAAGGAAATGGCAACCCACTCCAGTGTTCTTGCCTGGAGAATCCCATGGATGGAGAAGCCTGGTAGGCTGCAGTCCATGGGGTCGCACAGAGTCGGACATGACTGAAGCGACTTAGCAGCAGAAGAAACATCCAAATTTCTGGATATATTTGGCATTTTTATCACAGAAACAGGTTTCAGGGAATTAAAGAATTATAATAAAAATCCAAAGCCTGTGATTGAGCAATTTAACTATTTTTAATGATGGTGAACAGTAAATACATGACCAGAAACATAAAATATTAACATCAAAGTGAATTACAGAAAGGCTCAGAAAGTACTAATGGCCCGAAGGAATGTAGTAGAGAATTTAACAGACTAAAGTTCACAAGAGAACATGACAAGAATCTAACACTTAAAATAGTAAAAGCCAGTCTTACATTTGTTTAATCTACTGAAAAATTCTCTGTATTCTGGACAGCCTCAGTCTAATAATTCAGCAGTAAAAATATAATTAAGATATGCTAATATTGGACAAGAAAATAGTAAGACCTGGGGATGTGGAAATATCTTCCATACTGCTCAGGTGTGTAGTACGTGAACATGGGAAGGATTCTAGGGTTGGTGTAAAGAACTGCTGTGCTTAGTTGCTAAGTCGTGTCTGACTCTTTGCGATCCCATAGACTCTAGCCCTCCAGGCTTTTCTGTCCATGGGGATCCTCCAGGCAAGAATACTGTAGTGGGTTGCCATGCCCTCCTCCAGCGGATCTTCTTATTCCAAGAATTGACCCAGGTTTCCCACATTTCAGGCAGATTCCTTACTGTCTGAGCCACGAGGGAAGCCCAGTAGAGAACTGCAGAAGTCCCCCCAGAATAATTTTGCTTTTAGAGACTCCATAAATCAAAAAGGTTGGGAGTTTCCATTAATGAAAACATCTCATAGACCTTTGTCCTGGTCTGCATGCTGAAAACAGAAATATCTATTTCAAGGAAATTCTGTGAGCAGAATTCAGGGAAATCAACAAGTTCGGTGCAGCAGGATTTGACAGCAGTTTTGAATAGAAATTTCAAAATGGACCTAAAAAAACTATCACTTTTCAATGCAAAAGCACCAAGCTTAAAGATGCTCTAGTTTTCAAACCTGGCTCTACAACTTTATAAATTGTGAGAACTTGACCAAGTTGCTTGCTTGCTTTTGCTTTCTCAACATTCAGTTTTTTATTAAAATAGAATAATATCTTTCTCACAGAGTTGTTTTAAGGACTTGATCATATACATAAAGAACTGAAGTCACAGCTGAGCACTTAGTAAGGTCTAACTTCACAATATCAATTATTAATAATTAGGACCACCTTTCCTAAAGGACCAGAATATGCTGACTGAAACTGGCAACTGAATGTAAAATCGCTCAAAGGGAGCTGAATTTGTATGAGAAAAATTAAACTACTAATTTAAGTAGCAATGAGCCTATGTTAGATAGCCTTCAAATATGGCTGCCTTCAATTTTTTCCCTTCCTGTAAAAAAAGCAAGTCACTCTTCCTGTTAGAAAGGAAAGTCTACTTTCCTTCCCTGAATTTGGGCTGGGCTTGTACCTAGGGTGGCAGTGACACTGTGCTAGATCCAAGCCTAGACTCTAAACTCTTGGCAATTGCTGATTTTCCTCTTGAAGCCAGCTCAGTTTAAGAAGTCTAACCTGAGACTACCATGCTGTTAAGGAGACCCTAGCTAGCCACATAAAGAGGACACGTGGAGAAACAGCAAAGCATAAGGCATTGGAGTGAAGTTTCCCCAAAACTTCTAGTCCAGCCAAGATGCCACTGAACGCAGAGAGCTGAGTAACCATAGTTGACATCATGAGGAAGAAAAACCACCCAGGTAAATAAGTCCACTCCCTCAACCCATAGAATCATAAGAAAAAAAAATCTTTAAAAAAATGTTTTGGGCAATAGATAACTAACAGAGTCTAAACCCAAAAACCATCAACAGTATTTATTTGTAGCCTTAGACTGTCAGATGGAGAAGGCAATGGCACCCCACTCCAGTACTCTTGCCTGGAAAATCCCATGGACAGAGGAGCCTGGAAGGCTGCAGTCCATGGGGTTCCTGAGAGTTGGACACGACTGAGCAACTTCACTTTCACTTTTCACTTTCATGCATTGGAGAAGGAAATGGCAACCCACTCCAGTGTTCTTGCCTGGAGAATCCCAGGGACGGGGGAGCCTGGTGGGCTGCCGTCTCTGGGGTCGCACAGAGTCGGACACGACTGAAGCGACTTAGCAGCAGTAGCAGCAGCAGAAATGAGCATCACCCCCAAAAGTAAAAAGGAGAACTGCAATTCCTGAAATATTCTTTTTGCAGGATAATCCCAGACTCACTGGTAGAGGCTACATATAAGAATGAAGCCAGTGAAAGCAGCTAGAACACCTCTGGCAGAGGGATGATCCTTTCTTCTTGTTGTAGTTTAGTCACTAAGTCATGTCCGACTCTTTACAACCCCACGGACTGTAGTCCACCGGGCTCCTCTGTTCATGGGATTTCCCAGGCAAAAATACTAGAGTGGGATGCCATTTCCTCCTCCAGGAGATCGTTCTGACCCAGAAATTGAACCCATGTCTCTCACTTATTAGCAGGCGGGTTCCTTACCACTTCACCTACAGATTAAAAAAAAAAAAAAAACTTTGTAAAAACTTTTTCTTACAGAGCCCATAGAAAGCCATCTTGCAACTACATCTAACTTTAAGGAAACCTAAATTTATTACCAAAAGCCACATTGGTAATATTTTTTCTTTCCCTACATAAAACTGGTATTTAAGAACACAACCACAGTCAGTTTTTTCAAATGCATAATCTCATTGGGATTTTGGCTTATGTTTTAAGAACCTGTTACAGTCAATGTTTTCCCTCCCTTTTTTGAATAATAAATTATCATAACTAGTGGTCAATGCTGTGATGCCAGAAGATAGTTCTAAAAACACAAAATAATAAAATAGACAGAATCCTTGAAATGCTTGGTCTTCCACTTTTGTAATTCTTTTTCTTTCCTTAAAGTAAAGTCCTTTCTCAGTCTTTAAATGACAGCTATCTTACCACTCTCAACTGATTATGGATTAAAAAATGTTTTCGACCTCTTCCCATAAAGTTTTCCCTTAACTCATTTCCCACACCTGTGGTAGGAAACAGCATGAAGAATAATTCTGGGCATAAAAGCTTTTCATGGCTTTAATATGGTGAACTCATTTCAAAATTTCTCTGATTTGCTGACAATGAACTTACTTTTAAGAGCCTTCAGTAAAGTCATCTCCAGAATTTCAAGACAGTTATATATTGGCTTATTTCTTTTACTCTACTATTTAACCTCATAAAATAAAATTAAGTTCTAAATTAAACAAATTTTAAATAGCAGTTTCTAACAGCAAGGCTAGTTTCTAACAGCAAAGGCTAACTTTGTATATAAAAATGGCCTGTTTTTATATCCAAGTAGCATTCTTTATTAACAATTGTTTTATTAATTTTTATTGGAGTATAATTGCTTTATCAGAGAAGGCAATGGCAACCCACTCCAGTACTCTTGCCTGAAAAATCCCATGGATGGAGGAGCCTGGTTGGCTGCAGTCCACGGGGTCGCTAAGAGTCAGACATGACTGAGCGACTTCACTTTCACTTTCACTTTCATGCATTGGAGAAGGAAATGGCAACCCACTCTAATATTCTTGCCTGGAGAATCCCAGGGACGGGGGAGCCTGGTGGGCTGCCGTCTATGGGGTCACACAGAGTCGGACACGACTGAAGCGACTTAGCAGCAGCAGCAGTTGCTTTATAATGGTGTGTTAGTTTCTACTGTAGAGCAAAGTGAATTAGCTACACATATACATACATTTCCTTTTTTGGATTTCCTTCCCATTTAGGTAACCACAGAGTATTGAGTAGAATCCCCTGTGCTATACAGTAGTTTCTCATTAGTTATCTGTTTTATACATATTGCTGCTACTGCTAAGTCACTTCAGTCGTGTCCGACTCTGTGCAATCCCATAGACGGTAGCCCACCAGGCTCCCCCGTCCCTGGGATTCTCCAGGCAAGAACACTGGAGTGGGTTGCCATTTCCTTCACCAATGCATGAAAGTGAAAAGTGAAAGTGAAGTCGCTCAGTCGTGTCCGACCCTCAGCAACCCCATGGACTGCAGCCTACCAGGCTCCTCCGTCCATGGGATTTTCCAGGCAGGAGTACCGGAGTGGGGTGCCATTGTTAGTGTATATATATATATATCAATCCCAATCTCCCAATTCATTCCACATTCTCCTTCCTTCCTTGATATCCAAACATTTGTTCTCTATGACTGGGTCTCTATCTCTCAAAGTAACATTCATTTCTGTACATATCTTCCAAAAAGAATGAAAGAAATAGGCTTGGACAGAGGGCTTCCCTGGTGGCTCAGACAGTAAAGTGTCTGCCTGCAATGCGGGAGACCCAGGTTCTATCCCTGGGTCGGGAAGATCCCTGGAGAAGGAAATAGCAACCCACTCCTGTACTCTTGCCTGGAAAATTCCACAGACAGAGAAGCCTGGTAGGCTACAGTCCATGGGGTCTCAAAGAGTCGGACAGGACTGAGCGACTTCACTTTCACTTTCACTTTAAAAGACAGAAACCTCAATAACAAAAGAGAAACTTTCACTAATTGAATATTTAATGGAAGTCAATTAAGTGCCCATCATAGCCAAAGTAGGAAACGTATAAAGATAAAACTGCCCCAGCTCCCAAGAAGAACATAAGTTACTAGAAATGCAGACACAGAACAAAGTATGTACAACATCTTGGGAAGAGAAAATACAACAGGACACAAAGGATGGACTGTGCACAGATAAAGTAGGAGAGCAAAGGAGGAAAGGATTCTGAGGCAGTAAATTTGAGCAGGGTCTACAAATAGATGGAAAAGGTGGATTCCAATCAGAGGAAAAGGCCTGGAACAGAAGCCTGAGAAGTACCATGCATCTTCAGAAAATATTAAGGATGAGTATAACAGGCAGACCTGGGAAGGGAGGCTGTATTAGTTTCATATTAGTTGCTCTAACAAGTTACCACAAACCAGGTGCCTCAAAGTATCAATAACAGAAATCTAGTCTCATGGTTCTGGAGGCCAGAAGTCAAAAATCAAGTTGTCAATGGGGTCAATTCCTTCAGAAGGCTCTGAGGGAAATCTGTCTTATGCTTCTCTTCTAGCTTCTGGCCATCCTTGGGGTTCCTTGGCTTGTACCACGTCATTCCAATTTCTGCCTCTATTGTCACGGACCCTTCCCCCCATGTGTCTATGCATGGTCTTCCTATAAGGAAGTCATTGGATTTAGGGCCTCCCTAATTCAATATGATCACATCTTAGCTAACTATCCACAAAGACTATTTCCAAATAAGGTCACATTCTGGTCATGAAAGTTAGTTTGGGAAACACTGCTGAACCTGGTACAGAGGCCATGTCGAGGAGTTCAGATGCTCTAAGGTTTATGTTTTTGTCATATCTGTGAGCCACCCACTCTTCTATTTTACTTTACTGTATTTAAAAATGTTATTAGGTCAGTTCTCTTATTTTTCCTTTGTAAACATTTTAAAAGGAAGCATCCTATCACTATTCTAAATGAAAATCTTTTTTGCTATAGCTGCTATTGCTACTGCTGCTGCTAAGTCGCTTCAGTCGTGTCCGACTCTGTGTGACCCCATAGAGGGCAGCCCACCAGGCTCCCCCATGCCTGGGATTCTCCAGGCAAGAACACTGGAGTGGGTTACCATTTCCTTCTCCAATGTATGAAAGTGAAAAGGGAAAGTGAAGTCGCTCAGTTGTGTCCAACTCCTAGCAACCCCATGGACTGAAGCCCACCAAGCTCCTCCGTCCATGGGATTCTCCAGGCAAGAGTACTGGAGTGGGGTGCCATCGCCTTCTCCGTTGCTATACCTAAGTTATCCATAAAATATTAAGTTTTAATGAAAATATCTTAATTAAATATGCAAATGATAAATCTGACTGATGTGTAAAAATGTATGTATGTAAACAGATTCCTCGGTGATAAGAACAGAACTGTTGGTGACTACTTAAAAAAAAAAAATCGGCTCATTTTCACTAGGTTTAAAAAGAAGAGGCTCCACATAAATAGGACAATTCTCCGCTCAAGCACAGAAAATCATGATTTATTGTACACATAATTGAAAAAAGCCAAAAAAATTTAACCCCTTTATTGATATGGTTGCATCCTAAAAATCAGTTGTAGCCAAAACGATAATCACTTCTGCTCAACAATCTCTTGTCACCAGAAGCCATCTGATCAGAGCACTAGAACCCATTCTACTTCAGTATATTTCATGTTATTTGATAATAACGGAAAAATAATGGAAAAGAGATTCTCCATAACATTCACCCCACCTCATAATCTGAGAAAATTTTTAGAAGGATCTTCTAGCAATCTTTTGAGTATCTCCTCATAATGTCCCAAATACTGATGACAAGTTCTTCATGTGGGTTTTTTAGGAGGTTTCATTACCAAGTCTCTCAGACAAGGCTTTCAGCACTGTTGAGCAGATGAGTGGGCCTAAAGGGCCCTGGGTGTAAATACACTGCTACCATTTATTCACCACTACTATGGACAGCCACTGCATGAAGCTATCAACATGCTTTTCCTCATTTAACTCACAACTTCTTCAAAGTAACTGCTATGTTTATAGTATAATACACTATAACACTCTATAGCTGAGGAGACTGAAGTTCAAAACAATGAGATTTGCTGAAGCTTACACTGTCTGTAAGGGAAGACTCATGGCTCCAACCCAGCTGGGTCAGCTTCCAGCACCAGTACCCCGTGGCCTCCTGGGGACATGAACTAGAACTGGGCCCTTTCTCACCTTTCCTAGGACACCTGGTCCAGCCTGAGGCGCAAGGCTAAGGTGTTTCTGCCTGAGAAAGCCATACATACAGCTGGGTTGCAGAGAAATTCATCACAGGAAGAGTGGCCAGTGGAAGTTGATAGGGGGAAGGAGAGCAGAAGAGAAGGGTGGGCCTGCGTAAATGTGTTTTAGGACCATCACCAATGAACCTGATAAAAGTCTCTCCTCCTCCCTTGCCAAACTCTTCTTATCCTCCATGCCTGCACCCCAAACTCAGTTCTGGGCAACTTTGACTCCCGGCAAGGTCCATTCCAGTAACATTTAATTCTTCTCAAGTACCATCCAAGGCACAAAGTGGGAGTCACTGATGTAGGCAATGAAAATCTATCAAAGGTTTTCAAGTAGGGAAGTTGCCTGATACAACCTGCGTTTAAGAAATGTGAAGAGGAATGAGAGTTTTTAGGTCTAGAGGTGACTTAAGTTGCTACCATAATAATTTATCTGGGAGACCACAAAGTCTTAGTGGCAGGAGAAACAAAGAGGAAGGAGCAGATCTGAATGCCAAAAAGTAAAACGGCGAAACGGACCCTAGCATGAGGGACTGAAGAGTCCAAGGGGGATAAGTTTCCAGTTGAGCAATTGGGTGGATGGCCCTGGGATTTCTTTGGAAGGAATGATGCTAAAGCTGAAACTCCAGTACTTTGGCCACCTCATGCGAAGAGTTGACTCATTGGAAAAGACTCTGATGCTGGGAGGGATTGGGGGCAGGAGGAGAAGGGGACAACAGAGGATGAGATGGCTGGGTGGCATCACTGACTCGATGGACGTGAGTATCAGTGAACTCCGGGAGTTGGTGATGGACAGGGAGGCCTGGTGTGCTGCGATTCATGGGGTCGCCAAGAGTCGGACACGACTGAGCGACTGATCTGATCTGATCTGATCTGACACCATTAAACACAAGAAAGGAAGAGGGTGTGTCAGAAGGTAATCGGTTCAGTTTGGGAGTCAGTGCCCAGTTTATTAGAAATGACTAGTAAGCAAATGGAGTTCAGAATAAGCTCTTACCCTGAGACAATGAACATCAAAGCCTTAGATATGGATGCAAACAGTAATCTCAGGAAGAGCAAGAAGAATCCCAGAGACAGAAAACTTGCAAACACCAGCCTTTAAGAAACAGGAAAGGAATGGGAGAAATGAAGGTGAGTGGTCAGAAAGGAAGGGGACCTAGACAGGAAGGCCCCAGAGGCCAAAAGCACAGACATTTTCAAGGAGTGTGTGAGCACAGTGTGAAATACAGCCAAGAAGTGAAGGAGCATTAAAAAATAAAAAAAGCTTCAGGATGTTACCTGCAGGGGCTTATTAATGACCTTGAGAAGGGTCACATTTGGAAGGAAATGTCTAAGCCAGGGCACAAGGGATACAGGGTAACTAGGAAACAAAGTGAATGTGGCAGGTAAAGACAACTGTTCCAAAAAAATTTAGCAAGGGGCAGCAAGGGAAGGAAAGAACTACAAAAATACAGAGGGGGAAAGGAGAGGGCTTAGAAAGCAAGACAGAAAGAAATTTCTGAGAAAATATCCCAAGGATATAAAAGAGAATGGTGGAAGGCTGAAGCAGCAGGTAATAGGGGTCACTCAAGAAGAAAACAGACAGATGAGTGTGTTGCAGGAAGGGGGACCCCTTCTAGGGACTGAAACTGGGCTCTTGTCTAACACTCAGAAATGAATTGTGAGAGGAGACACATGTGCTGACAAAGCAAGAAATTTTATTGGGAAAGTGTGTCCAGGCAGAGAGCAGTAGGTTAGGGGAACCCAGGAGACTTGCTCTGCCACGTGGCTGGCAGTCTCTGGTTTTATGGTGTTGGGATTAGTTTCCAGGTTGTCTTTAGCCAATCATCCTGACTCAAGATTCCTTCCTGGTGGTGCATGCCTTGTTCAGCCAAGATGGATGCGAGAAGGATTCTGGGAGGTGGTGGGACATGTGGTGTCTCCCTTTGACCTTTCCCGAACTCTTGCAGTTGTTGGTGATTTAATAGTTCTGTGTTCCTTACCAGGACCTCCTGTCGTAACACAACGCATGCAAATGGTTACCATGGTGCCTGCAGGGTGGGTGGTTCCAGTCAGTGTGCTTCGCCTAACAAGTGGGGCCTGGATGTAATCATAACTGCTACCAATTATTCAGTACCACTCTGTGGAGCCATCAATATGTATTTTCTCATTTAACTCTTACAACTCTGAAGTAGCCACTATTATTATCTGTAGCTGGTAAATCTTAGATTCCAAGAGGTGATAAGGTTTGCTGAAGCGTACACCACCCAAAGAGCTTCCCTTGTGGCTCAGCTGGTAAATAATCCACCTCCAATGTGGGAGACCTGGGTTCGATCCCTGGGTTGGGAAGATCCCCTGGAGAAAGGAAAGGCTACCCACTCCAGTATTCTGGATTGGAGAATTCCATGGACTGTATAGCCCATAGGGTCGCAAGGAATCGGACATGTCTGACCAACTTTCACTTTCACACTACCCAAAAGAAAACAAGCAGGATTATGGAGAGAGGAGTTGAAGGTGTGAAACAGAAAGTGGAGGATGCTAAAGGCAAAGTATAAATTGCTGTCACTTCCCAAATGGGGAGACAAACCATGCCAGATATGATTAAATACCACTGCCTGCTCCAGACTATAGGGATCAAGGCATGGACAGTGAAGGTTCTATAATAACTTATGTAACAGTGATCACTATGACCCATTTGGATGACCAAGAGACATTGCAAATTCTTTAAAATGGTTTAGATGTGGCCCAGCCCTGCCCCAGGGGATCCCTGGGCTAGATCCAAGAATAGGAAAGAAGCTTCCCAAATGCCAGTGGCCTTAACCCATTTACATGTAATTTCTCAATTTTTAAAGCTCTCTGCTTTCCTATCACTTTGCTTTCAACACAATGAAAACACAGTTTTAATCTGAGGGAGGAGAGTTGATTGCATCTAAATTTATTCAGCTAGTTAAGAGAACCAGAGGCAATTACTAATTTACATTTTTATCACTGCCTTTTTAAACTTGATCTAAACAAGTTCTGTCTATTGCTCCATTGTGTTTTTTTATTTATTTTTTTTAATTTATTTTTATTTATTTATTTATTTTTTTGCTCCATTGTTTTAAGAAACTCCTCAAAACTTCCTGATTTTAATCAGTCTTTTTTTTTTTTAATACTGTCATTTCTCAGGACTTCTGAAATCACGAAGTCCATAAGTCACAAACTTCTGCTTTTTGTCTATGAAAACCTGGGGTGAAAGACTTTATTTTCCCTTATAGATTTTATTCTCTACAGCTAAAAGTATCCAGGAAATTTTAACTTTGTATGTATTTCTATGAGGCTTCTTTCAGGATGTGACAGTAGAGCTGATGGTCTGGCTACAAACTGAGAATTTGTGGTTCTTTCTAAAAACACATAATTTCGAGATCAACCAGTACCTGAAAGGAAAGTTCCAATGTATAAACATAAGATGACAGCTTCAATAAATAAATAAAAGCTTCAGGAAGTTTCCCTGGATAGTTTCCTTCACACGTGCATAAAATCAACTAATTCTTATTATTCACAAGTGAAATTTAAAGATACAAATGCAAGATCACTACCCTAGAGGAGTTTACAGATCTCCCAACTTCTGTCAACATTTGAGCAATGCTTCCTGAAAGCATCTGGGACCCTATCTTCAGTCTTTCTCTGTCCACAGGACTATGCCTGAAGTGCTTGGGGAATTAATTCCCTGGGGAGCAGCCATCGAGCAATGACAAAATACAGTGAAGAGATCCCCCAGTTTCCACACCCCTCGGGTTAGACAATTCTGGGACATGTTCTATAGCTTCTCTAAGGTCCTCAGCAGAACTGAGCCCCAGTTGACCTCAACAGTCACCTGCTCATCAAGGCATCTTTTACTGCCTTCTTCCCTCCTGTTTCACTTCCCTACTCTCTTGAAGGGTTCTGGAATTGCTCTCTAAATAAATTACTTATACTCAAAGTTGGTGACAATAGCAAATTACCAAATAAAGTTGCAAAATCTAATTAACCAGATACCTGTTCCCTGATAGTGCTAACAACTTTGTGGTTTCTTCTATTTTGGCATAACTGTGGTTTCTCAGTTATGCAAAGAGAAGAAAGTTGATAGGATAAATAGCTTTGACTTTTGTGAAACCATCTCAGTCAGGTTCAGTCAAGGAGACAAAGTTTACACCAGAATTGTCTGTTTTAATAGAGAAAAATAAGGGTGAAATGAGGAGGGTGATGAGAGAGAGATTTGGGAGGGAGGGGACATAGGGATACCTATGGCTGATTCTTGTTGATGTATGACAAAAAACCACAAAAAAGCAATTAACCTTCAATTAAAAAATTTAAATATTTTTTAAAAAAGAAACTAGTAATAAAGGGGCTGGAAAAGCCAAATGGCCAAAAAGAGAACAGTAATGCAGAGATCTGCAGTACAAAGAAACTACTGTCCAGTTTGTTAAAGGTTCAGTGTAGAGTTACCTTATGATTCAAGTTATTCTACTCCTAGGTCTCTCTCTTTCGGCTTAAGAGAACTGAGAATTTCAGTCTGAGACGTGAAAACATAAGTTCACACAAAAACTTACAAATGAAAATTCATAGCGGCATTATTCATAATGGCCTGAAAAATGCAAACAACTAAATGTTCATCAGTTGATGAATGGATAGATAAGTGAAAAGTGATATATCCATACAATGGGAATATCATTCAGCCATGAAACTGAAGTACTTATATATACTACAGTGTGGATGAACATTATGCTAACTGAAAGAATGCAGTCACAAAAGGCCACATGTTGTATGGTTCCATACTAAACATGCAGAACAGGCAAACCTATAGAGACAAGAAGTAAATTCTTGTTTGCCAGGGGTTGTAAGTAGAGGAAAATTGGAAGTGACTGCTAAGGGGTACAAAGTTTCTTTCTGGGATGATGAAAATGTTCAAAAATTCAATAACTGGTGATATTCACACAAGTCTGTAAATATACTAAAAACCGAAGAATTGTACATTTTGAAAGGCTGAATTCTATGGTATCTGAATTATATTTCGGTCAGAAGAAAATAATGAAAAAGAAAAAAGAAAGGAATGAAGGAAGAAAGGAAAGAAGTGAAGAGAGAAAGGAGCCACTGTCAATCTCTAAGCAAAAGGGACAAAGGGTGGAGGTACTTTACCAGAGCCCCCAGCAGAAACTGAAGCCACTGCAGGAGGGCATACGGGGTGGGAGCTAGAACAAGAACAGAGACATAAATACTGTTAGGCACTCAACCTGAAGCAGAAGGAGACAGGAGGACATACCCACGGAGACATGCCCTGGCTTCTCCCTTCAGCCTGCCCACCATTCTCTTGCTGTTGGCCAAACCTAACTGGAAACCAGTTAGCAAGCAAACCTAAGAAACAGACTCAAGGTGTTGGACCCATTGCAAACAGAACAGCAAGGGAAAGGCAGGGAATGGGTCTAAGAAGAATCACACCTCTTCAAACGTGAAACTCTTCCCAGTTGAGATTATTAATACAATGTGGCCAACAGGAAAGGTATTATTTGTGAAAATCTAACACAAGCATTCAATAAATTTTTTTTTTAAATAATGGAGGGAAATGTGGATAATTATTTCAGTGGAAACAGTGTCAGACTTTATTTTTCTGGGCTCCAAAATCACTGCAGATGGTGACTGCAGCCATGAAATTAAAAGACGCTTACTCCTTGGAAGGAGAGTCATGACCAATCTAGATAGCATATTGAAAAGCAGAGACATTACTTTGCCAACAAAGGTTTGTCTAGTCAAGGCTATGGTTTTTCCTGTGGTCATGTATGGATGTGAGAGTTGGACTGTGAAGAAGGCTGAGCGCCGAAGAATTGATGCTTTTGAACTATGGTGTTGGAGAAGACTCTTGAGAGTCCCTTGGACTGCAAGGAGATCCAGTCAGTCCATTCTGAAGATCAGCCCTGGGATTTCCTTGGAAGGAATGATGCTAAAGCTGAAACTCCAGTACTTTGGCCACCTCATGCGAAGAGTTGACTCATTGGAAAAGACTCTGATGCTGGGAGGGATTGGGGGCAAGAGGAGAAGGGGATGACAGAGGATGAGATGGCTGGATGGCATCACTGACTCGATGGACGTGAGTCTGAGTGAACTCTGGGAGTTGGTGATGGACAGGGAGGCCTGGCGTGCTGCGATTCATGGGGTCGCAAAGAGTCGGACACGACTGAGCGACTGATCTGATCTGATCTGATTTCAGTAGTAGTTACATTAAAATGGAAAAGCAAGCATTACCTTAATCCAAATGAGCATTCTCATTTGGTCTTATATTCTGCAAATATTACTGAGTACCCTAGAGACATATAGTAAAAGTGACACTATCCTTGACCTCAAGGAGATTATTAAGGAACTCAGACTGTGTATGGGAAAAAAATATTAACCAGGCCTGGTTAATATAAATCAAAAACTCAGGAATCATTACAGAATGGGAAGTATTTAATATGTTAATTTTAATACTGCCTACCTTCCAAATACCTCAGGGAGCTTAAAACTAGAAGGAGAGCCTTTGGAAGGGTGCCAAAGAACCCTCCATTCTCACTGCGTTTCCATCTATCTAAACATCTTTACCTCAGGGCAGGCTATAGTCTTCTTCAACTATCTTCCCACACACATACTTCTAATACAGTTGCTAGTCACTTCAGTACACTACAAGGAACACCCACTTAAACACAGAACAGAACTTGAAGCTCAAATTTCCCAATGAAAACAACCCGGGGATAAGGAACAAAGTCAAATGTAGACTTACCCAAGTTTCTCAGACCTTTCAGGACATTTAAAATCCCCAAGCAAATAAGGCTCTACCAACTCCTGACATTCAGATGGTAAGTTATTATTCTGACATCAATGAGCTGTTGCACCTTGCTGTTAATTTCATCCCTAGAAATAGTGTTGGCACAGAATCGACTCTTACAGGCATTAATATGAACTGAGGCTAGATTCCTGCTGACTACACGAATGCCTTTAATCTAGGATATATGTCATACCTTGAAGAAATCCTAAAACAGAATTATTAAAGATGTCTTTCTCTCTCTCTCTTTTTTTTTTTTTAAAAAAAAGGGCAGGCGGTTCTTTTTCCTTTATATAAGCAAGTGAATCACAAAAGCAAATTTCCTCTCTTTGCTTAAGGCCAAAACAATGTCAAATAAAATAAAGCAAAAGATAAACACACACCTCTGAGGCCACACTTTCCTCATTCCCACCTTTCCTCCCGGATAATTCTCAATATTAACACAGCTTGGGAGAATAAGTGACTGGAATTAGGATAGAATTTAGGAAAGAAAAGCAAATGGGACTACTAAACCCCTGAAACTATATGGTATGAAAAATGTTTCCAGGGATAAAATACTTTAAGGCAAATCCATACATTAAAAAAATAACTGAATCACCATTACAGTACAGTCAGACTTTTCAACAGTTTACTTGAAATACACCATTTATTTTAGACTCTAGCCACACATGAAAGCACAGCAAGAAGACAACTATTTTGTTTCTCCACATGTATTTATGAGAAGTAGAGTCATGTCAAGCATTCAACATAACTAATTTTGTTCTTGGCTCTTGACAGCAGTGGACACCTAAAGTTAGAGTCCATTTGACTACAAAACTTTAAAATAGTTTTTCTTTCCAGAGCTCCAAAGGAAAATTATCAACACTTGACAACAAATATATTAACTTCATAATATATAATATAGTAGCTCATAAAGATATTAAGCTATGTTAATATATTTCATCAATAAATTAAAACACAGCAAAGCACTACTAAACATAAAATCTTCCCCAAAAGTGACTTTAAATACTTCCTTTAATTTGCTTAATTAAGGTAATTCCCAATTACCAGTTTGTTTTCAAGGTCTTATTGAAATAATTAGCCAGAAGAAATTAAAAATTCCTGAAGTTATAGTATTCATTCTCTCTTGATTACTTATACTGTATACAGCCCAGCAGGGGGTGTTTTAAGCTAAAATACTTAGTAATCTCATTCACACTAAAGAATATGTGAAAGATAAAGGCAGCAAGAGTGGTCCAATTTCCTAGGACTATTTGCACCTTTCTAATATGGAAAGAGAAACATGGAAATACTCTGGGCAGATGAAGAATCATGAAAAGAAAACTGAGCATATTGGCTGAAGTATGTGTGAAATTATTAAACATCAGAGATAACTAACATTCATATAGACACACAATAGCAAATTACTTTCCATAATCTTTTCTGTTAATATGATAATAAAAACTGACAATAAAATTCTGTACTCAGGTTCTTCATTCTAAAATAAAGCCATGGACTGTATCTGTTGCTATGGCTAGAATTTTCAGATGATACTATCAGCACATTTTCATCTGGTACCACACAATTTAGCAATTAACAATACAATGTCTTGGGTAATTAATTGTTATATTGATCTCATCTTGCTAACTAGATTAAATATTCTTTGTACTACCAAATTTCTTTGCACATGTAGCAGCTCAAAAAATACCGACTGATAAGCATGTTTATCTAAATTGGAGGTGTCTAGCCTATAAACATATTGGCTGACATCCATTTCTCCATTTTATTGTGTTATTTTAATAGTCAAAAGTTGATATCTACAAGTCAGGGACAACTCACACCCAAATAAAGCATCAGTATTCTTTTCATTCCCCAGAGAGTATTCAAGCACAACTTAAACTGTTATCTTAATCTAGAAAAACAGTAACCTATTGTATAATTGAAGGGCAAAACAGTTTAAGTTATTACTAAGAGAAAGGTTCTTTTTCTGTTGTCTCTCTTTCTTATTGTTACTTGTATGTATCAAATACTTGTCTAAAACATATGCTTAAAAGTTAAAGTGTTAATAAAGTGACTACCACTAAAAATCCCACCCAGATGAAGAAAGAGAACATGGCCACTTAGAGCCCTTCCCCCATCACATCATCTGTCTCTCCTGGAAGTCATCTGTACTCTAATGCTTATATAGGTCCATCTAGTCACAGCTACGGTTTTTCCAGTAATATGGATGTGAGAGGTGGACCATAAAGAAAGCTGAGCACTGAAGAATTGATGCTTTTGAACTGCGGAGTTGGAGAAGGCTCTTGAGAGTCCCTTGGACTGCAAGGAGATCAAACCAGTCAATCCTAAAGGAGATCAGTCCTGTATGTTCATTGGAGGGACTGATGTTGAGGCTGAAGCTCTGATACTTTGGCTACCTGATGCGAGGAGCTGACTCATTGGAAAAGACCCTGATGCTGGAAAGGATTGAGGGCAGGAGGAGAAGGGGACAACAGTGGATGAGATGGTTGGATGGCATCACAAACTCAATGGACATGAGTCTGAGCAAGCTCCAGGAGTTGGTGATGGACAGGGAAGTCTGGCGTGCTGCAGTCCCTGGGGTCACAAAGAGTCAGACACAACTGGAGCGACTTGAACTGAACTGAATGCCTATTTTGCTCTTCCTTTGACTTTCTTTGTAGTTTTACTACCTGAGTGTGTATACTTTCAGTGAAAAGCTTCTTTTACTCAATATGGTCCATTCTCCAAGTCTATTCCCTATGTGGCAGCCAAAGCAATCCTATTAAATATAACTCAAGCTGGGACACTGACTCTTCTCTGAACCCTACAGTGGCTGCTCAACTCAGTAAGAGCAATAATGCCAGTGAGACTCTCCACAATCTGAGCACACAGCTACCTCTCTGATTTAACTTCACTCCTCTCTACCTCCTCTCCAGGAATGCCCATACCTGTGCCTACACATTATAGCCTGAGGGATTCCTCCATGTCTACCTCCTATGGCTCACACCTTACCATCTTCAAGTCCTCTACTGTCACATTCTCAGGTCAGATAAGTCTATGTGACCTCTCTATTTAAATTTGCAATTATACACACACTCTACCCCACTTCCAGAAATTCCTGATTCATTTTCCATGCTTTCCTTTTATTTTCCACAGCACTCACCACTTTGACACTGCATTTATTTAATATGTTCTTTGTTCTCTATGTGCTGTCCCAACTAGATTGTAAGCTCCATTAGGTCCCCACCCAGCACGTAGAACAGTGCCTGGCACATAGTAGGGACTCAATAAATGTTGTCTACATTTAAACAGTTAAATTATGTGCTATCATCACACTTTAACAGATATATATTCACAATGTCTGGGGTGGGGGTGGGGGGGCCGGCAGGACTTAACTTAGGTGACTAGTACTCCAAGTATGGCCTGCAATACCAGGATGAAAATTATTTGTTATTGGTCCATGCCAAGTGAGTATAGAAACTGACAGTGTTTAGAAATTTTTAGAGCAATTTGACAGTCATGCTATGTTGGTTGTACACTTTTTTAAATTTGATTTTTCTTGTAATTTGTATTTATTATATTTAACAAAAGTATTAGTTTCTGATAAATCTGAAGTTTAAAATTAAGAAAGAAAAACTATATTTTCACCCGTTTGAGAAGCATTGACTGAAACTTCTCAACCTCTCAAAGCTTCTGGCTAGTCTGTGGCAGCACTTGACCATACTCTAGGCTCAGAGCCCCAGACCATGAGCCACTCCCTCTCACCCAGCACATCCTATTCTCTCAGGGGCCTCAGGTACATACATGTGATCTCCCAAGCACACCCTTGCAAGTTCCAATCACTTGCATATGCACACAATCATATACAAATTAGCCATCCCTAAGCCGAAATGTGCTCACTCCAATGGGCATGGTCCACCCTTGGAAGGAGGGACTCTGAGTGTTTTGCACAGGGAATGTCAGGGTTCTTTGTTACCCCTCCTGGAGCAGGCAGGCAACAGACACCACGTAGTCACATCACGTTGGCCCTGCAGACTCCTTGCTCCACAGGCAGAAATGCAGGCAGAAGGAGCTCGAGGTGGGGCTCTCTAGAGAACAGGGTTCCTCTCACATAGCTGAAGGGCAGTAATAGCTGGACATGATAAAAGAAGCTGGAAGCTGGAGTCAACTGTATGCTGTGACTGGAGCCACAGCGGCAGGAACAAAAAAAGGAAAGGAAAGGAGATACTTCATCTAGGTCCTCCTGAGCTTCCTCTTGGGCCTTCATTTGCAGACACTAGCCAGAAGCCCCTGGGCGAAAAGTGGGAAGTCTCAGCTCCAGCCACAGAGGAGCTCACTGTATTCCCTGGTTATTAGTCCAGTGTTGGATTATACATTATAAATACCTTTTACATATTTACAGAACTCTTTGCTTACTATTATTTTACTCTCTTCTGGCTAGCTTTTGACGAATTCTCAATTTCAATGTACAAATTCAAACACATTTTCCTTTATGGTTCAAGTTTATGTTTCCTATTTAAGAAATCTCTCCCTACATCAAGGTCATGAAAATAATCTTCTGTATTAGCCTCTAAAAGCTTTCTTGTTTAAAAAACTATAACTTAAAAACTCATTAGGTGTTAAGTCTGATAGTGACTTCTATGTGTAGTGTGAGGTAGGAGTACATTTTTTTTTCCTAGATGAATAGCCAGATGTCCCATCACCATTGACTCTCCTCTGATCTGAATTTATAACATCTGTCATGCATCAAACATCATTATTTGTGTGGATGTCTTCTATCTGGGCTCCTTCATGCTCTCCTATAGCTCTGTCCCTATAACACCAAAGCGTATCAATTATTAGAGCTTTATACATCCTGATCTGGCCAGGCAATTTCCTGAACATTGATATTTGTCTTTAAGAGTATTATGGTTATTCTTGGTCCCTTGCATTACCATATAAGAAGCTTATCAAATGTCACAAAAGAAAAATAAATCCTGTGTGGATCCTAAGCAGAACTGCATTGAATCTAAATCAGTTACAGAACGATTGACAGCTTTACAATATTGAAATCTCCGATTCATAAGCTTGGTTCTGTGTGTGCGTGTATGTTGGTCACTCAGTTGTGTCCAACTCTTTGCAACCCATGAACTGTAGCCTGCCAGGGTCTTCTATCCATAGGCTTCTCCAGGCAAGAATATTGGAGTGGGATGCCATGCTATGCCCTCTTTAATATCCTTCAATAAAACTTTGTAATTTTTCCAAAAAGCTCATTCATCTCTTTTGTTATATTTATTCCTCTGTGTTCACATCTTTCTAATATTATAAACATCTTTTCTATTCATTTTCTGAATGTTACTGGCCTATAGAAATGCAATTGATTTTTGTAAATTGATTTTTATATTCAATTATACTTTTCTAAACTCATTAATTTTAATAAATTATCTGTAGCTTTCTTTGTATTTTCTATGCAACTCTATCATCTGTCAATAGTGAGTTTTTTTTCTCCTTCCATCCAGTTCTAATACTTTTTACTTCTTATTCTTTATGGTGTTCATCAAAATTTTCTATAAACTACCAAATAAAAGTATTAATAGCTACAGGGACATCCTCATCTTTTGCTAATCTCATATATAAGGTGTCAAAATCTCACCAATAAGTATGCCAATTACTTTTTTTTTTCAGAAACCCTAACTGTACAAAAAAGATCTTCATGACCCAGATAATCACGATGGTGTGATCACTCACCTAGAGCCAGACATCCTGGAATGTGAAGTCAAGTGGGCCTTAGGAAGCATCACTACGAACAAAGCTAGTGGAGGTGATGGAATTCCAGTTGAGCTATTTCAAATCTTGAAAGATGACGCTGTGAAAGTGCTACACACAATATGCCAGGAAATATGGAAAACTCAGCAGTGGCCACAGGACTGGAAAAGGTCAGTTTTCATTCCAATCCCTAAGAAAGGCAATGCCAAAGAATGCTCAAACTACTGCACAATTGCACTCATCTCACATGCTAGTAAAGTAATGCTTAAAATTCTCCAAGCTAGGCTTCAGCAATACTTGAACTGTGAACTTCCAGATGTTCAAGCTGGTTTTAGAAAAGGCAGAGGAACCAGAGATCAAATTGCCAACATCTGCTGGATGATCGAAAAAGCAAGAGAGTTCTAGAAAAACATCTATTTCTGCTTTATTGACTATGCCAAAGCCTTTGACTGTGTGGATAACACTAAACTATGGAAAATTCTGAAAGAGTTGGGCATACCAGACCACCTGACCTGCCTCCTGAGAAACCTGTATGCACATCAGGAAGCAATAGTTAGAACTGGACATGGAACAACAGACTGGTTCCAAATAGGAAAACGAGTCCGTCAAGGCTGTATATTGTCACCCTGCTTATTTAACTTCTGTGCAGAGTACATCACGAGAAATGCTGGGCTGGAGGAAGCATAAGCTGGAATCAAGATTGCCGGGAGAAATATCAATAACCTCAGATATGCAGATGACACCACCCTTATGGCAGAAAGTGAAGAGGAACTCAAAAGCCTCTTGATGAAGGTGAAAGAGGAGAGTGAAAAAGTTGGCTTAAAGCTCAACATTCAGAAAACTAAGATCATGGCATCCGGTCCCATCACTTCATGGCAATAGATGGGGAAACAGTGGAAACAGTGGCTGATTTTATTTTGGGGGGCTCCAAAATCACTGCAGATGGTGACTGCAGCCATGAAATTAAAAGACACTTATTCCTTGGAAGGAAAGTTATGACCAACCTAGATAGCATATTGAAAAGCAGAGACATTACTTTGCCAACAAAGGTTTGTCTAGTCAAGGCTATGGTTTTTCCTGTGGTCATGTATGGATGTGAGAGTTGGACTGTGAAGAAGGCTGAGCGCTGAAGAATTGATGCTTTTGAACTGTGGTGTTGGAGAAGACTCTTGAGAGTCCCTTGGACTGCAAGGAGATCCAAGCAGTCCATCCTAATGGAGATCAGTCCTGGGTGTTCATTGGAAGGACTGATGTTGAAGCAAAACACCAATACTTTGGCCACCTGATGCAGAGAGCTGACTTATTTGAAAAGACCCTGATGCTGGGAAAGATTGGAGGGCAAGAAGAGAAGGGGATGACAGAGGATGAGATGGTTGGATGGCATCACCGACTTGATGGACATGAGTTTGAGTGAATTCCAGGAGTTGGTGGTAGACAGGGAGGCCTGGCGTGCTGCAGTTCATGGGGTTGCAAGGAGTCGGACACGACTGAGTTGAACTGAACCGAACTGACCAATTTAAGGGATTTCCCTACTGGTCTCAGGTTGCTAAAAATATTTCCTAACTTCACAGTAAATTTCAAATCACCTGTATGTGTCTATCGAGGTGATAGTTTGACTTTTCTTTTAATCTAATAATGTAGTAAATAACACTAATATTCTAAAGTTAAACCAACCTAGTATTCCTAGGTCAAACACTGCTCAGTCTCGAGTCTTTATCCTTTATATATATCACAGGTTTTGATTTGCCAACATTTTGTTGGCAGGGTTTTTTAAAACATATTTTCATGATAATACTGTTCTATGTTTCTTATATTATCTATGTCAAGTGTTGATATCAAGAATATGCTAATCTTTTTTTCTATGTTCTGGAATAGCATATGCTAGACTTATTTTTCCTTGAATGTTTACAGATTTTGCTGGAATTAGAGTTTTTCTTGTGGGAACATTTTTTATTATTAATTACACTCCTTTCTTTTTTTTTTTTTTTATTGTTTGGGCTTCCTGTCTTTTCTTGAGTCTGTTTTTGGTAAATTTTCCAAGATTTTGCCCATTTTTCATCAACTTTCAAAGTTATAGCCTGAATATTTATTATTACAGCCTGCAGATATCATTATAACATCCAGAATATCTATACTTAAATTTTATTTTTCAATCCCAATAATGACTACTTTTTATTAATTAGTCTCACTAGGCATTTTTCAGTTATATTAATCTTTTCAGATAACTTAGTTCTATAGATCCTCTTCATTAATACCTTGATTTCTATTGTATTGAATTCTGCTTTTATGCATATTACCTTCTTCCTTCTACTTTCTTTGCATTTAATTAATATGGAATCTTACTGAATTTTTGCTTATCTCTTTTTATAACAGCATGTAATGCCATAAAATTTCCTCTGAGATCTGCTTTAGCTGCATTTCAGTTTTGACCATTCTAAGTGCTTTCTAATCCTCATGATGGCTTCTTCATTGACTCTAATTGTTCAGAAGCTCATTTTTTATTTCCTAACATGCTTTTTCTAATTTTATTATTGATTTCTATGTTAATTGCATTATAGCAGACAAGCATATTTTTGTTTGCTTATTATCTGCATAACTATATCTTTTAATCTTTTCTCCCTTTTCCCTTTCTCCTGTCATTGTATTTTATGTTGGAAGTGACTAAAACTATGGTCTTTAGGTTACAGGATATCTAAGTGGGATTGTTACTAAATTAGAAGGGTAATTAATATCATCTAGTGATAAATTCAGTGACAGAATTCTGTATCTTCCATTTTGTTTGTACAAGAAATAGTTTCAACCTGTTAGGCAGAAGCATAATGTTACACGTTTATTTTACTTGCATGGGCTTAAAGATGAGAGTACATATGGGTGCTGAGTACATATACCTAAAGGAGTGGTCCAGTATTCTTGCCTGGGGAATCCCATGGACAGAGGAGCCTGGCTGGCTATGGTCTATAGGATCACAAACAGTACGATACATTGAAGAGACTTAGCATGCACGCATTCTGTATAGTATCAGTTGTCCTCCATTTGCTCTTCAGTTTTTCCCTGTAATGCCAGAGCTAGGAACTTGCAATTACATTTTCCAGACTCCTTCCCTAGCTGTCTTCCTGTTGGTTCTTTTAGAGGGAGGCACTAATAAGAGACTAGAAAGCAGAAGAGAGAAAGAAGCACTCTTCCTTGGCCTCTAATAGAGCTTTGGCTGTGCCTCTGGCAGTGATGGCAGCAGCAACAAAGGTCCGCCAGTGGCACCCAGAAGAGCAGCCACCATCTGCTCTATGTAACCATGTTTCCATTTTGTCCTCCCAGCTCTTCCAAAACCTTTGCAACAAATTTTCTATATCATCTGTTTGAAAAACCCAAAGTGGTCTCTTATTCCTTCTTAAACACTGACAAATACATACAGGATTCTTCTAGTTTTTTTAAAAAAATGTTTCATTGAGATAAGAGAATGCAGACTATATTATCTGAATGCCTTAAAATAAGTCGTAAATTGCTTTAAGGCCCAGAATAAGGTTAATTTGCATAAATATTCCATGTGTGTTTGAAAAGATACATATTCTGCCGTTGTCAGGTAGACTGTTTTAAATATGTCCATTAGGTCAAGTTTGTTAATTGTGTGGGGCTGTTAATAATGGTGTCCACCTACAAGCAAAAACTCCATATGCTAATATGTACATTTTGGCTTTTCTTTGATTTTTTTGGGTAGATTATAGATAGATGTCATAATCCTGAACTGCTGAGACCCAACACCAAGATACAACTTTGTTCATGGACATTTTTCTTTTATTTAGTCTTTGAGAAAGACAGTAAAACATGCTGGAGCATGTTTAAGTTTGTTTGAAAATATATGTATAAGGCAGAAATGCAGTCTGAAACAGTATTAATTCGGAAACATATCAATGTAAAGAACTGGTCTAACATCCTACAGAGATACCAAGATAATGCCATTTATAACTGTTTTCCTCTTTATCTTAAATGTGTTGCATAAAAATACTGACCAAAAGCTGTTACCCACCCTTTGGTATTATCTGTCTTGAGCTTCTCCATGGAAAACCACTGCTGAAAACATGGCTCACTGTACCCTTTAAGGATTCTGGAACTGAGATTTACTGAGCATTTATTAAGCTGGACACACATCATTCATAGGAAATTAAGAACTTGTTGAAACTAAGCATAGCTTTCTTCCTGCTTCTTGACTCCATTCCATAAGTCTGTTTTATGAATAATTGAATATAAACTCTGAATATATATGGGCCACATAGTCTTTATTATAGCAATAACACATATTTCTAGATTATATTCTGGATGTTTTTGTAAAACCCACAAGTTTGTCATTCTTTGAGGTTGCTTTGGCTACTTCTAGCCCATTATGTATCTACATGTATTTTAGAACCAGCTTGTCACTTTCCACAAATAAAATCCAGAAAATTTATTAGAATTATGTTTACTCTATAGCTTTATGGAAGACTGACAGCAGTTTCTTTGGAGTTCTCCAATCAATGAACATAACTTTCTCTGAGTTTTTAAAATTGAGATACAATTTACATAATATGAAATTCACCCTTTAAAAATATACAATTCACTGTATAGCACAGGCAATTCTTCTCAATACTCTAATGACCTATATGGGAAAATAATCTAAAAATTACTGAATATATATGCGTGTGTGTATATAAGTGATTCACTTTGCTTTATAGCAGAAACTAACACAACACTGTAAATCAACTATACTCCAATAAAATTTTTTTAAAAAATAAAACATATAATTGGGTAGCTTTCAGTAATTCACAAGGTTGTACAACTATCATCAATATCTAATTTCAGAACATTTTTATCATCCCCCTCAAAAAAAACCCACATCCATTAGCAAACATCCCCATACCTGCTAAGCCCCTGGCAACTACTAATATACTGTCTGTCTCTATGAAGTTTCCTATTCTGGACAATTCCTATAAAAGAAATAATTTAATACTTGGCCTTTTGTTAATTGGTTTCTTTCAATTAACAAAATATTTTCCAGGTTCATCCACATTATGGCATGTATTAATACTTCATTCTTTTTGTGGCTGAATAATATTCCATTTTATAGTCTCACTACATTTTGTTTATCCATTCACTGGTTAATGGACAATTGAGCTGATTCCATTATTTTAGCTATTATGGACAATGTTCCTATGAACATTCATGTTCAAATTTTTGTGTGTACATAAAAACAGTTTTCATAGATATATACCTAGGAGTAGAATTGCTTGGTTATATGGTAACTCTATTCAACTTTTTCTGGTACTGTTTTCCAAAGCAGTTGCACCATTATACAACCCCACCAGCACTGCATGAGGGATAGTTGATGTTTCTAGTGATTATGTATCACACACTATTCTACATGAATTTTACATATTAAGCTACTTAATTCTCACCAAAATTCTAAGTAAAATAAAAAGTAAATAATTACTATAAATAAAAATATAAGGAATACAATCAAGTTAACCCAGTGTTACCTTAAGAGAAAAGACACTGTCAGAATGCCTCAAAAAACAAACTTAGTCACGTGATATGTAATATAAAATTAACAGAAAACTGAAAATAAGTGGATGGAAATTCTTATTAAAGAAAGTAAATCAAATATTTATCTCTTATCTCTCCTGAAACCCATGAAAGCAATTAAAAGAAATAAAAAATATATAGACATACTGACAAAGAGAATTAAAAGGTAATGATTAAGAAAAAAGATATTATCAGGTATTTGAACCTGGAAATTTGTCAGACTAGTAGCCTTGGCTGATGAGAGAAAGCTAAAGTAGGCCAGAAACCAAATAAGCTAACTTTAGCTGTACAACTTCAGGTGAGGCACCCAGTAACTCTAAAGACTGGAGTTTGGGACACTTGAGTGTATGCATAAGAAAGAATTAAAGTCCATATTCCCACCAGCAGTCAAGGTTTGAAGCCCTGTATATTACCTGTGTAACCTGAGACAAATTCTTAACCTCTCTGAGCTCAGTTTCTTCATCTGAAAAATGAATGTGCTAGTGAAACCTATTTCAATTTAGTACATGTGAAGCCATTGGAACAGTACCTGCCCATAGTAAATTCTGAATGAAAATTGGGTATTAAGAACTCCAAAGGGAAAAAGGAGAGAAGGAAATTATCAAGCAACAGTATTTTAAAGGTCCATAACTAAAGGACACAAGTTTCTAGATTTAAAAAGCTCAGCTGGTGCCCAATACAATGAATCTAAGGAGAACCCCTTAGGGGCACAATATCTGTTTTAAAAAAAAAAACTTTTAAAGTGAAAAATCAGGTTGAGTTCAAAGGATAAGAAGTGAGAATTGCATTTGATTTCTCAACAGCAACTCTAAAAGCTAGTGTCCCCCTGAAAAATTCTAAGGGAAAGATGAACTTTCAATTTAGAAATGTAAACCCAATCAAATTTTAATCAAAATAGAGAGTAAAGACATTTTCAGGTATGAAGATCTCAAAAAATTTATCTCCCATGCATCATATCTTAGGAAGTTACATGGGAGGTGACAAACAAAATTTTGAACTTATACCAAGAATACAGAAAATGAGTGATTCAACAAAAAGGATTGGTAATAGGAATTCACAGGAAGATGAGAGAAGTCCCAGGCTGATAACTACTCAATAGACTTGCAAAACAAGCAGTAGCACAATGATGGAAGGTTCCAGAAGAAACAACTAAAGAAAGCATTGGCACTCAGATTACTATTAATAAATAAGAATAAAGTATTAGTTTATTTTTCAATTTGGTAAATAAATGAAACTGAATTAGTGACAAATACATAATAACGTAAAAATAAATAAGACAATTATGAAATGCAGAAAAAACAAAAGGTTAAACAAGATAATGAACACAAAAATATGATTCATATACTTTCATAAAAAGAAAATTCTGATCATTGATCTAAACAAACATGACATATTTATAATGGGAAGACTGAAGGAATAAAACTGTGTATATAACTGGGAGTGAGGGAAGGTATAAACTAAATCTCACAAAATTAATAGGAAGTCCATTGGTGATCTCTAAAAATGGGGGGGGGGGGAATCATTACAGTATTCTTTTAAGTATGCAAGGAAATAAGAAAAAAGAGCTAAAATTTTTTAAAGTAATTACCAACAGGGAACAGACCTCAGGACTGAGATCTATAATATTATGTGTTATAGGCCTTGAAATTTTTTGTAATATTATATATCTCAACTAAAAATGTAAATTTCAAACAAGAAAACCAAATAAAGAGATGGTCAAAGAGATTCAAAGCAGATATAAAACAAAGTAAACATATATACAATGGAATATTACTCAGTCATGAAAAAAATGAAATAATGCCATTTGCAGTAACATGAATCAACTTAGAGATTGTCATACTGAATGAAGTAAGTCATACATAAAAAAACATATCATAGGATATTGCTTATATGTGGAATCTAAAAAAAAATGGTACAAATCAAATTACTTGCAAATTATAGAGTCACAGATAAAGGAAACAAACTTATGGCTACCAAGAGGAAGTGAAGGGAGAGATAAAGTGGGAGACTAGGATTGACATATGAAAGTGAAAGTGAAGGCACTCAGTCGTGTCCGACTCTTTGTGATCCCACGGACTGTAGCCTACCAGGCTTCTCCGTCAATGGGATTTTCCAGGCAAGAGTACTGGAGTGGGTTGCCATTTCCTTCTTCAGGGGATCTTCCCTACCCAGGGATTGAACCCGGGTCTCCCATGTTGTAGGCAGATGTTTTTACCGTCTGAGCCAGGGAAGTCTGAACATATACATACTACTATATATAAAATAGATAACAAGGACCTTCAGCACAAGGAACTCTACTCAATATTTTGTAAGGGCCTATATGGGAAAGGAATCTAAAAAGAGTGGATAAATGTGTAGTATAAATGATTCACTTTGCAGTACAACAAAAACTAACATAAGATTGTAAATCAACTATACTCCAATAAAATTTTTAAGTAAAGCAGTAGTAGCAATATTAATAACAAAAAATGATGAAAGATAAATTTAAGTACTACATAAAATAAAAAGTAAAATTATGTGATGATAAATGGTAGAATTTTCAAAGATGATTAAACATTCATAGACTCACTTTCACTAAACACATGGAGCTAAATACATGAAGCTTTTTTAAATTTTATTATAATCCAAGTAAAGGGACTTTGCCTCCCAAACAAGATGGAATAACAAGAGCCAGATTTACCTTGCTGCCAGAAACAAGTAATCATCAAAATATATGAGTAACAGTTTTCAGGACACTAGACATCAGGCAGTGGAAACAGTGATCCCTAAGAGGGAAAAACAAACAAGAGGAGCCCTAAGACCTCTCTAGCTTACTGCTTGGAAAGAGTTTCTAACCTCAGTACAGGGAAGGAAAACTGAGGCAGAACCCAGTGAATTTCCTGATTTGAGGAGATCTAGAATTCTATACACAGTGAAAATATCTTTGAATGACAAAGCAAATAAAAACTTTTTCAGATATATAAAAGCTGGAAAATTTATTACCAGCAGACCTGCATTCTAAGAAATGTTAGAAGAAGCTCTGTAGACAAAGGAAAATAATATCAGATGGAAATATTGCTCTACAGAAGAGAATTAAGACAACCAGAAATAATAACATAGGTAAATATGTAGACTTTTTTCTCATTATTTAAATCTTTTAAAAAGATAATATAACTATTTAAATAAAAACAACAACACAGTGTGTGATTTGTAACATGTGTAAAAGCTAAATATAAGACAATAGTAGTACAAAAGTCAGGAAAGAAGAAAGAAGTATGCCATTGTAAGATTTTTATAGTAAACATGACATGGTATAAAGTCACTTGAATGTAAACCATGGTAAACTAAAGCTATGTACTGTATATTGTAAAACAAGCACTAAAATAGCAAAGTGTTATAGCTAATGAATCAAAAAAGGAAATGAAATGGAATAATAAAACAAGTTACATTAAATAAAAAAATAAGAAAAAGAAAAAACCAAAGAGGATAAACAAATAGCAAAGTGATAGATTCAAGCCAAACCATATCAATGATCACATTAAACATAAATGGTCTAAATATCATAACTAAAATGCACAGATTGTCAGACTGGATATAAAAGCAAAACCTAACATTCTGCCTACAAAAACACATTTTAAATACAAAGTCACATTTAGGTTAAAAATAAAGGAATGTAAAAAGATACACCATGCTAACATTAATCAAAAGAAAGAGTGATAGTATTTTTCAGATACTAGATTTCAGAGTAAAGAATATCATAGCTATACAGGGATCAATTTACCAAGACAAAATAATACTTTTTAACTTTTTTCCCTTAATAATAAAATTTCAAAGTACATAAAGCAACAACTGATAAAAATTCAAGGAGTAATAGATAAACTTAAAATTATAGTTAGGGATTTCAATGCCCATCTCTTAATAATAGAACAAACAAACAGAAAATCAGTAGGAATATAGACTTGAACAATATATTCAACCAACATATCCTAATTAACTCTGTCCAGCAAGAGCAGAATACACATTCTTCCTAAGTGAACACAGAACATTCACCAAAGACAGACCATATTTGGCAGCATAAAACAAATTTTGATAAATTTAAAACAATTCAAGTCATACAAAGTGTTTTCACTAACCACAATGAAAAAACATTAAAAGAAACACATCAAAAAAAACAAAAAAGTGTAGAGGTTAGCTATAAAATCAAGCTCTACATAACTGATCCAGATATATGTCCCAGGTATAAGTCAGGAGTAAGTGCCATGCAGTGTTCTATCTGGTGCATATGTTCAGACCAATATTTGTCTTCTTCCTCCATTCACAAAGACTACTCTTCTCTTAGTACCCAGATTCATCAAGCCAACAACTGGGTCTGCCTCAGTGTCTGTTCTTAGAAAAAAAGACATTTCTTTCACATACTGGTTGGCTCTCCTCACAGTTCAATCTTGTCCATAGAATATTTGCAAATCTCTCTCCAAGCTCCTAAGTGTTGGTAACATTCTATTCTAATTTCCAGCATTAGCTTGCCTTTTTCTCTAATTTTATATTCCTTTGATCATTTCAATGAAAATGTAGAAAGAATAGTAAAATATGTATGCTCACACTACTTTCAGTTATGATCCATGTAGCTTAATAAAATGCATTTTTGTTTCAAAGCAACAAAAAATATAGAATTTCACAAACTCTTTGTTTCATATAACTGCAAATTTAGTTTTTTTTCCTCTAGATAATTGTCTTCAAACATCTAGCTAAAGTAAAAAGCCTTCCCAAATACATGTATCAGAAAAATAAATATCCATAGAGTCAATAGGCATATTTTTCATGGATTGCCTTAATAAAACTGTAACAGTGACTTTCAGAACTTTCAGAAGCCAAAAGTTAAAGAGAGAGACTTGGGGGAAAGAAGGAAAAAAAAAGATAAAATTAGCAACAGACTAGCTAAAGTCCTTGCTCAATCATTGCCACAAAATGCATGCAAGTGCACACGTACGCACGCGCTCTCTCTCTCTCACACACCCTCTTTATTAAAATGCATAAAGCGGCCAGAAGCAGGAGCACCAATAAATTCTTCTGTATAAGCAGAATTTTTTAATGGCTCCCTGAACACTAATAACCCCTGCTCTCTTATGTGTACTTGACTCTGTTTAACCTTTTTCTGGTGCTTTTTAACTTCTCCAAGTCAGGTACTAATATGGAACTAATGTGGGGTTTATTTTCCCTATAGGAATAGCAAAAAGAGCAGTGCACATTATCGTAATCACACAAGTCCTTCTAGCAGTGGTAGAACTTTAGATCAAAGCCTATGTATTATTGGCCAGGAAAAGAATTTAATAACAATTGCAAGGGTAAGCATCTTATTTTTAAATATCAGATATTTCATTGAATATTATTCGTGGGAAAAAAAATATTGTTGGCAAGCAAATGACCCAGCAGGAGAGAAATGGACATCCTGTCAGTCCTGACTAAGTTGCGTTGGCCTCAGTAACAAGGATACCCACGCAGTAGCCAACCATCACAGCCTGACATTGATAAAGGATAGCTAGAAACACAAACCACTTTTATCTTTGGAAGATAAATTTTTGAGGTGGTTCTCATTCCTGGAAATAATACAGTTTAAGTGAATGGGGTAGAGGCAATGTTGTATTTCTGTTTATATCAATCATGCACCTCAATATTCCAGGGTTTCTTATGAGTTGCAACTTGAAAGTATTAATACATATCCCAGACTCAGCTTTTCTGCCTGTTTCATCTTCATTTGAAGGTTTTTTTTTAATCATGATTTTTCTCTCACAGGATACCTTGGAGATGTGGCAAATACTTCCTTGGTAAAAATGAACAAGATAACATCAGGATTTTTTTCCTCCTGAATTTTAGCTGCTGGATACTTTTCAATTCTTCTATTTTTCAAATACAGAGGTCACCCCAGCATCCTGACACCACAGTAGTGGTGTTCCAGCTGCATTAATACAGTTCCTGCTGAGCTTCTGCAGAAAAAGGAATTCATTTCTGAACCAGCAAGGAGAATACAAGGGAAAAATTAAGGGAGAATGAATAAACAATTTAAATGAAAGAGACTAGCAGGAACAAAGTAAATGGTTATACACGCATGTGCATGTATATATAAATGGGGGGGGGGGACACAGGTAAAACTGTATAGGAAGAGGAGCATCCAGGAGCCAATATTTTTTATGTTATTTTTTTTAAACTAAGAAATGAGAACGTGTTGATCTTCAGTGAAAGAAAGCCACCTTAAAGTTTTTAATCTGTTCAAAGAACCAGCTTTTGGTTTTGTTGATTTTTGCTATGGTCTCTTTTGTTTCTTTTGCATTTATTTCTGCTCTAATTTTTAAGATTTCTTTCCTTCTACTAACCCTGGGGTTCTTCATTTCTTCCTTTTCTAGTTGCTTTAGGTGTAGAGTTAGGTTATTTATTTGACTTTTTTCTTGTTTCTTGAGGTGTGCCTGTATTGCTATGAACTTTCCCCTGAGGACTGCTTTTACCGTGTCCCACAGGTTTTGGGTTGTTGTGTTTTCATTTTCATTCGTTTCTATGCAAATTTTGATTTCTTTTTTGATTTCTTCTGTGATTTGTTGGTTATTCAGCAGTGTGTTGTTCAGCCTCCATATGTTGGATTTTTTAATAGTTTTTCTCCTGTAATTGAGATCTAATCTTACTGCATTGTGGTCAGAAAAGATGCTTGGAATGATTTCTATTTTTTTGAATTTACCAAGGCTAGCTTTATGGCCCAGGATGTGATCTATCCTGGAGAAGGTTCCATGTGCACTTGAGAAGAAGGTGAAATTCATTGTTTTGGGATGAAATGTCCTATAGATATCAATTAGGTCTAACTGGTCTATTGTATCATTTAAAGTTTGTGTTTCCTTGTTAATTTTCTGTTTAGTTGATCTATCCATAGGTGTGAGTGGGGTATTAAAGTCTCCCACTATTATTGTGTTATTGTTAATTTCTTCTTTCATACTTGTTAGCATTTGTCTTACATACTGCGGTGCTCCCGTGTTGGGTGCATATATATTTATAATTGTTATATCTTCTTCTTGGATTGATCCTTTGATCATTATGTAGTGACCATCTTTGTCTCTTTTCACAGTCTTTGTTTTAAAGTCTATTTTATCTGATATGAGTATTGCTACTCCTGCTTTCTTTTGGTCCCTATTTGCATGGAAAATCTTTTTCCAGCCCTTCACTTTCAGTCTGTATGTGTCCCCTGTTTTGAGGTGGGTCTCTTGTAGACAACATATGCAGGGGTCTTGTTTTTGTATCCATTCAGCCAGTCTTTGTCTTTTGGTTGGGGCATTCAACCCATTTACGTTTAAGGTAATTACTGATAAGTATGACCCCGTTGCCATTTACTTTATTGTTTTGGGTTCGAATTTATACACAATTTTTGTGTTTCCTGTCTAGAGAATATCCTTTAGTATTTGTTGGAGAGCTGGTTTGGTGGCGCAGAATTCTCTCAGCTTTTGCTTGTCTGAAAAGCTTTTGATTTCTCCTTCATACTTGAATGAGATCCTTGCTGGGTACAATAATCTGGGCTGTAGGTTATTTTCTTTCATCATTTTAAGTATGTCTTGCCATTCCCTCCTGGCTTGAAGAGTTTCTGTTGAAAGATCAGCTGTTATCCTTATGGGAATTCCCTTGTGTGTTATTTGTTGTTTTTCCCTTGCTGCTTTTAATATTTGTTCTTTGTGTTTGATCTTTGTTAATTTGATTACTATGTGTCTTGGGGTGTTTCGCCTTGGGTTTATCCTGTTTGGGACTCTCTGGGTTTCTTGGACTTGGGTGATTATTTCCTTCCCCATTTTAGGGAAGTTTTCAACTATTATCTCCTCAAGTATTTTCTCATGGTCTTTCTTTTTGTCTTCTTCTTCTGGGATCCCTATGATTCGAATGTTGTAGCGTTTAATATTGTCCTGGAGGTCTCTGAGATTGTCCTCATTTCTTTTAATTCGTTTTTCTTTTATCCTCTCTGATTCATTTATTTCTACCATTCTATCTTCTAATTCACTAATCCTATCTTCTGCCTCTGTTATTCTACTATTTGTTGCCTCCAGAGTGTTTTTAATTTCACTTATTGCATTATTCATTATATATTGACTCTTTTTTATTTCTTCTAAGTCCTTGTTAAACCTTTCTTGCATCTTCTCAATCCTTGCCTCCAGGCTATTTATCTGTGATTCCATTTTAATTTCAAGATTTTGGATCAATTTCACTATCATTATTCGGAATTCTTTATCAGGTAGATTCCCTATCTCTTCCTCTTTTGTTTGGTTTGGTGGGCATTTATCCTGTTCCTTTATCTGCTGGCTATTCCTCTGTCTCTTCATCTTGTTTAAATTGCTGAGTTTGGGGTGTCCTTTCTGTATTCTGGCAGTTTGTGGAGTTCTCTTTATTGTGGCGTTTCCTCGCTGTGTGTGGGTTTGTACAGGTGGCTTGTCAAGGTTTCCTGGTTAGGGAAGCTTGTGTCGATGTTCTGGTGGATGGAACTGTATTCTCTCTGGAGTGTAATGAAATGTCCAGTAATGAGTTATGAGATGTCTATGGTTTTGGGGTGACTTTGGGCAGCCTGTATCTTGAAGCTCAGGGCTGTGTTCCTTGTTGCTGGAGAATTTGCTTGTTATGTCTTTCCCTGGAACTTGTTGGCCCTTGTGTGGTGCTTGGTTTCAGTGTTGGTATGGAGGCGTTTGATGAGCTCCTGTCAATTAATGTTCCTTGGAGTCAGGAGTTCCCTGGAGTCAGGGTTTGGACTTAAGCCTCCTACTTCCAGTTATCGGTCTTAATTTTACAGTAGTTTCAAAACTTCTCCTTCTATACAGCACCACTGATAAAACATCTACGTTAAAGATGAAAAGTTTCTCTACTGTGAGGGTCACTCAGAGAGGTTCACAGCGTTACATGGAGAAGAGAAGTGGGAGGAGGGAGTTAGAGGTGACCCAAATGAGATGAGGTGGAATCAATAGTGGAGAGAGTGGGCTATCCAGTAGTCACTTCCTTATGTGCACTCCACAACTGGACCACTCAGAGATGTTCACGGAGTTATACGGGGAAGAGAAGAAGGAGGCAGGAGACAGAGGTGGCCAGAAGGATAAAAGGGGGAAATGAAAAGGAGGGAGACAGATCCAGCCAGTAATCTGTTCCTTAAGTGTTCTCCACCGTCTGGAACACACAGAAATTCACAGAGTTGGGTAGAGTAGAGAGGGGTTAGGGAGGAGATACAGGTGACCTGGTGGAGAAAATGGAGAGTCCAAAGGGAGAGAGAGCAGTCAAGCCAGTAATCTCGTACACTAGTGAAAGATGGGTCCTGAAGATTGGGTTCTTAAAGGTACAAAATTGGTAACAAATACATAAAAACAAAAATTAGAAATCTAGAGTAGAGTTTGGAATTTCAAAAATGCGATGTTAATGAAAAGAAGAAGGAAAAGAAAGAGAAAAAACGAACAAAGAAAAACAAACAAGGTCGTGAAAGTAATAAAGAAACTACAGGTACAAAATTGATAACTAATACCAAAAAGCAAAAATTAAAAATCTAGAGTAGAGTTTGGAATTTCAAAAATACAACGTTAAAAAAAAAAAAAAAAAAAAAGAAGAAGAAGAAAAATAAAGAGAGAAAACAAACAAACCAACAAAAACAATGTCACAAAAATTATAAAGAAAATACAGGTACAAAATTGATATCAAATACCAAAAAGCATAAATTAAAAATCTTGAGTAGAGTTTGGAATTGCAGATATATGATGTTATATAAAAGAAGAAGAGAAAGAAACAGAGGAAAAAAAAAGTCACAGAAATTATGAAAAAAACTATAGGTACAAAATTGATAGCATATATCAAAAGGCTAAAATTAAAAATCTAGAGTACAGTTTGGAATTTCAAAAATACAATGTTAAAGAAAAGAAGAAAAAGAAAAAAGAAAAAAAAAAAAAAAAAAAACACCACGGTCAAAAAATTGTAAAATATATATATGAAGTTTGCTGAAGAAGAAAAAAAAAATAGGGTCTTTTTTTTTTTTTTTTTTTTTTTTTTTTGCAAAGTAATAGTTATAAAAGTGAAAATTAAAGGACAATAGAGGACTTAAAAAATTTTTTTCTTTTTTAATAAAAAAAAAAAAAGAAAGAAAGATTGATCGTAAAAATAGTAAAAATATATCTAGGTCTTTCTCTGGTTTTGTTGTGAGTATTGTGGGTTCAGTTCATTTTTGGCAGTTCCTTAGTCCGACTTATATTTCTCAAGATCTATAGGCCCCTTCCTATGTAATCCGTAGTAACCACAGGGTTTTAATCTATGGCCTGTCAAGAAACAAAGGGAGAAAAATCAAATCAATAAAATTAGAAATGAAAATGGAGAGATCACAACAGACAACACAGAAATACAAAGGATCATAAGAGACTACTATCAACAATTATATGCCAATAAAATGGACAACGAGGAAGAAATGGACAAATTCTTAGAAAAGTACAACTTTCCAAAACTCGATCAGGAAGAAATAGAAAATCTTAACAGACCCATCACAAGCACGGAAATTGAAACTGTAATCAAAAATCTTCCAGCAAACAAAAGCCCAGGTCCAGACGGCTTCACACCTGAATTCTACCAAAAATTTAGAGAAGAGCTAACACCTATCCTGCTCAAACTCTTCCAGAAAATTGCAGAGGATGGTAAACTTCCAAACTCATTCTATGAGGCCACCATCACCCTAATACCAAAACCTGACAAAGATCCCACAAAAAAAGAAAACTACAGGCCAATATCACTGATGAACATAGATGCAAAAATCCTTAACAAAATTCTAGCAATCAGAATCCAACAACACATTAAAAAGATCATACACCATGACCAAGTGGGCTTTATCCCAGGGATGCAAGGATTCTTCAATATCCGCAAATCAATCAATGTAATACACCACATTAACAAGTTGAAAAATAAAAACCATATGATTATCTCAATAGATGCAGAGAAAGCCTTTGACAAAATTCAACATCCATTTATGATCAAAACTCTCCAGAAAGCAGGAATAGAAGGAACATACCTCAACATAATCAAAGCTATATATGACAAACCCACAGCAAACATTATCCTCAATGGTGAAAAATTGAAAGCATTTCCTCTAAAGTCAGGAACAAGACAAGGGTGCCCACTTTCACCATTACTATTCAACATAGTTTTGGAAGTTTTGGCCACAGCAATCAGAGCAGAAAAAGAAATAAAAGGAATCCAAATTGGAAAAGAAGAAGTAAAGCTCTCACTGTTTGCAGATGACATGATCCTCTACATAGAAAACCCTAAAGACTCCACCAGAAAATTACTAGAACTAATCAATGACTATAGTAAAGTTGCAGGATATAAAATCAACACGCAGAAATCCCTTGCATTCCTATACACTAATAATGAGAAAACAGAAAGAGAAATTAAGGAAACAATTCCATTCACCATTGCAACGGAAAGAATAAAATACTTAGGAATATATCTACCTAAAGAATCTAAAGACCTATATATAGAAAACTATAAAACACTGGTGAAAGAAATCAAAGAGGACACTAACAGATGGAGAAATATACCATGTTCATGGATTGGAAGAATCAATGTAGTGAAAATGAGTATACTACCCAAAGCAATCTATAGATTCAATGCAATCCCTATCAAGCTACCAACAGCATTCTTCACAGAGCTAGAACAAATAATTTCACAATTTGTATGGAAAAACAAAAAACCTCGAATAGCCAAAGCGATCTTGAGAAAGAAGAATGGAACTGGAGGAATCAACCTGCCTGACTTCAGGCTCTACTACAAAGCCACAGTTATCAAGACAGTATGGTACTGGCACAAAGACAGAAATATAGATCAATGGAACAAAATAGAAAGCCCAGAGATAAATCCACGCACATATGGACACCTTATCTTCGACAAAGGAGGCAAGAATATACAATGGATTAAAGACAATCTCTTTAACAAGTGGTGCTGGGAACTCTGGTCAACCACGTGTAAAAGAATGAAACTAGAACACTTTCTAACACCATACACAAAAATAAACTCAAAATGGATTAAAGATCTAAACGTAAGACCAGAAACTATAAAACTCCTAGAGGAGAACATAGGCAAAACACTCTCTGACATACATCACAGCAGGATCCTCTATGACCCACCTCCCAGAATATTGGAAATAAAAGCAAAAATAAACAAATGGGACCTAATTAACCTTAAAAGCTTCTGCACATCAAAGGAAACTATTAACAAGGTGAAAAGACAGCCTTCAGAATGGGAGAAGATAATAGCAAATGAAGCAACTGACAAACAACTAATCTCGAGAATATACAAGCAACTCCTACAGCTCAACTCCAGAAAAATAAATGACCCAATCAAAAAATGGGCCAAAGAACTAAACAGAGATTTCTCCAAAGAAGACATACAGATGGCTAACAAACACATGAAAAGATGCTCAACATCACTCATTATCAGAGAAATGCAAATCAAAACCACTATGAGGTACCATTTCACACCAGTCAGAATGGCTGCGATCCAAAAGTCTACAAGTAATAAATGCTGGAGAGGGTGTGGAGAAAAGGGAACCCTCTTACACTGTTGGTGGGAATGCAAACTAGTACAGCCACTGTGGAGAACAGTGTGGAGATTCCTTAAAAAACTGGAAATAGACATGCCTTATGATCCAGCAATCCCACTGCTGGGCATACACACTGAGAAAACCAGAAGGGAAAGAGACACGAGTACCCCAATGTTCATCGCAGCACTGTTTATAATAGCCAGGACATGGAAGCAACCTAGATGTCCATCAGCAGATGAATGGATAAGAAAGCAGTGGTACATATACACAATGGAGTATTATTCAGCCATTAAAAAGAATACATTTGAATCAGTTCTAATGAGGTGGATGAAACTGGAGCCTATTATACAGAGTGAAGTAAGCCAGAAAGAAAAACACCAATACAGTATACTAATGCATATATATGGAATTTAGAAAGATGGTAACAATAACCCTGTGTACGAGACAGCAAAAGAGACACTGATGTATAGAACAGTCTTATGGACTCTGTGGGAGAGGGAGAGGGTGGGAAGATTTGGGAGAATGGCATTGAAACATGTAAAATATCATGTATGAAATGAGATGCCAGTCCAGGTTCGATGCACGATACTGGATGCTTGGGGCTGGTGCACTGGGACGACCCAGAGGGATGGAATGGGGAGGGAGGAGGGAGGAGGGTTCAGGATGGGGAACACATGTATACCTGTGGTGGATTCATTTTGATATTTGGCAAATCTAATACAGTTATGTAAAGTTTAAAAATAAAATAAAATTAAAAAAAAAATGCAAAAAAAAAAAAAAAAAAGTTTTTAATCTGGGTCCAATTTAAATACCATCTTAAAAGAAGAACTGAGGTAATTACTTTTCTCAGCTGAAAAAAGACACCTCTACTGAGCAGTCCACAGCAATAAAATTAGTTACTTCTGATATTAGCCCAATGTTTTCATCAATGCTGTAGCTGGACAAACATAGTTGTAAATCATTACTCTGACACACTAAATATACTTCATCATACTTGGAAATGCATAATATTTGCACTCAATAATTCTTTTCAGACACAGGATCCAATATTCAAATGAACTTAGGTAATATTTATCTTTTATCTAAAGTTAACTAGTAACACTAAAATATCCTCTTCTGAGACACATATCTAAAGAAAGAAAAAGTTGAAAACATTTCCTCTGTTTTGTTAATTACAGAATAACTGAAATGATTGGAATAAGGAAATATACCTGGTAGAAATATTCTGAAATATTGCTAAAGCAATTTTTAAAATATACCCCTAAAGAGGTCATTTACTACAAGATATCCAGGAAATCTTTTAACTATAGCACTGACAGCAATGAAATAAACATGTAGGTATCCGGCTAATTAACCAACAAAATTTTACCTTATTTTCTTAACTGCTATTTTTGTAGTAAAAACTTACATCAAACCAATGTTTTTATTTTATGAATAACTTCCCTCTCCCTCCAAAGGTAATGAGTAATAACTATCAAAACAAGAGAATTAATTTCTGTGACCTTTCTTTTCTCCATCTCATTCTCTAAAGTGAGCAGCTAAAAGTAAAAGTAATTTAAGAGATCTTAATTATACAGAAACTGTATAAATATCTTGCAAATAACTCAGTTAAGAGCTCCCGGTATAATTCTCAGTTCAGTTCAGTTCAGTCACTCAGTCGTATCCGACTCTTTGCGACCCCATGAATCGCAGCACGCCAGGCCTCCGGGTCCATCACCAACTCCCGGAGTTCATTCAGACTCATGTCCATTGAGTCGGTGATGCCATCCAGCCATCTCATCCTCTGTCGTCCCCTTCTCCTCCTGCCCCCAATCCCTCCCAGCATCAGAGTCTTTTCCAATGAGTCAACTCTTCGCATGAGGTTGCCAAAGTGACTACCTCAGTTCTTCTTTTAAGATGGTATTTAAACTGGACCCAGATAAAAACTTTAAGGTGGCTTTCTTTCACTGAAGATCAACATGTTCTCCTTTCTTAGTCAAAAAAAAAAAAACATAAAAAATATTGGCTCCTGGATGCTCCTCTTCCTATACAGTTTTACCTGTGTCCCCACCGCCTAGGTCAAGTTTAATTAGGATGATGGCAACACTTAGTTGGTATGTTGGCCTCCATTTCTGAGAACTCATCTATGTGTAAAGCACTAATGTTGTTTTGATTTTACCATCCCAATATATAGATGGAGAAACTGAAGCTTGGAGAGATTCATGATTTTTTTTAAGGTCACATGACTAGTAAGCCAAAATTTAAATTCAAGCCAAGCTAACTTCAGAGATGACGCTCTCTCCTCTACACTTACTGCCTCCCCAGTACTGACACACTCTGACAATTCTCATTCACAACCGTTCAGTTATCAATGTAAAACTATATGTCATTCTGTGCATCCTGGATTCTCTTTCATCTAAATCTCAAGGGTCAGTGCTTTACAAATTATATTTTAAAGAATCATATTTCCAATTTGACTACTAGTACCTCCAAGAATTGGATTTTTCACTTTCATGTTATATCTGGAGAATAATCATTGATAGCATCATATTTAGAAGTGGAGAGTAGTAACAAGAAATCTAAGCAAACCATTTTTTTAATTAAAAAAATGTTTTCTACTACATGTTTAACTTTTACACATGAGGTGGCCAAAGTGATTACCTCAGTTCTTCTTTTACCCACTCCGGTGTTCTTGCCTGGAGAATCCCAGGGACGGGGGAGGCTGGTGGGCTGCCATCTATGGGGTCGCACAGAGTCGGACATGACTGAAGCGACTTAGCAGCAGCAGCAGCAGCTTCTTTTAAGATAGTATTTAAATTGGACCCAGATAAAAACTTTAAGGTGGCTTTATTTCACTGAAGATCAACACGTGCTCATTTCTTAGTTAAAAAAAAATTACATAAAAAAACTTTGAAACACCTTCAATTCCAGCTATGCCAATTCTTCAGTTCTTCTTAAATGGCCAACTTTCATAAACAGCAGGCAGGGTGTCCAGCTCCACACAGTAATAATAATACTTGCGTTTCTATAGCATCTTTTCTCCAAGAAGCTTTAAGTTATTGGATTAACTCTACCAGTTTCCCTTGCCAACATACCTCCAAATATAATAATACTTTTTATTACTGTGCATTATAAGGAGAGAAAAAGCATTTGAAGCGCAAATAATATGCTAAAGAGTCAACAAATATAGGTTATACCTAATACAAACACACTTCAAGAAAAACATATATTTTAACAAATATTCTGGACCATTAGGAGAATTTATTTGTTTTTACCTCTAACTGAAATACATCTTCATGGCTAACAATTATCAGCAGTTTTATCTATTTGAGTGTTTGGTTAATTCTTGAGGATATAATCAAGTTGGCATTTTTGTACCTAATTTATTTATTATGAAGTTATTTGTACCTAATTTGTTTATTACAAAATTAAGTAACTGAAAAAACATCTGAATGTGGACAAGCTCTTTTAACTAAAGAGCATCTTAAGAAAATACCTCTTAAAAAGAGAAAAAAAAAACACAAGAGAGCTATACATTCAGGGCAGCTAGCCAACTGTTTTCTTGCACTAAGCCAAGACTGTAACCTGTGAACTTAGTTTAAGTTTGCTTCTACCACAAGTATTTCCATGGCATACCAAACCATCCAAATGCTTTGATTTGTCCATACAATAGTGTTGACTGAAACACAGTGACTGCTTTCTTACTATGAGAGTGACAGTTACTCATAGAATCACCCCCGCCCACAAATCTTTACTTCTTAGAAAATATTGTTAATTATGTGGACAATATGATGCTGCCTGATCCACATGGCTTTTTCCTTCCCAGAAATATCCATGCAAGCAAGGATCCAGAGAACCAGATGTGGTGTATTTACTTTCGTGATCTCATTGTTTATGACAGTCAAGTCAAACAGAAACTTTGTGAATCAACCCTAGTTTCCCAGTCACAGAGTATGAATGCTCCTGTGGACATTTGTTGTAAATAGTTTGACCACATTTGTCACATGTCTGGAACTTACTTCAGAGGCAAAGTGGGAATATGCAGCATATGGGCTTAGAATTCACAAAAGTCCTCTCGTGAAGGCAAAGATTAGAATTACATGATCACAGCAGAGGAAGTTGTTAACTCAGCAATTCCAGACAGACTGTCCTGCCAAGCACCAGAGGGTGAGTTGGGGAACACAGAATAGGGTAGGAAATTAAAACATGAGACCAAAATGTCACAAAATTGAAAATGATAGTGATAAAGTGAAAGTTAAAACAATGACTAGGTATACTATATACATATAGTTTACATATGTCTGTAAAATAGTAACACCTGGTAAGAATCTACAGTTAGAGTTAATGAGACTTCCTTTCTTTCTCATAAGAAATTTCTAGGACAAAACTGATTTTGAAGTTGTTATAATATCCAACATTTGCAAATATTTATTCAGTGCCCCACCATGTACCTAGTACTATAGTAGATTGCTCAGTCGTGTCCGACTCTTTGCGACCCCATGGACTGTAGCCTACCAGGCTCTGAGGAACCTCTCAGTCCATGGAATTTTCCAGGCAAGAGTACTGGAGTGGGTTGCCATTTCCTTCTCCAGGGGATCTTCCCAACCCAGGGATCGAACCTGGGTCTCCTGCACTGCAGGCAGACGCTTTACTGTCTGAACCACCAGGGAGGACTACTATGGTAGAAGTATATCTAAATAAATGTTAAGGAACAGTAATTTAAAGCCATCCATATACTTGTATTTTTTTTTTTACTTTGAAAGACTACAAGATTAAAATATTACCTCAAATTTTATTTTGCCAATAGAATTGCATTGCGATGATTGGTCTACATTGTCTTATCCAAGCTTCCCTGTGACAAATACTATGTCAGCTTCATTATTCCCTGTTGCAAAATACAAAGAGGGGCTACATAGTTGAAATACAGAGAACTCAATGAGATTCCATAATAAAGTTTTTGTTCTTACTTTTGAAGGTGTTATCAATGCTGTCACAATCAATGGGGACAATAAATCTCTTGGATCTAATGGCAGATCCAGTGAGGATAGGACTATTCAGAGGTGAAACTTTTCTTCAATAACCAGTACACCAAAGAAAATCTATAGTTTTTCGAAAGGGTAATTATCATCATTGTCTTTGAAAGCTCTCGATTCTTTACTGGTAACAAAATTAAGAGTTTTTCAGGATGACATCTGGAAGTAGGTCGTGTTCTGACAAATGGCCAAAACACATCTTTTGCAATGGTAATCTTTCTACTTTCCAGTCAGGAGGTGGAGTTTATTCTCTTCTCCTGAAATGTAGACTGGCCCTGTGACCCTGTGATCACAGGATCAATCCAGATGTGGTAGAAGTGACATAAAAAACAAAAAATCATAGTCCAGGCCTTAAGAGATCTGCAGCTTTTGTCTGACCTCCAATATGCCCCATGTGGAACTAGCTGCCATGCTGTGAGCAAATTCAACCTATCCTTAGAATATATTCTTCCTACCTTACTTCTTGCTGAAGATGGTTTCAAATAACTAGAGCCACTTCAAGTCCCAACAGCAGTGTTTTAATGCCTAAAGTAATTCTTCTTTAAAAGTGTATCAATTTCCTTAAAATTCTGAGAAGGCTATCCTTATAAAAAGGGCCTGAATATAATTTTATTTGTTTGGGCAAGAAAAGTCCACTGAGCTTAAAACACCTGGGTTTCAATCCCAACTCTGTCATATTGCATCTACATCTTCTCACCACTAAAATTTGAAAAATGACAATTCAATGAGATAATATGTGGGAAAAGGCTTGTAAATGGTAAGTCATTGTGAAAAGAAAAAAAGGGTGACACAGTCAATAGGCCATTTGTACACAGTAAGATTGCAGTGCCAAACAGAAGTGGCTATGGGTTGCTATATCCAACTTTATCAAATTATGATTTGGGCTGGGACTTTCCTGGCAGGAGGGCACCCAGTTCAACTTCAGGAGATTCAGTAGGCACTGATCTTTGTGTATTCATCCAATAATTCCTGATTTGGCATTAATGTAACTGGCACTTTTCTAGTCACAGGAACACAACACATGAATGAAAAAAAAAATATGGGCTCTCTTGCATTTTTTATTTGCATAACTAGAGACATGTTATCATGCTGGTAAGAGTTAAGAAAAGAATAAATAAGCCTAGGAAAGGAAAAAGACAGTAAGCAGGAGGGTAAGATTTTAGGGAGGAAAGCCTCTCTGATATGGTAAACTTATGCAGAGATCTGAATGAAGGGAACAAACCCTACATATAAACGTGTGGAAAGATATTCCAAGCAGTAGAGATAATCAGTGCAAAAGCCCTGAGATAGTATCATGCTCACTGTGTTTATGACCAGCAAGGAAGCTAGTACAACTGGGATGGAAGCACCAATGACAAGAGTGACAGGAGATGAGAGCAGAGAGCAAGAGGGGTCCCTATCAGGTACAGCATGGTAGGCCACAGCAACAACTTTAGATTTATTCCAAGTGAGAAGATACCAAAAGAGGTCTTGAACAGAGCAGAAGCATAACCCAATCTATCTTTTCAAGAGATCAGGTGGGTGGGTGTAGAACACATCATGGAAGGGAAGCAGGAGCCTGTATCTACAGCTTTGGTGGCAGTCTTGCCAAGAAGTGATACAGCCTGGACTCAGGCTGTGGCTGTCATAGGGTTCAAAGTGGCTGGATCCTAGATGTTTTTCAAAATCAGCACCAGCATATTTGCCAATAGACTAGGGGTAGTGGGTGGGAAGTAAAAAGGAGTCAAGAAAGAGGTGTATTATGCTGTTTCTAAGCAAACAAAACAATCATTTTAGGGTTAGTTTTGCTGAAAGATAACCAAAAAATAGGTCATCTTAAGTACCAGGTTTTCAATGTCCTGGCCAAATGGAAAAAAATATATACTTTTGAATGCCAGTAGTCTCTTTAGAAAATATTTAACTGTCATATAAATGTACTGATTTGGGGGAAACATTATGAGATGCAGAAAAGCAACTTGAATTCTATTTTCTTTAGTTAAAGCTTTATAACTAAGCACAGCTGCAGACTGCCCAGGCATAATTATAGCTCCACCTGGCAGGCAAGCCCCTTGGTTTGAAGCATAGCATTTCATTAACAAAATGAAAGAATGTGTGAAATTGTATTTTTAAACAGCTGAAATGGAAGGAGACTTGTAGATGAATGGCTCTCTTGATTAGGCCACAACCTAGTGTATTGAAGTTTCATGTGAACATTGCCTGTCACAGATGCCATCCCAGAGCAAGTGAGGCTGGGCCTCCCATGGGGTGTTCAGGTAATATGCTGCTGCTGCTGGTAAGCCACTTCAGTCATGCCTGACTCTGTGAGACCCCACAGACGGCAGCCTACCAGATTCCCCCATCCCTGGGATTCTCCAGGCAAGAACACTGCAGTGGGTTGCCATTTCCTTCTCCAAAGCATGAAAGTGAAAAGTAAAAGTGAAGTTGCTCAGTCGTGTCTGATTCTTTGTGACCCCATGGACTGCAGCCTACCAGGCTCCTCCATCCATGGGATTTTCCAGGCAAGAGTACTAGAGTAGGGTGCCATTGCCTTCTCCGCAGGTAATATGCTGGGCCTTCTTAATGCAAACATTTATAATTTCACAGCATTCCAGGGAAGGAAAAGGCACAGTCCGTGGGTATCTGCATTGTACTTATATTCTACACAGATCTTTGTTTTCTTCAGGCTAACAGGTTACCAAGAAGCAGTATTAAAAGAAAATATGTGCAGCTGACAAAAATTATGTTGTCCTCTATCCAGTAATTTCTCATTTATTTATCTGCTCAACAGTTTGCATTTCACTGTATGATTAAATTACTGCATATACTAATTAGCACAACAGCTCCCAAAACATGACATTTTCAACTCCTCCAGGAGCTACCAACAAAATCCAAGTACTTTTTTACAGAAGTAAAAATCTACATTTGTTCTCTGTGGAACTTAATCCTTGATAAAGAGAAGAAAACTTAATTTTATACTGTTTCAAATTACCCATTTTACAGATGAAAATTAGATTTTCTCCCTAGACCCTAATCTTACATTCTAAATCACAGCCCTTTAAAGTAAACGGAAATGCTTTCAGAAAGGAAATAATTGACAAACCTCTATAATAGCTTGTTGTTTTTAACACAGCTCCCTTAAAACTTACAGATAAGGGATGTTTGTGAATACAATATAAGAATCGATTCAGTAACTCCACAGAGTTCTTTTCAAATGCTCATAAAACATTTTTTAATTAATCCAATGGAAAGTTTTAAAGAAAATCATACAGTAATATTCTCTGCTTCAGGGAAATAAAGAAATTAATAACAAAACCAAAAACTAACTACCTAGAAATTTAAAAACACTCTTCTGAACAACTCAACACCTAAGAATAAAATTATAGACTATTTAGAAACTAATGATGGTTCCCATTAATAAAACCCAGAACTTCTTGGAGAAGTAACAGAGTCCAGATCAGGAGCAAGAGTTGTACAATGTAAGTTTGTACAATGTAAGTCTGATAACTTGTCCCAGAAAACAAGACTATAAGGGTCACGTGAAAAGGACCAAGGATCAGTACAGAGGACCTCCGATGGCCAAATATGGGACAGACTTTGTGAACACTGAAAAGTCAGGAATACAATAGACTGAGACACAAACATTAAAATATATGCATTTTAATAACACATTCAAAATGATTACTTCTAGAGATTTCTAGAACACCAACTTATTTTGAAAAAACTACAAATAAGAGACTCCAGAATGTATCCTGCCCTTCTCTATGAAATCTATCTCAGGGTAATCATTTAGTTGATATTAAGAATTTATAAAATTGAAACTCCCCACTTCACAACATCTAATGAAATAATGGATCTAGGCAGTGATCATGGATGACTGCTAACACCATTAGGTAAGAGTAATGCAGAACCTTATAATGGATGGATTAGACTGAAAGCACCTGAGCCCACTGATAATATAACATGAAGAAAAACAACCAAACATTACAGCCTTTTGATATTATAAGAAGTATGCAGCACCAGTTATAAGAGAAGTGAAAGTGAAAGATGCTCATTCGTGTCAAACTCTTTGTGACCCCATGGACTAAACAGTCCATGGAATTCTCTAGGCCAGAATATTGGAATGGGTAGCCTTTCCCTTCTCCAGGGCATCTTCCCAACCCAGGGATCGAACCCAGGTCTCCTGCATTGCAGGTGGATTCTTTACCAGCTGAGCCACAAGGGAAGCCCAGTTATAAGAAATCTTTGTCAAAATTATTAAACTCAACCTGAATCTGATAAAGCCTTTAGTTAAAGGTGAACTAAAGTTAGATGAACACATTAAACTAAAGATAAAATCAGCCAAATTAAGAAAGCCTTCCTCAGCAATCAATGCAAAGAAATAGAGGAAAACAATAGAATGGGAAAGACTAAAGATCTCTTCAAGAAAAGTAGAGATACCAGGGAACATTTCATGCAAAGATGGGCTCAATAAAGGACAAATGGTAGGGACCTAACAGAAGCAGAAGATATTAAGAAGAGGTGGCAAGAATACACAGAAGAACTATACAAAAAAGATCTTCATGACCCAGATAACCACAATGGTGTGATCATGCACCTAGAGCCAGACATCCTGGAATGTGAAATCAAGTGGGCTTTAGGAAGCATCACTACAAACAAAGCTAGTGGAGGTGATAGAATTCCAGTTGAGCTATTTCAAATCCTAAAAGATGATCCTGTTAAAGTGCTGCACTCAATATGCCAGCAAATTTGGAATACTCAGCAGTGGCCACAGAATGGGAAAAGGTCAGTTTTCATTCCAATCCCAAAGAAGGGCAATGCCAAAGAATGTTCAAACTACCACACAATTGCACTCATCTCACACACTAGCAAAGTAATGCTCAAAATTCTCCAAGCCAGGCTCCAACAGTACATGAACTGAGAACTTCCAGATGTTCAAGCTGGTTTTAGACAAGGCAGAGGAACCAGAGATCAAATTGCCAACATCTGCTGGATCATCAAAAAAGCAAGAGAGTTCCAGAAAAACATCAACTTCTGGTTTATGGACTACGCCAAAGCCTTTAACTGTGTGTATCATGACAAACTGGAAAATTCTTAAAGAGATGAGACTACCAGACCACCTTACCTGCTTCCTAAGAAACCTGTATGCAGGTCAAGAAGCAACAGTTAGAACCGGACATGGAATAATGGACAAATTGGGAAAGGAGTACGTCAAGGCTGTATACTGTCACCCTGCTTATTTAACTTATATGCAGAGTACATCATGCCAAATGCTGGGCTGGATGAAGCACAAGCTGGAATCAAGATTTCCAGGAGAAATATTAATAACCTCAGATATGCAGATGATACCACCCTTAAGGCAGAAAGTGAGGAGAAACTAAAAGCCTCCTGATGAAATTGAAAGAGGAGAGTGATAAAGTTGGCTTAAAATTCAACACTCAAAAATCTAAGATCCTGGCATCCAGTCCCATCACTTCATGGCAAATAGATGAGGAAACAATGGAAACAGTGAGAGACTTTATTTGGCCGGGGGTGGGGGTGGGGGGCTCCAAAATCACTGCAGATGCTGACTGCAGCCATGAAATTGAAAGACGCTTGCTCCTTGGAAGAAAATTATGACCAACCTAGACAACATATTAAAAAACAGAGACATTATTTTGCCAACACAGGTCTATCTAGTCAAAGGATTTAAGAGCTGGACCATAAATAAAGCTAAGTGCCGAAGAACTGATGCTTTTGAACTGTGATGTTGGAGAAGACTCTTGAGAGTCCCTTGGACTGCAAGGAGATCCAACCAGTCGATCCTAAAGGAAATCAACCCTGAATATTCATTGGAAGGACTGATGCTGAAGCTGAAACTCCAATACTTTGGCCACCTGATGCAAAGAACTGACTCATTGGAAAAGACCCTGATGCTGGGAAAGATTGAAGACAGGAGGAGAAGAGGATGACAGAGGATGAGACGGTTGGATGGCATCACCAACTCGATGGACATGAGTTTGAGCAAGCTCCGGGAGTGGGTGAAAGACAGGGAAACCTGGCATGCTGCAGTCCATTGGGTCTCAAAGAGTCAGACATGACTGAGTTACTGAACCGAGCTGAATTGACTGAAGTAAAATATCATATGTTACACAGTATGTAGGTTGAATAATAAAACCCTTCTTCCCCACTCCAAAGGTGCCCACATCCTAATCTCCCAAAACAAGTGATTATGTTTCTTCACATGACAAAAGGGACTTTGCAGATATGATTAAGAACCTTGAACTGGGATAATTCTCCTGGATATCTAGGTGGATCTGTTGTAACCACAGAGGTTCTTATAAGAGGAATGCTGCTGCTGCTAAGTCACTTCAGTCGTGTCCGACTCTGTGTGACCCCATAAACAGCAGCCTACCAGGTTCCCCCGTCCCTGGGATTCTCCAGGCAAGAACACTGGAGTGGTTGCCATGTCCTTCTCCAATGCATGAAAGTGAAAAGTGAAAGGGAAATCGCTCAGTCGTGTCTGACTCTTCGCAACCCCATGGACTGCAGCCTACCAGGCTTCTCCTTCCATGGGATTTTCCAGGCAAGAGTACTGGAGTGGGGTGCCATCGCCTTCTCCGATAAGAGGAATGCAGGAGGGTTAAAGTCAGACAGATTTGAATAGGCTACCCTGTGAGTTCTGTGAGTTTCAAGATGGAAGAAAGGGCCAAAGGCCAAGACCCAAGACCCAAAAAATAGAGGCAGCCCTTCAGAGCTGCAAAATCAAGGAAATAGATTCTTCCTGAGAACCTCTAGAAGGAACCAGTCCTAAGGTATTGATTTTAGGACTTCTGATCTCCACAACTATAAGAGAAGAAATCTGTATTGTTCCAGCTGCTAAATGTGTGCTAAATTATTACACCAGCAATAGGAAACTAATACAGATGAAAAAAATAAGTAAAGCTAAGTAAGGGCATGGACTGGCCAGGGAGTACAACTTACTTGAAGTCTCAGTTCTAATAAGCCTTGTTATATAGTGTTCCAGGGCACAGAATAAAAAGAGTATAATAAACTACTTTTTATTTATTTAATAAAATAAATCGTGAACAAAATTCAAAAACAACAAATAGGAAATTAGGAAAGATGATGTACAAATGGCAAATGAGCATATTAAAATTTACACAATTTCAACAGTAATGAGACAAATGGAATTAAAATGAAATTTTAGTTAACAGATTAAAAAATTTTTAATTATTATCATCCAACACAGTTGAGTGTCTGGATAAAGGGCGATCTCTTAAATGCTTAAAACAATTTGAAACTTGTACAATTTTTTGGGAAGGAAATTTGGTGACAGTTATAAAATTTTCAAATATTCGTACCTTTAACTACATTCCTAAGAATCATCCTATAGAAATGTTTATACTCAGAATCAAAGAAGAAGTAAAATGGGAAGATAGTTCATGTTCATAGATAGGAAAACTGATTATTGTTACAATGTCTATACTTGACCTATAGATTCAATGTAATCTCAATCAAAATCCTAAGTTATTTTTTTTTTTCTGGATAGACAAACTGATTCTAAAGTTTTGTGGAGAAGCAAAAAGACCTATAATAAACAACATAATATTGAAAAAGGACAACAAAGTTAGAGGATGCTATTACCTGACTTCAAGACCTACTATAAAAGCTACATTAACCAAGACATTTTAGTATTGGAAAAAGAATAGGTATATCAATGGACAGAATAGAGAGCCTGAAATAGACCCACATAAAGATAGTCAGCTGATCTTTGACAAAGATACAAAAGTAACAGAGCAAAGATAGTCTCTTCAGCAAATGGTACTGGAATAACTGGACATCCATTTGCAAAAAAAGATGAATCAAGAAACAAAGCTCACATTCTTCAGAAAAATTAACTCAAAATTGATCATAGACCTAAATGTAAAACACAAAACTATAAAACTCCTAGAAAATAGCATAGAATAAAACCTAAATGACCTTAGGAACACTGATGCCTTTTTAGATACAATACCAAAGACACAATCCATGAAAGAAATAATGGATATGCTAGGCTTCATTACAATGAAAAACTCTGCTCTGTAAAAGACAGTAACAGATGTATAATGCAAGCCACAAACTAGGAGAAAATAATAGCCAAAAAATACATTTCATAAAGGATTATTATCCAAATATTGGAGTACTCTTAAAAACTCAACCATAAGAAAACAAATGACCTGATTTTAAAAATGTGCCAAAGATTTTAACAGACACCTCAAAGAAGATGAGGATATACAGATGGCAAATAAACATATGAAAATATGTTCCATACCCTATATAAGGTAAACACAAATGAAAAATAAGATAACACTAAATACCTCTTCAGTTCAGTTCAGTTGCTCAGTCGTGTCTGACTCTTTGCGACCCCATGAATCGCAGCACGCCAGACCTCCCTGTCCATCACCAACTCCTGGAGTTCACCCAAACTCATGTCCATTGAGTCAGTGATGCCATCCAGCCATCTCATCCTCTGTCGTCCCTTCTCCTCCTGCCCCCAATCCCTCCCAGCATCAGTCTTTTCCAATGAGTCAACTCTTCGCATGAGGTGGCCAAAGTATTGGAGTTTCAGCTTTAGCATCAGTCCTTCCAAAGAACACCCAGGACTGATCTTTAGAATGGACTGGTTGGATCTCCTTGCAGTCCAAGGGACTCTCAAGAGTCTTCCCCAACACCACAGTTCAAAAGCATCAATTCTTCGGCGCTCAGGTTTCTTCACAGTCCAACTCTCACATCCATACATGACCACTGGAAAAAAAGCCTTGACTAGACAAACCTTTGTTGGCAAAGTAATGTCTCTGCTTTTGAATATGCTATCTAGGTTGGTCATAACTTTCCTTCCAAGGAGTAAGCATCTTTTAATTTCATGGCTGCAATCACCATCTGCAGTGATTTTGGAGCCTCAAAAATGACCAAAACCTTGAATAAGAACAACCCCAAATGCTGGCAATAATGTGAAGCCATACTGTGAGCTGCTCCCATAGACAGATCCCTGTGGCAAAGAACCAAGGGAAGTCTCCAACAAACAGGTAACTAAGGCGTTCGTCCAACAGCCACATGAGTGATCTGGAAGCATATTCTTCCCAGGTGAGCCTTCATCTGATACCACGGCCCCAGCCAGCAACCTAATTGCCTCAAAAGAGACCTGGAAGCAGAGGATCCTGCTAAGCCACACCCAGATTCTTGACTCATAGAATCTTCGAAATTATGTTTGTTTTTTACAGTTGCTACATTTGGGGAGGGGGTGGGAATCTTATACAAAGCAAGAAATAACTAATACAACCCTATTTTTATATATACAAAAAGTTAAATTACGTTATATATACATATGGAGAGGGTTGGGAACTACAGGGATAGCTGTGTGGAAGGAGAACTATCCAACTGCTATTGGACTTTCTGCACTACAGAATTAGGAGAGAAGAAAAACTGTACTTTTTATTTCCATAATGTTTGAATTTATTACAATAAGCCCATACAATGTTCATAGTCTAAATATAATTCTTGGAATTTTTCTGCATAATTATCCTTGTATCATGTTCTTGACTGGTAATGGTGAGGAACTACTGAGTTGTTTAGCCAAATGCCGTGATGAGATTTTTTCTTTTAACCAACCCACTCAAATGCTTCCTCTTCTAAGTAGTATATTCTTTCAAAGACAAAGGTGCCACCAACAAAATGAAGCAAAACTAATTGTTCTTTATAGGAACTTAACCTCTGGTTTTGTCAGATTAAGAACTTAACTTTTATAAAATGTAAATTGTAAGTTCTGGCACCATGAACTCTAATAACTCAAAACCTCAAATAATCAGGATAACTTTTTCTACATTCTGAACAACTTTAGTCTTCCCTTCTCACAAAAGGGCATCATTTCAACCAAGAAACCTGAAGTCATATATCATTCATTTCTTTCCTTCACCAACCACATTTAATCAACCATGTATGTCTTGAATCTGATCACTTTTCTCTATTCTCATTGCTACTGTCCCAATCCACCCACTATCACTGCTCTCCTAGACCACTGCCGTACTTCTTTTACCAGTCTCCCTGCGCCCACATTTGCTTGTATATAAATCATTCCTTACACAGGTCAGCATTGGTTTCCTTCCTTTACTTTTTATTTAAAAATTATTTCAGACTTACAGAAAAGTTGTAACATTACTACAAGAATAGCACAAAGAAGCTCTATGTAACTTTTCCCCAAATTCCCAAGTTAACATTTACCACATTTGTGTTTCATTCTGTCTCTCCACACACACTTTTTTTTTTTCTGAAGCATTTTAGATATCCCGTTACAAGGCTGTTGCCCCAGAATTATACCCCTGGCTCTCCCTCAAATGGAAAGCAATTGCTCTTATCTACATTTCAGGAGGAAGCTGCAAAAAGACAAGAACTAGTTAGAACCAGCAAGGCCCAAAACATTTGACTTCCAGTAGACCTTGAACCGGAGAAGGCAATGGCACCCTACTCTAGTACTCTTGCCTGGAAAATCCTATGGATGGAGGAGCCTGGTAGGCTGCAGTCCATGGGGTTGCTGAGGGTCAGACACAACTGAGCGACTTCACTTTCACTTTTCACTTCCATGCATTGGAGAAGGAAATGGCAACCCACTCCAGTGTTCTTGCCTGGAGAATCCCAGGGGCGGGGGAGCCTGGTGGGCTGCCGTCTATGGGGTCGCACAGAGTCAGACACGACTGAAGTGACTTAGCAGTAGCAGACCTTGAACCTCATTAAACAGTCATTGTATGACACACCCACCAGCACTGAGATAGCAGACAGTTGCCATGACAACTGAAGAAACCCATACAAGGACTGAAAAGGAAGATGCCTTGGTTGCAGGTCCAAACCACACCCCTGTTCTGAGATAAGTCATGGATATTCCTTTCAGTTCAGTTCAGTCTAGTTGCTCAGTCGTGTCTGACTCTTTGAGACCCCATGGACTGCAGCACACCAGGCCTCCCTATCCATTGCCAACTCCCGGAGTCAACTCAAACTCATGTCCATCGAGTCGGTGATGCCATCCAACTATCTCATCCTCTGTTGTCCCCTTCTCCTCCTGCCTTCAATCTTTTCCAGCATCAGGGTCTTTTCCAATGAGTCAGTTCTTTGCATTAGATGGCTAAAGCATTGGAGTTTCAGCTTCAACATCAGTCCTTCCAATGAATACTCAGGATTGATTTCCTTAGGATGGACTGGTTGGATCTCCTTGCAGTCCAAGGACTCTCAAGAGTCTTCTCCAACACCACAGTTAAAAAGCATCAATTCTTCGGCACTCAGCTTTCTTTATAGTCCAACTCTCACATCCATACATGACTACTGGAAAAACCACAGCATTGACTAGATGGACCTTGGTTGACAAAGCAATGTCTCTGCTTTTGAATATGTTATCTAGGTTGGTCATAACTTTTCTTCCAAGGAGCAAGTGTCTTTTAATTTCATGGCTGCAGTGATTTTGGAGCCCCCCAAAATAAAGTCTCTCACTGTTTCTATTGTTTCCCCATCTATTTGCAAAGTGACAGGACCAGATGCCATAATCTTAGTTTTCTGAATGTTGAGCTTTAAGCCAACTTTTTCACTCTCCTCTTTCACTTTCATCAAGGGGATCTTTAGCTCTTCTTCACTTTCTGCCATAAGGGTGGTGTCATCTGCATATCTGAGGTTAATGATATTTCTCCCGGCAATCTTGATTCCAGCTTGTGCTTCCTCCAGCTCAGCGTTTCTCATGATGTACTCTGCATGTAAGTTAAATAAGCAGGGTGACAATATACAGCCTTGACATACTCCTTTCCCAATTTGGAACCAGTCTGTTGTTCCATGTCCAGTTCTAACTGTTGCTTCCAATTCCCACCTTGACCCCCTTTTATATGTGGTGTCATATATATGGTGTCAGTTAGAGAAGTTGACTTGAGAACTATTCAGTAAGTTCCCACTTCTCCGTTCTTTGGCCATTGAATAAAGCTTACACTGTTTCAGTTTCAGCATCCGTTTTGTTACTGGTTTCGCAAATCCAAGCAGAAAAAGAATTTCCCCAGCAGAAACAAGGGGTCTCAGCCCAGGCTAGGACCCCAGCATGGGTCCAGGTGACCAATTCAGTAACAATTCCACCTTTTTACCCCTCAATACTTTCAGCTGTATTTCCTCAAAGCAATAACTTTCTCTTGAATGAAGAGTATACTTATCACAATTAACATTTAATAATAAAAAAATGTAAAAATTCAATTGTATCTCCCTCATCATATTGATAAGCAAAGCCTTTTATGTTGTGATGTCTTGAACAATAAAGAATATAATATCATTTCTGATATCATTATAAAAATAGTATACTTTTTAAAAATCAGGAAATTAACATGGATAATTTTATTATCTACAGACCTTACTCAAATTTCACAATTGTCCCAATAATAAAGTGATCTTTTAAAAAGTAAATAAAACTATCACCCTGTTGCTATAAATACTCCAATGGCTGTCTATTGTATTGTAATAATAACTAAATTCTTTACTTTGATGGATAAGGCCCTGCATGTTCAGACTCCTGCCTAGGTCTCCATCACCATCATCATCTCCTAACACACTCCCCATTCATTCACTTTAATCAAGCCTCACAGATCTTTCTGTTCTTTTGTACCTGATCTCATTTCTTCCCCAGAGCCTTTGCACTACCTTTGACAATCTAGAATGGTCTTCCCCACATATCTTCAATGGTGACTCATCACTCAGGCCAAGTGTTCCTTTCTCCTTGACTCTATGTTATGCTAATTTTATGCTTTACATATTGCTTTCTCCTTGTATGATTTTTAGGAAGGGAGGCAGGAACTTACAATTCTAGGCTGTTACCATGTTCCTACAAGAACTCTAAAGATGGGATTCTTTGTATTTTTATGTCTATTATTTTGTTGCATTCATTTTTAATTTGTTAATCAGTGTATGGTACATATAGCATATTTAAACTAAATAAAACTCTTCTTGAATCTAATAAATAGCAACGTATACTACTATCTTCTTGTTCTTGAATATTTACCACAAAGTTGGTGTCATTAAATAAAGCACCAATGAATTCTCTCTCAAGATAATAATAATGTAAAGAATAAGCATTCAAATGCAAGCTATCTGTAAATAATTCAGTGATATTTTGATATGATTCTAATGATACAAATTACTTTGTTTCAATATAATCAATATTAACATGTAAGTCATTTATATAAGAAATGCTCTACACATTGCTTAGAACTGCAGCAGCTGCTCAGAATCATGAAAACAGTACCAGAGAACATCCTGTGAATTATAAAAATGACATGATAGGAAATGGAAAATGATTATTGCTATTATTTGGGGCTTTATGTCATTTCTCTGTAGTGCCATCCTGTATTGCCCCTACTTCAGGTAGCAATCTCTCTCCTTCCCACACTCAATGACAAGGATTACATGTTTGAAGAAAATGTCAGCATCCCACATTATGCAAAGTAATGGGATCCATCGCCTAAATATCATTACAACTAAGGACTGTCATGTTCAAATTTTCCCTCACTATTCATAGCTGAGAGAAACAACATCTTTAAAAGACTTTGAGTTTTCAGCTAAAACCCTCTTGATTTCAAGGTGACAGAGTATGTTAAGAGTTGTTACCAACCTCAGATAATTATGAAGCTAGAGAAAGGCTGTGAGAGGGAACAAAAGAAGATTAACACCTCTGCATGTTGATGCAGCATAACTCAAACAGGGTTGCCAGTGACCCAGAACTAAGAAAGCTGCTGCAACTGCTGCCAGTTGGGAAGAAAATTGAAATAAGGTGCAAGTGAGGAAACCTTTATCAACAATTAAAAACAAAGAGCTTATTTCATCTTTTTTGAAAGCTACTGACATTTGTGGCTAAGAACAGAGGATTCTGAATACCATCAAGGTCATAACTGCAAAAAGTGAGTTGGTTGGCGATATAAAAAAGCACAGAGAACAAAGGGATAAAAGTAAACAAAAATACTGTTGAAATCCAAAACACAGGGAACTGGGAACAGGATTTCACATTTGGCCTTGGCATGAGCCTGGAGGGATGGAGAAACTGATTACCAAAGCTCTGGGGTTGTGTGCTGTGTTGTTGCTGTTGCTGCCTGAAGATTTTGGCTAGTTGAAGTCAGTACCACTCTCTTTATGTTATTAATATATTCTAAACCATTGACCTCTAAATCCTAATTTACCAGGATATGGGAAAAAAAATACTCAAATTTTTATATTTAATTTTCCTCTCTCTTTTAAACAATCTGTCTTGTAGATCTTATAAAATGTATGTTTTATATTAGAACAATAGTACACATAAGTTACTAAGTATATTAACAAGCCTATGCTGCTGCTAAGTCACCTCAGTCGTGTCCGACTCTGTGCGACCCCATAGACAGCAGCCCACTAGGCTCCTCTGTCCCTGGGATTCTCCAGGCAAGAACACTGGAGTGGGTTGCCATTTCCTTCTCCAATGCATGAAAGTGAAAAGTGAAAGTAAAGTCGCTCAGTCGTGTCCGACTCTTAGCAACCGCATGGACTGCAGCCTATAGTGAAGATAAATAATCAGAAATTGTTTACTGAGAAGGAATACGTGATCAAAAATACAGATTCTGCTTCAGTGGGTCTAGGGTGGGGTCCAAATGACTTGGTGGGCATTTTTAATATACATTAATTTTAATCCTTACAACAACTGTACCATTAGGTTGTACAATACTCCAAGTCTGGTATTGTAACTATTTCCACTGTACAGATAAGAAAACTGAGGCATAGAAAGGTTAGGTCTTGCCCCAAGTTCAGGTAACTAGTGAGGAAGGGAAACAGAATTCAAATCCAGGCAGTTGCACTAAAGCCAGGGTTCTTAGGGAACTCTGCTGCTGCTGCTGCTGCTGCTAAGTCACTTTAGTCATGTCCGACTCTGTGTGACCCCATAGACGGCAGCCCACCAGGCTCCCCCGTCCCTGGGATTCTCCAGGCAAGAACACTGGAGTGGGTTGCCATTTCCTTCTCCAATGCATGAAAGTGAAAAGGGAAAGTGAAGTTGCTCAGTCGTGTCCGACTCCTAGCGACCCCATGGACTGCAGCCTACCAGACTCCTCCGTCCATGGGATTCTCCAGGCAAGAGTACTGGAGTGGGGTGCCATCGCCTTCTCCGAGGGAACTCTGACTGTCCCAAAATAGTTAAGTAATATATTGGAGAATTGAAAATCCCAGGTAGAAGAGATGAGTGGGCGTCCAATGGGACATTCCCCCAGACTGGATAACATCCTAACCTGAGTTTTTCTCACTCATGAGTACCAAAGTACACTCCCAAACAATCCCTCACATGTTAGTCACAGTTGATTGGTTTTGGAGATGGGACAATTCTAGAAAGACAAAGATAGGAAACAAGACACAAATATTGCTTCAATAAAATATCACCCAACCAGAACAGCTCACTGTCATTTTTTTTTCTAATAGAAGTCTTTCACCATATGGAACTAATTATCGCCATCTGCCGTTCCATACTTCTATTTCCTCTCTAACAGCTCATTCTTCAAAAACTCAGTAGCTTCCTCCCTTTACATTTGTAAATGCTGTTGACTATGGATAAAATCCATGTTTACTTTCTATTCAAAACCTCATAGGAAAGCTTGCTTTAATCATCCACAGATGTTTCATTCGGTTCTGCTTAGCCTGGCACAGAACTTCAGAGGGAAATAAAAGAAAAATCTTTATTTTATATTTCAATTGTAGATTGTTACAGACTAAATAAAATGCCAAATTGTTATTGGAAACAACACAGCCACTGTAATAACGATAGTCGACATCTCAGTTTTACAATTATAATTTTTTCTGGCATTTGTTGAACTCAAGATGGTTTCCATATTTTACAAAGGGCTTTTTTCCTGTTCTCTGAATGAACCTGCATTGAAGCCATAGAACTTTGTAACTTATTTTTAATACAGTCTTATACATTTCAGAAATACTGAAATTATTGCATGATATATAGTGACTAGGCTTTTAAATAATACTTTCCTCCTCTGGTATCATGTCTTGATACATGTTATCCTTTTGAATTCCTTTTAAAACACCCATTAGCTCCAGATCCATTCCATATACATCTAATTTCTCTATGGATCCATTCTTCCTGGTTTTCTTCTTTTATTTAACTAAAGAACAATTAATTATATATAAACATTCACTATGAATTATATTTGCATGTGTGCATGCTCAGTCATATCTGACTCTTTGCAATCCAATATACTGTAGCCTGCCAGGCTCCTCTGTCCATGGGATTTCCCAGGCAAGAATACCGGAGTGGGTTGTTATTTCCTACTCTAGGGTATCTTCCTGACCAGGGATCAAACCCATGTCTCCTGCATTTCCTGCATTGAGACGTAGATTCTTTACCACTGTGCCACCCAGGAAGACCCATGAATTACATTTACACTTCAGTTATCAAATATAAGGGGGTGAAAGCAGCTTTTCTGGTGGAAAGTGTATTTGTGGTAGATTCTCTGAAAGTGAAAGCGAAGTTGCTCAGTCGTGTCCAACTCTTTGGGACCCCATGGACTGTAGCCTGTCAGGCTCCTCCGTCCATGAGATTTTCCAGGCAAGAGTGCTGGAGTGGATTGCCATTTCCTTCTCCAGGAGATCTTCCCAACCCAGGAATCAAACCCAGGTCTCCACATTGCAGGCAGACACTTTACCATCTGAGCCACCAGGGACTGCTGGTGGATTGGTAGATTCTCTACTGATCTCTAATAATTTCAATATGAGTGCTTAGTATGTACACAGTTTCTTTATAATCCCACTCCTCCAACCAACCCACAGGTCACCAGATTGATCAATATCCCGAAATTTTCTAATGAAGTCCTTTCTCATTTTTTTTCATATGCCCAGAATCAAGCTACATTCTCCCAGACCTAAGTCCACAACTTATCAAACATTTATCTCCTCCTAAATCCAGCCAATCGCATTGCTTCTTGAGAAGCATTTCATTTAAATTACATTCACTTGGCAGAGTTCATTTTTACCTCTTTTTCTCATTTCAATGTGTTAAAATATCATCAATATTAATTTGAGTTGTTTTTATCTTTGATTCAGTACAAATGGGTCTAGATGAATTCTTTCAAACACTAAAAAGAGCCTCTGTACAGTTCTTTAGTATCTCCTCAGTGATGACCCCCAAATGAGACCAACTGGCTGGATTAGAGAGCACATTATGGCTCCTTGTAGTTGTTCCAAAACACATGCCAAAACTCTGGTTTAATGGTGCTTAATTTGTTTTATCAGAATTCTATCCTATTGTTCTTCCACATGTGTTTATTCAGAATTCAAGTGTTAAAGAAGTTGTGTGTTACTGGAGTGAGGAATGAATATATAAGGGGGGATGATTGAGATTTGGGTCTAAGAGAAGCCACCAAATCAAATAAAATGCTTTAAGTTAAATTAGGAAACAGTTTTCTTTACATCACCATATTTTCCTATGTAAAAGTGACAACTCTTCAAAGAGTTTTAACTATGTTGATAGTGAGAAAAAATATTTACTTTCTCAAATTATCTAACCCATAAGCTATATACATATATGACCTAATACAGACAATGAACAAATCTATTAAAGACTTGACTGTACTTTTTGATGTCAAGTTGTAACTAAGATTCTCTGCCCTTAATTAAAGCTAACAGTTATGATAACTTAAGGGTTTTTAAAATTATTATTGCACAAGTCATTCATTTCATTTAGTCATCTTTTGATATCCAGTCACTGTAATCAAGACAACTGGATTCCTATGAGTCAAAGGCAACAAACTATGATCTACCCGACAAAGCTTGAATTTAAAAACTCAGAGTTTTTTTCTGCCACCATTTACATAGTAATTACATTAAAATATTGTCCTCTGGACATATATCCCATTCAAAGAAACAAGAGAAATTAAGTACTTTAGTGTGATTTCTCCATGCGTACGTAACATTGGACTGAGCGATGAAGCACATATGCACATACACTATTGGAAGATCCTTTTATGAACATAAAATACAGACCAGTTGCTCTGAAAATAGGAGTGAAAACAGAGTGGTCAAATTTCTACAGAGATTGTGAATAAACTGAAAAGCAGAGGAAATAAAATAAAATAATTTAAATCTGTAGGAAGAAAGGCATTTTATTTTATACCATAGCTAAAAGTTAAAGTAATTTATTTTTAAAAAATTCAAATTTAAGGTTTTAAATATCTCAAACACAAGAATGTAATACCTTGTGGGTGGATCACAACCCAAAATGTCAAATGGTTATTAGCTTCTTCATCTGTAAAATAGTATATCATATTTCCTCAAATTTAAGATGTCATTAATCATAAAACATACTATCTTATTTACCAAGAAAAAAATCATGCCACTTAGGTTATCATGATCGGTGGTAAAATACATCCCCATTTTGGAGACATTAAAATGTGAAAAAACATGTGCATCTTACATTTAGAGAACTACAATAAAGTCCTTTCCATATATTCACATAGAGAAAAAAAAACTCTAGTTCTGAAACACAATACAATGTTACTTTGGAGGGATATATGAATAGAATGTATAATAAATGCTTTAAAGAAAGAAAGACATTTCACAGATAGCATGGTATGTTTCCTTGTCTATACAGCTTCAAAAATCTGTTTGAACTTTTCAATATATTTTTCCACGGTGGCCTTACATACCTATTTACATTAATATTAGTGCTGATTATAAAAGTATTTATAATTTAAATTTTAAAACTTTAGGGAAAAAAATGGATCCTGATAAAGATCAGGCCTGATTTTTATCTGTAACACAGGCACTGAAAAATAAACAACACTTTAAAAGCTTCTTTAAACTTTCTTTTTCTCTTGTTTTGTTCTTTACTTCTATATGGTCCCTTCCCCCATACACAGATGCTTTTACACTTGCTGCTACAGCTCCTCCAAGCCCTACCTTGCCCACCCAGCTTCTAGAGCCTTTCCCAACTTGCAGTAGAAGACATGCAGCCTCTATCCTCCCATTCCATTACTCTGAAGAAGGAAGATGGAGAGAGGGGTGTTGACTAAAACTCAAAGGTGAAAGGACTTGGGATTCAGAAACAACTTCAGGAAGTTCAAGGTTAACACTATTAATATCATTTCAATTATTTCAACTATCTTACTATTGCAAAGGAGAAAAGGATGGTGATGTCTCCTCTGAGCATCTTACTGCCTTCTAGAAATCCTCAAATTTTGTCTTAGTATGATAATACTTACACAGAGAGATGAAAGGAGGGACAACAAACCCAGTTGCCCTCAGCAACCATGCAAAGATGCACTGCTTATGAGGAAGGGACAGAAGCAGAAGTGAGGCAGGAGTTCTTCCAGGATTCTGGACTGATGCCAAGCAGAGATCAGCTTCTGCTAGGTGAGAGACAAATTCTCTCTTATCTAAGACCAACCACATACTCAAGGCAGAGTTTGGCTGCCATGGGAAGAGAGGAAGGAATGCTGAGAAAACCTTAACCCCAAAGCCAAGACACACAGCAGCTTCTCAAGACTAAGGCTGGACCAACACAATAGAGAGCTCCCTGTGCCTACCAAGAGCCCAATATCAATCCACGAAATAAAGTGACACCCCTCTGTAGCTCAGGTAGACAAGGTAGAATGGGAACATTGAGGAAAAACCTCTGGGCACTCCTAGGCCACACTCTAAGCACAAGGTGTTTAACCAGCCACCACTGGGGTAATCTGAAGCCAGTGAAGAACTGAAGTTAACCATAACAACAAGAAAGCCCTAATGTGGCACAACTTCTGAATAGATCCATGCAACCTCCACACTACTGGCATGAAAGAAGAGAAGGCATGTCTATCATCAGGCAAAAATACTATTTAACTCAGTCTCTTCAATTCTTCTCTACACTGTGTCCAGAATTCAATAAAAAGTAAAAGACATTAAAAAATAATAAGGCAAGTCACTGTTAAATAACCAACTAACAAGAGTAAACACAGAGATGACTTAGATATTGGAACTATCAATCAGGGACTTTAAAGTGATGATTAGAATATTAAAGGATCTAGAGGAAAAGATGAACATGTATGAACAAACAGGAAATGTCAGCAAAGATGCAAACTATAAAAAAGGCTCAAATGGAAATGCTGTAAGTAAAAAAAAAAAAAAGTATTAGAAATGAAGAATTCCTTTGATGGACTCATTAGCAGACAGGACACAATAAATCTAAAGATGGATTAATAAAAAATGTCCAAACTAAAACACAAACAAACACACACACAAAGAAGGAAAATAAGAAGTTTAAAAATAGAAAAAACAGAGCTATAGGATAATATCAAATGGCCTAACATATATGGAACTGAAGCCAGAATGAAGAGATAGAAAGAAATGTTTGAAGAGAAAATTTTCCAAAATTAATGAAAACCAACAAACCACATATCCAAGAATCCCAGAGAATCTCAACTGGTATTTGTTTAAAAAAAAAAAAAAAAAGGAAAAACAGGCTACCAAAAAAAAGGCACAACATAGTCACACTGCTAAAAAAAAAAATATTGAAGACAGATGGAGAAAAAAGAAACATTACATTTAGAAGAAGAAAGCTGAGTGAAAATCTGAAGTACCATCACTTACATAATTTAATATCATCAAAATAAGCTATGACACTCATCTTGGCATCTAACAGAGTGTGTTTGATGTTTCCTCAGAATTTTCTCTGATCTGAGCATAGAAGTTAAGGAAGGAGGCCTAACTCTTACCCTTCTATTAATATTTACCTTAATCCCTTTGCACAGTACTGGACAAAGTGCTTAATATTCAGTAAGACTTCAGAGCAAACTTGCTTTCATACTTTTTTGCATGGTATCACTGAACTTTTCTTATAAGACATAGTCTTAAAACATAAAAGTATTTTAAAATTAATTTTATGAAACTTTTTAATTTTATATTCTCTACTTTTTATTTTTCTGAATAAAGGACGAGATAAACATTTGTGAGGTGGCTCTACACTTACCTAAATGAGGTCATGGATCCTCTTCACTTTTGATATCTCCTTTGTCAAATTCCTGAATTGAAATACTGAATTTTAATATTTCTAACACCTAATGTTAGATATACAGTCACCAATGAATTGTCTTCGTACCCACAATTTCCTACGTGCACTTGGTTTTTCCTCTACAGATCACTGATTCTTCAAAACAACATCTGTAATGTCTGTTTTATATTCTGTACACAACAGATACATAACAAATCGCTTGGCTACTAAGGTTAATATGATTATAATATCTAGGAAAGTCCAGCTCTGCCCTGTTTCTTCTAGGTCCCAGGCCCAAGAAGGTTGACCCACAAGTAAGCAGAGATGGAGCCCTCGGTTGAGCTTCACCCTCACCTTCATCCATCTTCTCCACTGCTTGTACCCTGCTGGCCCCAGCTTCACCTTTCTGGCCTCAGGTCTGCCCCAGCCCATGGTCAAATGTGAGGTTCCCTGGTCTACTTCTTTACTTGATTCTTCTACCATCACTTTATTCCCCAGTCCATGGCCTATTTTCTTCCAAGCACTGCATTTGTTCACACAGACTTTTTATAACCTTCCTTATAAGCCACATACCAGGTACTAATTCCAGCCCCAGGAGTCAGATTCTATACAAAGAATCATCTTAAAAGTTCTGAAAACAAATCTTATATAAAGCCCAAGTAAGAAGATGGTAATACCACATACATAAGTCATTTTTTACTAGGATTATATTCAAGGGAAATCAGAAAATTTTTAAAAATCGTTAAATCAAATAATTGAATTCCAAAATTAATAGTTTAGCAGAATGTTTAAATAGATGGAATATTCAGCCTGCCAACTTTTCAGAAAGGGGTCACAAACTGAACCTCAGGCATTTCACTCTTCTGTGAATGAGTTTATCAGTTCTTTTTCTGAAAGTAGGTATTAACAGAAGTGGACATGAAACAACATAAAAAGAAGAGTCTGGAACCAAACAGAGAACAATCTTTAGCTACTTCACAGTTCTACCTGACACCAGTCCTATTTAAAAGGAGATAGTGTGTTCCTCTATTCATCTGAATAAAAGTGTTCAAATGATTTGGAATGCATAGCTTTTACTATTTACAACTTAGATATGTTGGACTGAAATTTAAAAATAATCCTTTCAGCTGCCATATTCCATGAGCTAAAAAAAAATTTGTGTAATATCTCAGTGTAAAATAACGTCACCTCGAGGTCTGTTTAATTTTGCTTTTTCGAGTAATATATTCAAACATTCCTGTTAATGAAGAATTTTAAACAAGCTAAACTGAAAGATTTTTAATAAGATTTGGGGGATGAAACCACCAAGTTACCTGTTTTTCCTCTAGTCTCTCTTAAGTCTTCTCAATTTTATAATTTTTACATGAATTATCTTTGTACTCTGCCATGAATCAGATGGACAGTATAATTTTTTGATGCCATCAATCTAACTTTCACAAGTGTTGGTATTCTTGAATGGGACTCAATTTTTTATGTATCGATGTTATTCATGTATTCATAATGTATTTTGTTAACACATTCCTATATTTCTTCAACTGCTGATTTCAAAATTGGAATTCTCCATTTCCAGCATATTTAGCCACAATTCCCAGCATATTTAGCCACTGTTAGTTTTAACTTTGAAACTGCCATTTTTGGTGGCCAAAATGGTTCAGTCTAATACTAAATTTGGAATTAAGGTAAAAGGTAAAACAAGTACTGTCAATCAGCAGTTTTACTTCTGCCTCTTATTGGAATGATTCTCAGACACTTTCCTTTCTCCTATGAACTAAAGTATCATTTTCTGTCCTGGATATTTATAATAATTTTGAAAACATATACCCGAATCTGCCTCTAAGACTATCTTTCTGCTGTTTTGACTCAGGTGTTCTTGAATAGCCACCCATTCCAACTTTGAGAGAGCCACAGCTTAAATACAATGCAATGCAGATTTTCAAAGACAGGATGGAAATAAGGGTATTTTATGTTCTTCTAAACAGTCTTCAAATTCTACTTCAAGTGGCTTCAAGGATTATTATATAGAAGGTTCTTATAATTCTCTTGCAGTGTGGTATTGTGCCCTAAAGAACCCAGAAATACTCAGAAACTGCAAACATGAAGAATTGATAGTATAAAAAGAATTTTAAATGGCAATAAAATCTTTCATAAAGATATTTACTTTTTGAACATCTGGATATCAAAAAGACTGTACAGAAATTCCAGGAAAGAGTTATTTTTCTTTTGACAATATTAAAATGATATTATCTACAATAACTTACTACGAAATGTTTTTTGTAACCAATGCTTTTAACTTATGTTTTCCAACTTGGATTAATATGTGTATTTTGCATCTGAGAAGGCTAATTCCTTCCCAGATCTCACCAATATAAAATATTTTGTCTTCTGTGTTCCCTGCTATTACCATCATCCGACCCTCCTGCTATCTTATTCTGTTAGTTTTGATACATATGTACATACATACCTCTCATCTACTATCTGAACACTCCTTGAGGAGAGAGAATATGTCTCAAATATCTCTCTCTTTTTCTCCCTCAAAATCTTGTATACTGGAAATATCCTTGCACACCAGAGCTCCCATCTCTTGTCCAGCTATTTTTCCCCTTAGACCAATTAGTTACTCTTATCGGCATCTTTCCTGCTATTTCTAGAGAGGCAAGCACAGTGGTCTAGGCACAAACACACCCTAGTTTTACTTCAGAGCTACAACTCAGGTGGTAAGCAGATTCATGTGCTTACAGCTTCTGTGTTCTGTGTAATCCCAGAATGTATGTAGGTACTACATGAAAAATTAAATCAGGTATTAGCTCAAAAGATCTAATGGCCATCTCAGATGTTTCAGGTCTCAAGTTTAACCATATTAAATATTCTTGTATTACTAATTATTCAGAACTGTTAATAATATCCAGGCACAGATTGAGTCACTTCACTAGAGAAACCCTCTCTCAGTAAGCCCAGAAAATTCAAAAAATTTTTATATAAGATCCAAAGGAATCTCCAGGAGAGATACCTTTCAAATAAGCACACAAATACTTTCTACCTTATTTTCTAATGATTAATATTACACTCAAGTAGTACATGGACAGATTTTCAAGGCTAAAATCTAAGGCAAATGTCCAGATAATTAAAGTAAAATATCACAGTGCTCATCTAAGTAACTCATCTAAGTAACTGAAATAATTTAGTTATTACTAACATGTAGAATCAAGGGCCTACATATGGACCCCTTATCTTTGACAAAGGAGGCAAGAATATACAGTGGATTAAAGACAATCTCTTTAACAAATGGTGCTGGGAAAACTGGTCAACCACTTGTAAAAGAATGAAACTAGAGCACTTTCTAACACCATACACAAAAATAAACTCAAAATGGATTAAAGATCTAAACGTAAGACCAGAAACTATAAAACTCCTACAGGAGAACATAGGCAAAACACTCTCCGACATACATCACAGCAGGATCCTCTATGACCCACCTCCCAGAATATTAGAAATAAAAGCAAAAATAAACAAATGGGACCTAATTAACCTTAAAAGCTTCTGCACAACAAAGGAAACTATTAGCAAGGTGAAAAGACAGCCTTCAGAATGGGAGAAGATAATAGCAAATGAAGCAACAGACAAACAACTAATCTCAAAAATATACAAGCAACTCCTACACCTCAATTCCAGAAAAATAAATGACCCAGTCAAAAAATGGGCCAAAGAACTAAATAGACATTTCTCCAAAGAAGACATACAGATAGCGAACAAACACATGAAAAGATGCTCAACATCACTCATTATCAGAGAAATGCAAATCAAAACCACTATGAGGTACCATTTCACGCCAGTCAGAATGGCTGCAATCCAAAAGTCTACAAGCAATAAATGCTGGAGAGGGTGTGGAGAAAAGGGAACCCTCTTACACTGTTGGTGGGAATGCAAACTAGTACAGCCACTATGGAGAACAGTGTGGAGACTCCTTAAAAAACTGGAAATAGACCTGCCTTATGATCCAGCAATCCCACTGCTGGGCATACACTCTGAGGAAACCAGAATTGAAAGAGACACGTGTACCCCAGTGTTCATCGCAGCACTGTTTACAATAGCCAGGACATGGAAGCAACCTAGATGTCCATCAGCAGATGAATGGATAAGAAAGCAGTGATACATATACACAATGGAGTATTACTCAGCCATTAAAAAGAATACATTTGAATCAGTTCTAATGAGGTGGATGAGACTGGAGCCTATTATACAGAGTGAAGTAAGCCAGAAAGAAAAACACCAATACAGTATACTAACGCATATATATGGCATTTAGAAAGATGATAACAATAACCCTGTATACGAGACAGCAAAAGAGACACTGATGTATAGAACAGTCTTTTGGACTCTGTGGGAGAGGGAGAGGGTGTGATGATTTGGGAGAATGGCATTGAAACATGTATAATATCATATATGAAACGAGTCGCCAGTCCAGGTTTGATGCACGATGCTGGATGCTTGGGGCTGGTGCACTGGGACAACCCAGAGGGATGGAATGGGGAGGGAGGAGGGAGGAGGGTTCAGGATGGGGAACACATGTATACCTGTGGCGGATTCATTTTGATATATGGCAAAACCAATACAATATTGTAAAGTTAGATAAAAAAAAAAAAAAAAGAAAGAAAGAAAAGAAAAAAACAAAAAGAATCAAGGGCCTAGGGTTAAGTTCCTGGTCCTGTCACTACCTTCCGCTGAGAGGACTTGGAATGGTCATTTAATCTCTCCAAGTGTGTTTTCTCATATCTTCAGTGAAGAAACTGTCCATCTACCTGAGAGAGATACTTTGAAAATTAAGTTAGAACACGATTTCTCAACCTTGGCACTAGTGACATTTTGGACCTGATATTTCCTGTTGCAAATCTGTGCACTGTAAGATGTTCAGCCACATGTCTGGTCTCTACCTACCAGATACTAGTACTATACACACACACTCCAGTAAGAATAATCAGAAGTGTCTTCAGACATCACCAAAAGTCCATTGTAGGGAGGGGGGCAAAAATCACCCCCACACTCAGTTGAGACTGACTGAATTATATGGTTTATATAAAAGCCTTCATTTATACATGGAATACATATAGGCCTATTATGTGCCAGACACTGTGCCCAAGTCAAATAAGATGTGATTCAAGCCCTCTGTTTACAGTCTAGTAAAGGAGACAGATAAACAAACCAACGTTTGCAGTGATGGCAGTTTGGGAACCTGTGGAGGGGCATGGAACAAAACATTTTGACATTAAAGAGTAGAAGCCACAGGATTTGGTAGCTAAAAGGATGTGGGGGGACAACAAAATGTTAAAAATGGTTAATTATTATTTAGCATATAAGTCAAAGAGTTTTTCCATAAAAAAAGGAATATTTCCCAGAAGAAAACTCAAACCATGTAAGTGGTCACAAAATAAATATTGACTTCACTGTAAGGGCTTTAATTTTAACCAGTGGAGGAACCCACATAGAACAACTACTCCCTTTCATCCATCCAATTTGCACTCCTATCACCAGAATTATCAAGACCAACATGGGTTGTCTAATTCCTATACTGTAGTTGGACTATCAAGTCCACAAAAAAAAAGGCAGTAGCATGATAAGGAACAATGTGCATAGTTTCTTTATTTCATTCACTGAAGAACACATAATTTTAACATTTTCTAACAGTTTTATTCTATAATGAACTTTAAGCCCAAGTTAAATGCATCTGTACCAATGCCACACACAAAAAAAATAATAAACCTGCATCAGAGTGAAAAACCACCTTTCTCCTTAACAGTAGAGATGTGCAACTTTTCAGTACATTATCTTCATGTGAGGTCCACACAGAGGTGACTATTAGCTCTCCTTTGCTGACAACATCTATCCATTATCTCATGGCAGTTTCTAGCTTGTGTAGCACCAGGAAAGTGTAGCTTAAAGACACAGAACACAGTATTCATTAGAGGAAAGCTAGTTAGAGGCTGCTAATGGGATCCTTTGGCTTCTGGTCCTGCCGTGATTTTTGAATGAGATCCAAATGCCTAACCACGTCAGTTCTTTTTGCAATTGCATGTTACTCAATACCCCAAAATATATGAAAGCCTTCCTGGTTTTTAGAGTTTATAACCCCCCTGACAATGAAGTTCTGTGTGGAAATATCAAAATTCAAGTAACAAAGACAATTTTTAGAGGATCAAAAATAGAAACCATTATTAGAATATAAAAACATTTGTTACTTTAGAATCCACATTTCTAAGAAAAGCAGCCTTATTAAACGACATTTGCTCAATAGGCAATTTTCCTCCATTTAATTTTCATAAATAGATCACTTTGAAATGTATTTCCCCTAACAAAGACTGCACATTAACAACAAATGATACAATATCTTTAAATTTTAATTAATGTCAAGAGATTTATTTTGCTTCTAGGCAACTTAGAGAAACATGTTATTAATATAATTTAATTTAAGGGGGTAGGCATTTGTTTTCTATTTTTAAAAGGGTAGTTCTGAAATTCTGGCCCTGTCAACATCATTTAAACATTCCTGTTCCATGCCTCAATATAATAAATTAAATCAGCATTTTAATTGTGCCCATGCTTTGTGGTTCCTGGCAGCACAAAAAGATTCTCTGTGAGCATGATGTCCCCCAAAAAACCCCACTGAGTGATTAATTACTAGTCTGGAAGATATAAATATGTCTCTCAATAAAGACAGTATGGACTGCTGGAAGCTCTGACCTTATACATCTCTGTAGGACGCCTTAACTTAGCAAACATCCTCCTAATTCAAACAAGACTCTGGCTCTAGCATTCACAGACAGCTTACTATAATACACTGTTTCTCTGTTGAACAGGGTGTTTATTTTAATTAGCATCATTTGGTACATTTACAAGAATCAGAGGGAAACTGGGATTTTTATGCATAAATATGTAACAACCTTAAGGTATATCTGGTCCCTAAGTAAGGAAGAACTGAGAACAAGAAAAAATAACCTTGAGTTTTTATAAAACATCATCTTTAGTATTCTACCTTTAATGTTACACCCTGACATTACTCATGTTTCATTCTGAGTTAAAGGTTTGACCGAAAAACCATAACTTTATAAACAAAGACATGAACCAGTAGGTCTATCTGGCTCTGTCTAAACCTCACATATAACCATCTGGATTGAGAAGCTATCATGGTCACTTTAGGGGTGAGAAGCTTATTAGAGAAAGGAGTTTTTGGCCACCTCCCCTTACCTCCACATAGTAAAAACAAGAATTGACAAAATTTCTAGAACTGCTTCTACAAAACCAAAATAAGATAAGAGGAATTACACCAATCACTGAAATCAGAAACTGCAAAGTCAACTAAGTTGAAAATAAAGAAATCAAGACTTGAAGCTGGCTCTTTTAAATTGGAGAACTGTCATGTGTAACTTTTTTAATGCTCTGCATTCATGACCATGGCATTTTTTAACAGAACTAAACACCACATCTCCTTCACCCTTTCAGTATGTTTTGGTTTTTTTCAAAGGAGTGGGAAGGCAAGATAACCACAATCCAGACATCATGTTCCTAACTGACCTATTTAAAACAAGTTGAAAAAAAGGTTTCCTAAAAAGTCAATACACATTTGGCTGAAGAAAAAGTCATTTGTATTCAGACTTTTACCTTGCTGCTATTTATATTGGTATTTCTACTGCTGCTGCTGCTGCTGCTAAGTTGCTTCAGTCGTGTCCGACTCTGTGTGACCCCATAGACGGCAGCGCACCAGGCTCCCCCGTCCCTGGGATTCTCCAGGCAAGAACACTGGAGTGGGTTGCCATGTCCTTCTCCAATGCAGGAAAGTGAAAAGTGAAAGTGAAGTCACTCAGTCATATCCGACTCTTAGCGACCCCATGGACTGCAGCCTACCAGGCTCCTCTGTCCATGGGATTTTCCAGGCAAGAGTACTGGAGTGGGGTGCCAGTATTTCTACTAGGCTTTGTCAAAGATAGATTTTGAGCATGGTCATCACACTTAACTGCAAGGGTTAAATCACTGAGCAAACGTGAGTCTGAACTGGACTCCTGGAGTCGACTACAAAAGAGTCACACTATTTCAGCACCTTCCAACAAAAAGTAGAGAACCCTTGAATCTTGGCTGGTCTTGTAGCTGTGACCATCAGAATACACATAAATGACACTACACTTACTCTGAGCCTAGGCCTCAAGAGACATTCCAGCTTCCATTCTCAAACTCTTGGACTTCTGTGTCCACCATGGAAATAAACTCAGGCTAGCCTGTTAGAGGTTCCAAGTCCATGTGGGAAATGGCCCCGGTCATCCCAGTTGTCCCAGATGTGATCTTGTGGATCATAAATCAATCAGCCCTGGCAATCTGCCAGTTGACTGTTAATATATAAGGAGCCCAGCCAAGGTTAATCAAGTTTAGCCCACATCAGATGAACTGCCCACTAACCCCAACCAACAATGTCAACCTGCAATATAATATTGAGCTAAATTAAACAGGTACTTTCTCAGCCATTAAGATTTGAGGTGGTTTTTATGCAGAAATAGATAACAGCTACAGACCCTACAACCTCATAACTGTATCTTTCCCAGGCTTTAAGCCTCAATTCAAGTATTCCTCTATGCTCATGGCCTTTAACAGGTACTAGTGCATGTTCTCTGTTGACCTTTGACTTCTGATATTACTTCTTTCTATAAAAAAAAAAATTAGCACTTAAGCTAAAAAATGCCATATGGTTTTCTCAAAGTGTAGCTAAATATTTGTGTTTCACATACAAATGCTCTCTAGAGTCCATAGTTTATATTTTTCATTATCTAACACACAAAACACACTGGTGTTCCATAAATACTTGATTTGATTAGAAAGTAAAGTAGCTGGAATTTACAACAGATCTTTAAACTGTTCCTGCTTTGCTTTTCTAACTTGTGATGTGTGATTAATATTAGCCTGTTTCACCACAAAGGAGACTGATTTTATACCTTCATATCCCTTTACAAATACAACATATCATAAGTGCCACAGTAAGAAAACAAGAACTAGATAAAATTTAAAACTTTTGTATATAGTAAAAAATACAAAGAACACCATTTTGAAAAGGTAACTAGGAGAAAATAGTTATGGTATATCCAACAAAGAGCTAAAAACCAATAGCATACAAAGAGCTTCTAATAAAGTCATTTTAAAAAAAGACAACCCACAATAAAACTGAGAAAAATACATTGACAGTATTTATAAGTACAAATGAAAAACGTGCAAAGGAGATTAGTCTCACATATAATCAGAAAAAAGTATGTTTAAATAAGGATTTTACCCAGATTATTAAAAATTTTAAAGATTAAATAAAATCCAATATTGATCACTGTGTACAGAAATAGGCTTTCTTTCACAGTAGTGTGGCATGGCTTTTAGGATGTTAATTGGGAACATGCCTTTTAACCCAAAAATATTCACTGAAACCTTGTTTTTAATATAAAAAAACTGAAAAACTAAGTATTCATCAATACTCTCAGGTAAACACTGACTCACCCATCTGCAGAAAACTATGCAAAACTTTAGAAGAATGTGATAGATTTGTATATGCGGACATGAAAAGATCAAGAAATGTTAAATTTAAAAGGCAGGTTGCCAAAGAAGAGTATAACACCATTTTTTATTAAGTATATAATTGCACAGAAAAAAAGGCTAGAATGATATTTTTAAAAGGCTAGAATGATATACACTAAAATAATAGCCATGCTCAGTTAACAGGGGGAGTGCAGCTGAGAGAATGAAGGAAACTAGTAAGTTTTTACGTATTTATGTATCACTTGAATGTCCCACAAGCATAGATATATGTGATGTGCATAAAATTTGTTTATACTACACATACTTGATCAGGAGAAAGGGGCAGAGCACAGACTCATTCAATCAAGGAGTCAAGGAAAGAGCTGTTCCTTCACAGAGGAAATCCCCACTTACATCCTGGTTCACAGCCATGGAATAGTCAGCACCGCACACAGATGAGAGCCAGGACTGGCATCGGGGGCTCCTGGAGCATGATTTCCTCAGTGGCAGAGGAGAGGAGACGCTGAGCAGCTAGCTGTGCCAGGGATATCATGTTTGGCATTTCATAACTACTGTGGGGCATCCTCCTGGAATCTGGAATTAAGAAAAAACAAGCAGAAAGTTAAACTTGAAAATCAACACAGAAAGGATCAAAGGAGAGAGATGAGAGGCTGCCTAAAATAATAACAAAGTTTGCAGTTACCAATCTCCAAGCAATCTCCTAGGCCAACCACCAGGGACTTTCACACATCGTATTTTACTCAATTTCAACAACAACCCTCAGTTGTTTTTATTTTATTGAAGAGAAAATGAACTTAGAGAGGTTAAGGAAATTAGCAAGGATCACATAGCCTATATGCACATGGTAGTGCCAAGGATTTGAATTCAGCCCTGTTTAATTCAACACCTAAGTTTTTAACTATCATGAATGGTATCCCCTCTCCTGTCACAGAAGCAGAAAGTCTTCAGAGTCAGCAATACTGGATGATATTCTTGCTGTACGTGCTAATATAGCTAAGGATATAATAGGTCAAGTAAAACAAGTACAGCTTAGCCATGGAAGCACAGAACAAAGGTTTCAGACAAGCACATGGTGATAGTACCTATTCAAAGAGTCAACAAGAACCTTGGTCCAGGGATACATTTGGTTCCACCAAAAGGGCCACATGCTATATGAACAAACTGAAATTTCTCAGTCTTCCAGCATAAAGGCCAGTGCCTAGACTGTGGATTCACCAAGGCAATGTCACTCCAGAATGCCTTTTAGAGAATGAATAGCTCCTCCATGGGCCTTAAGTGAGCTTCTTTTCTATTAGGAACTTCTATGGTCTTTCAGGTATATTTCCACTCTTTTTGGGTATTTTAACCCTGTTCTGAATTTAATCTAAGTGAATGACACAATCCATTGCTGAAGAATATATATATATATATATATATATATATATATATATCACAAATCCATCATAAACCTAGGCCACCTGGCTTCTCCCCACAGACCTGGCATTAACACATACAGAATTGGGGTAAGTTTGGGTGCAAGAAAGGAGTTGCAGGGAAGGATGCTGTGTCCTTAAGCTTGAGAAAGAGATTTATGTAAAAATTCTGGAAGGACCCACTAATATTTTGAAAATTCATGTACACTTTTACCTGTTTTGTATATTAGAGGTCTACATGAGATTTTTTTCAAGAATGGATTACACTGCTTTAAACAAAAAAGGCTTGGACATCAGTGAGGTAGAAGGAAGGGATGGCTGATGTTTGGTTCAGTCATGTAATGACTACTGTTTCTTTGGAAATTAATTCTCAGGCATTTGTGGCTATCGCTGATTGAGATGTGGTTGGGAATGGATTACAAGAAGTTCTCCAGAGTGGCTCTACCAGTGCTCTTTTTGATTTACAGCCATAAAAGAGCCATCATAATTAAACCTTCACCCCAACCTTCAATCCTAAATAGATGTAGGTTTTTTAAGCACTATGTTGGGCACAAAAGGAATGCAGAGTTTTCTGAAAAATGCTAATCATCCCTTCAGGAGACAGAGAGAATAATCAGTATAGGCTCCAGACCTCAGCTGTTGAGTTTAAACCTCAGCTGCTGCTGCTGCTGTTAAGTCGCTTCAGTCGTGTCCGACTCTGTGCAACCCCATAGACAGCAGCCCACCAGGCTCCCCCGTCCCTGAGATTCTCCAGGCAAGAACACTGGAGTAGGTTGCCATTTCCTTCTCCAATGCATGAAAGTGAAAAGTGAAACTGAAGTCGCTCAGTCGTGTCTGAATCTTAGTGACCCCATGGACTGCAGCCTACCAGGCTCCTCCGTCCATGGGATTTTCTGGGCAAGAGTACCGGAATGGGTTGCCATTGCTTTCTCCATTAAACCCCAGAGCTACTCCTTAATAGCCATGTGGTCTAGGGGAAGTTGTGTAATCTCTCCAAGCATCAGAATTTTTATATGTAAGATGTAAACTACAAACTACATTGGATTATTGTAAGGACTAAATACCAGTAAAATGTTTTGTACTAAGGCTCAGATCAAATCTCCTCAAATGTTAGTTTATATATTATCTCATTGGAAACAAAGATTTGAAGATAAAATCAAAAGTAACTTGGAGAACAGAAAGCAGTACAACACAGGGAGGCCATGAATTGAATAGTAAATAGGGAACAGGAAGAGGGAAGAAGGGAAACTAAAGATTTCATAATCTGCTGAGATTTGGGCTTCAGTCTATAGGGTATGGGGATACACTTATAGTTGTTTAGTAATTCACTTGTTCATAAAAATACATGCTAAGTGCTTACTCTGTGCCAATCACCATTTTAGTGAAGGAAATAAGAAGGTAAGTAAGGTGGGATTTCTGCCCTTGAACACGTCCATTTTTTAGGAGACACAGACTTATAATACTAAGAGATGGGAGTTATAATAAAAATATGCACCACGTGCTATGGAAAAGAGAGGGTGAAGTTTAGATGACTAAGTTTTACTTCCTAAAAGTATAAGCAGCAGGTCAGAATGTGGGTTGATTAAAAAATGAAGAGAGGTTTATCACAAATATAAGAGGATGAAGTATAACCACCCACTGAGAAAGCATAGCATAGCTGGAATTCAAACATTTGCACCTCCAGGCATCAGGCTGAACCTAAAGCAATGGACCCTAAAAATCTGCTTCCTCACAGTCCACAGGCCTCTCAAAGATACGGGGAAAACACTCTCAAATACTTAGGGTGTCATCTCAGAAAGTTTACTCCTCTGAAGCTAATCTCTGCTTGACTCTTAAGAGCAACTGTGGAGAGGAT